>NC_086453.1:91639762-92239762 GCF_028390025.1 Pseudophryne corroboree | reverse complement strand
AATATATAGCAGTACGGTACAGTAGGCCACTGCTCTACCTACCTCTGTGTCGTCAAGTATACTATCCATCCATACCTGTGGTGCATTTAAGTTTTGTGCGCAGTATATATAGTAGTAGGCCATTGCTATTGATATATTACTGGCATATAATTCCACACATTAAAAAATGGAGAACAAAAATGTGGAGGGTAAAATAGGGAAAGATCAAGATCCACTTCCACCTCGTGCTGAAGCTGCTGCCACTAGTCATGGCCGAGACGATGAAATGCCATCAACGTCGTCTGCCAAGGCCGATGCCCAATGTCATAGTAGAGAGCATGTAAAATCCAAAAAACAAAAGTTCAGTAAAATGACCCAAAAATCAAAATTAAAAGCGTCTGATGAGAAGCGTAAACTTGCCAATATGCCATTTACGACACGGAGTGACAAGGAACGGCTGAGGCCCTGGCCTATGTTCATGGCTAGTGGTTCAGATTCACATGAGAATGGAAGCACTCATCCTCTCGCTAGAAAACTGCAGTGCCACTCCTAGATGGGCCAGGTGTTTGTGTCGGCCATTTGTGTCGCTTAGCTTAGTCACACAGCTACCTCATTGCACCTCTTTTTTTCTTTGCATCATGTGCTGTTTGGGGACTATTTTTTGAAGTGCCATCCTGTCTGACACTGCAGTGCCACTCCTAGATGGGCCAGGTGTTTGTGTCGGCCACTTGTGTCGCTTAGCTTAGTCACACAGCTACCTCATTGCACCTCTTTTTTTCTTTGCATCATGTGCTGTTTGGGGACTATTTTTTGAAGTGCCATCCTGTCTGACACTGCAGTGCCACTCCTAGATGGGCCAGGTGTTTGTGTCGGCCACTTGGGTCACTTAGCTTAGTCACACAGCGACCTTGGTGCACCTCTTTTTTTCTTTGCATCATGTGCTGTTTGGGGACTGTTTTTTTAATCTGCCATCCTGTCTGACACTGCAGTGCCACTCCTAGATGGGCCAGGTGTTTGTGTCGGCCACTTGGGTCGCTTAGCTTAGTCACACAGCGACCTTGGTGCACCTCTTTTTTGCTTTGCATCATGTGCTGTTTGGGGACTATTTTTTAAATCGGCCATCCTGTCTGACACTGCAGTGCCACTCCTAGATGGGCCAGGTGTTTGTGTCGGCCGTTTGGGTCGCTTAGCTTAGCCATCCAGCGACCTTGGTGCCCCTCTTTTTTTCTTTGCATCATGTGCTGTTTGGGGACTATTTTTTTAAGTGCCATCCTGTCTGACACTGCAGTGCCACTCCTAGATGGGCCAGGTGTTTGTGTCGGCCACTTGGGTCGCTTAGCTTAGTCATCCAGCGACCTCGGTGCAAATTTTAGGACTAAAAATAATATTGTGAGGTGTGAGGTGTTCAGAATAGACTGGAAATGAGTGGAAATTATGGTTATTGAGGTTAATAATACTATGGGATCAAAATGACCCCCAAATTCTATGATTTAAACTGTTTTTGATGGTGTTTTTGTAAAAATACACCCGAATCCAAAACACGCCGGAATCCGACAAAAAAATTTCCGGGAGGTTTTGCCAAAACGCGTCCGAATCCAAAACACGGCCGCGGAACCGAATCCAAAACCAAAACACAAAACCCGAAAAATGTCCGGTGCACATCACTACTCTCAAGCCACCGCCCAAAGGATGTGGGGTATAACCCTGGGCTTTAACCCAGGCCTGAGGTCAGGGCCGATGGTAGGGTGTTCGGCGCCCCCCTGCAAACTATACATTTGCGTCCTCCCATATTTCATGGTTTGCGGTGAAAAAAAGGGGTGTGGTCTCACAAGGAGGGGCGTGGCCACACAAAGTACCCCGATTTCAAATTACGCCACACAGTAGCAATCTTATTCATATTAACCCCCCCCTGCATAGTAGTGCTGTTTATATACATAATGTCCCCAGTGGTAGCACCGCTAATACACATAATAGCCCCTGTAGTAGCGCCGGTTACATATAATGCCCACAGAAGTGCCATTTATACAAATTATGCCCCCCCTCCCAAACACACATACACATAGATACACACACACACACACACACACACACACACAAATATACACATACTGTAGATACACACACACATACATACACATAGATACACACAGATACACACAGAAACACACACACTCTTTCTCACTTACTCTCCCTCAAGTTACAGTCTGGCAGGCCGGATCTGTAGCAGTTTCTTTCCTCCTTTGCAGCCTGGTCCTGTGTAGCTTTGCCCCTCAGTGCCATGTAGCTCCACCCCTCAGCGCCGTGTAGCTCTGCCCCCTTTTTGGGCTGGACAGTGGACACGGACACTGAAGATGATGTTGCAGCTGTCAGGGGGGTAGGGAGAGGCTTCAAGCTGTCGGCGCCGCTGCCTGTCAAACGGTGTGACAGGCACAGCAGCCGGCAGCAGCAGCAGGGGGACCAGGCGCAGCAGTAGGGATGTAGAGCAGGGAGAGCGCCTCTCCAGCCTGGAGCCTCCCTGCACTGCATCCCTTTGCTGAGCGGATAGCGCCGGGCCTGTCTGAGGTATACTCAGAAGGCAGGACCCCATAATTGGGTGTCCCCACTTCCCAAGGACTCCCTGGCCTGGGCAGACTAGTTGGGGGAGGATAATGTTTTGACCGGGGGACCCGTGCAGCATGTTCCTTGGCTATGATTACATTCTGCTAGTAAAGCACGGTGCTGGTTCACAGGCATACAAGGGACACCTACACATTTTTTACACATATTTGCAGGAACAGGACTGGCTATATGGCACGATGCTGGTTATACTACTGGGGGGGGGGCGCGTTTTTTTGTTTTCTGTTTTTTAAGCATTTATTTACAGTGTATCACGCAGAAGCGAATCACACTGATGTGTGCAGGCCTCGGCAGAACACACAGCTCACAGGAGGGTCTACTTGAAACTTCTGTTTTAGTCCAAGTATCCTCCTTGTTTTCAAACACAATCCGGGTGTATTATTCTGTTCTATGGAAAGTACCTGCGAGTTGGGTCGATGGTGTATTGAATTCTATTTGTGTGTTTGGCCGTGTTTTTCATAATAGAATCGTGATTTTGCAATTACAATGCAACTGTCCGACCTACGCCTCTAAACAGTGGGTGACCTTGTTTGGAAGAAGTGGAATCACCGCACCAGTAAGTTGGACACCATGTGGGAAAGCACACCCTATGTCGTCATCAGTGTTCCGGAGGGAGAACGGTTCACCTATGGCATCCGCCGAGGTCAGGACGGGCACATCAGTGTTGTGTCCAGAGAGCAACTCAAGCCTTGCACCTCCGAAGTATCACCAGAGACAGAGGGGGTCATTCCGAGTTGATCGCTCGCTAGCTAGTTTTAGCAGCCGTGCAAACGCTATGCCGCCACCCACTGGGGAGTGTACTTTAGCTTAGCAGAAGTGCGAACGCTTGTGCAGCCGAGCTCTGCAAAAACAGTTTGTGCAGTTTCAGAGTAGCTCTGAACCTACTCAGTGCTTGCGATCACTTCAGCCTATTCGTGTCCGGATTTGACGTCATACACCCGCCCAGCGAACGCCCAGCCATGCCTGTTTTTTCAGACACGCCTGCGTTTTTGCAAACACTCCCTAAAAATGGTCAGTTGACACCCAGAAATGCTCCCTTCCTGTCAATCTTCTTGCGGCCGTCAGTGCGAAAAAAAACTTAGCTAGAACCTGAGCACAACCACAAAGGGCTTTGTACCCATAGGTCGTGCGCGCGCATTGCGGGGCATACGCATGCGCATAAATGCCGTTTTTTCACCTGATCGCTGCGCTGCAAAAATCGGCAGCGAGCGATCAACTCGGAATGACCCCCCGAGAACGCACCTGTGGCAGAAGGGCGGGGATCCTCGGGGATCATACCCTTACTCGACCCCATAGAGCTCTTACTCTTTATGTGCGGTCCACCTGCATCGAGCTCAGTGCTCCATGACACCCTAGATACTGTGGTTAATGGGCCCGTAGAGGGTCAGAATTGGCCCAATCCAGCCACTACCCACAGTGAGAACAGAGTCCCCACTGTGTAAATCAGAAGGTCGGGACATAGCACAAAGGGCGTCCCGTCCTCCAGGTACAGGGAATAAGCTAATACTTGATCTGTGCAGATGTTTATGTTCAGAAATGTATATGCATGTTGATACCCAACTTAGTTATGTTTACTTGTTTGCTACTGTTGGCATCTTGAAATCTGATCTGGACTTGTGATATGATGCCCAATGCGTGAGGACATGCATTCTTCCAGAGCGGGAATATATGATGGCAGAGTATATGCTTCCCCGACCCCTGCTAGGAGATCTGCAAGGGGTTAATGTACCTTTCGGTTGCTAAGCAACCACAGCCGGCAGGAGCACTACAAGGAGAGCATTAGGACCCGGTGCCAGGGAAAACGGGTCCTGGAAAGCGGGAAGAGACAGATCCTGGTGATTGGCCGAAGGAGAGCGGCCCGAAGAGGAGGCGGGGTTGGCGCCGAGGGTCCTGCCCGGCTGAGGTGTGAGAAGAGGAGCCAGGGAGCGAGAGACTGCTGCAGCACGCGGCAGAAGTGACGTCAGCGCTGTCGCCGGAAGAAGAGGAGAGACACGTGGCGCTACTCCCGGAGCGGTGTGAAGGGAGGGGAGCCGGAGAGACATGCCGCAGCAGCAGCCAGAGAAAGAGGGGAGAGCCGCGGGCGGAAGGCAGCTGGGACCAGAAGGCGCTGTGTGTGTGCGCCGGGCGGCCAGCAAGGAGAGAAGGAGCTGCCAGCAGGAGACAGCCGGGACCTGTGGAGCATTGTCTGTGTGCGCCCAACGGAGGGGGGCTGTTCAAGGGGGATGCGGTCAATATCCCGCTGGACAGGATCCCGGCGGTCGAAATACCGACGCTGAAATCC
Source organism: Pseudophryne corroboree (assembly GCF_028390025.1). Taxonomy (NCBI): domain Eukaryota; kingdom Metazoa; phylum Chordata; class Amphibia; order Anura; family Myobatrachidae; genus Pseudophryne; species Pseudophryne corroboree. The sequence continues at coordinate 92,234,886 of NC_086453.1, read as the reverse complement.
CGACCGCCGCAATCCCGACATATTCTCCCTCCGTGGGTGTCCACGACACCCATAGAGGGAGAATAATATAGTGTGCCGAGCGTAGCGAGGCACCGTGCCCGCAGCGTGGCGAGCGAAGAGAGCCCGCAAGGGGCTGCGCTCCGCTCGCCACCCCTGTCGGGATTCTGTGGTCGGGATTCCGGCATTGGTATTTCGACCGCCGGGATCCCGTCCAGCGGGATTTAGTACTGATCCCGTTCAAGGAGCATAAAGCAGTGCCAGCACCAGTCACAGAGAGAGCACTGGCAGGCAACAGGTACTCACTCTTTTCCCTTGATCCTACAGGAGACAGGGGCACAAGAACCCTATCCCAATCCCACTGTGTGTGCCTCAGCAGTAACAGACCATTTGTGCCCTGCCTGCCGTCCCTTGCCACCTAATAGACGCTGTGTAACCTTAATGTCATGCTCTCTGCAGCACCAGGGATTCTATTAGCGCAGTAAACCCCTAGCCCGCATTCCCTCTGGTATATGAACCGATAACTTTGCTTACCACCGGAGTCTCAGACAGAGACAGTATTATAAGCCACAGCAGACTCCAAGTTTTGTCCATCCCTGTCCCCTTACCAAGCCATAACAGGGTGTGTGTTCTCAGCCTGACAGCCTGATCTATTACATTCCTTCTAATTGGGCCCAACTGTCCACACTCTGAACTACCATTTGTGGCCGCCCCTGAGAACCGCAAAATAGGATTATTATAATTACTGTCTGTGGTATACAGGAATTGCCAAGCCAGCCAGCTGGAAGGAAAGCATACTTTTCTTCAGTTACGTTACTGTGTGAACTCATGTTTGGACTTCTCCGGATTTTGTGTAGGGTCAGAGGCTTCCCTTTATTGAGTTTATAGTGCCACCTAGTGGCTCATTAGTATACTGTTTGAACATTCCTGAACCTGCTTTCCTAAATGACAGTTTGGGTATTGAAATTCTGAAAAATACCTATGTTGTTGTTATGATCTGTTTACTATGCAAATGATATGTGATAATTGGTAATGTGCCTTACCGAAATGTGCTAAACTTACTGATCAGTAACTTAAGTTACTCTAAGTCAGTGATTTTCAACCTTTTTCTTACTCGCGGCACACCGAACAATGGCCCTCATTCCGAGTTGATCGGTCGCAAGGCGAATTTAGCAGAGTTACACACGCTAAGCCGCCGCCTACTGGGAGTGAATCTTAGCTTCTTAAAATTGCGACCGATGTATTCGCAATAATGCGATTACTAACTACTTAGCAGTTTCAGAGTAGCTCCAGACTTACTCTGCCTGTGCGATCATTTCAGTGCTTGTCGTTCCTGGTTGACGTCACAAACACACCCAGCGTTCGCCCAGGCACTCCCACCGTTTCTCCGGCCACTCCTGCGTTTTTTCCGGAAACGGTAGCGTTTTCAGCCACACGCCCCTGAAACGCCGTGTTTCCGCCCAGTAACACCCATTTCCTGTCAATCACATTACGATCGCCGGAGCGAAGAAAAAGCCGTGAGTAAAAATACTTTCTTCATAGTAAAGTTACTTGGCGCAGTCGCAGTGCGAACATTGCGCATGCGTACTAAGCGGATTTTCACTGCGATGCGATGAAAAATACCGAGCGAACAACTCGGAATGAGGGCCAATATTTTAAAATTGCCAAGGCACACCATCAGTTCCCCACAGAAAAAAACGAAAAGCACACATTGGCCCTCACAGTAATAAAAAAAAAAAAAATCCACACATACATTGGCCTACACAAAAAACAATCACATTGCTCCCCACATAAATCATGTTGCTCCCCACATGAATTATTCACATTGTTCCCCCCATAAATCCTTATTCTCCTCACATAAATTCTATTGAAATCCTATTGTTCCCCACAGGAGAAATAAAATAACAAAAATATTATCAGCTGTCCTCCTCCCTGTCCCTCAGTGGCGGGGGTTGTTCATAGTGGAGTGCTGCGAATACTGAGCAGCGGGCGGTCGGGCAGGTGTGGATGTGGGTGGGCAAGGAAAGCTGTGTATGCAGGCAGGAACTGGAAGATGTGTATGCAGGCGGGTGGGCTGGCTGGGTGGTGAGACGCGGCAGCCGCGACCTATGATAGCACATCATTTTCAAGGCATAGGTCATGGCCGGAGCATGGCTGATCCAGAGCCCGGGCCAACAGTTCATTCTGAAGGTGCAGGAAGCTGCTCTGGCTCCGCGGCACACCTTGCAACTGGTCGCGGCACACTAGTGTGCCACGGCACACTGGTTGAAAAAGCCTGGTCTAAGTGGTGAATATACCTTCCTGCAATAAACCTTTGTTACAGTGTCCCACCGCAGTGATCCTTGTGCTCTTCAGGGTGTTGTCCGTACTGGGGTATCTCCATCCTTCTGCCCAAATTCTATACAGGTGTTCTATGCAGATTTCAGCAGACGTCGTGAACAGTAAGAACTGGATGACCAGATGGGCCGCAACTGGACAGGCGTGAGACTCCAGGTACACTGACACATTACACATATACAGACTAGGAGGGGAGGGGGGCATATTAGTTGGTAGCGCCTAGATCCCCTTTGCTGAAAGGACCTTTACCATAATACACTGGGTCAACATCACCGTCTATTGGAATAGTAACCTAAAACTAAAAGGACTTCAGGCCAGCGAAGCTGTAGCAATTCCAAGGCCGACTTGACTGTCAATATCAAATCAATCCCATTAACTTGGCCGATATCGTTACCACCCAGGTGAATGACCAACCAGTTAGGCCGTCCCCACCGTCCGTCCCCCTGGAACACAAGATCAAAAAAACAGCCTATTTAAGGCCCTGGACACCCAGCCATCTGACTCTCCTACCGTCCAACAACTCAAGACACTCGTTTACCAACAGGGTGCCGCTCGGCCCAAAACACATAAGAGTGGCCTAAAACGCAGACCTGATCACAGGGACTGTTAGGAGCTGTAACAGATATATAACCTAATAGTCAGGGAACGCAAATGTGTGTGCAGATGACAAAACATAAAATAAACCTTAAACAAACTGTAAAGAGCAACCCAAGCGAAGGAGAAAACTTAAAAAATCTTCCATGGACCTTGAGAAACAGCCAATTGTAATTAGGCCCTTTCGGAGGAAAAATAAAAAAGTCTCTCTGCACCCTCGATTCCCGAATGCTAGCCATTGGCAAAAACTGACGGGTAAACAACGTTTTTGAGTTGGCGCAACAGGCGCAACATCAAACCTTATCCAACCGAACATAGGACTTAAAATCCGTGGACTTCCAACGCCCCATATCCTGTATGGCTGCCGTTGAGAGACCGCTAGCTGCCGCACAAGTAGCAGCCACTATGCTCAACAAGTGCGTCCCATAATGAGCCCAATCACTTTTGTGCCTGTTGAATTTTGCCTGCAGAGTCATCCCTATGGGCAGACTCTTTTGTCGTAAATTGGATCAGGCCACTGATGGGGTCGCTAGGTCTCATTACTTGATTAGATTGTCTGCCGAGATGAAGCGGGATCTGGCCGTTTGGGCTTCGTTTCTGGATGACTTTAATGGTGTTCAGGATCTGTTTGGCTCCCATGGTTGATAATTCTAGCTTGCAGTTGTTCATGGACGCAGCGGGGTCTGTGGGTTTTGGCTGCTATCTGGCTTCTTGGTGCGCTGTTCATGGCCACGGTGCTGGTTTGAGAGGGGTTTAACTACAGATATTTTGCTGTTGGAGCTCTTTCCTATCATGGTGGCTATGCAAGTTTGGGGCGGATAGTTGCGCGATCGCAGCATCCTGTTCAGGTGTGATAATCTTGGCCTGGTGCACGCGATCAATAATCAGCGGGCCAAATCATTGCTAGTATTGCGCATATTGGCTCAGTTAATGCTGCAATGCTTGCGTTACAATGTGCTTTTTCGAGCGCAGCATGTCCCTGGTGTGGATAATGGCGTGGCCGATGCGTTATCTCGGTGCCAATTTCGAGCGCAGCATGTCCCTGGTGTGGATAATAGCGTGGCCAATGCGTTATCTCGGTGCCAATTGGGAAAAGATTTGTGCACTTGCGCCACTTGCTGATATTATTGAGGTTCTCTGCCCCTCTTATGTTTGGCAGGTGATCGAGCCGGATTGGAGGGTTTAGCGGAGCATTCCATCGTCCCTTATACCCTTCGGACATATCGCCAGGCTTGGACGGAGTAGGTAGCTTTCTCCGATGGTCAGGGGCTTTCAGGTAGGAGCGGGCATCGTCAGCTGCCTTTTTTAATTTGGCAGCTCTATGTCTCTGGGAGATCCAGAGCGGTAGCCTCCCGTTACCTGGCCAGCATTTCTTTTTTCACGAAGCTTAAAGGGGCTACCGATTTTACGAAGAGCTTTTTGATTACGAAAGTCATGAAAGGTTGGGCGCGGGTGGTTCATGTTCCCCCGGATAGCAGGCGTCCCATTGATGCATCACTTAACTCGGCTGTGGCCAAGTGGGTGCTGACTGCTGGTTGTGTGGTTGTGACGCATGAGAGAATCAGGTTTTGATATCACTATCTTTCTCTTACGTCCTAGAGGATGCTGGGGACTCCGTAAGGACCATGAGGATAGACGGGCTCCGCAGGAGACATGGGCACTTTAAGAAAAACTTTAGGTATGGGCGTGCACTGGCTCCTCCCTCTATGCCCCTCCTCCAGACCTCAGTTTACTACTGTGCCCAGAGGAGACTGGGTGCATTACAGGGAGCTCTCCTGAGTTTCCTGTCAGAAAGTATATTTGTTAGGTTTTTTATTTTCAGGGAGCCTTCTGGCAACAGACTCCCTGCATCGAGGGACTGAGGGGAGAGAAACAGACCTACTTTAATTAGTGATGAGCGGGTTCGGATCCTCGGAATCCGACCCGCCCGAACTTCACCTTTTTTTTACACGGGTCCGAGCGACTCGGATCCTCCCGCCTTGCTCGGTTAACCCGAGCGCGCCCGAACGTCATCATCCCGCTGTCGGATTCTCGCGAGACTCGGATTCTATATAAGGAGCCGCGCGTCGCCGCCATTTTCACACGTGCATTGAGATTGATAGGGAGAGGACGTGGCTGGCGTCCTCTCCGAGTCCGTTGTATTATATTAGAACTTAGTTAGTTATAATTGTGGGGAGGATTGGGGACGGGGAGCAGCTGTTAGGGAGTACAGTGCAGGGTTTGGAGTTTAATCCGTTGTTTCTCTGCCTGAAAAAAAACGCTCCAGCATATCTGTGCTCACTCAGTGTGCTGCACTGCTGCATGATATATCTGTGCTGAGTGCACTGCTCACACTGCCTAATTGTGGGGACTGGGGAGCAGTTATAGCAGGAGTACAGTGCACAGTTTTGCTGACAGTGACCACCAGTCCAGTAAGTATACGTTTGTCTGCCTGAAAAACACTGTGGTGTTTTTTTTTTTCCTTTCAACATGCTAGTTTGTTTAGCAGTCTGCTGACACTGCAGTGTCCACCAGGTCCGTTATACAGTATATTATATATATAATTAAGCACTAAGCAGCAGTACGGTAGGCCACGGCTGTACCTACCTCTGTGTCGACTCGTCACTCGTCGTCCATAAGTATAAGTAATACTATCCATCCATCTACATTGTATACCTGTGGTGTTTTTTTTTTCTTTCTTCATACTAGTTTAGCAGTCTGCTGCTGACACTGTCCACCAGGTCCGTTATACAGTATATTATATTTATATATAAGCACTAAGCAGCAGTACGGTAGGCCACGGCTGTACCTACCTCTGTGTCGTCACTCGTCCATAAGTATAAGTAATACTATACTATCCATCCATCTACATTGTATACCTGTGGTGTTTTTTTTTTTCTTTCTTCATACTAGTTTAGCAGTCTGCTGCTGACACTGTCCACCAGGTCCGTTATACAGTATATTATATTTATATATAAGCACTAAGCAGCAGTACGGTAGGCCACGGCTGTACCTACCTCTGTGTCGTCACTCGTCGTCCATAAGTATAAGTAATACTATACTATCTATCCATCTACATTGTATACCTGTGGTGGTTTTTTTTTCTTTCTTCATACTAGTTTAGCAGTCTGCTGACACTGTCCACCAGGTCCGTTATACAGTATATTATATTTATATATAAGCACTAAGCAGCAGTACGGTAGGCCACGGCTGTACCTACCTCTGTGTCGTCAGTGCACTCGTCGTCCATAAGTATTAGTAATACTATACTATCCATCCATCTACATTGTATACCTGTGGTGGTTTTTTTTTCTTTCTTCATACTAGTTTAGCAGTCTGCTGACACTGTCCACCAGGTCCGTTATACAGTATATTATATTTATATATAAGCACTAAGCAGCAGTACGGTAGGCCACGGCTGTACCTACCTCTGTGTCGTCACTCGTCGTCCATAAGTATAAGTAATACTATACTATCCATCCATCTACATTGTATACCTGTGGTGTTTTTTTTTTCTTTCTTCATACTAGTTTAGCAGTCTGCTGCTGACACTGTCCACCAGGTCCGTTATACAGTATATTATATTTATATATAAGCACTAAGCAGCAGTACGGTAGGCCACAGCTGTACCTACCTCTGTGTCGTCACTCGTCGTCCATAAGTATAAGTAATACTATACTATCCATCCATCTACATTGTATACCTGTGGTGGCTTTTAGTTGTGCGCAAAATATGGAGAACAAAAATGTGGAGGTTAAAAAAATAGGGAAAGATCAAGATCCACTTCCACCTCATGCTGAAGCTGCTGCCACTAGTCATGGCCGAGACGATGAAATGCCATCAACGTCGTCTGCCAAGGCCGATGCCGAATGTCATAGTACAGAGCATGTAAAATCCAAAACACAAAAGATCAGTAAAAAAATGACCCAAAAATCGAAATCACAAATCCCAAAGGAGAGTCCAATTGTGTCGGTTGCGATGCCTGACCTTCCCAACACTAGACGGGAAGAGCTTGCGCCTTCCACCATTTGCACGCCCCCTGCAAGTGTTGAAAGGAGCACCCGCAGTCCAGTTCCTGATAGTGAAATTGAAGATGTCAGTGTTGAAGTACACCAGGATGAGGATATGGGTGTTGCTGGCGCTGGGGAGGAAATTGACAAGGAGGATTCTGATGGTGAGGTGGTTTGTTTAAGTCAGGCACCCGGGGAGACACCTGTTGTCCGTGGGAGGAATATGGCCATTGACATGCCTGGTGAAAATACCAAAAAAATCAGCTCTTCAGTGTGGAAGTATTTCAACAGAAATGCGGACAACAGGTGTCAAGCCGTGTGTTGCCTTTGTCAAGCTGTAATAAGTAGGGGTAAGGACGTTAACCACTTCGGAACATCCTCCCTTATACGTCACCTGCAGCGCATTCATAATAAGTCAGTGACAAGTTCAAAAACTTTGGGCGACAGCGGAAGCAGTCCACTGACCAGTAAATCCCTTCCTCTTGTAACCAAGCTCGCGCAAACCACACCACCAACTCCCTCAGTGTCAATTTCCTCCTTACCCAGTCCTGCAGGCCATGTCACTGGCAAGTCTGACGAGTCCTCTCCTGCCTGGGATTCCTCCGATGCATCCTTGAGTGTAACGCCTACTGCTGCTGGCGCTGCTGTTGTTGCTGCTGGGAGTCGATCGTCATCCCACAGGGGAAGTCGGAAGACCACTTGTACTACTTCCAGTAAGCAATTGACTGTCCAACAGTCCTTTGCGAGGAAGATGAAATATCACAGCAGTCATCCTGTTGCAAAGCGGATAACTGAGGCCTTGACAACTATGTTGGTGTTAGACGTGCGTCCGGTATCCGCCGTTAGTTCACAGGGAACTAGACAATTTCTTGAGGTAGTGTGCCCCCGTTACCAAATACCATCTAGGTTCCACTTCTCTAGGCAGGCGATACCGAGAATGTACACGGACGTCAGAAAAAGACTCACCAGTGTCCTAAAAAATGCAGTTGTACCCAATGTCCACTTAACCACGGACATGTGGACAAGTGGAGCAGGGCAGACTCAGGACTACATGACTGTGACAACCCACTGGGTAGATGTATTGCCTCCCGCTGCAAGAACAGCAGCGGCGGCACCAGTAGCAGCATCTCTCAAACGCCAACTCGTTCCTAGGCAGGCTACGCCTTGTATCACCGCTTTCCAGAATAGGCACACAGCTGAAAACCTCTTACGGCAACTGAGGAAGATCATCGCAGAATGGCTTACCCCAATTGGACTCTCCTGGGGATTTGTGACATCGGACAATGCCAGCAATATTGTGAGTGCATTACATCTGGGCAAATTCCAGCACGTCCCATGTTTTGCACATACCTTGAATTTGGTGGTGCAGAATTATTTAAAAAACGACAGGGGCGTGCAAGAGATGCTGTCGGTGGCCAGAAGAATTGCGGGCCACTTTCGGCGTACAGGCACCGCGTACAGAAGACTGGAGCACCACCAAAAACACCTGATCCTGCCCTGCCATCATCTGAAGCAAGAGGTGGTAACGAGGTGGAATTCAACCCTCTATATGCTTCAGAGGATGGAGGAGCAGCAAAAGGCCATTCAAGCCTATACATCTGGCCATGATATAGGCAAAGGAGGTGGAATGCACCTGTCTCAAGCGCAGTGGAGAATGATTTCAACGTTGTGCAAGGTTCTGCAACCTTTTGAACTTGCCACACGTGAAGTCAGTTCAGACACTGCCAGCCTGAGTCAGGTCATTCCCCTCATCAGGCTTTTGCAGAAGAAGCTGGAGGCATTGAAGGAGGAGCTAAAACAGAGCGATTCCGCTAGGCATGTGGGACTTGTGGATGGAGCCCTTCATTCGCTTAACCAGGATTCACGGGTGGTCAATCTGTTGAAATCAGAGCACTACATTTTGGCCACCGTGCTCGATCCTAGATTTAAAACCTACCTTGGATCTCTCTTTACGGCAGACACAAGTCTGCAGAGGTTCAAAGACCTGCTGGTGACAAAATTGTCAAGTCAAGCGGAACGCGACCCGTCAACATCTCCTCCTTCACATTCTCCCGCAACTGGGGGTGCGAGGAAAAGGCTACGAATTCCGAGCCCACCCGCTGGCGGTGATGCAGGGCAGTCTGGAGCGACTGCTGATGCTGACATCTGGTCCAGACTGAAGGACCTGCCAACGATTACTGACAAGTCGTCTACTGTCACTGCATATGATTCTCTCACCATTGAAAGAATGGTGGAGGATTATATGAGTGACCGCATCCAAGTAGGCACGTCAGACAGTCCGTACGTATACTAGCAGGAAAAAGAGGCAATTTGGAGGCCCTTGCACAAACTGGCTTTATTCTACCTAAGTTGCCCTCCCTCCAGTGTGTACTCCGAAAGAGTGTTTAGTGCCGCCGCTCACCTTGTCAGCAATGGGCGTACGAGGTTACTTCCAGAAAATGTGGAGAAGATGATGTTCATTAAAATGAATTACAATCAATTCCTCCATGGAGACATTCACCAGCAGCAATTGCCTCCAGAAAGTACACGAGGACCTGAGATGGTGGATTTCAGTGGGGACGAATTAATAATCTGTGAGGAGGGGGATATACACAGTGAAAGGGGTGATGAATCGGACGATGATGATGAGGTGGACATCTTGCCTCCGTAGAGCCAGTTTGTGCAAGGAGAGATTGATTGCTTCTTTTTTGGTGGGGGCCCAAACCAACCAGTCATTTCAGTCACAGTCGTGTGGCAGACCCTGTCGCTGAAATGATGGGTTCGTTAAAGTGTGCATGTCCTGTTTTTACAACATAAGGGTGGGTGGGAGGGCCCAAGGACAATTCCATCTTGCACCTCTTTTTTCTTTCATTTTTCTTTGCGTCATGTGCTGTTTGTGGAGTATTTTTTTGAAGTGCCATCCTGCGTGACACTGCAGTGCCACTCCTAGATGGGCCAGGTGTTTGTGTCGGCCACTAGGGTCGCTTAGCTTAGTCACACAGCTACCTCATTGCGCCTCTTTTTTTCTTTGCGTCATGTGCTGTTTGGGGAGTATTTTTTTGAAGGGCCATCCTGCGTGACACTGCAGTGCCACTCCTAGATGGGCCAGGTGTTTGTGTCGGCCACTAGGGTCGCTTAGCTTAGCCATCCAGCGACCTCGGTGCAAATTTTAGGACTAAAAATAATATTGTGAGGTGTGAGGTGTTCAGAATAGACTGAAAATTAGTGGAAATTATGGTTATTGAGGTTAATAATACTATGGGATCAAAATGACCCCCAAATTCTATGATTTAAGCTGTTTTTTAGGGTCTTTTGAAAAAAACACCTGAATCAAAAACACACCCGAATCCGACAAAAAAAATTTGGTGAGGTTTTGCCAAAACGCGTCCGAACCCAAAACACGGCCACGGAACCGAACCCAAAACCAAAACACAAAACCCGAAAAATTTCAGGTGCACATCACTAACTTTAATGCTAGGCTCTGTTTCTTAGGCTACTGGACACCATTAGCTCCAGAGGGATCGGTACGCAGGTCTCACCCTCGCCGTCTGTCCCAGAGCCGCGCCGCCGTCCTCCTCGCAGAGCTGGAAGATAGAAGCCGGGTGAGTATGAGAAGAAAAGAAGACTTCAGAGGCGGCAGAAGACTTCATGATCTTCACTGAGGTAGCGCACAGCAGTAACGCTGTGCGCCATTGCTTCCATACACCTCACACACGGCAGTCACTGTAAGGGTGCAGGGCGCAGGAGGGGTGCCCTGGGCAGCATATGAACCTCTCTTTGGCAAAAATATATATATATATATATACAGCTGGGCACTGTATATATAAAGAGCCCCGGCCAGTTTTTAGTATATTTGAGCGGGACAGAAGCCCGTGGCCGAGGGGGCGGGGCTTCTCCCTCAGCACTCACCAGCGCCATTTTCTCCACAGCACAGCGCTGAGAGGAAGCTCCCCGGACTCTCCCCTGCTTATTCCATGGTGAAAGAGGGTTTTAAAGAAGGGGGGGGGGGGGGGGCACATAAATTGGCGCATATATATATATATATATATTTATTGTGTTTTTTCCTGGGTCATATAGCGCTGGGTGTGTGCTGGCATACTCTCTCTCTGTCTCTCCAAAGGGCCTTGTGGGGGAACTGTCTTCAGATAAGAGGATTCCCTTAGTGTGTGGTGTGTCGGTACGCGTGTGTCGACATGTCTGAGGTAGAAGGCTTTCCTAGGGAGGAGGAGGAGCAGACGAATGTGGTGTCTCCGTCGACAACGCCGACATCTGACTGGATGGATATGTGGAATGTTTTAAGTGCTAATGTAAATTTATTGCACAAAAGATTAGACAAAGCTGAAGCTAGGGAACAGCCAGGGAGTCAACCCATGTCTGTCCCTATGTCGCAGGGCCCTTCGGGTCTCAAAAGTGCCCACTATCCCAAATAGTAGACACAGATACCGACACGGATTCTGACTCCAGTGTTGACTACGATGATGCAAAGTTACAGCCAAAATTGGCTAAATGTATTCGATATATGAGTATTGCAATAAAAGATGTTTTGCATATCACAGAGGAACCCCCTGTCCCTGACACGAGGGTGCACATGTATAAGGGAAAGAAACCTGAGGTAACCTTTCCCCCCTCACATGAGCTGGACGAGTTATGTGAAAAAGCTTGGGAATCTCCAGACAAAAAACTGCAGATTCCTAAAAGGATTTTTATGGCGTATCCTTTCCCGCCAACGAACAGGATACGGTGGGAATCCTCCCCTAGGGTGGACAAAGCGTTGACATGCTTATCCAAAAAAGGTAGCGCTGCCATCCCAAGATACGGCTACCCTCAGGGATCCTGCTGATCGCAAGCAAGAGGTTACATTGAAGTCCATTTACACACATTCGGGTACCTTACTCAGACCGGCTACTGCGTCGGCTTGGGTGTGTAGCGCTGTAGCAGCATGGACAGATACCTTATCAGCGGAAATTGAAACCCTGGATAAGGATACCATCTTATTGACCCTAGGACATATAAAAGATGCTGTCTTATATATGAGAGATGCTCAAAGAGACATTGGTCTACTGGGTTCTAGAATCAACGCTATGTCGATTTCTGCTAGGCGAGTCCTATGGACCCGGCAATGGACAGGTGATGCTGACTCAAAGAGGCATATGGAGGTTTTACCTTACAAGGGTGAGGGATTGTTTGGGGAAGGTCTCTCGGACCTGGTCTCCACAGCTACAGCTGGTAAATCAAATTTTTTTGCCTTATATTCCCTCACAGCCTAAGAAAGCACCACATTATCAAATGATGTCCTTTCGGTCACAAAGAAACAAGAGAGTACGAGGTGCGTCCTTTCTTGCCAGAGGTAAGGGCAGAGGGAAAAAGCTGCACAATACAGCTAGTTCCCAGGAACAGAAGTCCTCCCCGGCCTCTACAAAATCCACCGCATGACGCTGGGGCTCCGCTAAGGGAGTCCGCCCCAGTGGGGGCACGTCTTCGAGTTTTCAGCCACATCTGGGTTCACTCACAGGTGGATCCCTGGGCAATAGAAATTGTTTCTCAGGGTTACAAGCTGGAATTCGAAGAGGTGCCTCCTCGCCGTTTTTTTAAATTGGCCCTGCCGACTTCTCCCCCAGAAAGGTAGATAGTGTTAAATGCAATTCACAAATTGTATCTTCAACAGGTGGTGGTCAAGGTTCCCCTACTTCAACAAGGGAGGGGATATTACTCAACCCTGTTTGTAGTCCCGAAACCGGACGGTTCGGTCAGACCCATTTTAAATTTAAAATTCCTGAACCTATACTTGAAAAGGTTCAAGTTCAAGATGGAATCGCTCAGGGCGGTCATCGCCAGCCTGGAAGGGGGGGATTTTATGGTATCTCTGGACATAAAGGATGCGTACCTTCATGTTCCCATATATCCACCTCATCAGGCGTACCTGAGATTTGCGGTACAGGATTGTCATTACCAATTTCAGACGTTGCCGTTTGGGCTTTCCACGGCCCCGAGAATTTTCACCAAGGTAATGGCGGAAATGATGGTGCTCCTGCGCAAGCAGGGTGTCACATTTATCCCGTACTTTGACGATCTCCTCATAATAGCGAGATCACGAGAGCAATTACTGAACAGCGTGTCACTTTCACTGAAGGTGTTACAGCAACACGGCTGGATTCTCAATATCCCAAAGTCGCAGCTGGTTCCTACGACTCGTCTGACCTTCTTGGGCATGATTCTGGATACGGACCAGAAAAGAGTTTATCTTCCAATGGAAAAGGCTCAAGAACTCATGACTCTCGTCAGGAATCTATTGAAACCAAAACAGGTGTCAGTGAATCACTGCAATCGTGTCCTGGGAAAGATGGTGGCAGCTTACGAGGCCATTCCATTCGGCAGGTTCCATGCGAGGACCTTCCAATGGGACCTAATGGACAAGTGGTCCGGGTCACATCTACAGATTCATCGGCTGATCACCCTGTCCCCCAGGGCCAGGGTATCTCTCCTGTGGTGGCTGCAGAGTGCTCACCTTCTAGAGGGCCACAGGTTCGGCATTCAGGACTGGGTTCTGGTGACCACGGACGCGAGCCTCCGAGTTTGAGGAGCAGTCACACAAGGAAGAAACTTCCAGGGCCTTTGGTCGATTCAAGAGACTTGTCTTCACATCAACGTCCTGGAGCTGAGGGCCATATACAACGCCCTTCGTCAAGCGGAGACCTTGCTTCGCGACTTACCAGTTCTGATCCAGTCAGACAACATCATCGCAGTGGCTCATGTAAACCGCCAGGGCGGCACAAGGAGCAGAGTGGCAATGGTGGAAGCCACCAGGATTCTTCGCTGGGCGGAAAATCATGTAAGCGCACTGTCAGCAGTGTTCATTCCGGGAGTGGACAACTGGGAAGCAGACTTCCTCAGCAGACACGACCTGCATCCAGGAGAGTGGATACTTCATCAGGAAGTCTTTGCACAGATTGCAAGTCAGTGGGGCCTGCCCCAGATAGACATGATGGCGTCCTGCCTCAACAAAAAACTGCAGAGGTATTGCGCCAGGTCAAGAGACCCTCAGGCGGTAGCTGTGGACGCCCTAGTGACACCGTGGGTGTTCCAGTCGGTCTATGTGTTTCCTCCTCTTTCTCTCATCCCAAAGGTGTTGAGAATAATAAGAAAAAGAGGAGTATAGACAATTCTCATTGTTCCAGATTGGCCACGAAGGGCCTGGTATCCGGATCTGCGGGAAATGCTCACAGAAGATCCGTGGCCTCTTCCTCTAAGACAGGACCTGTTGCAACAGGGGCCCTGTCTGTTCCAAGACTTACCGCGGCTGCGTTTGACGGCATGACGGTTGAATGCCGGATCCTAGCTGAAAAGGGCATTCCGGTTGAGGTCATTCCTACTCTGATAAAGGCTAGGAAAGACGTGACAGCTAAACATTATCACCGTATATGGCGAAAATATGTTTCTTGGTGTGAGGCCAGGAATGCTCCTACGGAAGAATTCCATCTGGGCCGTTTCCTTCACTTCCTACAAACTGGGGTGAATTTGGGCCTAAAATTAGGCTCCATTAAGGTTCAGATTTCGGCCTTATCCATTTTCTTTCAAAAATAATTGGCTTCTCTCCCAGAAGTACAGACTTTTGTGAAGGGAGTGCTGCATATTCAGCCTCCTTTTGTACCTCCGGTGGCGCCTTGGGACCTTAACGTGTTGTTGAGTTTCCTTAAGTCGCACTGGTTTGAACCACTTAGGACGGTGGAGTTAAAATATCTCACTTGGAAGGTGGTCATGTTGTTAGCCTTGGCTTCGGCTAGGCGAGTGTCGGAATTGGCGGCTTTGTCTCATAAAAGCCCCTATCTAATTTTCCATATGGATAGAGAGGAATTGCGGACCCGTCCTCAATTTTTGCCTACGGTGGTGTCATCTTTTTTCATATGAACCAACCTATTGTGGTGCCTGTGGCTACACGAGACTTGGAGGATTCCAAGTCCCTTGATGTGGTCAGGGCTTTGAAAATTTACGTAGCCAGAACGGCTAGAGTCAGAAAAACAGAAGCACTGTTTGTCCTGTATGCAGCCAACAAGGTTGGCGCTCCTGCTTCAAAACAGACTATTGCTCGCTGGATCTGTAACACGATTCAGCAGGTGCATGCGACGGCTGGATTGCCGTTACCAAAATCGGTCAAGGCCCATTCCACTAGGAAGGTGGGCTCGTCTTGGGCGGCTGCCCGAGGGGTCTCGGCACTACAACTATGCCGAGCTGCTACTTGGTCTGGTTCAAACACCTTTGCAAAGTTCTATAAGTTTGATACCCTGGCTGAGGAGGACCTCCTGTTTGCTCAATCGGTGCTTCAGAGTCATCCACACTCTCCCACCCGTTTGGGAGCTGTGGTATAATCCCCATGGTCCTTACGGAGTCCCCAGCATCCTCTAGGATGTAAGAGAAAATAAGATTTTAAACCTACCGGTAAATCTTTTTCTCGTAGTCCGTAGAGGATGCTGGGCGCCCGTCCCAAGTGCGGACTACTTCTGCAAGACTGGTATATAGTTTTGCTTACATAAGGGTTATGTTATAGTTTTCATCGGTCTTGAACTGATGCTATGTTGTTTTCATACTGTTAACTGGTTAGTATATCACAAGTTATATGGTGTGATTGGTGTGGCTGGTATGAATCTTGTCCTTGGATTAACAAAAATCCTTTCCTCGTACTGTCCGTCTCCTCTGGGCACAGTTTCTCTAACTGAGGTCTGGAGGAGGGGCATAGAGGGAGGAGCCAGTGCACACCCATACCTAAAGTCTTTCTTAAAGTGCCCATGTCTCCTGCGGAGCCCGTCTATCCCCATGGTCCTTACGGAGTCCCCAGCATCCTCTACGGACTACGAGTAAAAGATTTACCGGTAGGTTTAAAATCATATTTTTCCGGCCTGATGGAGTGCACTTGGATAGGGAAGGTTTATGTATCTTTTTGGATGATCTTTTTGTTGGTGTGTCTTCGGTTCGTTAGGTGTTGTGGTGGCGGGGCAAAGTTGCTGGGATCAGGAACTTCGCTTTGGCGGGAAAGAACGGCAGGTTTGGTTGGTGCACTCACCTTTGTTGACTAGGGGGGTCATTCCGACCCTTTCACACGCTGCTGTTTGTCCCAGCGGTGCGAACGGGTCGTGTCTGCGCGTCGTTTCTCAGACCAGAAGAACGAAGAAAGCGATCGTTGGCGCGATTGCAAGAAGATTGACAGCAGGAAGGCGTTCCGGGGCGGCAACCCACCGTTTTCTGGTAGTGGTGAGTCCAACGCAGGCGTGTCCAGGCGTTGGAGGGCGGATGTCTGATGTCAATTCCGGGACCTGCATCGCTGGATCGATCGCACAGGGTAAGTAACTGTTACCCTGGTCTAGTTCTACACAAAACATTTTTTGCATAGCAGGGCTGCACAAGCGTTCGCAGCCTTGCTATGCAAAAAAGCCCTCCCCCATAGGCGGCGTCGAGTTGATCGCACGGCCAGCAAAAAGTTGCTACGTGTGATCAACTTGGAATGACCCCCTACATACATCTGCTGGATCACCTGCTCGGGGATAGCGACACCACCTGGACAGGTGGGTAGTCAAGGTAGAAGGTTGAGTGGATACCATTTGTTGTTTAGGCTGAGTGTTAAGTTGGTATGGGTTGGGGTGGAAGTTAGCCGTTCTCTCTTGGCCACCATTATTTAATCTTTTATTGCAGCCATTTAAGTCAGAATTATTAAATAAATCAGATAACAATTTCTGCCAACCTAAGTCTCCGAGTCTTTATTTTAGAAGGGTTTATTCATGCACATGGTCATCCATCAGCCGTTAGGATGTTTAGAAGAACGGAATGACTGAGATAGGAGTGGAGAGGGTTAAACATACATAGGCAGGGGATGACTCTTTGGGGACATGTGACTAGGCATCCAATAGGGATGCAGGGATTCAGGAGCTAGCTGATTGTTATAGACTGGGAGGAGGAGTCTTCCTCTTTTTCCTGTTCTTCCCACCTTTCCTCCCCTTTTTTGTGGTAGTTGGGGGTGGATTGTTGCGTTAGCTGATTGGCGGGAAAGAACGGCAGGTTACCTGTTTTTAGGTCTTATCTAGATGTTTTAATGATTATTTTGGGTTTGGTTGGTGCGCTCACTTTTGTTGACTATATACATCTGCTGGACCACCCGGACGGATGGGTAGTCAAGGTAGAAGGTTGAGTGGAAACCGTTTGTTGTTTAGGCTGAGTGTTAAGTTGGTTGTTAAGGCTGAGTGTTAAGTTGGTACATTTGTACGGGTTGGGGTGGAAGTTAGTCGTCCTTTCTTGGCCACCATTATTGAATTTTTTATTTCAGCCATTTAAGTCAGAGCTATTAAATAAATCAGATAACAATTTCTGCCAACCTAAGTCTCCGAGTCTTTATTTTAGAATTAAGTTAAGTGTTAAGGGTTTATTGATGCACATGGTCATCCATCAGCCGTTAGGATGTTTAATAAAGCAGCCAGTATCTACCCTGCACAGAAACAATAAAACCCACCCAAATCTAACTCTCTCTGCACATGTTATATCTGCCCCCCTGTAGTGCACATAGGGGCTAATTCAGACCGTTTTTTTTTTTTTTTTTTGCAGTCCTGCGTTCAGATAGTCGCCGCCAATAGGGGAGTGTATTTTAGCTTTGCAAGTGTGCGAACGCTTGTGTAGCAGAGCTGTACAAACAGATCTTGTGCAGTCTCTGAGTAGCCCAGGACTTACTCAGCCGCTGCGAACACTTCAGCCTGTCCGGGGCCGGAATTGACGTCAGGAACCCTCCCTGCAAACACATGGACATGCCTGCGTTTTTCCAAACACTCCCAGAAAATGGTCAGTTGACACCCACAAACGCCTTTTTACTGTCAATGGATCCTTCGCACAAACCCATCGCTGAGTACTGATCCACTTTGTACCCATGCAATGCGCCTGTGCATTGCGGTGCATACACATGCGCAGTTTAGACCTGATCGCCTGCTGTACGAAAACGCAGCCTAGCGATCAGGTCTGAATTACCCCCATGGTTTTCCCATTAGCTAACAAATTTGCTGCTGCGATCAGATCTGAATTAGGCCCCATGTGCACTGCAGGTGGGGTAGATATAACATGTGCAGAGAGAGTTAGATTTGGGTGAGGTGTGTTCAAATTGAAATCTAAATTGCAGTGTAAAAATAAAGCAGCCAGTATTTACCATGCACAGAAACAATATAACCCACCCAAATCTAACTCTCTCTGCAAATGTTACATTTGCCCCACATGCAGTGCACATGGTTTTGCCCATTAGAGAAAGATTTTGCTGCTGCGATCAGATCTGAATTAGGCCCATAGCCACATGTCTGTACCTTGCTTTCCTTACAGTTTCTGTAATATGACTGGTGACAAAAGAGCAATGGGTACTTCCTGGGAATGAGGAGCAATGTGTTGGCAGAGTGTATTGGAATTGCCTGGTGCAGTGACGTCAGTCCACACACTTAATGACTTAAACAGTAATGCAAGGTTTATTCAGTGAACACAGGTGACTCACATGTAATGCTGATATAGGGAATTAGGGACCCTTATCTCATACAAGGTAACAGCAGTGGTAGCGGTACTTATCAGGAGTTTCTCTCCAGTGGTGAGAGAAGAAGGACTGCACAGTCATGCAGTCTGACTCCCGCTGTAGAGATGATGCGGCGCCCGGCTTAGCGTTAGCTCTGGAGCCACAATACATGCAATGGAACACTGTGAGTCTCTGTAACTGAGATCCTCTCCCGGTCTCAGCTCTGCACGCTTGCACACACCAAGACTCAGTCTCTCTTACTCTCTCATTCTAAAATGGAGGAGCAGGGATTACATCACATAGCTCCGCCTCCGAGTGACTTTTGGCACTAGAGAATTAACACAAGGGGATGCGCCCAAAGACTGCTGTGTAGAAGGAGACAGGCACAGAGCGCACCATGGCCCTCATTCCGAGTTGTTCGCTCGCTAGCTGCTTTTAGCAGCATTGCAAACGCTAGGTCGCCGCCCTCTGGGAGTGTATCTTAGCTTAGCAGAATTGCAAACGAAAGATTAGCAGAATTGCTACTAAAAATTTTCAAGCAGTTTCTGAGTAGCTCCAGACCTACTCCTAGATTGCGATCACTTCAGTCCGTTTAGTTCCTGGTTTGACGTCACAAACACGCCCTGCGTTCGGCCAGCTACTCCCCCGTTTCTCCAGCCACTCCTGCGTTTTTACCTGGCACGCCTGCGTTTTTTAGCACACTCCCTGAAAACGGCCAGTTACCACCCAAAAACACCCACTTTCTGTCAATCACACTACGATCACTTGAGCGATGAAAAAACGTCGTTCGAGCTTTGTAAATCTACAAAGTTTTATGTGAAAGTACTTAGCGCATCCGTGCTGCGTACCGTGCGCATGCGCATTTTCCACCTAATCGCTCCATTACGAAAAACGGCAACGAGCAAACAACTCGGAATTACCACCCATATCCTAACACTCCCCCTCGCTTAAGACTGTCTCTGGGCACAAATTTAAAGAAGATGACATTTTATCAAACAAATCAATAAAGTCATTCCTGTAACCGAAAACATAATGTGAAACAAAACAGTAAGAATAAATCAACATTAACCATATTCTAGTCCACATTCCATCAGAAATGCATGTAACAAGTGTGATGACAGTCCTTTTGTCAACATGCCGGCAATATTTTTTTCACTTGCAACATATTCCACATTTACGGACTTGTTTTACACCAACTCACGGATGAAGTGATGCCTTATAGCAATGTGCTTAGACTGTCCATGATGCTTTGTGCTACAAGAAAGATCAATTGCTACCTTGTTATCACACTTTATGTTGATGATCTCACTGTGGTAAAGACCTAATTCACATAAAGACTCTCTTATCCAAAGCGCTTCTTTTGAAGTTTCTGTGAGCGCCATGTACTCTGCCTCTGTTGTATAAAGCGCAACTGAGAGTTTCCCACTTGCCTAGCTTATGGCTGTACCTGCCAGTGCAAACAGGTGTCCAGTATAAAAACATCTATCATCTATAATCCTCATCTGATCCCCCAGTAGGCGTCACAGAATACTTTTAAGATGGTATCTGTTGATCTTGTAAATCTCAGCTTTAGTGAACTTATACCTTTGAGGTACCTTAGTATTCTCTTTACTGCAATCCAGTGTTGTCTCCCAGGATTATTTGCGAACTGGCTTGCCCGACTCACTGCATGTGTGATGTCAGGTCGTGTACCAATGCTTGCATACATCAAACTACCAGTAGCATTTTGATAAGGGATTTCTTGCATTTCCTCTATCTCCCCCTTGCTACTTGGTGACATGGCCTTGACCATCTTTTCACTTTTATCAATGGGAGAACTTACTGGTTTTGCATCTGTCATTCCATATTTGGAAATTATTGCCTCAATGTATGTTTGTTATCAATTGTGACAGTTCAATTTTGCAGGTTTTGTACAATCTTCATACCTAATAGATGATTTGAAGGGCCTAGATCTTTCAACTTGAATCTTTGTTTAAGCTGGTGCTTGACGTCAGGGATGTGATCTCCTTGACCTGCCAAAAATAAAACATCCACACAGACAGCTATGATAAACAACTTTTCTTTGATAGTTTTGTGGTATAGGCAGTGATCAGTCTCTGACCTAACAAAGTTCGTTTTTAGTAACGCTGCATCCAACTTTACATACCACCAACGACCACTTTTTTTCAGGCAGTATAGTGACTTCTTTAAGAGACAATCTTTCCTAGTTTGGAATAAATCCATATCATAGTGTTCAGGTGGCTCCATTTAAATTTCCTCAACTAACTCTCCATTCAGGAATGCAGAATCAAAGTCTAGTTAATATAACAGTAGATCATGTAGTGTAGCAATAGCAATCACTAATCTTAAGGTGCTATACCTTGCGACTGGTGAGTAGATCTCTCCGTAATCGATTCCATATTTCTGGGTGTATCCCTTGGCAACAAGGCGGGCTTTGTAACAAGCTACTGTCCCGTCTACGTTCAACTTCTTGCAGAAAACCCACTTGTTCTTAATCATTTTACGGTCACTTGGCCTATCAACCATAGTCCATGTACTGTTATCATTTAGTGCTGACAGCTCTGTATCAATTGCTGACTTCCACTCTGTCCAATCACTACTTGACTTTGCTTCCTGTATGTTTTGAGGTTCACAGTAAACTATATTTGCATACTCCTCACTGTATTTCTTAGCTGGAACACCTTTGTTGCTCCTCATGGAACTTCTGTTCCCTGACTTGATGTCCGCTTTGACACTCTCAGATTCAGACACGCTTTCTGCTGCTTGTATATCCAATGATACATTTTCTTTTTGCTCCACTGCTCCAGTTATTGATGCTGTCTCCTAGAATACCACATCTCTGCATTTAAGAAGACGTTTACTTGTAACATCTCAAAGTCTGTATCCTATGCTTTCGTCACAGTATCCGAGCATTATACATTCTATGGATTTTGGATCTAGCTTTCTCCTTTGGTGTATGTGCAAAAGCTTTGCTCCCAAAGACACGAAGATGACTGACACTTGGCTTTTTCCTGAACCACGCCTCCAGTGGCGTTTTACCTTTGACGGTCACTGTAGGTGCATGATTCTTTAGGTATACTGCAGAAGATACTGCTTCTGCCCAAAACTTCTTTTCCAGGCCAGCATCACTTCGCATAGTTCGTGCTCTTTCAATAATTGTGCGGTTTACCCGCTCACTCACGCCATTCTGTTCCGGTGTGTAGGCATTTGTTAGCAGATGCTTTATTCCATATTTCTTAAGGAATGCGGCTAAGACTTTGTTATTATACTCTCGACCGTTGTTTGACCTCAGGATCTTTAGTTTCAGACCTGTCTGATTCTCCACCAGGTTTTTGTATTCCACAATTTTGTTGACACCTTCACTCCTTTCTTTAATGAAGTACATGTATGTCATTCTTGTGGTGTCATCAATGAGAGTCATGAAATACCTGTAGCCACTGATTGATTCTCCCTCCATTGGACCACACACGTCTGTGTGCACTAGAGCTAACGGTGTCTGCTCTACTAACTGACTTTGGAAATGGGTTGCGAGTTTGCATTGCTTTTATGCAACTCTCACACATGGGTCTTTCAGTATTGCTCACGGTGATCCTTGTTATCATTCCATCTAGCAGTTTCTGGATGTTGTCATATCCCAGATGACAGAAGCGTTTGTGCCACAGCTCCACTGACTGTTTTTCATCAGTAGCCATCATTGCAGTACACTCCTCAGTGTCCAGGACATATTGGGGCTAATACAGTAAGGATAGCAAATTCTACTAATCAGCAGAATTTGCTATCCTTTTGATTGCATGCTGGGGGCTGCTCAGCACTGGGCAAGACCTCCCAGCATACTGACCGGCGCCTCCCCTCTTCGACAAGCAGAAATGAAAGATGACTCCTGTCGGTGCAGCTTAGCTGCGGCCGCAGGAGTCCCGGCGCCATTTTACTTGTCGCTGTGGCTGCGTGTGATGTCATGCAGCCATCGTGGCCACTCCCCTGATACGCCCCCGTTTGTGCTGCACCGCCCACCGTTCAGGTAGCCCCACCGCCGCAACGCTCCATCTCCTCCCTGGAAATGGAGCGTTGCCATCCCCCCTCTCGCCCCGCCCCCCACAGAAAGTGCATGCGCAGTAGGGAGCTGACAGCCTCACTGGAGCAGTGCAGCTCAGGGTGTGCTGGTGTCCTCTTTTTCTCTGTGTCTCCTCTCACATACAGTAGGGCAGGCTTGCATTATAACTGTCTGTCTGTCTGTACAGTATGTGTCTGTTATTGTGCTTACTGTGAAACATGGGTAAACATAAGTTGTGCAGTGTATGTCACACTAGATTCTCTCCATTATTTACTGATTCTGTTTCATGTGAAAAATGCAGTCAATCTTCACAAATCAGTGAAGTGGCTGGGGGAGAGGGTCCCGAGACCCACTGGTTGGGGTCTCTTAAGACTATGATGTCTGATATGTCATCCCAGCTCACTCCTACTGTGCAGAAAACTCAGCTACTACAACAGGCTGTTGCAGATTTAGCTGCTAGGGCAGATGCACAGCCCCCCCCCTCTCTCATGCAGGACCACAGAAGCGTGGGTTACTGTTATGCACACCAGTGCCTGCAGGAATGTACTGGTGTCTGAACTGTTATGCACACCAGTGCCTGCAGGAATGTACTGGTGTCTGAACAGATAGGGATGCAAAACAAATGAACTCACAGACAGACTGGGGAATATGACATTACGTACACAGAAGGTGATAGGGTAACAAAATAAACACAAAGTGAACAGAGAAGCCCAGAGGCTAAGAAACTGGGTGTCTCCCTAGTATTAAGAATGCTCAGATGGAAAAAGCAAGATGTTGTGTTTTAATACGTAGAGAACCCGAAATGCTGTTGCTAAGGGCAACAGCAAAACCCTAAAGGGTTACCAACGGGTGTGGCAGTAAACTCCTTGGTCAGAGATGGAATGATAGACACAAGGAGAGTCTCCACAATCCTAATCCTCACTTGCAGTGCACAGGTTCAGCTTACTGCCACTAAACTGACACCTGAACACCTTGCACAGTGAGACAGGATTTAGGCAGGCAAGTCTGAGAATACAGCCGCAAACTTGCTAAGTTCCCAGAGTAGCAAAAGAACCCCAGCAAGTTAAACGACTGACTCCAGTCTTACTGCTAGGTCTGGATTGGCAGAGTGTAGTACCAAATCCCAAGGCCTATATGCAGTAAGCAACAACAAATACAAAGCTACACAGTACTGGCTAACTTTCAGGAACTAACTAACCAACAAAGATTCAGCAGCATCTGCTTAACCTGAGAAGAGGCCTTATATAGCAGGTGCTGTCCACGTCCCACTCAGACCTCACAGACTGTGAGCACAAAAACCAGCACCGGATCCCCTGCCGTGCACAGAGCCTGTAACCACTGCACAGCAAAAGATCCGAACCGGAGTATCAGCTGCGCTCAGGTTACTCCGCTAGCACTTGTCTCCCGGTTGCCATGACGACGTGGCAGCACAGGGCAGGAGACCCTGACAGTACCCCCCTCTGACGAGGGGTCAAAGAACCCCTACCACCGGGTTTATCGGGGAACTGCGAGAAAAAAGAGCGTATCAGTCTGGGGGCATGAAGATCACAACTGCGCACCCACGACCGCTCCTCCGGGCCATACCCCTTCCAGTGCACCAAAAATGACAGCCGACCCCGAACCATCTTGGAGTCAAGAAACCTTTCAACAACAAACTCCCTCTGGCCACGTATCAGAAGAGGGGAAGGTCTTCCACTGGAAGAAGGATTACTAATCGCCCGTTTTAAAAGGGAACAATGAAATGTTTTATTGATACCCAAAGAACGGGGCAGATCTAACTGAAATGCCACCGGATTGATAACCCTGGTGATCTTATAAGGGCCGATGAACCGGGGGCCTAACTTATGAGATGGCTGTCTCAACTTCAAATTCTTGGTAGACAACCAGACGAAGTCTCCTAATTTGAAGCTGCAGGGTCTTTTCCGCTTATCAAAAACCCTTTTGGTCACTAATGACACAGACACAAGGGCTTTCTTCACTTTCCTCCAAATACCTCTAAGGACCGAAACCACAGAGGAACCACCAGGCGTGGAGTCCAGGGGGTCAAAAGAATTGGCCTTAGGATGATGCCCATACACACAAAGGAAGGGAGAGATCCCTGTAGCAGAGTGAGCCGCGTTGTTATAGGAAAACTCCGCCATGGACAGATGAGCAACCCAGTCAGTCTGACACTTGGAGACATAACACCTGAGGAACTGCTCCAAGGACTGGTTCACCCGTTCAGTCTGCCCATTAGACTGCGGATGGTAGCCTGACGACAAGCTGACAGAAATCTGGAGATCGGAACAAAATGCCCTCCAGAATTTGGCCACAAACTGGGATCCGCGGTCAGAGACCACATCAAGTGGCAACCCGTGGAGACGCACAACATGCAGCATAAATAATTCAGACAGGCGTCTGGCCGATGGCAGCCCAACCAGTGGAACGAAGTGCGCCATCTTCGAAAACCTGTCAACGACAACCCAGATGGCTGTCATCCCCGAGGATTTGGGCAAGTCCACCACAAAATCCATTGAAATGTGGGTCCATGGCTTAGATGGGATAGAGAGTGGATGTAATGGGCCAACAGGAACCCCTCTAGGAGTCTTATTTCGGGCACAGATGTCACATGCCCGAACCCACTGATCCACATCCTTAGCCACCGAGGGCCACCACACCGCCCTAGATAGCAACTCCCGAGTTCTGGCAATACCCGGGTGACCTGCCGACTTCTTGGCATGGAATTCCAGGAACACTCGCTGTCTTAACCTAGGAGGCACAAACAAAAGACCTACCGGAAGGTCTGGAGGAGCCTGCTCCTGTGCTCTAAGGACTAATGATAAGAGGTCCTGGGTAATGCCCACTTTAATACATGATGGGGACACAATGGGCAACGGCTCCTCGGTGGTCTCCTGGATTGGAGCAAAACTCCGCGAGAGCGCATCAGCCTTGATGTTTTTTGACCCAGGGCGATATGTTATCAAAAAATTAAAGCGAGCAAAAAACAAAGCCCATCGTGCCTGCCTGGCATTAAGACGCTTCGCTGACTCTAAATATGCCAGATTCTTATGGTCGGTGAGAATTGAGACCACAAACTTAGCCCCCTCAAGCCAGTGTCTCCACTCCTCGAGTGCATCCTTAATAGCCAACAATTCCCGGTTACTCACGTCATAATTCATCTCGGCAGGCAAAAATTTACGGGAAAAGTAAGCACAGGGATGAAGGCGATTATCAGACACTCCCATCTGAGAGAGCACTGCCCCAATACCCATCTCAGAGGCATCCACCTTCACCACAAAGGGACGCTCTGGATCTGGGTGTCGCAGCACCTTGGCCGATACAAATGCCCTTTTGAGACGGGCAAAAGCCGCTTTAGCCTCACAAGACCAGTGAGCAACATCCGCCCCTTTCTTAGTGAGTGCCACCAAGGGCGCCACTATAGACGAAAATCCAGCGATAAATCGTCTATAAAAATTCGCAAAGCCCAGGAAACGCTGAAGCGCCTTCAAACTAGTGGGCTGCACCCAATCCAGGACTGCCTGTACCTTGGAACCCTCCATTTGGAAACCTTCTGGGGAGATAATATATCCTAGAAATGCGATTTGCTGAACTTCAAATTCGCACTTCTCCAGCTTCGCCCCAAGCCGGTGGTCTCTGAGTTTCTGGAGGACTAAGCGTACATGCTTCCGATGTTCCTCCAGGGAATGGGAGAAGATTAGGATGTCATCTAAGTATACAACTAAGAATCTATCCAAATATTCCCTGAGTACATCGTTCATGAAATCCTGGAAGACTGCCGGGGCATTACAGAGCCCAAAAGGCATCACCAAATATTCATAATGCCCTGAGTGGGTATTAAAGGCAGTCTTCCATTCATCCCCCTCTCTTATTCGTATTAGATTGTACGCCCCGCGTAGGTCAATCTTAGAAAAAATGGTGGCAGTACGAAGCTGGTCAAACAAGACCGAAATGAGATGCAGTGGGTATGAGTTTTTAATCGTGATACGGTTCAATTCCCTGAAGTCGATGCAGGGTCGCAATGAACCGTCCTTTTTACCCACGAAGAAGAACCCCGACCCAACTGGAGACTGTGAAGGTCTGATAAATCCCTTAGCCAAGTTCTCCTGAATGTACTCTGCCATAGCCTGAGTCTCAGGACGTGACAGGGAGTACAACCTGCTCTTGGGAAGCTTAGCATTTGGCAACAAATCAATGGCACAGTCATAGGGGCGATGGGGAGGTAGTACCTCTGCAACTTTTTTGGAGAACACATCCGCAAAATCTGCATAACACCCTGGCAATCCTGGCAAACTTAGCTGCGAGAGCCTGACTGGAAGGCTCAAGCAACTCCTGAAACAATCAGTACCCCAACTAAGAATCTCCCCAGAGACCCAGTCAAATTGAGGATTGTGGGCCCTTAACCAGGGTAACCCCAACACCAATGGGGCAAAAGTACAGACAGTCACATAAAAGGACAATTTTTCAGAGTGTGTGGCTCCAATAAACAAAGAAATCTGGCTAGTGCAAGAGGTAATTTTACCTTGGGATAATGGTTCCCCGTTTAACCCACAAATCTCAATTTCCGATGCCAAGGGTACTAAGGGAACAGAGTGTTTCAGGGCGAATTGGCGGTCCATAAAAACCCCGTCGGCCCCACTGTCCACAAAGGCCTCAGTCTTGACAGTTTGACCGAGGATCTTCAAGGTCACCGGAATGATAAAAGTCTTCTTGGGAAATTCTGACTTCTGGCCTGACAGGATATTTCCCATCACCCTCAGGCCCTGAAGTTTTCCGGCTTTTCTGGGCATGATACTACCACATGACCTTTATTCCCACAGTACAAACACAACCCCTGCTGTCTCCTCCGCGTCTTCTCACGCGAGGAGAGGCGGGTAGCCCCAATCTGCATAGGCTTCTCGGAAAATTCCTCAGAGTCTGAGGTTCCCTTGGGAAAGAAGGAAACCTCGGTCTCCCTTTCAAGCCTACGATCTCTCAGCCGTCTATCCACCCGGATGGATAACTGCATGAGCTGATCCAAGCTATCAGGCAAGGGATATTGTACCAGTTGGTCTTTTATCTGGTTAGAAAGACCTCTTCGGTACTGGTGTCTCAGGGCTGGGTCATTCCACTGGGTATCATGGGCCAACCTCCGAAACTCCGTACAGTAAACCTCAACTGGCCTTCGCCCTTGCTTAAGGATCGAAATCTGAGCCTCGGCTGAGGCCGTCTTGTCAGGGTCATCATACAACATGCCCAGTGCCGTAAAAAAAGCATCAACACTTTTAAGCGACGGACAGTCAGGCTGCAACCCATATGCCCAGACCTGTGGGTCTCCTTGTAGCAAGGAAATCACTATGCCCACCCGCTGAATCTCCGACCCAGAAGACTGAGGCCTAAGCCGGAAGTATAGCTTGCAGCTCTCCTTGAAACAAAAGAACTGCGAGCGATCTCCAGAAAAACGATCCGGGAGATTTACTTTCGGCTCCTTAACCCCTGAAGGTGCTGCTGCTGCGGCCTGGGAGGTGTGCATTTTAATGGACAAATCATTAAATTGTCGAGTCAGGACCTGCACCTGATCGACCACCTGTTGCAACGTATTTTGAGGGGTATGCTCCATATTCCCACAAAATTTCAACAGGAGTATTAGGCTGCTGAATATGTTATGCACACCAGTGCCTGCAGGAATGTACTGGTGTCTGAACTGTTATGCACACCAGTGCCTGCAGGAATGTACTGGTGTCTGAACTGTTATGCACACCAGTGCCTGCAGGAATGTACTGGTGTCTGAACAGATAGGGATGCAAAACAAATGAACTCACAGACAGACTGGGGAATATGACATTACGTACACAGAAGGTGATAGGGTAACAAAATAAACACAAAGTGAACAGAGAAGCCCAGAGGCTAAGAAACTGGGTGTCTCCCTAGTATTAAGAATGCTCAGGTGGAAAAAGCAAGATGTTGTGTTTTAATACGTAGAGAACCCGAAATGCTGTTGCTAAGGGCAACAGCAAAACCCTAAAGGGTTACCAACGGGTGTGGCAGTAAACTCCTTGGTCAGAGATGGAATGATAGACACAAGGAGAGTCTCCACAATCCTAATCCTCACTTGCAGTGCACAGGTTCAGCTTACTGCCACTAAACTGACACCTGAACACCTTGCACAGTGAGACAGGATTTAGGCAGGCAAGTCTGAGAATACAGCCGCAAACTTGCTAAGTTCACAGAGTAGCAAAAGAACCCCAGCAAGTTAAACGACTGACTCCAGTCTTACTGCTAGGTCTGGATTGGCAGAGTGTAGTACCAAATCCCAAGGCCTATATGCAGTAAGCAACAACAAATACAAAGCTACACAGTACTGGCTAACTTTCAGGAACTAACTAACCAACAAAGATTCAGCAGCATCTGCTTAACCTGAGAAGAGGCCTTATATAGCAGGTGCTGTCCACGCCCCACTCAGACCTCACAGACTGTGAGCACAAAAACCAGCACCGGATCCCCTGCCGTGCACAGAGCCTGTAACCACTGCACAGCAAAAGACCCGAACCGGAGTATCAGCTGCGCTCAGGTTACTCCGCTAGCACTTGTCTCCCGGTTGCCATGACGATGTGGCAGCACAGGGCAGGAGACCCTAACAGTTACCTGCTCTACTATCTGATAAAGATGATGATGTACCATATGATGGGGATGACCTGTTAGTGGGGATCCTGATTCTGCTCAGGGTATTGTACCCCTCATTTTGGCTATAAGGGACGTGTTAAATCTCCCCCTAGACGACGCTGCGTCACAACAGTCATTCTTCTTTGTACAGAACAAGCCTAATGTCACTTTCCCTGACTCTACAGGCCTGGAAAAATCCAGACAAAAAATTCCAAGTGTCCAAAAAGTTTTTGCGCACTTTCCAATTTGCTACTGAAGGTAGGAAATTTTGGGAGGATCCCCCAGGGGTGGATGTCTCAGTCTCTCGTCTGTCTAAAAAGGGCTCCTTTACCATGAATGATCCTGGGGACAGGAAGATAGAGACTACACTAAAGTCTATATACACAGCAGCCGGTTTATCCCAAAGACTGGTCATTGCGGGTTGCTGGATGACCCATGCTATTCATTCCTGGGCCATTCAGATTCAGGGGGGCCTCTCAGGAGCTATGCCCTTGGTTACTATGGTAACCCTCCTGAAGCACATTCAGGACACTACCCATGTCCTCTGTGATTCCCTCAAAGAGATGGGGAACACTAATGCTCGGACTTCTGCCAAGGCAGTGTTAGCACGCAGGGCCTTGTGGCTGCGTCAGTGGATTGCGGATGCAGAATCCAAACATAGTGTGGAATCCCTCCCCTTTTCTGGGGAATGGCTTTTTGGGGTTGACTTGGATAACTGTATTTCCAAAGTTACGGCTGGAAAATCCACACTTCTCCCCTCTGGGGCCCTGCTGGCGAGACGCTCCTATCTGGGGCCGTCGGTCCAGTCCTTTCGTTCTCACATATTTCGATCAAAGGCCAGAGGGGCCTCCAATGCGGCTAGAGGCACCAGGGGTAAGTCCAGAAAATCTGCAAGCACCAGTTCTCAGGAACAGTCTACTGGTTCTGCTTCCACTAAGACCTCAACATGCCGGTGCCCACCCACCCCGAGGGGATCTCGAGGTGGGAGCTCGACTGCATCATTTCAGCTGCATCTGGGAGACTTCCTGCCAGGATACCTGGGTCAGAGAGCTCATTTGTCTGGGCTACAGGCTGGAGTTCGACAGTACTCCCCCCCAAAAAAAAACGATTCTTCAAATCAAGCTTACCAGCTTTGGCGGATATGCAAGTCACGTTGCAACAGGCTATCCGAAAGTTGGTCCAGTCCCACGTCATTGTTCCAGTTCCACTACCGCAATGCGGCAAGGGGTTTTACTCAAACCTGTTTGTGGTGCCGAAGCCGGACGGTTCGGTCAGACCCATTCTGAATCTGAAATCCTTGAATCCTTATTTGAGGGTGTTCCAGTTCAAAATGGAATCCCTGCGAGCAGTGATTGTGGGCCTGGAAGAACAGGAGTTTATGGTCTCCTTGGATATCAAGGACGCCTATCTCCATATTCCGATTTGGCCGCCTTATCAGGCGTACCTACGGTTTGCCCTGCTGGATGATCACTTCCAATTCCAGGCACTGCCCATCCAGCCTGTCTACAGCCCTGAGGGTATTCACAAAGGTGATGGCGGAGATGATGCTTCAACATCGGGTCCAGGGGGTCAATGTGGTTCCTTATCTGGACAATCTTCTGATAAAGGCAAGATCCAGGGAGCTTTTGTTGCTCTATATTGGCCGCACCATCCATCTTCTGTAAGACCATGGGTGGATACTTAACTTACCGAAGTCCCACCTGGAGCCAACTCAGAGGCTCCTGTTCCTGGGGATGTTGCTGGAGACTGTGGCACAGAAGTTGTTTCTACCAGAGGACAAGGCGAAAACATTTCAGGAGATGGTCCGCATGGTGCTCCGACCTTCTCAAGAATCCGTACATCTTTACATAAGATTGTTAGGCAAGATGGTTGCCTCATACGAGGCGATCCAGTATGGGAGGTTCCATTTCATTTGGATCTCCTGAGCAAGTGGTCCGGCACCCATCTACAGATGCACCGGACAATTCAGCTGTCACCTCAGGCCAGGATTTCCCTTCTGTGATGGCTACAGTCCTACAATCTCCTGGAAGGCCGGAGTTTCAGGTTTCAGGATTGGACCCTCTTCACGACGGATGCGAGTCTGAGAGGATGGGGAGCTGTCACCCATGGGGCGCAGTTCCAGGGCCGATGGTCAGCACACGAAAGCCTACTTCCAATCAACATTCTGGAACTTCAGGCGATCTACAATGCTCTGCTTCAAGCCTCTCCTCTGCTCAAGTATCATGCCATCCAGGTGCAGCCGGAAAACGCCACGGCGGAGATGTATATCAATCAACAAGGAGGGACAAAAAGCAGAGCCTGCATGCGAGAGCTGCCAGAGATACTCCTCTGGGCAGAAAGAAATGGGAGAGCCCAGTGGCAAACGCAGGATTTCCATGGGGGGGGTTTCCGTACATGTATGTAATTACGGACGTATGTATATACAACCTAAATGTACTATATACATATATATATATTAGTGATGTGCACCGGAAATTTTTCGGGTTTGGTGTTTTGGTTTTGGATTCGGTTCGGCCGCCGTGTTTTGGATTCGGACGCGTTTTGGCAAAACCTCCCTGAAAATTTGTTGTCGGATTCGGGTGTGTTTTGGATTCGGGTGTTTTTTTTCAAAAACCCATCAAAAACAGCTTAAATCATAGAATTTGGGGGTCATTTTGATCCCATAGTATTATTAACCTCAATAACCATAATTTCCACTCATTTCCAGTCTATTCTGAACACTTCACACCTCACAATATTATTTTTAGTCCTAAAATTTGCACCATGGACGCTGGATGACTAAGCTAAGCGACCCAAGTGGACGGCACAAACACCTGGCCAATCTAGGAGTGGCACTGCAGTGTCACACAGGATGGCACTTAAAAAAATAGTCCCCAAACAGCACATGGTGCAAAGAAAAAAAGAGGTGCACCAAGGTCGCTGGATGGCTAAGCTAAGCAACCCAAGTGGCCGACACAAACACCTGGCCCATCTAGGAGTGGCACTGCAGTGTCAGACAGGATGGCACTTAAAAAAATAGTCCCCAAATAGCACATGATGCAAAGAAAAAAAGAGGTGCACCAAGGTTGCTGGATGGCTAAGCTAAGCGACCCAAGTGGCCGACACAAACACCTGGCCCATCTAGGAGTGGCACTGCAGTGTCAGACAGGATGGCACTTAAAAAAATAGTCCCCAAACAGCACATGATGCAAAGAAAAAAAGAGATGCACCAAAGTCGCTGGATGGCTAAGCTAAGCGACCCAAGTGGCCGACACAAACACCTGGCCCATCTAGTAGTGGCACTGCAGTGTCACACAGGATGGCACTTCAAAAAATAGTCCCCAAACAGCACATGATGCAAAGAAAAAAAGAGGTGCACTAAGGTCGCTGGATGGCTAAGCTTAGCGACCCAAGTGGCCGACACAACACCTGGCCCATCTAGGAGTGGCACTGCAGTGTCAGACAGGATGGCACTTCAAAAAAAATAGTCCCCAAACAGCACATGATGCAGAGATAAATATATATATATATATATATATAGAAGATGTCCACAAAGTGGGGATGCACTCTCGCAGTATAAAAAACAATCAATTTGAAGCAGTCAACTGTAATTTTTAATGTCAACGTTTTGGCCTGATGACAGGCCTTTCTCAAGACCGGTGAAACATCAGATCAAGTGTTCAGTTGTGTAAACGAAAAAGAAACAAATATCTGTAAGAACAATGATCATAATTAAAATCACATGCCTCACCGGTCCCTGGGAAACCCCACACCAGATAGAGAAATATCACCAATTAACATGGGTGTACACTATGCAAAGTTATCACCCATGTGTCAGTCCTCCACCTAATCAACTCGTAATGGCCCATACCTGTCATGCACTGTCGATCCACCAGTGTACGTGCCATATTTTCAAAACAATTTAAACAGACGACAAAGGACATCACTGTCCATCAAGCTGTGATAAAAAGGGACATAAAACCTACTTAGGGCTATCCTTCAATCTACATTCATCAGCACCAGATAGTACATCACTGTTACCAGCCCTATAGGGGTTAACCAAGTGGGCAGTGGGACATTACCTGGTAAACAATCGTCATAGCACCTAGATGCAGCCACCTCTGTGGATATTCACAATGCTGTAAAGGGGGAAATCTGACATCAATATCCTTCAGGTTTAACAGTCAGAATCAACCATGAATAACATAAAAAATGATATAATCAATCACTTACCCAGGACTGGAGGCATCATGCGTGTGGCTGCATGATCCCCCCAGCTCCTGAGTGTATTTAAATACAGCGCCAACCGGAAGTGACGCGGCGCTCATAGCTAATTATCACAATATTTCCATCTTACACCTGTACAAGTACACACATACTCCATGGGTCAAAACCCATGAAAGCTGAAATTTGCTCACACCTACTATCAGCCGTGCGGCCCCCCTATGTCATGCCGCTACTACGAGCGGCAGACATGCGAGCCGCTGCCCGGAAGTCGCGTCATGGTGCGTTCCACAGTGGCGGAAGTAGCCCGATGGTGCGTTCCACAACGGCGGAAAACGGTGTGACAGTCCAGTGCTCCACCCCTGAACGGAGAAATGACAGCCAAACATCGGATAAATTTAAAACTACACTATAATCATTATCGAAGTGGGCCATACTAACTCTAACGGGTACATGGGGAGGGTACAGACAAAAACTGCAACAAGCAGGCTATCAATAAACTGTCCAAACAAGATGACACTATATCTTCAGATCAGTAACTATGGGAACCAGTATCAACAACTACAATTCACTAAATAATGTCTTAAACATCCTAATGATACTCGGTGGACCTCTTCCTTCAAAGTAAAGCATTCATTACCTCTAATACCCAGAAATAATGACACGGAGACTTGAATTTGGCAGAAAAATTGCTAGCTATTTATTATACCCTAACCATAAGCAAACCTGTAATTGAAAATTTTGGTTAGCATGCCGAAACAGCCGGCATATGGTGGCAGAAAAAAGAACGGCTCTATTGAACTGACTCTAACCTTAAAATGTTAAAATTCAAAACTATCCTAATTTAAATACAAGCTATCAAATCGGTAATAGGTGCCCAACTCAACCCCCACAGTAACTACCCACCCTGATGGGTGCCTGCCGCTGCCCCCGGAAGGGTGGTCGAGCGGCCCTAAAAGTCGATGGAGGTGAGTGCACCTAAACCACACCAAACTGTAAATCACTACAGCTAACAATACAAACTACAACCTGCTGTTCTTTTCCGCCAAATAAATAGCCAACTAAAAAACAGCCAACAATTCAACGCCAAGGCACTCCGTGCCAGAACCTCTACCAACCGGGCGGGAGGGCGGGAAGGCAATTCAGCAACAAGAGAGAGCAAAATGGCCTAGCATTCCCTATATATATTAACCCTCCCCTTTTCCCAAAGGCTGTACTTTCCTCACAGTTAGGTCCACCCCTCACAGGATGTTTAACTCTTTCCTTTCCTATGCAGTCAATTCTCTCTCCTAAACATCCTAATGATACTCGGTGGACCTCTTCCTTCAAAGTAAAGCATTCATTACCTCTAATACCCAGAAATAATGACACGGAGACTTGAATTTGGCAGAAAAATTGCTAGCTATTTATTATACCCTAACCATAAGCAAACCTGTAATTGAAAATTTTGGTTAGTATGCCGAAACAGCCGGCATATGGTGGCAGAAAAAAGAACGGCTATATTGAACTGACTCTAACCTTAAAATGTTAAAATTCAAAACTATCCTAATTTAAATACAAACTATCAAATCGGTAATAGGTGCCCAACTCAACCCCCACAGTGACTACCCACCCTGATGGGTGCCTGCCGCTGCCCCCGGAAGGGTGGTCGAGCGGCCCTAAAAGTCGATGGAGGTGAGTGCACCTAAACCACACCAAACTGTAAATCACTACAGCTAACAATACAAACTACAACCTGCTGTTCTTTTCCGCCAAATAAATAGCCAACTAAAAAACAGCCAACAATTCAACGCCAAGGCACTCCGTGCCAGAACCTCTACCAACCGGGCGGGAGGGCGGGAAGGCAATTCAGCAACAAGAGAGAGCAAAATGGCCTAGCATTCCCTATATATATTAACCCTCCCCTTTTCCCAAAGGCTGTACTTTCCTCACAGTTAGGTCCACCCCTCACAGGATGTTTAACTCTTTCCTTTCCTATGCAGTCAATTCTCTCTCCTAAACATCCTAATGATACTCGGTGGACCTCTTCCTTCAAAGTAAAGCATTCATTACCTCTAATACCCAGAAATAATGACACGGAGACTTGAATTTGGCAGAAAAATTGCTAGCTATTTATTATACCCTAACCATAAGCAAACCTGTAATTGAAAATTTTGGTTAGTATGCCGAAACAGCCGGCATATGGTGGCAGAAAAAAGAACGGCTATATTGAACTGACTCTAACCTTAAAATGTTAAAATTCAAAACTATCCTAATTTAAATACAAACTATCAAATCGGTAATAGGTGCCCAACTCAACCCCCACAGTGACTACCCACCCTGATGGGTGCCTGCCGCGGCCCCCGGAAGGGTGGTCGAGCGGCCCTAAAAGTCGATGGAGGTGAGTGCACCTAAACCACACCAAACTGTAAATCACTACAGCTAACAATACAAACTACAACCTGCCGTTCTTTTCCGCCAACAGCGAAAGACTCCTCCCCAGAGTCTTCGCACCGCCACCATAACCTCACCCTAACTCCTGCAGCACTAGACACAGATCCTCCAGGAAAAGCATCATCCCCTCATTGGATAGATGCACACCATCAGGCCGAAAGAGGTGACTGTCTCGGAACCGAATCCTAGGGTGGCGAACCACTTTGCCTCCATGGGACAACACCCACTTCGCCACCGCCTCATTCACCTTCTGCCTGGCCTCATCAATCAGGCGACCATCCGCCACACCTCGCCAACTCAACCTTGGCACCATCAAAGAGAACACCAAGACACAATTGGTCCATGCTGCGGCCACACTTGCCAGATCCTTTATCATGGCCCACCGCAGCTCCAAAGATGTCCTCTTCCCCAGGTCGTTGCCACCGAAATGGACAACCAGCACCCTAGGGACTCCATGCTCGCTGGCCTGACTGACTAGTCTACTCTTCAGCTCATTCCACATCATCCCCCGCCAACCAAGCCAACGAATTCCCTGAGCCCTAGGAAACATCCGTGCCCCCTCCGAGGCCAAAAACCTGGCTGCCCAATACACATAAGAGTGGCCAACCACCCATATAGCCAAGTCGTCACCAAAACAACCTGAAGAGAAGGAAAGGGGGTAAAATTGGTTACTAATTATCTATAGCATTGTTATTAAACGCATTAACCTGAAGGATCTGCCAAAAGAAAAAATTGAGATGTCGTTTATTGCAGAAGTCACGGCCTAGTCGATCTGCACAAGCTTCCAGCCAATTTGAAGCAGAACATAAACACACAAACGGGAAAATCAAAATTAAAATAAGAAATTAAACAGGGGGGGGGGGGGTTATAAAATGGGAAAAACATGTAAGAACTCAGCTGGAGGTGAAAGCGTAAAAACCTGCTGAGGGACTTTGATAGAACTGATCACCCGAAATGTGGATTAGAATTCAGTCCGTCAAGTCAGGCAAAAAATCGCAAAAGAACTCCAGACCCCCGCTGCCAGCAGCGGCAAATGGCTAATCCCTGAGTAGGATAAAATGGGAAGACAAAACGGACGTACAACACAAGGACGTACTGAACTGTACAACATGACTTATAAACAACTACAACTAAACAAACGCAGTGCAAGCCAGCGTCTCACGCAACGGGGCGAATATATCGTCTGTAACTTGACGACTTCCATCGCCCCACCGCCTGGATTTCGGCCACGGAAAGCCCTGCCGACGCAGCCGACGTCGCAGCCCTGATGCGGAAGGAATGCGTCCCGAAAGCAGCGGGTGGAAGGCCCAAGCTCGCCAGACAGCGACCCAGCATCCAACGAAACTGATATTTCGTCGCTGGCAGCCCGTCATAATGAAGCAACCATGACCCCCGACCATCGGGCCGTACTGCCGCATATCGAGCTGCCAACCTCACTGGGCAAATGCTCTCCTCAAGTGCCGGAACCAAGGTGACCCATCGACCTCTACCCACTTGGTCCGTCTTAGAGCGACGCAATCGGCACAGCAAGGACCTCTCACCCACCACCACGTCCTCGAGAAGCATGCGCGAATCTGCTCGCTTAGAAGGCGCCACCAGCTCCGAAACCCGAAAGGCACCGTGATAAGCCATTGAGAACGCCAAACTGAACAGCAGCGACTAAAACAAGGACGACGCTATACCGCCCACCGCCCTAATGACATCCGGAAGCAAGGCCGCATCAATTGGCCGCCTCCTGTCAGGCGGCACCGGCGCCACGCGCGCCCATCCCTTCATCACCTTAAGCAGAATCCCGCTTTTCGGCACGTCAGGGATGCCCTTGATTTTGCTAAAGAACGAAATACCAGCCAAGTATCGGGATACCACCGCTCTGGACCTACCCGCAACAAACAGCTGCCAAATAAAAGAAAGCATCATTCGATGCCCGCTCTTACCTTGCTGACTTCGTCCTCGAACAAACTCCTCCCACTCGCTCCAAGCTTGTCCATAAGCCTTGAGCGTATTCGGAGCGACTGACCGCATCGCTAGACTCTCCAATCCGGCCCGATCACCTGCCAGACATAATCGGGACATTGAAAACCGTGCTCGTCGGCCTCGGGTGCCAACAAACAAAACCTTTCCCATTGACCGCTTGACAAAGCGTCGGCAATTCCGTTCTACAAACCAGGCACATGCTGCACGCGGAACCACACGTTCCTCTGCAGGCATGTCAACAGCAACTGCCCCAGCACCCTCAGGACCACCAGCGACTTCGCCCTCTGGTTATTTATCGCGTGCACCACGCCCAGATTGTCACATCTGAACAAGATGCTGCGATGAGCCAGGCGAACGCCCCAAACCTCCAGCACCACCATAATGGGGAAAAGCTCCAGCAGCAAAAGGTCCTTAGTCAAACCTTCGCGATGCCACTCCGCCGGCCACGAGGCCACGCACCAAGATCCCTCCAGATAACAACCGAACCCAGAGGAACCTGCCGCGACGGTAAACAGCTGCAGCCCGGCGCTGTCGACCATTGGGGCCTGCCATATACACACCCCGTTGAAGTCCTCCAGGAACGAGGCCCATACGGCCAAATCCCTCTGAATCTCGGAGGACAAGCGCACGAAATGATGTGGTCTGGCACACCCTGCGGTCGCCCGTTCCAGCTTCTGGCAGAAAACCCTGCCCATCGGGATTACCCGACAAGCAAAATTTAAAATGCCCAGCAAGGACTGCGCCTGCCGCAGAGTGACTTTGCGCGACCTTCCGAACCGGCAGATAGCCTCGCGGAGCCTTGCAACCTTGTCCGGAGGCAGTCGACACGATCCCGCCACCGTGTCGATCTCTATCCCCAAAAATGACAAACAGGAGACCGGCCCTTCTGTTTTATCGTCGGCCACGGGAACGCCGAAGTGAAGAAACAGAGCTCGGATGCTGAACAGCAAGTCGCGCACCGCGGCGAATCTGCCGGACCCACACACAGGAAGTCGTCGAGGTAATGTGCGACCCCGTGACCCCCTGACGAAGACTCCACGCACCAATGAAGAAAAGTGCTAAACCGTTCGAAGAACGAGCAGGACACGGAACAACCCATCGGCAAACATTTGTCAATGAAATATTCCGCTCCGATCCGAAAACCCATAAAACGGAATGAGTCCGGATGCAACGGCAGCAACCGAAATGCGGATTCAACATCTATCTTAGCCATCAGGGCCCCATGGCCGTAACTACGGACCAGCTCTAGCGCCTCGTCAAACGACTGATACACCACCGAGCAATGAGCCGGCGGTATTGCGTCGTTGACTGATGACCCCGACGGGTAAGAAAGATGCTGAATGAGCCTAAAAGCACCTGGAGTCTTCTTGGGAACCACCCCCACTGGGGAGATGACTAAGTCATCCACTGGGGGTGATAGAAATGGTCCCTCCATCCTACCCAGCCTAACCTCCTTATCCACTTTCTCCCGCAGAACTAACGGCAAGGCACGAGCAGACTGGAGATTCCTCTGGGCCCGTACCGAAACCTTGCTCGCAACAGGCAAGCGAAAACCAAAACGAAAACCGTCTAACAAAAACTGCGCATCCGCCCTATTTGGATACCACTTCAACCACTTGCCCATTGTATCCAAATTAATTGGCGTTGGAGCCCTGCGGAGCGCTCCCGCCCGCCCCAGGTCTTGGGTAATTTTGCTTACCCCGGGCAACCTGGCGAGTGCCTTTAAAGCAGGTAGAGGCTGGGTGGGAGCCGCCACATTGCAAGCACAAATGTCGGAACTGACACTGCTTGCCGAAGGAACAGGTCGCATTGTTAAACGCGAAGCACTTTCCTTTTGCGACGGCCTGCCCCCCTCCGCGGACGGCCGACCTACCTGCCTTGCCCGATCCGCCGTCCGCGCCGGTCCCTTGGGCGGACGACCCTGCGCGGTGCCCGTCCACCCCCGGAATCCGGGGCTCCCTAGCCTGTTGAGAGGCCCGGGTAACTTGTAACCAGACTTCGACGTCCTTGCAACCGAAGTCTATCACTTGCAAGCAGTCCTGCTTTTCCCGGAATTTTTCGTCGTACATCCGCCATTCGACGCCCGACGATGTGCGCTTCATGTTGTGGATTAAA
Source organism: Pseudophryne corroboree (assembly GCF_028390025.1). Taxonomy (NCBI): domain Eukaryota; kingdom Metazoa; phylum Chordata; class Amphibia; order Anura; family Myobatrachidae; genus Pseudophryne; species Pseudophryne corroboree. The sequence goes on along the minus strand of NC_086453.1, from coordinate 92,195,054 downwards.
TGCAGGTAACGAATGACATTCATATGCTCGTCCGGCCTATCCTCTAGGTAACAAGCCGCGAAGACACAAAAACCGGCCAGCCAGTAATCGAAGGTACGGAAAGCCTCGGCTCCGATGCCCTTCTTCGCTGACGCCGACTTATACTCCTTCTTTGCGTCCTTCGTCAAGACGAACATATCCACGTAATCCCCCCTGCATATTTTCCTACGGCAGATGTCCCTCAATCCCCGCATCACTGCGGTGTAATCGCAGTGGACTACACCAGGTAGGTCGCGACGCGCTTCTTGACCCTGCGAGCGTCCTCGCTAGTCCGCCTCTTCCGTCTCTCCTGTCGGCCCGCCGCCCTCTTGGCGTATTTCGTTGCGCGCTTCTTTGCCCTAGTCGTACTACTGACTTCGGACGCCTGCGACGACAGAGACGAAGACGAGGACGAGCTGCGAGAACTGGAGCGCGTGCTGGAGCCCGACCCAGACTGGTCCGACTCACCTGACGCCGTCGACTGCTCGGACCTAGAATCCTCCGGCGTGGCGAACACAACATCATCATCCTCGCTCACCTCCATCTCCCCTTCTCCGCGATCACCTGCAGAAAAGACGGAGAGAAAGACCAAGGCAACAGTCGCGGCGCATGCCCAGCACCTCGGAGGGGAGGCGTCCTCTCTGCGCACCCCTGCTCGTCCCGCCCGGTGCGATGATCAAGCTGCGCTGTGGCCGCACCAAGCTCCCGGCATGCCCGAGCATGCCACCGCAAGCGCTCCGAAACTGTTAGCCACCCCCGGGGAAGCGGCCGCGGCCAGCGGCCCCAACGCCGCCACCACCGTGGCCAGGGCCGACGCCAAAGTTCCGGAGGGGTCCTGACCACCCCAAAACTCAGCATCGCCCCCCGCGGGTTCCCCAGCCGGTGTGGGCGCACGCCTGACCGGCGCCAACTGGGGCCCTGACGCCCTGCGCCCAGCCTGCCTTGGTGGGGAATGGGCAGCGCCCCTACGCGCCAGCGGCCCTGACCCCCACCAAACTCTGCCCACTCCGCTGGACTGCCCGCCGGAGCCAGCGCTGCTGTCGCTCTCTATCCCGCCGCGCGCACCCTCCCCCCGCAGGCCGGAGCTCCCTCCGCCCGCTTGGAGGGCGCCGTGGCGTGACTCTTCCCGGCCCTGAGCAGCTCTGCTGCCCCTGACCCACTCTCTGTCCCTCCTTCTCCCCCGTTCCCCGCCGGCCTCCGGCTGTTGGGGAGTGAGCAGGGGAGACAGGGAGACAAGCGGCGCCGCTGCGCGCACACGTGCACGCACACGTGCGCGAGCGGTGCCGCCTGTGGCGAGCGCACACACACCCAGTGCGCGCGTCCTGCCTCTTCCCGCCGTCAAGCTCCCCGCCGCATCCACTGGTAACACTGTCGGACGAAACCCCACGACGGGCCTCGTCCGGCTAACCGCCACCTCCCGCCTATTCGTCCCCCCTCACCTGGCACTGCTTCGCGGCCGCGGCGAGGGGGAAGAGACCGTAGACGAGAGCGGCTCCAGCGACGACGGGCGCCCACTGCGGCGCGCATGCGCGCCCGTGGGCGCCCGACCCTGAGGCTCCACGCACTGTGCTCGGAGGTGAGGGCTGCTGCCCGTCCACCTCCGGGTGTCTTGGCAGCACCCTCGGTCGTCCCCGCTGCCCGCGCCCGGCCGGCAAAACCGTCCCGGCCCCTAGCGGTAAGGACGACCGCGTACGCCGCTCCGTCCCGCTGCCAGAGCCCGTGAAGGCCCCAGGGGACGGGACGCCGTCACCAGGGCCAGCCAGGCCGTCCTCAGGCCCGGACCCAGCACCCGATGATCGGTAACGGGCCGGTGTCCCGGCGGAACGGCGAGGTCGGGAAGCCATGCTACAATGGAGTGGGATGCAGGGGGGGAGCTGGATATAATATAGGATTTAAAATCCGGACAATCAAAATGGGGAGACTCTGCTATGCAGCACTCACCCACTCACAAGGCAATTCAGCAACAAGAGAGAGCAAAATGGCCTAGCATTCCCTATATATATTAACCCTCCCCTTTTCCCAAAGGCTGTACTTTCCTCACAGCTAGGTCCACCCCTCACAGGATGTTTAACTCTTTCCTTTCCTATGCAGTCAATTCTCTCTCCGTCAATCACCACATATCCGGTGATGGCTGATCAGCCATCCCCGCAGTGGTGCATGGATACTCACAAAGCACATCTAAAGTCCTCCCATAAATATTACTACCTAATGACGAGTGTTCAAACCTCATAAGAGATGACGATCTAAGCTCGGTGTGTGGTGAACCAGAGACCGGTAAGTTTACAGAGAGGGCGAGTCACTAAAAAAATCACATTAGACACAGAGGGCATATATAAAAAAAATCATAATAAGGAATAAATAAAAAACAAAAGAATGAAGTGAAAAATAAAAAATACATAATAAATAAAATATACAATGAAAAATAAAGCATACAAACATTATATACCAAATATGTTGCACAAGAGTGTACATAAAGCGTCAAGCAGGAATGTACATAGTAGTATACCGGCACAAATGATGCATGGATATACAGTCATCACCCACCAGGACTAGCGACTTGTATCAGAGACAAAGACAAAAGCCCCAACGAGCCACAATCTACAGTATGGGTACCCCATAACAGCACTTATAGAAATATATTAAGGGGATTACCCTCATTGAGACCTCTCGGGGTCACAGTATCCAGTGCATGGATCCAATAGCATTCCCGACGTTTAAGGGCATGTGATTTTAATTATGATCATTGTTCTTACAGATATTTGTTTCTTTTTCGTTTACACAACTGAACACTTGATCTGATGTTTCACCGGTCTTGAGAAAGGCCTGTCATCAGGCCGAAACATCGACATTAAAAATTACGGTGACAGTTGACTGCTTCAAATTGATTGTTTTTTATACTGCGAGAGTGCATCCCCACTTTGTGGACATCTTCTATAAATAGTGGTCCTCTTGGTCTATTGGAAGCACCCGCCACTACGTCTCTTTGGAGGATGTGAGTGCAGGAGCACCCCTGGATATATCTATATATATATATATATATATATATTCACTGGTGGTCAGCAAAATTCTGCACTGTTCTACTATAATACTGAGCACAACTACAATGACGCACAGATATGGATAGTATACTTGACGACACAGAGGTAGTGCAATGGACTACTGTACCGTACTGCTATATATATATATATATATACTGGTGGTCAGCAAAATTCTGCACTGTCCTCCTACTATATACTGCGCACAACTACAATGCAGCACAGATATGGATAGTATACTTGACGACACAGAGGTAGAGCAATGGACTACTGTACCGTACTGCTATATATATACTGGTGGTCAGCAAAATTCTGCACTGTCCTCCTACTATATACTGCGCACAACTACAATGCAGCACATATATGGATAGTATACTTGATGACACAGAGGTAGAGCAATGGACTACTGTACCGTACTGCTATATATATATACTGGTGGTCAGCAAAATTTTGCACTGTCCTCCTACTATATACTGCGCACAACTACAATGCAGCACATATATGGATAGTATACTTGATGACACAGAGGTAGAGCAATGGACTACTGTACCGTACTGCTATATATATATACTGGTGGTCAGCAAAATTTTGCACTGTCCTCCTACTATATACTGCGCACAACTACAATGCAGCACAGATATGGATAGTATACTTGACAACACAGAGGTAGAGCAATGGACTACTGTACCGTACTGCTATATATATACTGGTGGTCAGCAAAATTCTGCACTGTCCTCCTATATACTGCGCACAACTACAATGCAGCACAGATATGGATAGTATACTTGATGACACAGAGGTAGAGCAATGGACTACTGTACCGTACTGCTATATATATATATATATACTGGTGGTCAGCAAAATTCTGCACTGTCCTCCTACTATATACTGCGCACAACTACAATGCAGCACAGATATGGATAGTATACTTGACGACACAGGGGTAGAGCAATGGACTACTGTACCGTACTGCTATATATATACTGGTGGTCAGCAAAATTCTGCACTGTCCTCCTACTATATACTGCGCACAACTACAATGCAGCACAGATATGGATGGATAGTATACTTGACACAGAGGTAGAGCAATGGACTACTGTACCGTACTGATATATATATACTGGTGGTCAGTAAAAATTCTGCACTGTCCTCCTACTATATATTGCTCACAACTACAATGCAGCACAGATATGGATGGATAGTATACTTGACGACACAGAGGTAGAGCAATGGACTACTCTACCATACTGCTATATATATACTGGTGGTCAGCAAAATTCTGCACTGTCCTCCTACTATATACTGCGCACAACTACAATGCAGCACAGATATGGATAGTATACTTGATGACACAGAGGTAGAGCAATGGACTACTGTACCGTACTGCTATATATATATATATATATATATACTGGTGGTCAGCAAAATTCTGCACTGACTGTCCTCCTACTATATACTGCGCACAACTACAATGCAGCACAGATATGGATGGATAGTATACTTGATGACACAGAGGTAGAGCAATGGACTACTGTACCGTACTGCTATATATATACTGGTGGTCAGCAAAATTCTGCACTGTCCTCCTATTATATACTGCGCACAACTATAATGCAGCACAGATATGGATAGTATACTTGATGACACAGGGGTAGAGCAATGGACTACTGTACCGTACTGCTATATACATATATATATATATTAGAGATGAGCGGGTTCGGTTTCTCTGAATCCGAACCCGCACGAACTTCATGTTTTTTTTCACGGGTCCGAGCGACTCGGATCTTCCCGCCTTGCTCGGTTAACCCGAGCGCGCCCGAACGTCATCATGACGCTGTCGGATTCTCGCGAGGCTCGGATTCTATCGCGAGACTCGGATTCTATATAAGGAGCCGCGCGTCGCCGCCATTTTCACACGTGCATTGAGATTGATAGGGAGAGGACGTGGCTGGCGTCCTCTCCGTTTAGACACTTGATTTACTAATTTTGGGGAGCATTAGGAGTACTCAGTAGTGTACAGTGCAGAGTTTTGCTGATAGTGACCAGTGACCACCACTTTTATTTATAATCCGTTCTCTGCCTGAAAAAAGCGATACACAGCACACAGTGACTCAGTCACATACATACCATATCTGTGTGCACTGCTCAGGCTCAGGCCAGTGTGCTGCATCATCTATATATATTATATAGCTGTCTGACTGCTCAGCTCACACAGCTTATAATTGTGGGGGAGACTGGGGAGCACTACTGCAGTGCCAGTTATAGGTTATAGCAGGAGCCAGGAGTACATAATATTATATTAAAATTAAACAGTGCACACTTTTGCTGCAGGAGTGCCACTGCCAGTGTGACTAGTGACCAGTGACCTGACCACCAGTATATAATATTAGTAGTATACTATCTCTTTATCAACCAGTCTATATTAGCAGCAGACACAGTACAGTGCGGTAGTTCACGGCTGTGGCTACCTCTGTGTCGGCACTCGGCAGCCCGTCCATAATTGTATATACCAGTGACCTAACCGTGGTTTTTTTTTCTTTCTTTATACATACATACTAGTTACGAGTATACTATCTCTTTATCAACCAGTCTATATATTAGCAGCAGACACAGTACAGTGCGGTAGTTCACGGCTGTGGCTACCTCTGTGTCGGCACTCGGCAGCCCGTCCATAATTGTATATACCAGTGACCTAACCGTGGTTTTTTTTTCTTTCTTTATACATACATACTAGTTACGAGTATACTATCTCTTTATCAACCAGTCTATATATTAGCAGCAGACACAGTACAGTGCGGTAGTTCACGGCTGTGGCTACCTCTGTGTCGGCACTCGGCAGCCCGTCCATAATTGTATATACCACCTAACCGTGGTTTTTTTTTCTTTCTTTATACATACATACTAGTTACGAGTATACTATCTCTTTATCAACCAGTCTATATATTAGCAGCAGACACAGTACAGTGCGGTAGTTCACGGCTGTGGCTACCTCTGTGTCGGCACTCGGCAGCCCGTCCATAATTGTATATACCACCTAACCGTGGGTTTTTTTTCTTTCTTTATACATACATACTAGTTACGAGTATACTATCTCTTTATCAACCAGTCTATATATTAGCAGCAGACACAGTACAGTGCGGTAGTTCACGGCTGTGGCTACCTCTGTGTCGGCACTCGGCAGCCCGTCCATAATTGTATATACCAGTGACCTAACCGTGGTTTTTTTTTCTTTCTTTATACATACATACTAGTTACGAGTATACTATCTCTTTATCAACCAGTCTATATATTAGCAGCAGACACAGTACAGTGCGGTAGTTCACGGCTGTGGCTACCTCTGTGTCGGCACTCGGCAGCCCGTCCATAATTGTATATACCAGTGACCTAACCGTGGTTTTTTTTTCTTTCTTTATACATACATACTAGTTACGAGTATACTATCTCTTTATCAACCAGTCTATATATTAGCAGCAGACACAGTACAGTGCGGTAGTTCACGGCTGTGGCTACCTCTGTGTCGGCACTCGGCAGCCCGTCCATAATTGTATATACCACCTAACCGTGGTTTTTTTTTCTTTCTTTATACATACATACTAGTTACGAGTATACTATCTCTTTATCAACCAGTCTATATATTAGCAGCAGACACAGTACAGTGCGGTAGTTCACGGCTGTGGCTACCTCTGTGTCGGCACTCGGCAGCCCGTCCATAATTGTATATACCAGTGACCTAACCGTGGTTTTTTTTCTTTCTTTATACATACATACTAGTTACGAGTATACTATCTCTTTATCAACCAGTCTATATATTAGCAGCAGACACAGTACAGTGCGGTAGTTCACGGCTGTGGCTACCTCTGTGTCGGCACTCGGCAGCCCGTCCATAATTGTATATACCAGTGACCTAACCGTGGTTTTTTTTTCTTTCTTTATACATACATACTAGTTACGAGTATACTATCTCTTTATCAACCAGTCTATATATTAGCAGCAGACACAGTACAGTGCGGTAGTTCACGGCTGTGGCTACCTCTGTGTCGGCACTCGGCAGCCCGTCCATAATTGTATATACCACCTAACCGTGGTTTTTTTTTCTTTCTTTATACATACATACTAGTTACGAGTATACTATCTCTTTATCAACCAGTCTATATATTAGCAGCAGACACAGTACAGTGCGGTAGTTCACGGCTGTGGCTACCTCTGTGTCGGCACTCGGCAGCCCGTCCATAATTGTATACTAGTATCCAATCCATCCATCTCCATTGTTTACCTGAGGTGCCTTTTAGTTGTGCCTATTAAAATATGGAGAACAAAAATGTTGAGGTTCCAAAATTAGGGAAAGATCAAGATCCACTTCCACCTCGTGCTGAAGCTGTTGCCACTAGTCATGGCCGAGACGATGAAATGCCAGCAACGTCGTCTGCCAAGGCCGATGCCCAATGGCATAGTACAGAGCATGTCAAAACCAAAACACCAAATATCAGTAAAAAAAGGACTCCAAAACCTAAAATAAAATTGTCGGAGGAGAAGCGTAAACTTGCCAATATGCCATTTACCACACGGAGTGGCAAGGAACGGCTGAGGCCCTGGCCTATGTTCATGGCTAGTGGTTCAGCTTCACATGAGGATGGAAGCACTCAGCCTCTCGCTAGAAAACTGAAAAGACTCAAGCTGGCAAAAGCACCGCAAAGAACTGTGCGTTCTTTGAAATCCCAAATCCACAAGGAGAGTCCAATTGTGTCGGTTGCGATGCCTGACCTTCCCAACACTGGACGTGAAGAGCATGCGCCTTCCACCATTTGCACGCCCCCTGCAAGTGCTGGAAGGAGCACCCGCAGTCCAGTTCCTGATAGTCAGATTGAAGATGTCAGTGTTGAAGTACACCAGGATGAGGAGGATATGGGTGTTGCTGGCGCTGGGGAGGAAATTGACCAGGAGGATTCTGATGGTAAGGTGGTTTGTTTAAGTCAGGCACCCGGGGAGACACCTGTTGTCCGTGGGAGGAATATGGCCGTTGACATGCCAGGTGAAAATACCAAAAAAATCAGCTCTTCGGTGTGGAGGTATTTCACCAGAAATGCGGACAACAGGTGTCAAGCCGTGTGTTCCCTTTGTCAAGCTGTAATAAGTAGGGGTAAGGACGTTAACCACCTCGGAACATCCTCCCTTATACGTCACCTGCAGCGCATTCATAATAAGTCAGTGACAAGTTCAAAAACTTTGGGTGACAGCGGAAGCAGTCCACTGACCAGTAAATCCCTTCCTCTTGTAACCAAGCTCACGCAAACCACCCCACCAACTCCCTCAGTGTCAATTTCCTCCTTCCCCAGGAATGCCAATAGTCCTGCAGGCCATGTCACTGGCAAGTCTGACGAGTCCTCTCCTGCCTGGGATTCCTCCGATGCATCCTTGCGTGTAACGCCTACTGCTGCTGGCGCTGCTGTTGTTGCCGCTGGGAGTCGATGGTCATCCCAGAGGGGAAGTCGTAAGCCCACTTGTACTACTTCCAGTAAGCAATTGACTGTTCAACAGTCCTTTGCGAGGAAGATGAAATATCACAGCAGTCATCCTACTGCAAAGCGGATAACTGAGTCCTTGACAACTATGTTGGTGTTAGACGTGCGTCCGGTATCCGCCGTTAGTTCACAGGGAACTAGACAATTTATTGAGGCAGTGTGCCCCCGTTACCAAATACCATCTAGGTTCCACTTCTCTAGGCAGGCGATACAGAGAATGTACACGGACGTCAGAAAAAGACTCACCAGTCTCCTAAAAAATGCAGTTGTACCCAATGTCCACTTAACCACGGACATGTGGACAAGTGGAGCAGGGCAGGGTCAGGACTATATGACTGTGACAGCCCACTGGGTAGATGTATGGACTCCCGCCGCAAGAACAGCAGCGGCGGCACCAGTAGCAGCATCTCGCAAACGCCAACTCTTTCCTAGGCAGGCTACGCTTTGTATCACCGCTTTCCAGAATACGCACACAGCTGAAAACCTCTTACGGCAACTGAGGAAGATCATCGCGGAATGGCTTACCCCAATTGGACTCTCCTGTGGATTTGTGGCATCGGACAACGCCAGCAATATTGTGTGTGCATTAAATATGGGCAAATTCCAGCACGTCCCATGTTTTGCACATACCTTGAATTTGGTGGTGCAGAATTTTTTAAAAAACGACAGGGGCGTGCAAGAGATGCTGTCGGTGGCCAGAAAAATTGCGGGACACTTTCGGCGTACAGGCACCACGTACAGAAGACTGGAGCACCACCAAAAACTACTGAACCTGCCCTGCCATCATCTGAAGCAAGAAGTGGTAACGAGGTGGAATTCAACCCTCTATATGCTTCAGAGGTTGGAGGAGCAGCAAAAGGCCATTCAAGCCTATACAATTGAGCACGATATAGGAGATGGAATGCACCTGTCTCAAGTGCAGTGGAGAATGATTTCAACGTTGTGCAAGGTTCTGATGCCCTTTGAACTTGCCACACGTGAAGTCAGTTCAGACACTGCCAGCCTGAGTCAGGTCATTCCCCTCATCAGGCTTTTGCAGAAGAAGCTGGAGGCATTGAAGAAGGAGCTAAAAGGGAGCGATTCCGCTAGGCATGTGGGACTTGTGGATGCAGCCCTTAATTCGCTTAACAAGGATTCACGGGTGGTCAATCTGTTGAAATCAGAGCACTACATTTTGGCCACCGTGCTCGATCCTAGATTTAAAGCCTACCTTGGATCTCTCTTTCCGGCAGACACAGGTCTGCTGGGGTTGAAAGACCTGCTGGTGACAAAATTGTCAAGTCAAGCGGAACGCGACCTGTCAACATCTCCTCCTTCACATTCTCCCGCAACTGGGGGTGCGAGGAAAAGGCTCAGAATTCCGAGCCCACCCGCTGGCGGTGATGCAGGGCAGTCTGGAGCGACTGCTGATGCTGACATCTGGTCCGGACTGAAGGACCTGACAACGATTACGGACATGTCGTCTACTGTCACTGCATATGATTCTCTCAACATTGATAGAATGGTGGAGGATTATATGAGTGACCGCATCCAAGTAGGCACGTCACACAGTCCGTACTTATACTGGCAGGAAAAAGAGGCAATTTGGAGGCCCTTGCACAAACTGGCTTTATTCTACCTAAGTTGCCCTCCCACAAGTGTGTACTCCGAAAGAGTGTTTAGTGCCGCCGCTCACCTTGTCAGCAATCGGCGTACGAGGTTACATCCAGAAAATGTGGAGAAGATGATGTTCATTAAAATGAATTATAATCAATTCCTCCGCGGAGACATTGACCAGCAGCAATTGCCTCCACAAAGTACACAGGGAGCTGAGATGGTGGATTCCAGTGGGGACGAATTGATAATCTGTGAGGAGGGGGATGTACACGGTGATATATCGGAGGGTGAAGATGAGGTGGACATCTTGCCTCTGTAGAGCCAGTTTGTGCAAGGAGAGATTAATTGCTTCTTTTTTGGGGGGGGTCCAAACCAACCCGTCATATCAGTCACAGTCGTGTGGCAGACCCTGTCACTGAAATGATGGGTTGGTTAAAGTGTGCATGTCCTGTTTTGTTTATACAACATAAGGGTGGGTGCGAGGGCCCAAGGACAATTCCATCTTGCACCTCTTTTTTCTTTTCTTTTTCTTTGCATCATGTGCTGATTGGGGAGGGTTTTTTGGAAGGGACATCCTGCGTGACACTGCAGTGCCACTCCTAGATGGGCCCGGTGTTTGTGTCGGCCACTAGGGTCGCTAATCTTACTCACACAGCTACCTCATTGCGCCTCTTTTTTTCTTTGCGTCATGTGCTGTTTGGGGAGGGTTTTTTGGAAGGGACATCCTGCGTGACACTGCAGTGCCACTCCTAGATGTGCCCGGTGTTTGTGTCGGCCACTAGGGTCGCTAATCTTACTCACACAGCTACCTCATTGCGCCTCTTTTTTTCTTTGCGTCATGTGCTGTTTGGGGAGGGTTTTTTGGAAGGGACATCCTGCGTGACACTGCAGTGCCACTCCTAGATGGGCCCGGTGTTTGTGTCGGCCACTAGGGTCGCTAATCTTACTCACACAGCTACCTCATTGCGCCTCTTTTTTTCTTTGCGTCATGTGCTGTTTGGGGAGGGTTTTTTGGAAGGGACATCCTGCGTGACACTGCAGTGCCACTCCTAGATGGGCCCGGTGTTTGTGTCGGCCACTAGGGTCGCTAATCTTACTCACACAGTCAGCTACCTCATTGCGCCTCTTTTTTTCTTTGCGTCATGTGCTGTTTGGGGAGGGTTTTTTGGAAGGGCCATCCTGCGTGACACTGCAGTGCCACTCCTAGATGGGCCCGGTGTTTGTGTCGGCCACTAGGGTCGCTAATCTTACTCACACAGCTACCTCATTGCGCCTCTTTTTTTCTTTGCGTCATGTGCTGTTTGGGGAGGGTTTTTTGGAAGGGCCATCCTGCGTGACACTGCAGTGCCACTCCTAGATGGGCCCGGTGTTTGTGTCGGCCACTAGGGTCGCTAATCTTACTCACACAGCTACCTCATTGCGCCTCTTTTTTTCTTTGCGTCATGTGCTGTTTGGGGAGGGTTTTTTGGAAGGGACATCCTGCGTGACACTGCAGTGCCACTCCTAGATGGGCCCGGTGTTTGTGTCGGCCACTAGGGTCGCTTATCTTACTCACACAGCGACCTCGGTGCAAATTTTAGGACTAAAAATAATATTGTGAGGTGTGAGGTATTCAGAATAGACTGAAAATGAGTGTAAATTATGGTTTTTGAGGTTAATAATACTTTGGGATCAAAATGACCCCCAAATTCTATGATTTAAGCTGTTTTTTAGTGTTTTTGGAAAAAAACACCCGAATCCAAAACACACCCGAATCCGACAAAAATAATTCGGTGAGGTTTTGCCAAAACGCGTTCGAACCCAAAACACGGCCGCGGAACCGAACCCAAAACCAAAACACAAAACCCGAAAAATTTCAGGCGCTCATCTCTAATATATATATATACTGGTGGTCAGCAAAATTCTGCACTGTCCTCCTACTATATACTGCGCACAACTACATTGCAGCACAGATATGGATGGATAGTATACTTGACGACACAGAGGTAGAGCAATGGACTACTGTACCGTACTGCTATATATATACTGGTGGTCAGCAAAATTCTGCACTGTCCTCCTATTATATACTGCGCACAACTACAATGCAGCACAGATATGGATAGTATACTTGACGACACAGAGGTAGATCAATGGACTACTGTACCATACTGCTATATATATACTGGTGGTCAGCAAAATTCTACACTGTCCTCCTACTATATACTGCGCACAACTACAATGCAGCACAGATATGGATGGATAGTATACTTGATGACACAGAGGTAGAGCAATGGACTACTGTACCGGGCACGTTTTTACTAGTGATGTGCACCGGACATTTTTCGGGTATTGTGTTTTGGTTTTGGATTCGGTTCCGCGGCCGTGTTTTGGATTCGGACGCGTTTTGACAAAATCTCCCCGAAATTTTTTTGTCGGATTCGGGTGTTTTTTTCAAAAACCCCTAAAAAACAGCTTAAATCATAGAATTTGAGGGTCATTTTGATCCCATAGTATTATTAACCCCAATTACCATAATTTCTACTCATTTCCAGTCTATTCTGAACACCTCACACCTCACAATATTATTTTTAGTCCTACAATTTGCACCGAGGTCGCTGGATGGCTAAGCTAAGCGACCCAAGTGGCCGACACAAACACCTGGCCCATCTAGGAGTGGCACTGCAATGTCAGGCAGGATGGCCAATTTAAAAAATAGTCCCCAAACAGCACATGATGCAAAGAAAAAAAGAGGCGCACCAAGGTGGCTGTTTGACTAAGCTAAGCGACACAAGTGGCCGACACAAACACCTGGCCCATCTAGGAGTGGCACTGCAGTGTCAGGCAGGATGGCTGATTTAAAAAATAGTCCCCAAACAGCACATGATGCAAAGAAAAAAAGAGGTGCACCAAGGTGGCTGTTTGACTAAGCTAAGCGACACAAGTGGCCGACACAAACACCTGGCCCATCTAGGAGTGGCACTGCAGTGTCAATCAAGACAAGATGGCACTTCCAAAAAATTGTCCCCAAACAGCACATGATGCAAAGAAAAAAAGAGGCGCACCAAGGTGGCTGTTTGACTAAGCTAAGCGACACAAGTGGCCGACACAAACACCTGGCCTATCTAGGAGTGGCACTGCAGTGTCAATCAAGACAGGATGGCACTTCCAAAAAATTGTCCCCAAACAGCACATGATGCAAAGAAAAAAAGAGGCGCACCAAGGTGGCTGTTTGACTAAGCTAAGCGACACAAGTGGCCGACACAAACACCTGGCCCATCTAGGAGTGGCACTGCAGTGTCAATCAAGACAGGATGGCACTTCCAAAAAATTGTCCCCAAACAGCACATGATGCAAAGAAAAAAAGAGGAGCACCAAGGTGGCTGTTTGACTAAGCTAAGCGACACAAGTGGCCGACACAAACACCTGGCCCATCAAGGAGTGGCACTGCAGTGTCAATCAAAACAGGATGGCACTTCCAAAAAATTGTCCCCAAACAGCACATGATGCAAAGAAAAAAAGAGGCGCACCAAGGTGGCTGTTTGACTAAGCTAAGCGACACAAGTGGCCGGCACAAACACCTGGCCCATCTAGGAGTGGCACTGTAGTGTCAATCAAGACAGGATGGCACTTCCAAAAAATTGTCCCCAAACAGCACATGATGCAAAGAAAAAAAGAGGCGCACCAAGGTGGCTGTTTGGCTAAGCTAAGCGACACAAGTGGCCGACACAAACACCTGGCCCATCTAGGAGTGGCACTGCAGTGTCAATCAAGACAGGATGGCACTTCCAAAAAATTGTCCCCAAACAGCACATGATGCAAAGAAAAAAAGAGGCGCACCAAGGTGGCTGTTTGACTAAGCTAAACGACACAAGTGGCCGACACAAACACCTGGACCATCTAGGAGTGGCACTGCAGTGTCAATCAAGACAGGATGGCACTTCCAAAAAATTGTCCCCAAACAGCACATGATGCAAAGAAAAAAAGAGGCGCACCAAGGTGGCTGTTTGACTAAGCTAAGCGACACAAGTGGCCGACACAAACACCTGGCCCATCTAGGAGTGGCACTGCAGTGTCAATCAAGACAGGATGGCACTCCCAAAAAATTGTCCCCAAACAGCACATGATGCAAAGAAAAATGAAAGAAAAAAGAGGTGCAAGATGGAATTGTCCTTGGGCCCTCCCACCCACCCTTATGTTGTATAAACAGGACATGCACACTTTAACGAACCCATCATTTCAGCTACAGGGTCTGCCACACGACTGTGACTGAAATGACTGGTTGGTTTGGGCCCCCACCAAAAAAGAAGCAATCAATCTCTCCTTGCACAAACTGGCTCTACAGAGGCAAGATGTCCACCTCATCATCATCCTCCGATTCCTCACCCCTTTCACTGTGTACATCCCCCTCCTCACAGATTATTAATTCGTCCCCACTGGAATCCACCATCTCAGGTCCCCGTGTACTTTCAGGAGGCAATTGCTGCTGGTGAATGTCTCCACGGAGGAATTGATAATAATTCATTTTGATGAACATCATCTTCTCCACATTTTCTGGAAGTAACCTCGTACGCCGATTGCTGACAAGGTGAGCGGCTGCACTAAACACTCTTTCGGAGTAAACACTGGAGGGAGGGCAACTTAGGTAGAATAAAGCCAGTTTGTGCAAGGGCCTCCAAATTGCCTCTTTTTCCTGCCAGTATACGTACGGACTGTCTGACGTGCCTACTTGGATGCGGTCACTCATATAATCCTCCACCATTCTTTCCATGGTGAGAGAATCATATGCAGTGACAGTAGACGACATGTCAGTAATCATTGGCAGGTCCTTCAGTCCGGACCAGATGTCAGCAGTGGCACTCGCTCCAGACTGCCCTGCATCACCGCCAGCGGGTGGGCTAGGAATTCTTAGCCTTTTCCTCGCACCCCCAGTTGCGGGAGAATGTGAAGGAGGAGATGTTGACGGGTCACGTTCCGCTTGACTTGACAATTTTCTCACCAACAGGTCTTTGAACCTCTGCAGACTTGTGTCTGCCGGAAAGAGAGATACAACGTAGGTTTTAAATCTAGGATCGAGCACGGTGGCCAAAATGTAGTGCTCTGATTTCAACAGAATGACCACCCGTGAATCCTGGTTAAGCAAATTAAGGGCTCCATCCACAAGTCCCACATGCCTAGCGTAATCGCTCTGTTTTAGCTCCTCCTTCAATGTCTCCAGCTTCTTCTGCAAAAGCCTGATGAGGGGAATGACCTGACTCAGGCTGGCAGTGTCTGAACTGACTTCACGTGTGGCAAGTTCAAAGGGTTGCAGAACCTTGCACAACGTTGAAATCATTCTCCACTGCGCTTGAGTCCTTTGCCTATATCGTGGGCAGATGTATAGGCTTGAATGGCCTTTTGCTGCTCCTCCATCCTCTGAAGCATATAGAGGGTTGAATTCCACCTCGTTACCACCTCTTGCTTCAGATGATGGCAGGGCAGGTTCAGGAATGTTTGGTGGTGCTCCAGTCTTCTGTACGCGGTGTCTGAATGCCGAAAGTGTCCCGCAATTCTTCGGGCCACCGACAGCATCTCTTGCACGCCCCTGTCGTTTTTTAAATAATTCTGCACCACCAAATTCAATGTATGTGCAAAACATGGGACGTGCTGGAATTTGCCCAGATGTAATGCACGCACAATATTGCTGGCGTTGTCCGATGTCACAAATCCCCAGGAGAGTCCAATTGGGGTAAGCCATTCTGCGATGATCTTCCTCAGTTGCTGTAAGAGGTTGTCAGCTGTGTGCCTATTCTGGAAAGCGGTGATACAAAGCGTAGCCTGCCTAGGAACGAGATGGCGTTTGCGAGATGCTGCTACTGGTGCCGCCGCTGCTGTTCTTGCTGCGGGAGGCAATACATCTACCCAGTGGGCTGTCACAGTCATATAGTCCTGAGTCTGCCCTGCTCCACTTGTCCACATGTCCGTGGTTAAGTGGACATTGGGTACAACTGCATTTTTTAGGACACTGGTGAGTCTTTTTCTGAGGTCTGTGTACATTTTCGGTATCGCCTGCCTAGAGAAATGGAACCTAGATGGTATTTGGTACCGGGGACACAGTACCTCAATCAAGTCTATAGTTGCCTCTGAATTAACGATGGATACCGGAACCACGTTTCTCACCGCCCAGGCTGCCAAGGCCTGAGTTATCTGCTTTGCAGTAGGATGACTGCTGTGATATTTCATCTTCCTCGCAAAGGACTGTTGGACAGTCAATTGCTTACTGGAAGTAGTACAAGTGGTCTTCCGACTTCCCCTCTTGGATGACGAGCGACTCCCAGCAGAAACAACAGCAGCACCAGCAGCAGTAGGCGTTACACTCAAGGATGCATCGGAGGAATCCCAGGCAGGAGAGGACTCGTCAGACTTGACAGTGACATGGCCTGCAGGACTATTGGCTTTCCCGGGTAAGGAGGAAATTGACACTGAGGGAGTTGGTGGTGTGGTTTGCAGGAGCTTGGTTACAAGAGGAAGGGATTTAGTGGTCAGTGGACTGCTTCCGCTGTCACCCAAAGTTTTTGAACTTGTCACTGACTTATGATGAATGCGCTGCAGGTGATGTATAAGGGAGGATGTTCCGAGGTGGTTAACGTCCTTACCCCTACTTATTACAGCTTGACAAAGGCAACACACGGCTTGACACCTGTTGTCCGCATTTGTATTGAAATAATTCCACACCGAAGAGCTGATTTTTTTGGTATTTTCACCAGGCATGTCAATGGCCATATTCCTCCCACGGACAACAGGTGTCTCCCCGGGTGCCTGACTTAAACAAACCACCTCACCATCAGAATCCTCCTTGTCAATTTCCTCCCCAGCGCCAGCAACACCCATATCCTCATCCTGGTGTACTTCAACAGTGACATCTTCAATTTGACTATCAGGAACTGGACTGCGGGTGCTCCTTCCAGCACTTGCAGGGGGCGTGCAAATGATGGAAGGCGCAAGCTCTTCCCATCCAGTGTTGGGAAGGTCAGGCATCGCAACCGACACAATTGGACTCTCCTTGGGGATTTGTGATTTAGAAGAACGCACAGTTCTTTGCTGTGCTTTTGCCAGCGTAAGTCTTTTCTTTTTTCTAGCGAGAGGATGAGTGCTTCCATCCTCATGTGAAGCTGAACCACTAGCCATGAACATAGGCCAGGGCCTCAGCCGTTCCTTGCCACTCCGTGTCGTAAATGGCATATTGGCAAGTTTACGCTTCTCCTCAGACGCTTTTAATTTTGATTTTTGGGTCATTTTACCGAACTTTTGTGTTTTGGATTTTACATGCTCTCTACTACGACATTGGCCTTGGCAGACGACGTTGATGGCATTTCATCGTCTCGGCCATGACTAGTGGCAGCAGTTTCAGCACGAGGTGGAAGTGGATCTTGATCTTTCCCTTTAACCTCCACATTTTTGTTCTCCATTTTTTAATGTGTGGAATTATATGCCAGTATCAATAGCAATGGCCTACTACTATATTTACTGCGCAAAACTAAAATGCACCACAGGTATAGAATGTAGATGGATAGTATACTTAATGGATGACGAGTGACGACACAGAGGTAGGTACAGCAGTGGCCTACCGTACTGCTATATATAGTATACTGGTGGACACTGTGTCAGCAAACTGCAAAACTAAAATGCACCACAGGTATAGAATGTAGATGGATAATAGTATACTTAATGGATGACGAGTGATGACACAGAGGTAGGTACAGCAGAGGCCTACCGTACTGCTATATATAGTATACTGGTGGACACTGTGTCAGCAAACTGCAAAACTAAAATGCACCACAGGTATAGAATGTAGATGGATAGTATACTTCATGGATGACGAGTGACGACACAGAGGTAGGTACAGCAGTGGCCTACCGTACTGCTATATATAGTATACTGGTGGACACTGTGTCAGCAAACTGCAAAACTAAAATGCACCACAGGTATAGAATGTAGATGGATAATAGTATACTTAATGGATGACGAGTGACGACACAGAGGTAGGTACAGCAGTGGCCTACCGTACTGCTATATATAGTATACTGGTGGACACTGTGTCAGCAAACTGCAAAGCTAAAATGCACCACAGGTATAGAATGTAGATGGATAATAGTATACTTAATGGATGACGAGTGACGACACAGAGGTAGGTACAGCAGTGGCCTACCGTACTGCTATATATAGTATACTGGTGGACACTGTGTCAGCAAACTGCAAAACTAAAATGCACCACTGGTATAGAATGTAGATGGATAGTATACTTAATGGATGACGAGTGATGACACAGAGGTAGGTACAGCAGTGGCCTACCGTACTGCTATATATAGTATACTGGTGGACACTGTGTCAGCAAACTGCAAAACTAAAATGCACCACAGGTATAGAATGTAGATGGATAGTATACTTAATGGATGACGAGTGACAACACAGAGGAAGGTACAGCAGTGGCCTACCGTACTGCTATATATAGTATACTGGTGGACACTGTGTCAGCAAACTGCAAAACTAAAATGCACCACAGGTATAGAATGTAGATGGATAATAGTATACTTAATGGATGACGAGTGACGACACAGAGGTAGGTACAGCAGTGGC
This sequence comes from Pseudophryne corroboree, assembly GCF_028390025.1. Lineage (NCBI taxonomy): Eukaryota > Metazoa > Chordata > Amphibia > Anura > Myobatrachidae > Pseudophryne > Pseudophryne corroboree. The sequence goes on along the minus strand of NC_086453.1, from coordinate 92,176,294 downwards.
CTACCGTACTGCTATATATAGTATACTGGTGGAACTGTGTCAGCAAACTGCAAAACTAAAATGCACCACAGGTATAGAATGTAGATGGATAGTATACTTAATGGATGACGAGTGACGACACAGAGGTAGGTACACAGCAGTGGCCTACCGTACTGCTATATATAGTGTACTGGTGGAACTGTGTCAGCAAACTGCAAAACTAAAATGCACCACAGGTATAGAATGTAGATGGATAGTATACTTAATGGATGACGACACACAGGTAGGTACAGCAGTGCACTCTGCACTGTACTCCTCCTATATAATATTAATTATACTGGTGGTCCCCAGTCCCCACAATAAAGCAGCACACTGAGCACAGATATGGAGTGTTTTTCTTTAGGCAGACAACGTATACTGGTGGTCACTGTCAGCAAAACTCTGCACTGTACTTCTGCTATAGCTGCTCCCCAGTCCCCACAATTAAGCAGTGTGAGCACTCAGCACAGATATATTATGCAGCACACTGAGCACAGATATGGTATGGAGCGTTTTTTTCAGGCAGAGAATGGATAAAAACTGGTGGTCACTTATCAGCAAAACTCTGCACTGTACTCCTCCTAACAGCTGCTCCCCAATCCTCCCCACAATTAAGCAATAAACCAATCAACTTCTAGTTCTACAATAAACGGAGAGGACGCCAGCCACGTCCTCTCCCTATCATCTCCAATGCACGAGTGAGAAAATGGCGGCGACGCGCGGCTGCTTATATAGAATCCGAATCTCGCGAGAATCCGACAGCGGGATGATGACGTTCGGGCGCGCTCGGGTTAGCCGAGCAAGGCGGGAAGGTTCTAACCTGCCTCGGACCCGTGTAAAAAAGGTGAAGTTCGGGGGGGTTCGGTTTCCGAGAAACCGAACCCGCTCATCACTAGTTTTTACCTATAACTGCCTGGGGGCGGGGGCATAGAGGAGAGGAGCCAGCACACCCAGTTGAAGAAATTTAAAGTGCACTGGCTCATTTGGACCCCGTCTATACCCCATCGTACTAGTTTCCCCCAGCATTCCTTATGGACTATGAGAAAAGGATTTACCGGTAGGTATTAAAATCCTATTACTTCCAATCCCTGTAACTGTAGTGGGTACACACGGTGTTAAAAAATTTAACCAATGCTTATTGCAACTGAAATGTCTAGTGGCCCCCGAGTCCATGTACCAGCAATCCTTCCTGTGACTGTCTGCTACATTCAGTGCTTTCTCATCTGGCTTGTCACGCTGCTTCTGCGCACCACTGGAATTTCTCATTCTGCAATCTGAAGTTTTATGTCCTATCTTGTGACATACAAAACATTTAAATTTGTGCTTTTTGGACTTTGTGCCCTTCGTGATCAAGACACGACCCTCAGCTATGGTCTCGACGGGAATGCATTCTTGGAACTGCAGCAACTTGGCCCTTACAATCTCCGTTGTCAGTTTAGTGTAATTTGACTCTGAAACAACCATCAAAAAATCTAACTCTGGTGTCAGATTCTGTAACATAGCCATTGCCACGTCTTCCTTGTCCACCTGTGCCCCCACAGATGTCAACTACTGAGCTATTGACAATAACTTATCAATGTAATCGTTCATGTCCTTGCAGGCACTCAGTTTCATTCCATATAGCATGCATCTTAAACTTATCCTTCTCATTAGACCTTTGTCTTCATATGCATTTTGTAGGGCTATCCACATGTCCTTAGCTGACACTTTCCCACTGACTATTGAATAGACATGCTCCTTCACAGCTAAACCTATCGTCCAGATGGCTCTGTTTATGTCATCTGGGTTTGGACCTACTCCTGGGTCTAGAGCAAGGGTGGGCAATTATTTCAGCTGAGGGGCCACTTGACATTTCCTGTCAGTATCCGAGGGCCACATACAAAATAGCAGCTCCCCCCACTTGCCAAAAATAGGGGTGTGGGCAAAAAATAATACAGATTCATATTAGGCATTAGTCTCCATTATTCAAATTGCGCCACACAGCGCCACTTACACACATTACACCAGGTAGAGCCCATTTTACACACATTGCGGCAGGTAGAGCTTCCTTTTACACAGTATGGAAGGTAGAGCCCCCTTTTACACATTACAGCAGGTAGAGCCCCCTTTTACACATTAACATTTTATTTAGGATAATTATTGTGCAGCAAGCAAATTATCCAGTTTCTTATGTCCCCTGGGGAAAGGTGTGACACGGTGGCAGAACACGGGGGGGGGGGGGGCACAGTGACAGAACACGGGGAGGGGTGGGGTGACAGTGACAGAACACGGGGTGTGTGACACAGTGACAGAACATGGTGGGGGTGACACGATGACAGAACACGGGGGGTGTGACACAGTGACAGAACATGGTGGGGGTGACACGATGACAGAACACGGGGGGGGGGTGACACAGTGACAGAACACGAGGGGGGTGACACGTGACAGAACACGGGAGGGGTTGGTACAGCAAGAGCTAAAGATCTCTCCCCCAAACCTAAAAACAGTCTTACGCCACTGAGAGCCCCCCCCCCCCCCCCACACACACAGACACACCCCCTTTCTTTCTTTCTCTTACTCACTTTTCCCATTAACTTACTGATCTGGTAGGCAGTGGCAGGAGGAATGGATCTGTAGCAGTCTGGCTCTTGTCCCGTGTAGCCCCGCCCCCTGAGGTCCCGTGTAGCCCCACCCCCTCATCGGCACGTAGCCCCACCCCCTTTTCGGCTGAACACAGCCGTTGTCACTGGGGACTCTGGATGCGGGAGGAGGAGGCTGCTACAACGCAGCAGCAGCAGGGGAGATTGGCGCCGCTGGCAGCTTGGAGGTACTGCAGTGCAGAGCAATGACAAGCAGCTAAGCTGGTCAGGCCGCTTGTCATTGCTCGCTGGTGGCAGGATCAGTTTGCGGGCCGCATCCGGCCCGCGGGCCGTATTTTGCCAACCCCTAGTCTAGAGTAACCTTCCACAACTTTTCCCGCTTAAGCTGCATCTCCATGGAAAACTTCCATTTAACATAGTTCTCTTTACCTTTCAGCTTAGCAAAATTCATGCTGTGTCCTGTGCTATACATCCTTTCTGCACTTGTATAAAATGTCACTTTAAACTTTGTCAGTGTGATTATTTAAAAGCACTCAGGGGGTTAATCTTCAGGCACACGCGGGACTGGGGTATGGGACTGGGCCCATAACCTGTTGGCAGAGTGTATTGGAATTGCCTAGTGCAGTGACGTCAGTCCACACACTTAATGACTTAAACAGTAATGCAAGGTTTATTCAGTGAACACAGGTGACTCAGATGTAATACTGATAGAGACAATTAGGGACCCTTATATCACACAAGGTAACAGCAGTGGTAGCGGTACTTATCAGGAGTTGTCTCCGGTGGTGTGGGACGGAGGACTGCACAGCCATGTAATCTGACTGTAGAGAAGATGTGGCGCCCGGCTCAGCGTCTGCTCCGGAGCCGCGATACATGCAATGGACCACTGTGAATCTCTGTAGCTGAGAGCCGCTCCCGGTCTCAGCTCTGCACGCTTGCACACACCACGGGGTATATTTACTAAGATTCGTGTTGTTGTCGATTTGTAGGGAGTTTGATTACGAATTTTATCGTCCGTATTTTCCTGCAACTTTTTGAAACCATCTTCGTTAATTTACTAAGCTGCCATATTTTCGTATTTCGTATTTTCCGATGTCGATAAGATTCGTATTTTTTTGTTTGTTTTCACGGCCGATTGTGTTGTATTTCGGCCGAAGATGTGTGTTGTGACGCATGTTTCGTATTTTTTACGATGCGCAGAGTTTTTTGTTTTGCGGCCGGAATTTTAGGAATGGTGTCGATTCTGCAGGTGATGCGTGATTGATTGTGAGAAATACGTGGGAGTGGCTGATCGCAGTCATATAAATACGCCCCCAAACGGCCTTGTGGGTTTAGTCAGTGGTGAGGAGAGAGGTAGTGTTGAGAGGAGCTTGGTGAGCTGTTGTGGTTTTTTTATTGTGATTTCTGAGTGTTGTGCATTGAAAGTTCTCTTGTTTTTGTGGTTGTATTGTTACTTATTAGTCTGTCTTATTTACTGTCCGTGTTTTTTTTTTTTAGAGTCTCTTGTCGGTTTGTTTGTTTGTTTGTGTGTGTGTGTGTGTGTGTGTGTGTGTGTGTGTGTGTGTGTGTGTGGTGTGTGTGCTGTGTGGAGGTAGAGGAGGTATTTGTTTAGTGTTTTTATTTATTATCTGTGTTTCTTCTCAGCATGTCTGAGTCTGAGGTGAGTGAGGTTGGGGAGGTGCAGGAGGATAGTGAGGTTGAGGAGGTTAGTGAGGGAAGTGAGGCGGAGGAGGTGGCAGAGGAGGCGCCTGAGTCCTCTAGTGAGAGCGATGTGGCTCCGCAGCCACGTGTGAGGACCAAGTCTGGGCGTAATGTTAAATTTACCTATGCAGAGAATGTTGCCCTGGTGAGGGAGACAATGAAGTATCATCATCAGTTGTTTGGTCAGGATGCTGGTAAGGTGTCAGCTAGGAAAAAAGCTGTAATGTGGCAGAAGGTGGTAGTCGCTGTGAATAGTGAGGGGGTTGTGAGGCGAACAGAGGAGACCTGCAGAAAGCTGTGGGGACTGGTGGTCCCCAGTCCCCACAATAAAGCAGCACACTGAGCACAGATATGGAGTGTTTTTCTTTAGGCAGACAACGTATACTGGTGGTCACTGTCAGCAAAACTCTGCACTGTACTTCTGCTATAGCTGCTCCCCAGTCCCCACAATTAAGCAGTGTGAGCACTCAGCACAGATATATTATGCAGCACACTGAGCACAGATATGGTATGGAGCGTTTTTTTCAGGCAGAGAATGGATAAAAACTGGTGGTCACTTATCAGCAAAACTCTGCACTGTACTCCTCCTAACAGCTGCTCCCCAATCCTCCCCACAATTAAGCAATAAACCAATCAACTTCTAGTTCTACAATAAACGGAGAGGACGCCAGCCACGTCCTCTCCCTATCATCTCCAATGCACGAGTGAGAAAATGGCGGCGACGCGCGGCTGCTTATATAGAATCCGAATCTCGCGAGAATCCGACAGCGGGATGATGACGTTCGGGCGCGCTCGGGTTAGCCGAGCAAGGCGGGAAGGTTCTAACCTGCCTCGGACCCGTGTAAAAAAGGTGAAGTTCGGGGGGGTTCGGTTTCCGAGAAACCGAACCCGCTCATCACTAGTTTTTACCTATAACTGCCTGGGGGCGGGGGCATAGAGGAGAGGAGCCAGCACACCCAGTTGAAGAAATTTAAAGTGCACTGGCTCATTTGGACCCCGTCTATACCCCATCGTACTAGTTTCCCCCAGCATTCCTTATGGACTATGAGAAAAGGATTTACCGGTAGGTATTAAAATCCTATTACTTCCAATCCCTGTAACTGTAGTGGGTACACACGGTGTTAAAAAATTTAACCAATGCTTATTGCAACTGAAATGTCTAGTGGCCCCCGAGTCCATGTACCAGCAATCCTTCCTGTGACTGTCTGCTACATTCAGTGCTTTCTCATCTGGCTTGTCACGCTGCTTCTGCGCACCACTGGAATTTCTCATTCTGCAATCTGAAGTTTTATGTCCTATCTTGTGACATACAAAACATTTAAATTTGTGCTTTTTGGACTTTGTGCCCTTCGTGATCAAGACACGACCCTCAGCTATGGTCTCGACAGGAATGCATTCTTGGAACTGCAGCAACTTGGCCCTTACAATCTCCGTTGTCAGTTTAGTGTAATTTGACTCTGAAACAACCATCAAAAAATCTAACTCTGGTGTCAGATTCTGTAACATAGCCATTGCCACGTCTTCCTTGTCCACCTGTGCCCCCACAGATGTCAACTACTGAGCTATTGACAATAACTTATCAATGTAATCGTTCATGTCCTTGCAGGCACTCAGTTTCATTCCATATAGCATGCATCTTAAACTTATCCTTCTCATTAGACCTTTGTCTTCATATGCATTTTGTAGGGCTATCCACATGTCCTTAGCTGACACTTTCCCACTGACTATTGAATAGACATGCTCCTTCACAGCTAAACCTATCGTCCAGATGGCTCTGTTTATGTCATCTGGGTTTGGACCTACTCCTGGGTCTAGAGCAAGGGTGGGCAATTATTTCAGCTGAGGGGCCACTTGACATTTCCTGTCAGTATCCGAGGGCCACATACAAAATAGCAGCTCCCCCCACTTGCCAAAAATAGGGGTGTGGGCAAAAAATAATACAGATTCATATTAGGCATTAGTCTCCATTATTCAAATTGCGCCACACAGCGCCACTTACACACATTACACCAGGTAGAGCCCATTTTACACACATTGCGGCAGGTAGAGCTCCCTTTTACACAGTATGGAAGGTAGAGCCCCCTTTTACACATTACAGCAGGTAGAGCCCCCTTTTACACATTAACATTTTATTTAGGATAATTATTGTGCAGCAAGCAAATTATCCAGTTTCTTATGTCCCCTGGGGAAAGGTGTGACACGGTGGCAGAACACGGGGGGGGGGGGGCACAGTGACAGAACACGGGGAGGGGTGGGGTGACAGTGACAGAACACGGGGTGTGTGACACAGTGACAGAACATGGTGGGGGTGACACGATGACAGAACACGGGGGGTGTGACACAGTGACAGAACATGGTGGGGGTGACACGATGACAGAACACGGGGGGGGGTGACACAGTGACAGAACACGAGGGGGGTGACACGTGACAGAACACGGGAGGGGTTGGTACAGCAAGAGCTAAAGATCTCTCCCCCAAACCTAAAAACAGTCTTACGCCACTGACAGCCCCCCCCCACACACACACACAGACACACCCCCTTTCTTTCTTTCTCTTACTCACTTTTCCCATTAACTTACTGATCTGGTAGGCAGTGGCAGGAGGAATGGATCTGTAGCAGTCTGGCTCTTGTCCCGTGTAGCCCCGCCCCCTGAGGTCCCGTGTAGCCCCACCCCCTCATCGGCACGTAGCCCCACCCCCTTTTCGGCTGAACACAGCCGTTGTCACTGGGGACTCTGGATGCGGGAGGAGGAGGCTGCTACAACGCAGCAGCAGCAGGGGAGATTGGCGCCGCTGGCAGCTTGGAGGTACTGCAGTGCAGAGCAATGACAAGCAGCTAAGCTGGTCAGGCCGCTTGTCATTGCTCGCTGGTGGCAGGATCAGTTTGCGGGCCGCATCCGGCCCGCGGGCCGTATTTTGCCAACCCCTAGTCTAGAGTAACCTTCCACAACTTTTCCCGCTTAAGCTGCATCTCCATGGAAAACTTCCATTTAACATAGTTCTCTTTACCTTTCAGCTTAGCAAAATTCATGCTGTGTCCTGTGCTATACATCCTTTCTGCACTTGTATAAAATGTCACTTTAAACTTTGTCAGTGTGATTATTTAAAAGCACTCAGGGGGTTAATCTTCAGGCACACGCGGGACTGGGGTATGGGACTGGGCCCATAACCTGTTGGCAGAGTGTATTGGAATTGCCTAGTGCAGTGACGTCAGTCCACACACTTAATGACTTAAACAGTAATGCAAGGTTTATTCAGTGAACACAGGTGACTCAGATGTAATACTGATAGAGACAATTAGGGACCCTTATATCACACAAGGTAACAGCAGTGGTAGCGGTACTTATCAGGAGTTGTCTCCGGTGGTGTGGGACGGAGGACTGCACAGCCATGTAATCTGACTGTAGAGAAGATGTGGCGCCCGGCTCAGCGTCTGCTCCGGAGCCGCGATACATGCAATGGACCACTGTGAATCTCTGTAGCTGAGAGCCGCTCCCGGTCTCAGCTCTGCACGCTTGCACACACCACGGGGTATATTTACTAAGATTCGTGTTGTTGTCGATTTGTAGGGAGTTTGATTACGAATTTTATCGTCCATATTTTCCTGCAACTTTTTGAAACCATCTTCGTTAATTTACTAAGCTGCCATATTTTCGTATTTCGTATTTTCCGATGTCGATAAGATTCGTATTTTTTTGTTTGTTTTCACGGCCGATTGTGTTGTATTTCGGCCGAAGATGTGTGTTGTGACGCATGTTTCGTATTTTTTACGATGCGCAGAGTTTTTTGTTTTGCGGCCGGAATTTTAGGAATGGTGTCGATTCTGCAGGTGATGCGTGATTGATTGTGAGAAATACGTGGGAGTGGCTGATCGCAGTCATATAAATACGCCCCCAAACGGCCTTGTGGGTTTAGTCAGTGGTGAGGAGAGAGGTAGTGTTGAGAGGAGCTTGGTGAGCTGTTGTGGTTTTTTTATTGTGATTTCTGAGTGTTGTGCATTGAAAGTTCTCTTGTTTTTGTGGTTGTATTGTTACTTATTAGTCTGTCTTATTTACTGTCCGTGTTTTTTTTTTTTAGAGTCTCTTGTCGGTTTGTTTGTTTGTTTGTGTGTGTGTGTGTGTGTGTGTGTGTGTGTGTGTGTGTGTGTGTGTGTGTGGTGTGTGTGCTGTGTGGAGGTAGAGGAGGTATTTGTTTAGTGTTTTTATTTATTATCTGTGTTTCTTCTCAGCATGTCTGAGTCTGAGGTGAGTGAGGTTGGGGAGGTGCAGGAGGATAGTGAGGTTGAGGAGGTTAGTGAGGGAAGTGAGGCGGAGGAGGTGGCAGAGGAGGCGCCTGAGTCCTCTAGTGAGAGCGATGTGGCTCCGCAGCCACGTGTGAGGACCAAGTCTGGGCGTAATGTTAAATTTACCTATGCAGAGAATGTTGCCCTGGTGAGGGAGACAATGAAGTATCATCATCAGTTGTTTGGTCAGGATGCTGGTAAGGTGTCAGCTAGGAAAAAAGCTGTAATGTGGCAGAAGGTGGTAGTCGCTGTGAATAGTGAGGGGGTTGTGAGGCGAACAGAGGAGACCTGCAGAAAGCTGTGGGGACTGGTGGTCCCCAGTCCCCACAATAAAGCAGCACACTGAGCACAGATATGGAGTGTTTTTCTTTAGGCAGACAACGTATACTGGTGGTCACTGTCAGCAAAACTCTGCACTGTACTTCTGCTATAGCTGCTCCCCAGTCCCCACAATTAAGCAGTGTGAGCACTCAGCACAGATATATTATGCAGCACACTGAGCACAGATATGGTATGGAGCGTTTTTTTCAGGCAGAGAATGGATAAAAACTGGTGGTCACTTATCAGCAAAACTCTGCACTGTACTCCTCCTAACAGCTGCTCCCCAATCCTCCCCACAATTAAGCAATAAACCAATCAACTTCTAGTTCTACAATAAACGGAGAGGACGCCAGCCACGTCCTCTCCCTATCATCTCCAATGCACGAGTGAGAAAATGGCGGCGACGCGCGGCTGCTTATATAGAATCCGAATCTCGCGAGAATCCGACAGCGGGATGATGACGTTCGGGCGCGCTCGGGTTAGCCGAGCAAGGCGGGAAGGTTCTAACCTGCCTCGGACCCGTGTAAAAAAGGTGAAGTTCGGGGGGGTTCGGTTTCCGAGAAACCGAACCCGCTCATCACTAGTTTTTACCTATAACTGCCTGGGGGCGGGGGCATAGAGGAGAGGAGCCAGCACACCCAGTTGAAGAAATTTAAAGTGCACTGGCTCATTTGGACCCCGTCTATACCCCATCGTACTAGTTTCCCCCAGCATTCCTTATGGACTATGAGAAAAGGATTTACCGGTAGGTATTAAAATCCTATTACTTCCAATCCCTGTAACTGTAGTGGGTACACACGGTGTTAAAAAATTTAACCAATGCTTATTGCAACTGAAATGTCTAGTGGCCCCCGAGTCCATGTACCAGCAATCCTTCCTGTGACTGTCTGCTACATTCAGTGCTTTCTCATCTGGCTTGTCACGCTGCTTCTGCGCACCACTGGAATTTCTCATTCTGCAATCTGAAGTTTTATGTCCTATCTTGTGACATACAAAACATTTAAATTTGTGCTTTTTGGACTTTGTGCCCTTCGTGATCAAGACACGACCCTCAGCTATGGTCTCGACGGGAATGCATTCTTGGAACTGCAGCAACTTGGCCCTTACAATCTCCGTTGTCAGTTTAGTGTAATTTGACTCTGAAACAACCATCAAAAAATCTAACTCTGGTGTCAGATTCTGTAACATAGCCATTGCCACGTCTTCCTTGTCCACCTGTGCCCCCACAGATGTCAACTACTGAGCTATTGACAATAACTTATCAATGTAATCGTTCATGTCCTTGCAGGCACTCAGTTTCATTCCATATAGCATGCATCTTAAACTTATCCTTCTCATTAGACCTTTGTCTTCATATGCATTTTGTAGGGCTATCCACATGTCCTTAGCTGACACTTTCCCACTGACTATTGAATAGACATGCTCCTTCACAGCTAAACCTATCGTCCAGATGGCTCTGTTTATGTCATCTGGGTTTGGACCTACTCCTGGGTCTAGAGCAAGGGTGGGCAATTATTTCAGCTGAGGGGCCACTTGACATTTCCTGTCAGTATCCGAGGGCCACATACAAAATAGCAGCTCCCCCCACTTGCCAAAAATAGGGGTGTGGGCAAAAAATAATACAGATTCATATTAGGCATTAGTCTCCATTATTCAAATTGCGCCACACAGCGCCACTTACACACATTACACCAGGTAGAGCCCATTTTACACACATTGCGGCAGGTAGAGCTCCCTTTTACACAGTATGGAAGGTAGAGCCCCCTTTTACACATTACAGCAGGTAGAGCCCCCTTTTACACATTAACATTTTATTTAGGATAATTATTGTGCAGCAAGCAAATTATCCAGTTTCTTATGTCCCCTGGGGAAAGGTGTGACACGGTGACAGAAAACGGGGGGGGGGGGGGGGGCACAGTGACAGAACACGGGGAGGGGTGGGGTGACAGTGACAGAACACGGGGTGTGTGACACAGTGACAGAACATGGTGGGGGTGACACGATGACAGAACACGGGGGGGGTGACACAGTGACAGAACATGGTGGGGGTGACACGATGACAGAACACGGGGGGGGGGTGACACAGTGACAGAACACGAGGGGGGTGACACGTGACAGAACACGGGAGGGGTTGGTACAGCAAGAGCTAAAGATCTCTCCCCCAAACCTAAAAACAGTCTTACGCCACTGACAGCCCCCCCCCCACACACACACACAGACACACCCCCTTTCTTTCTTTCTCTTACTCACTTTTCCCATTAACTTACTGATCTGGTAGGCAGTGGCAGGAGGAATGGATCTGTAGCAGTCTGGCTCTTGTCCCGTGTAGCCCCGCCCCCTGAGGTCCCGTGTAGCCCCACCCCCTCATCGGCACGTAGCCCCACCCCCTTTTCGGCTGAACACAGCCGTTGTCACTGGGGACTCTGGATGCGGGAGGAGGAGGCTGCTACAACGCAGCAGCAGCAGGGGAGATTGGCGCCGCTGGCAGCTTGGAGGTACTGCAGTGCAGAGCAATGACAAGCAGCTAAGCTGGTCAGGCCGCTTGTCATTGCTCGCTGGTGGCAGGATCAGTTTGCGGGCCGCATCCGGCCCGCGGGCCGTATTTTGCCAACCCCTAGTCTAGAGTAACCTTCCACAACTTTTCCCGCTTAAGCTGCATCTCCATGGAAAACTTCCATTTAACATAGTTCTCTTTACCTTTCAGCTTAGCAAAATTCATGCTGTGTCCTGTGCTATACATCCTTTCTGCACTTGTATAAAATGTCACTTTAAACTTTGTCAGTGTGATTATTTAAAAGCACTCAGGGGGTTAATCTTCAGGCACACGCGGGACTGGGGTATGGGACTGGGCCCATAACCTGTTGGCAGAGTGTATTGGAATTGCCTAGTGCAGTGACGTCAGTCCACACACTTAATGACTTAAACAGTAATGCAAGGTTTATTCAGTGAACACAGGTGACTCAGATGTAATACTGATAGAGACAATTAGGGACCCTTATATCACACAAGGTAACAGCAGTGGTAGCGGTACTTATCAGGAGTTGTCTCCGGTGGTGTGGGACGGAGGACTGCACAGCCATGTAATCTGACTGTAGAGAAGATGTGGCGCCCGGCTCAGCGTCTGCTCCGGAGCCGCGATACATGCAATGGACCACTGTGAATCTCTGTAGCTGAGAGCCGCTCCCGGTCTCAGCTCTGCACGCTTGCACACACCACGGGGTATATTTACTAAGATTCGTGTTGTTGTCGATTTGTAGGGAGTTTGATTACGAATTTTATCGTCCGTATTTTCCTGCAACTTTTTGAAACCATCTTCGTTAATTTACTAAGCTGCCATATTTTCGTATTTCGTATTTTCCGATGTCGATAAGATTCGTATTTTTTTGTTTGTTTTCACGGCCGATTGTGTTGTATTTCGGCCGAAGATGTGTGTTGTGACGCATGTTTCGTATTTTTTACGATGCGCAGAGTTTTTTGTTTTGCGGCCGGAATTTTAGGAATGGTGTCGATTCTGCAGGTGATGCGTGATTGATTGTGAGAAATACGTGGGAGTGGCTGATCGCAGTCATATAAATACGCCCCCAAACGGCCTTGTGGGTTTAGTCAGTGGTGAGGAGAGAGGTAGTGTTGAGAGGAGCTTGGTGAGCTGTTGTGGTTTTTTTATTGTGATTTCTGAGTGTTGTGCATTGAAAGTTCTCTTGTTTTTGTGGTTGTATTGTTACTTATTAGTCTGTCTTATTTACTGTCCGTGTTTTTTTTTTTTAGAGTCTCTTGTCGGTTTGTTTGTTTGTTTGTGTGTGTGTGTGTGTGTGTGTGTGTGTGTGTGTGTGTGTGTGTGTGTGTGTGTGTGGTGTGTGTGCTGTGTGGAGGTAGAGGAGGTATTTGTTTAGTGTTTTTATTTATTATCTGTGTTTCTTCTCAGCATGTCTGAGTCTGAGGTGAGTGAGGTTGGGGAGGTGCAGGAGGATAGTGAGGTTGAGGAGGTTAGTGAGGGAAGTGAGGCGGAGGAGGTGGCAGAGGAGGCGCCTGAGTCCTCTAGTGAGAGCGATGTGGCTCCGCAGCCACGTGTGAGGACCAAGTCTGGGCGTAATGTTAAATTTACCTATGCAGAGAATGTTGCCCTGGTGAGGGAGACAATGAAGTATCATCATCAGTTGTTTGGTCAGGATGCTGGTAAGGTGTCAGCTAGGAAAAAAGCTGTAATGTGGCAGAAGGTGGTAGTCGCTGTGAATAGTGAGGGGGTTGTGAGGCGAACAGAGGAGACCTGCAGAAAGCGCTATTATGATATTAAGCAGCGTGTGAAAGCCAAACTGTCGAAGGAGGCCAAGTCTGCACGCAAAACAGGAGGTGGACCCCCATTTGTAGCTACCTATTTGGAATATGAGGAGCCGCTGCAGAGGCTGATTCCCCCGGAGGTAGTGCGGGCCACATATGTGCGGGACTCTGATCGCCCCAGGGTGTCTGGTAAGTTCTTTTTTGTGTGTTCTTATTTTTGTAAACAAACAGTATGTGTTGTCTAGTCTATTATTAACTCTTAAATTGTGTATGCTCTGTTGTCCTAAATGTTTAATTAGTTATCTATTTAAATTGCAGTATTGTTTAAACTTGATTCTTTGCCCTTATCCTTAGTCAGTTTCGGTGTGGGGCATGATGGGCCCACCGGTGTTTTAATGTGGTTTTATTTTTTGTTTTTTTTATTTAAAAATTGTTTTGGTTTTTTTTTAGCCTGTTAAGGCCACATATGCTGATGTATGTGTGCAAAATGGACTTTGCCCATCTTTGTAGTTATGTATTTACTTCTATTGTATGTTTTTTGGATGTGTAGTATAAAACATATTTCAGTCCTAAAGGTGATCATTATATATATTAAAGTATGTTTTGTATTATGAGAGTGTTAAATATTGGATCAAGTAGTGTTTGTAGGATGAGTTTGTCAAGACATTTTCTTTTGCATGCTGGAATAGAGTTTACATATGTTTTTTTTTTATTCTTTAAAACTTTACTAAAGGTATTTTTCGGGATAAATACTTTGGCCATGTACAATATTTAAACTAATATAAATGGTGATTTTTATTGACAAAACATCTCAAAACAAGATACAGAATAAGAGTAAAGGTGCATACACATGGAGCAATATAGGTGAGAGATTTTGACTATATAGTCAAAATCGCTCAGAAAGTTAGTGCATATCTCTCCATGTATACACAGCCAGCGATAGCAATGCGCGTCCCCGCCAGGTCGCTATCGCTGCTAAAAATAGACTGTGCAGGCAAGTAAATTTTGGCTATGTCGCTGGAAAAGAAAAAGCATCCCTTTGCTTGAATGAGTTAGCCAAAATCGTCCATAGCCAAAATCGCTGGAAAAGTTAGTCAAAATCTCTGGTAAAGTTAGTCAAAATCTCTGGTAAAGTTAGTCAAAATCTCCTACTGCCAGTTCAAGGGAAATCGCTCAGTCAAAATCTCTCATAGTCAAAATCTCTCCGTGTGTATGCACCTTAACATGTGAAATCCTTTATGTTTGCAGTGACAAAAAAAATACATACACCTTCTGGCCATGCTAGCACATTGTCTGAAGCAGAGGATGATTGCTGATGGAGGTAAATTTATTACCCTTTGTTGTGTTTCACACTCTATGGGGTAAATTTACTAAGATGGAAGTTCTATTATAGATAGTATGTTGCTCATAGTAACCAATCAGATTCCAGGTTCTTTCTTCTAGAACAGAGCTGGCCAAACCAGTCCTCGAGATCTACCAACAGTTCACATTTTCCAGACCACCTAGCTGGTGCACAGGTGTAGTCATTACTAATTAAGATGTGCTGCATTCATTCCTAACTGACAATTCTACAGATCTCCAGGAGGCCTAGAAAATATGAACTGTTGGTAGATCTCGAGGACAGGCTTGGCCAGCCCTGTTCTAGAACATAGGTTCTCAAACTCGGTCCTCAGGACCCCACACAGTGCATGTTTTGCAGGTCTCCTCACAGAATTACAAGTGAAATAATTAACTCCACCTGTGGACCTTTTAAAATGTGCCAGTGAGTAATTAATACACCTGTGCACTTGCTGGGTGACCTGCAAAACATGCACTGTGTGGGGTCCTGAGGACCGAGTTTGAGTACCTGTGTTCTAGAAGGTGCTAGATACATGAGAATTCGAATATGTATGTTTGCTATGGGCAACAAACCATTTTAAATGGAACTCCTATCTTTGGAAATTTACCGCTATGTTTCATCCTAATTTATGCAAACACTTCTCTCAACAGGAACATCCTCTGCCGTTGTGTCCCCGCGGAGGCGAAGCCTAGGTGTGACTAGCAGGCCACCACTTCAGGCATCACCCCCACGCCGCATATTGGTGGTTTCACCCGTGCCCCCACAACAACTGCTGGACAGTCCCCTACGCATGTCCCCACAATCACCACATTTGCCAGGTGAGTTGATGTGTGTAATCCATCATTTATAAGTTTCGGAATAATTTAGTAAATTATCGAAGTAGTGTGAATGCTGCGAAATGTAGATGTTAAACTGCAGTTGTCAAGTTGGCCACATAATAATAGCACAGATAAACACATAAAGACATTGCATCATCACAATATGTGCACAATGCATATATTAGCATAACCAATACATACACAATTACGGAAAGCAAAACTCCAAAAATGCAATGCGTAAATCCAAATGCAAACAAGCTCATATTGCGCTACTGAGTCCAATTATAGTTTAGTTCCTAAAAAATAAAAAAATAAAAAAGGTACTTCACAATATCTAACAAAAAATCACTGCTTTATATTTTCAGCAGACACCAGTCAACATGAAAGTGACACACAACAGCAACAAACTGAGGACACATTTACCCTTCAACTTAAAACAATACCACCACCATACGCAATACCCACAGATTTACCAACCCAAACACAACCACAAGCACCTGAGCAAGACATAAGGCCAAGCATAGCCATGACGCAGTCTTCAGACCAGGCATTTTGGACCACCTGGGCCACACAGCTCGGCCACACCGCTGAAAGTCTGCAAAGAAACACACAAGCTGTAAGGAGTATAGCCCATCACATGCCCCGCCTATGCAGAAGTAACAGCCACCAACATACGGAGCTCACCAGATTAGCCAATACAGTTGAACTAATGCGGGCAGACAATACCAGCATGCTAGATACATTTCAAAGAGTCATGGACGACAATATACGACTACATCAAACATACTTGCAAATAATACAAGCCAACCAAATCACACAACACACAATGCTGAGAGTCATGGAGAATCACACGGCGGCAACTAGAGACTTACATGCTACTATGACGACGCTTACACAGCATCTAATGCATCAAGAACAACAGACAAGCTCGAGTTCCGGAACAACAACCCCCTTGGTTACACCAGTAACATCCCCTCTAAGACGCTCGAGCAGAAGTCGGCAACACACCAGAGGAAAAGGGCCAGCCCCCTCAAGTGGCAGACCGCATAATTAGATGTGCGTAAGCATGTTGAGGGAATGTTATTTGTTGAGTTACATTATGCAGCATAGGTGTGTATTCACAATTCAGTTAAGATCACAAGTTTACTGTTAAAAAGTGTTTGTTCAACTCGACTAATGTGCCAGTAAAAACAAGGTACTGTACTACATCATATTCTTGCTTTATTTTTGGTGCAATTACATTACACGTATAATTGGATAATGTTATCATATGCAAGCCATAGAAGCAAGCACAATTCACATAACAAACACCAGTGTATTTGTGATTTACAGCAGTAGTTAATCAACCACTAATCCAAAGTCAAATGGTAACAGTAGCAGGGGAATATAGTAATGCATGTTCAAAAATTAAAAACACAAACCAGTACAGCATTAATGTATGGTACCTACACTGTGTGCAATGACAGGACATACAATGTTAAACAACATAAAAGTAAGCAAGGACACAACAAAGGGGGCCATTCCGAGTTGTTCGCTCGTTATTTTTTTCTCGCAACGGAGCAATTAGTCGCTAATGCGCATGCGCAATGTCCGCAGTGCGACTGCGCCAAGTAAATTTACTATGCAGTTAGGTTTTTTACTCACGGCATTACGAGGTTTTTTCTTCGTTCTGGTGATCGTAATGTGATTGACAGGAAGTGGGTGTTTCTGGGCGGAAACTGGCCGTTTTATGGGAGTGTGTGAAAAAACGCTACCGTTTCTGGGAAAAACGCGGGAGTGGCTGGAGAAACGGAGGAGTGTCTGGGTGAACGCTGGGTGTGTTTGTGACGTCAAACCAGGAACGACAAGCACTAAAGTACGTTTTTCAAATAGAACTGCTTTTGGCAGGCGTGTTTGCATGCGAACACTATTTTTTCTTTAAGTATGTAATTTTTACGTGTTTGTTTGTAAGTGTATGTTTTGTAACCTCACTGTATTGTAACCCCAACAATACACTTTGGTGGTCATTCCGAGTTGTTCGCTCGCAAGCTGCTTTTAGCAGCTTTGCACACGCTAAGCCGCCGCCTACTGGGAGTGAATCTTAGCTTCTCAAAATTGCGAACGAAAGATTAGCAGAATTGCGAATAGACACTTCTTAGCAGTTTCTGAGTAGCTCGAAACTTATTCTGCCAGTGCGATCAGATCGCACTGGCAGAGTAAGTTTCGAGCTACTCAGAAACTGCTAAGAAGTGTCTATTCGCAATTCTGCTAATCTTTCGTTCGCAATTTTGAGAAGCTAAGATTCACTCCCAGTAGGCGGCGGCTAAGCGTGTGCAAAGCTGCTAAAAGCAGCTTGCGAGCGAACAACTCGGAATGACCACTAAAGTGTATTGTTGGGGTTACAATACAGTGAGGTTACAAAACATACACTTACAAACAAACACGTAAAAATTACATACTTAAAGAAAAAATAGTGTTCGCATGCAAACACGCCTGCCAAAAGCAGTTCTATTTGAAAAACGTACTTTAGTACGATTCGTGCAGATTTGCGGCAGAGTTGATGGTATTTACGGCCGAATACACAAATACGAATCAGTAGTAAATTAACGTATTCTATACAATTACTGTCAAAATTGACCGATGGTGTATTCATTCGTATTTGTGTTCGAGTCGGGGGGAAAAAATACGAATGCTGAAAGTCCGGCCGCATATCTGGGTTAGTAAATTACCGATTCCACACTTAGAAGAAATTATTGAAATCGAATCGATTCGATTAAAAACGAAATATTAGTAAATATACCCCCAGGACTCAGTCTCTCTTACTCTCTCACTCTAAGATGGAGGAGCAGGGATTACATCACATATCTCTGCCTCTGAGTGACTATTGGCACTAGGGAATTAACACTAGGGGATGAGCCCATAGACTGCTGGTGTAGAAGGAGACAGGCACAGAGCGCACCATATCCTAACATGATGCACCACATACACAATATGTATTTATTTATTAACAGTTTCGTATATAGCGCAGCATATTCCGTTGCGCTTTACAATTAGAACAACAGTAATAGAACAAAACTGGGTAAAAACAGACAGACATAGAGGTAGGAAGGCCCTGCTCGCAAGCTTACAATCTATAGGGAAATAGGCATTGATACACAAGGATAGATGCTACCTATTGCATAATGGTCCACCAGATTGCTAGGTTCTTAATGGGTTGTATGATATGATCACCCTGCAATGTTAGCCAAGTGTCAGTAGGGTGTGAGAGTAAAGAGACAAAATATGTGATGTTATGTATACTGTACATAGAGGATGTAATTAGATAGGGAAGCATTGAAGGTTTATGCAGGTGGGTCTGGAATTTGATAGGCTTGTCTGTAGAGGTGAGTTTTCAGGGAACGTTTAAAGGTTTGGAGACTAGAGGCGAGTCTTATTGTTTGTGGGAGGGCATTCCACAGAGTGGGTGAAGCCCAGATAAAGTCCTGTAATTTTGAGTGTGAACAAGTAATGAGTGTGGATGAGAGACGTAGATCTTGTGCAGAGCGGAGAGGTCGGGTAGGGAGATATTTTGAGATGAGTGAAGAGATGTTTGTTGGTGCAGTTTGGTTAATAGCATTGTATGTCAGTAAAAGTATTTTATATTTAATAAGGTAGAACTAGGTGCTTCATCGCGCCCTACGGGCGCTCTTCACACCATCGCAAGGGGCTACGCCCCCTTAACCCTTGCATGCCTTTCTGGGGTTTAATATTTGTATTATATGGAGTATTACCTGCATTCCTTTGTTAGTGGTTAAATATTGCACAATGAAAGGGCGTGCGATGGTGAAGGAGGCGCAGCCCCTTGCGACGGCGTGAACAGCACCTGCAGGGCACGATGTACAGAATGTAGCGGGTGCGGGGGGGACTGCGGATGGTGTCTGTAAATGCTGCGGGTGGAGGGGAGGCAGAAGTGGGGGTGGGGCCCGGATGGGGAAGGTTCGGGAGGTGATGCGCGTGGGGAGGGGCAGAGGAGTGGGGGATGCAGATGGGGGAGGGGTCCGGAGGCACCTCAGGTGGGGGAGGGGCAGGGGTGCCACGGGTGGGAGAGGGGCAGGTGTGGGGATGTTGTGGATGGGTGAAGGGTTCCGGAGGTGCTGTGGGATGGGAAGGGACGGGTGTGCCGGGGGTTGGGTAGGGGACCGCAGGCACCATGGGTAGGGTAGGGGCAGGTACGGGTGTAGCGGCGGATGGGAAAGGAGGTCCGGAGGTGCTGCAGGTGGTGGAGGGGCAGGTGCAGGGGTGCCATTGGTGGGGGAGGGGTGGGTGAGGGGGGGACCGCTGATGGAGGAGGGTGTCTGCAGATGCTGCGGGTGGAGGGGGGCAGGTGTGGGGGGAGACGTATAAGGGGGGTGAATGGTGGAAGGGGCCTGGAGGTGCTGTGGGTGGTGAAGGGGTGGAGGAGTGGGAGCCACGGGTGGTGTAGGGGGTCTGGAGGCACAGCATGTGGGGGAGGGGTGGAGTGCCGCATGTGGTGGAGGGGAAGGTGCGGAGGTGTGGTGCATTGGGGAGAGGTCTGGAGGCGCTGCGGGTACTGTACATGCCATAAAAGGTAGTTGGAGGGTATGCAGTAACAGGGCCAGGACAGGGGTTACAGGGTCAGTACAGGGTTGACGGGGCCAGGACAGGGGTGACGGTGCCAGGATAGGGGTGACGGTGCCAGGATAGGGGTGACGGGGCCAGGACAGGGGTGACGGGGCCAGGACAGGGGTGACGGGGCCAGGACAGGGGTGACGGGGCCAGGACAGGGGTGACAGGGCCAGGACAGAAATGATAGGGACAGGATAGGGGTGACAGGGCCAGGGTAGGGGCGGCAGGACCAGGACAGGGGTGACGGGGCCAGTATAGGGTTCACAGGGCAAGCACAGGGGTGACAGGGCCAGGATAGGGGTAACAGGGCCAGCATAAGGGTGACAGGGCCAGGATAAGGGTGAAAGGGCCAGAATAAGGGTGGCAGGGCAAGGCCAGGGACATGACAGAACACAGGGCACGGGAGAGATTGGTACAGGTTGAGTATCCCATATCCAAATATTCCGAAATACGGAATATTCCGAAATACGGACTTTTTTGAGTGCGAGTGAGATAGTGAAACCTTTGTTTTTTGATGACTCAATGTACACAAACTTTGTTTTATAAACAAAGTTATTAAAAATATTGTATTAAATGACCTTCAGGCTGTGTGTATAAGGTGTATATGAAACATAAATGAATTGTGTGAATGTACACACACTTTGTTTAATGTACAAAGTTATAAAAAATATTGGCTAAAATGACCTTCCTGCTGTGTGTATAAGGTGTATATGTGACATAAATGCATTATGTGCATAGATTTAGGTCCCATCACCATGATATCTCATTATGGTATGCAATTATTCCAAAATACGGAAAAATCCGATATCCAAAATACCTCTGGTCCCAAGCATTTTGGATAAGGGATACTCAACCTGTATTAGGGACAAAACAGTGGTGACAGACAGATGTGTCTTACCGGAGTCACTGCTGCTGGCTGCTGCTGTTCCATTCCAACCTGTTGGGATCTGCTGCTGCTGGAGACTTGGCATGGCTGACTCTCTCGGGCTGGAGTCCTGCTTTCTCTGCCAGTCCGCATCCCTCCCCCCCTCCTCAGTCACACACCGCAGACCTCGCGCAGCTGCCGGGCACTGTGGTAAGGTGAGACTGGAAATTACTGGTTAGCCCCCAGGAGATGCTGCGGCTGGAGGGAGGAGGGGGTCATAGCATGCACGTGGCGCGGACCTCACGGCTTCCGGGCACTGTGGTAAGGGGAGACTGGGAGTGACTGGTTAGCTCCCAGGAGGGAGGAGTGGAGGGAGGAGTGGGTCAGAGCCTGCAAGCAGCTCGGATTTCTGCAGCGCTACCCGCCAGCTAAAGTGTGTGAATGAGCTGGGCGCACTCCACTGCGGGTGGCAGCGCTGCAGCTAGCGGTGGGGTTGCCGGGGCTGGAGATAACAGAGGCAGTATGGAACCTGCACAGCGGCAGGTGCCTCACTAAACTGCAGCTAAGAAGCGTGGAGTGTGTCAGAAAGTGACGCTCCTCCGCACCAGAGAGACCCTGCTGAGTATGCCGATGTGGGGGGTCAAGCACACAGTGAGCCGGTGCCCGTCTGTCTGTATGACATACCCCTCACACACCCCCATACCTCCCAAATGTCCCGATTTTCGCGGGAAAGTCCCATTTTTGGGGGTCTGTCCCGCTGTCCCACCCGCGGGTCGCAGTGTCCTGCGGTGGGGGGGGGGGCAGTTGGAAAGCTCCTGTACTCGCTGTTCTGCTTAGCAGAGCAGCGGTGAATAGTGGAGACAGAGGGAGAGGGGGCATCAGGGGGTACGGATTAATGGGGGGGTTCCAGCAGCAGAGCCGGATTAAGGGGGGGGGGATACGTACCGTTGGCCCCACAGTTTTAGAGGCCCCCCGGGCTGGAGTAGCTCTGTCCCAGCTCAGAAGCTCCCCCCCCCCCCGTCCTGCCAGCAACAGTGGCAGCATTGTGCTACAGTCAGCACACGCTGCTGCATATTGGCAGGTCTGTGGTGTTGCAGGGAGGCAGCAGTCTCCCTGCTTTCTTCTCCCTGTGCGGGTGTGTAGGGGGGAGCGACCACCTCCTCTGGATTTAGCCCTAGCTGAGGGGCCAAAATCCCATAATAAAAATAAAAACAAAAATCGGAATTTGCATAAGGGGGCGTGGCCGCGCGGGCCGCGATTAGGCCACGCCCCCAACCCCCAGCAGGCACAGCAATGAGATAGGGCTCCCCTGTCTCTAGTGCCCTGGGCCCCCCGGACTCATAATCAGCCCCTGGGGGCATGCCAGCAGCTCACAGAGCGCTGGGCATGCCCCCTCACTGACGAAAACGGGGACCCTCCCGTGAAGCCACGCCCCCTTTTCGCCGAGTGTTTCCCTCCTTCTGCCTGGAGAAAGCTCCTGCAGAAAGCTGGGAGGTATGCAGCCCTGTCTGTGACATGCCCAATGTCCATGCTATCTGCTTCTGCTCCTAGTCTCCTGTAGATTTGGCCAGATCTCTGTGACTCATTTGAATAACTCCGCCCACTGTTGTGACTCCGCCCAGCGTTAGCAAATGAATCACAAGGTCACAGAATAGGGCTATTATATAGGAGATACCGGTAACCAATGGAGGGACTGACAGAGCAGATCTGCAGACGATGAACGCCTAGCGAGGAAGATTAGCCTTGCAGCTGCATTCAGAATGGATTGTAGTGGTGAGAGCCTATGTTTGGGAAGACCGGTAAGGAGACTATTACAATAATCAATGCGGGAGATAATGAGAGCATGGATTAGAGTTTTTGGTGTGTCTTGTGTAAGATATGCTTGTATTTTGGATATGTTTTTCTTAGATGTATGTAACATGATCTTGAGACAGATTGAATGTGGGGAACAAAGGACAGATCAGAGTCAAGAATGACACTTAGGCAGCGAGCTTGTGGGGTAGGGATGATTGCCGAGTTCTCAACAGTGATAGAGATATCAGGTTGGAAATTACTATTGGCCGGTGGAAATATAATTAATTCTATTTTGGAAATATTAAGTTTGAGGTGGCGAGATGTCATCCAAGATGAAATGGCAGAAAGGCATTCAGTGACACAGGCCAATACAGATGGTGACAAATCAGGGGAGGATATGTAGATTTGAGTATCATCCGCATACAGATGGTACTGAAATCCGAAAGAGTTGATTAGTTTGCCAAGAGATGTGGTATAGATAGAGAGAAGCAGAGGACCTAAGACTGAGCCTTGCGGTTCTCCAATTGAGAGAGGTAGCGAAGAGGAGGTGGAATCAGAGAAACGAACACTGAAGGAGCGATTAGATAGGTAGGATGCAGTGACGTGCGGTGAGGTCAATGGCTGGGGAGGCACCAAGTGAAGCCCCATTCTCGGGGTCAGAATATAGGATGGGGGGTGGATGGAGTGGGCTCCCAGAGGCCCTCACACATTGGAGTCCGGACTGCATTCTAAATGGGATAAAAATGCTGCATTGTCTGAGGGAGGATGCGGTTCATTTCCCGGCGGTCGAAATACTGACAATGGAATCCCGACAGCAGGGGAAATGCTATCAGTCGAAATCCTGACCAAAGGCCTGTATTCACACTCGGGTGATGGTTCACACCACCACCCGAGGGGGAATAGAATAGTGTGGGACTCACTGCATTGATATCAGGATTCTGTCGTTAGTCTCCTGTCCGCCGGGTTCCTGACCGTCGGGATTTTATACTGGGCCCAGGGAGACCTGGGGCGGAGGGGCTGCTGCATTACCTGAGTAGCTAAGTACTAGCCTAGCAGCAAAGCAACAGGTCATAAAATGTTTTCTGGACTGTGCAGAACCAACACCCCCGCACTGATGCAGCCAACATCCTCCCACCAGCCCATCAGCGATCCCTGTCCCCTTCCATTTTTACTTTTTCCAACACCTTAATTGGCTGCGGGCAGCCGGGGTCAGAGGGCACAGAGAGAGGATAGGGAGATAGTGGGGGAAGACACAGAACAGAGGTCCTGTGCAAGTAGCAGCAACTGAAACAGCTGCCTGGCAGCAACAATGAGAAAAGAACAACAGTTAAAAAAAATTATATGCCCTGAAAATAACAGGGAGGGTATGTGCCTTGGCATCCCCCCCGAATCCACCACTGTCTGCAACCCTGTACCAGGAGGGTCCCTGATGTGGGTGTGAGCTGCCCACATTACTGCCCCCCTGCCCAATCACCTCCCCCTCTCACCTGGGTCCATGTGTCCTGTGCAGAGGCACTGTTGCTGTTGCTGAGACTGCTGCCTGGGAGAGGATAGAGGAGGAGGGGAGAGAGCGCCGGCCGCCGCAAGATGCACTTGCCTCTGCCTGAGGGGCAAGGGTGTATCTAGGAGTCTGAGTGCCCCTGGCAAAGTAGGGGGCTGGTAACACCCCCCCCCCTCCCTTACACAGACACACACACACACACACACACACACACCACAATTTGCTTGTTATTCTAAATCATTGTGATGAAAATAAGTGCCCCACAAAAGAAAATGCCTCTGTTATTACCCAACACACAGCACCCTCTCTTCATTACCCACCACACAGCACCCCTTTCAGAATTACCCCCCACACAGCACCCCCTCAGCATTACCCACCACACAGCACCCCCTTCAGCTTTACCCCCCCCCCCCCCACACAGCACCCCCTTCAGCATTACCCCCCACAAAGCACCCCCTTCAGCATTACCCACCACACAGCACCCCCTTCAGCATTACCCCCCCCACACAGCACCCCCTTCAGCATTACCCACCACACAGCACCCCCTTCAGCATTACCCACCACACAGTACCCCCTTCAGCATTACCCCCCACAGAGCACTCTCTTCAGCATTACCCCCCACACAGCACCCCCTTTAGCATTACCCCCCACACAGCACCCCTTTCAGCATTACCCCCCACACAGCACCCCCTTCAGCATTACCCCCCACACAGCACCCCCTTTAGTATTACCCCTCACACAGAAACCCCCTTAAGCATTACCCCCCCCACACACACAGCTCCCCCTTCAGCATTACCCCCCACACAGCACCCCCTTCAGCATTAACCCCCCCCCCCATCACACACACACACACACACACACACACAGAAACCCATCATTACCATATTGCGCTGTGTAGTGTCTGCTGCCAGGAGAGAGTTCCATTCTCCCCGTGACACAGCTGTCCCCGATGTTGGACTCCGTTGGTTCCCGCTGTTGGACAGCTAGGTGACATAGCCCCGCACCATCCTCTGCAGCTCGCTCTCCTGGCACCCAGCCTCACTGCAACAGCAGCAGGTCCGCTACTGGCATGGAGCGCAGGTACAGCCTCGGCCGGGTTGCTGTACGAGGTGCAGGGTGCCGTCCCAGCTGCTCCAGTGAGTCCGTGCGCGTCTTCCGGCAGGGACTTCAAAAGCATTGCGCCGCCTGTACCTCCTTCCGCCGCGGCACCCCCTTTCAGCCAGCCGCCCCCATTCACCCCATTCAGTCAGGAAGAATTTGAACTGAAGAGGTAATGCTATCTCGTCCCACAGCTGCGTATGGGTACAGGTGATTGGACCAGCGGATCCAGCGCTGGATCCGCTGTCCAATCACATCTGCCTCGGTGACAGGGGCGTGCTGTCCCTGTCAACGAGGCACTTATATTAGTGCCGCTTTCCCCACTATTTTCAATGGGCTTTTACAGCCCACTAATTGGCTCCACCCCCCGCTCTGTTCCCGTTCCCATTGTCACCGGGAGGCACTGCTATCAGTGCCTCCCAAACCAATTAAATGCATTAAAATTATTAGAATATTTTAAAGAAGATACTTATGACACAGAATATGTGTCATAAGTAACTTCTTTACATTATTTTAATTATTAATAACAGGGGAGGCACTGCCTCCCCTGCCTCCCCTGACTGCACGTCCCTGGAAGGATGAGAACCAAGAAAGGGCTGTGTCCTGAATCCCTAGGGATTGTAGTGTTTGTTTGAGAAGAGAGTGGTCAATAGTGTCAAAAGCAGCAGAGAGATCAAGGAGAATAAGTAGAGAGTAATGTCCTTTAGATTTAGCAGTGACCAAATCATTCACTACCTTAGTCAGTGCTGTCTTTGTGGAGTGTTGGACATGAAATCCTGACTGAAGTGGGTCCAGTAGGCTGTGTGAGTTAAGAAAGTGTGTGAGGCGAGTGTAGGCAAGTCTCTCAAGTAGCTTGGAGGGGCATGGGAGCTGAGAGATGGGACGGTAGTTTGAGAGAGAGTTAGGGTCAGAGTTTTGTTTTTTCAGAATAGGAGTAATCACTGCATGCTTGTATAGAGAAGGAAAGATACCAGTAGACAGAGAGAGATTACAGATTTTATAGTGCTGTCTTTTATGCATCACCACCCTCAAGTGTTTTGGTTCAGATTCGGTTTTTGGTTCAGTTTTGGAATTCCTTTAAAATAAAAATAATAACAATATACATCGATAAAAAAATGATAAAAACAGCTAAAATCATGTACTGTAGTTGGATTTTTAAATCCGAGTTCCAAATTCGATTTCACTTGGAACTAGTGATGTGCGGCGGGCACTTTTTTTGTGTGTTTTGGTTTTGTTTCTGGTTCCATCCTCATGTTTTGGATCTGGATTGGTTTTGCCAAAACCATCCTTTCGTGTTTTGGTTTTGGATCTGGATGATTTAAAAAAAAAACATAAAAACAGTTAAAAATCACAGAATTTGGGGGTCATTTTGATCTTACGGTATTATTAACCTCAATAACCACAATTTCCACTCATTTCCAGTCTATTCTGAACACCTCACACCTCACAATATTATTTTTAGGCCTAAAAGTTGCACCAAGGTAGCTGTATGACTAAGCTAAGCGACCCAAGTGTGCGACACAAACACCTAGCCCATCTTGGAGTGGCACTGCAGTGGCAGACAGGATGACACTTTTAAAAACTAGGCCCCAAAGAGCACATAATGCAAAGAAGAAAAAGAGATGCAATGAGGTAGCTGTATGACTAAGCCAAGCGACACAAGTGTGCGGCACAAACAACATGGGACGTGCTGGAATTTGCCCAGATGTAATACACGCACAATATTGGTGGCACAGGAGAGTGTAACCCAAAACCACACACACACATGGCAAAGCCTGTAAAATTTATTTGGATAATAATAACCCTTTTATTTGGAGCTATTATAATAATATGCAGCACAGGCGAGCATACCCCTACACCAAACAGGGCAAACCCTGTAAAAATTATTTGAATAATAATATAAGTAATGTATATAAGCCTTTTATTTGGAGAAAATAATATACAGCACAGGACACCACCACTGGACTTATGGCAGCACAAGACACCACCACTGGACTGATGCAGCACAAGACAGCACCACTGGACTGGACTTATACGGCAGTACCCCTGGACTTATACGGCAGTACCCCTGGACTTATACGGCAGTACCCCTGGAGTTGTACGGCAGTGTCAGACAGGATGGCACTTTAAAAAACTAGTTCCCAAATAGCACATGATGCAAAAAAGAAAAAGAGGTACAAGATAGAATTGTTCTTGGGCCCTCCTACCCACCCTTGTGTTGTATAAACAGGACATGCACACTTTAACAAACCAATCATTTCAGCGACAGGGTCTGCCACATGACTATCGCTGAAATGACTGGTTGGTTTGGGCCCCCACCAAAAAAGAAGCAATCAATCTCTACTTGCACAAACTGGCTCTACAGAGGCACAATGTCAACCTCATCCTCCGATTCCTCACCCCTTTCAGTGTGTACATCCTCCTCCTCACAGAGTATTAATTCGTCCCCACTGGAATCCACCATCACAGGTTCCTGTGTACTTTCTGGAGGCAATTGCTGGTAAAGGTCTTCCCGGAGGAATTTATAATTCATTTTGATGAACATCATCTTCTCCACATTTTGTGGAAGTAACCTCGTACGCCGAACGCTGACAAGGTTACCGGCTGCACTAAACACTCTTTCGGAGTACACACTGGAGGGGGGGCAACTTAGGTAAAATAAAGCCAGTTTGTGCAAGGACATCCAAATTGCCTCTTTTTCCTGCCTACTTGGATGCGGTCACTCATATAATCCTCCACCATTCTTTCAATGGTGACAGAATCATATGCAGTGACAGTAGACGTGTCAATAATCATTGGCAGGTCCTTCAGTCCACCAGATGTCAGCACTCGCTCCAGACTGCCCTGCATCACCGCCAGTGGGTGGGCTCGGAAATCTTATCCTTTTCCTCGCAGCCTCAGTTGCAGGAGAATGTGAAGGAGGAGATGGTGACGGGTCACGTTCCACTTGAGTTGACAATTTTCTCACCAGCAGGTCTTTGCACCTCTGCAGACTTGTGTCTGCCGGAAAGAGAGATACAAGGTAGGCTTTAAATCTAGGATCTAGCACGGTGACCAAAATGTAGTGCTCTGATTTCAACAGATTGACCACCCTTGAATCCTGGCAAAGCAAATGAAGGGCTCCATCCACAAGTCCCACATACTTTGCGGAATCGGTCCATCTTAGCTCCTCCTTCAATTTCTCCAGCTGCTTCTGCAAAAGCCTGATGAGGGGAATGACCTGACTCAAGCTGGCAGTGTCTGAACTGACTTCATGGGGTTTATTTACTAAAGTCCCGATTTTGTCCGTTTTTTTTCTTTTCTAAGTGTCAAAACGGGAATTTACTAAGCAGAAATCTCGGCAGTGTTGGGGCTATTCGTAATGGTTTTCATGGCAGAGATCAGAAATACGAATGAATAGACCATCGGTCAAACGCAGCTGTTTGTTCATACAACATGGGAATTTACTATTCATTCGTATTTGGGTGTTTGTCTCTGAATGGTCAATTGCGTGTGTATTTTTTTGCGATTTTTTATATCGGTCCCTGCGGCCCTGGCATTACATCCCCAACTAGTCACCCCTGGCTGGGGTACCCTGGAGGAGTGGAGACCCCTTAAATAAAGGGGTCCCCCCCTCCAGCCACCCAAAGACCAGGGGTCAAGCCCAAGGCTGACCCCCCATCCGTGAGCGGTGGATGGGAGGCTGATAGCCATAGTGTAAAATGAAAGAATATTGTTTATTGTAGAAGAACTACAAGTCCCAGCAAGCCTCCCCGTAAGCTGGTACTTGGAGAACCACAAGTACTAGCATGCGGGAGAATAATGGGCCTGCTGGTACCTGTAGTTCTACTACAAAAAAATACCCCCAAAAAAACACAAGACACACACCGTGATAGTACAACTTTAATTTACATACATGCACACTTACACACATACATACTTACCTATGTTGACACGGAGCCCCTCGGTCCTCTTGTCCAGTAGAATCCACGGGGTACCTGTAAATATAAAATATACTTACAAACAATCCTGTGTAGATCGCTCCTCTTCTTTAAGTTTGTAATCCAGGGACTTGTTGAAAAAAATAAAACGAACAACCCGAACCACAAACTGAAAGGGGTCCCATGTTTACATATGGAACCCCTTTCCCCGACTGGCGGGACCCCCGTGACTGCTGTCAGTGAAGGTCCCGCCAGCCAATCAGGGAGCGCCACGTCATGGCACTATCCTGTTAGGCTGAACGCAATGGAGGAACGGGTTCTTCACTGTTAGGGCAATCAGGATGTGGAATTCCCTGCCAGGGAAGGTGGTAATGGCGGCCTCTGTAATTGGATTTAAAAAAGGAATGGATAAATTTCTGAATGAAAAAGCTATCCAAGGTTATAATACTTAAAATATCAACGCGGTTAATCCGGGGGTAACATGAGTTATAGTAGCTAACTAGTCATAAAACATTATTTAGCAAGTATGTAGAATCATCACAACTTAAAGCAGGTTGAACACGATGGGCAATTTGCCTCTATTCAACCTCAAATACTATGTTACTATGTTTACTATGTTTCCCTTTTTTATCCTCCAAATTTTTGTTCTCCATTATTTTTCTGGAGTTTTATAACAATATGCGGTACAGGAGAGCGTTCCTCTACACCACACAGGGCAAACCATGTGAAAATGATTTGGATTAAGTATTAATAACCCCTTTATTTGGAGTAAATAATATACAGCACAGGACAACACCACTGAACTTATATGGCAGCACCACTGGACTGGACTTACACGGCAGTATCACTGGACATATACGGCAGTATCACTGGACTGGACTTATACGCCAGTACCACTGGAATTATACGGCAGGATCACTGGATTTATACGCCAGTACCACTGGAATTATACGGCAGGACCACTGGAATTATACGGCAGGATCACTGGATTTATACGCCAGTACCACTGGAATTATAAGGCAGGATCACTGGAATTACCGCTGGACATATACAGCAGTATCAATGGACATTTACGGCAGTATCACTGGACATACACGGCAGTACCACTGGACATATACAGCAGCACAGGGACACCACCACTGTACTGATGCTGGACAACACAGCACCAATGCAATGGACTGGATTTATACAGCAGCACTGGACATATGGCAGCAGAGGACACCACCACTGTGACTGGACTGATGCAGCACAATACACCACCACTGAACTGATGCAGCACAACACAGCACCACTGAACTGGATTTATACAGCAGCACCGGACATATGGCAGCAGAGGACACAACCACTGTGACTGGACTGATGCAGCACAGGACACTAACACTGAACTGATGCAGGACACTGAGGACGGAGACACGTCCTCTCTCTACACTCTTCAATGCCGGAGTGAAAATGGCGGTGACGCGCGGCTCCTTATATGGAATCCAAACCCCGCGAGAATCCGACAGCGGGATGATGACGTTTTGCCTCGTTCTGGTTTCCGAGTCAGGCGGGAAACCCCAGCCTGACTCGGATCCGGGCATGGGTAGTGAAGTCTGGTAGGGTTCGGTTCTCAGAGAACCGAACCCGCTCATCTCTACTTGGAACCACAAAGTAAATCCGAACTGAGACTCGATACCACTTGGAATCCCCAAGTTTGGGTGTTTCAGGAAAACCAAATTGCACATCTCTACTAAGAACAATCGGGAGGTGGTTGGAAAGACAACTGGCGCTGTTAAGATGTTATTATCAGTCATTTATATTTGCCATTCACATTAGTCCCTACCCCATAACAGTTTACAAGCCAATCCACCCAACAAAAACAAACAAAGACAAAACACACACACATTTATTTTATTCAGCAACCAATTAATATATGATATGTTTTTGGAGTGTGGGAAGACACCAGAGCACCTAGAGAAAAACATCATGCAAATACAGCAAGAGCATAAAACCTCTAATTGTAGACAGGACCCTGGTCAGAAACAAAATACAACCTTAAACATGGGGAGGATTGGGGTACAACAAATGTATTAGCCTAGTCTAGCAGGAAACCGTAATCAGACCCTGCACTAGGTATTCCTCATCCAAATGCATTTAAATAAACGGACTGGCACACATTACCCATTTTAATAACTGATCACAGCCTGGGACATTTCTGCCGCAATAGTTACTGTAATGGCCCAGGTGGTGCAGTCATAAGGTTGATATTCACAATTTTGACAATCATAATGTTGATACCACAATATCGACAGTTATGATGTTGACATTGTTGAAATGTTCACGATGTCAACACCTGAAATGTCGACATGTGAAATGCCGGCATTCTCAGAAGGTAGACATTAGAGTTAGGCTGTAGGATGGGAGGGTTAGGCATGAGTTAGGGGAGGGAGGTTAGGGGGGATCCGGTCTGAAGATCGACAGTGTCTAGGTCGACAATGTTTAGGTCGACCACTATAGGTCGACAGTCACTAGGTCGACACGGATGGAAGGTCGACAGGGTTTCTAGGTCGACATGTGCTAGGTCGACAGGTCTAAAGTAGTGATGAGCGGGTTCGGTTTCTCTGAAACCGAACCCCCCCGAACTTCACCTTGTTTACACGGGTCTGAGGCAGGTTAGAACCTTCCCGCCTTGCTCGGCTAACCCGAGCGCGCCTGAACGTCATCATCCCGCTGTCGGATTCTCGCGAGATTCGGATTCTATATAAGCAGCCGCGCGTCGCCGCCATTTTATCACTCGTGCATTGGAGATGATAGGGAGAGGACGTGGCTGGCGTCCTCTCCGTTTATTGTAGAACTAGAAGTTGATTGGTTTATTGCTTTTGCTTAATTGTGGGGAGAATTGGGGAGCAGCTGTTAGGAGGAGTACAGTGCAGAGTTTTGCTGATAAGTGACCACCAGTTTTTATCCGTTCTCTGCCTGAAAAAAACGCTCCATACTATATCTGTGCTCGGTGTGCTGCATAATACATCTGTGCTGAGTGCTCATACTGCTTAATTGTGGGGACTGGGGAGCAGCTATAGCAGGAGTACAGTGCAGAGTTTTGCTGACAGTGACCACCAGTATACGTTGTCTGCCTGAAGAAAAACACTCCATATCTGTGCTCAGTGTGCTGCTTTATTGTGGGGACTGGGGACCACCAGTATAATTAATATTATATAGGAGGAGTACAGTGCAGAGTGCACTGCTGTACCTACCTCTGTGTCGTCATCCATTAAGTATACTATCCATCTACATTCTATACCTGTGGTGCATTTTAGTTTTGCAGTTTGCTGACAGTGTCCACCAGTATACTATATATAGCAGTACGGTAGGCCACTGCTGTACCTACCTCTGTGTCGTCACTCGTCATCCATTAAGTATACTATCCATCTACATTCTATACCTGTGGTGCATTTTAGACAGTTTTGCAGTTTGCTGACAGTGTCCACCAGTTTATTATATATATACTTATAGCAGTACGGTAGGTCACTGCTGTACCTACCTCTGTGTCGTCACTCGTCATCCATTAAGTATACTATCCATCTACATTCTATACCTGTGGTGCATTTTAGACAGTTTTGCAGTTTGCTGACAGTGTCCACCAGTATATTATATATATACTTATAGCAGTACGGTAGGCCACTGCTGTACCTACCTCTGTGTCGTCACTCGTCATCCATTAAGTATACTATCCATCTACATTCTATACCTGTGGTGCATTTTAGACAGTTTTGCAGTTTGCTGACAGTGTCCACCAGTTTATTATATATATATATACTTATAGCAGTACGGTAGGCCACTGCTGTACCTACCTCTGTGTCGTCACTCGTCATCCATTAAGTATACTATCCATCTACATTCTATACCTGTGGTGCATTTTAGACAGTTTTGCAGTTTGCTGACAGTGTCCACCAGTTTATTATATATATACTTATAGCAGTACGGTAGGTCACTGCTGTACCTACCTCTGTGTCGTCACTCGTCATCCATTAAGTATACTATCCATCTACATTCTATACCTGTGGTGCATTTTAGACAGTTTTGCAGTTTGCTGACAGTGTCCACCAGTATATTATATATATACTTATAGCAGTACGGTAGGCCACTGCTGTACCTACCTCTGTGTCGTCACTCGTCATCCATTAAGTATACTATCCATCTACATTCTATACCTGTGGTGCATTTTAGACAGTTTTGCAGTTTGCTGACAGTGTCCACCAGTTTATTATATATATACTTATAGCAGTACGGTAGGCCACTGCTGTACCTACCTCTGTGTCGTCACTCGTCATCCATTAAGTATACTATCCATCTACATTCTATACCTGTGGTGCATTTTAGACAGTTTTGCAGTTTGCTGACAGTGTCCACCAGTTCATTATATATATACTTATAGCAGTACGGTAGGCCACTGCTGTACCTACCTCTGTGTCGTCACTCGTCATCCATTAAGTATACTATCCATCTACATTCTATACCTGTGGTGCATTTTAGACAGTTTTGCAGTTTGCTGACAGTGTCCACCAGTATACTATATATATACTTATAGCAGTACGGTAGGCCACTGCTGTACTACCTACCTCTGTGTCGTCACTCGTCATCCATTAAGTATACTATCCATCTACATTCTATACCTGTGGTGCATTTTAGACAGTTTTGCAGTTTGCTGACAGTGTCCACCAGTATACTATATATATACTTATAGCAGTACGGTAGGCCACTGCTGTACTACCTACCTCTGTGTCGTCACTCGTCATCCATTAAGTATACTATCCATCTACATTCTATACCTGTGGTGCATTTTAGACAGTTTTGCAGTTTGCTGACAGTGTCCACCAGTATACTATATATATACTTATAGCAGTACGGTAGGCCACTGCTGTACTACCTACCTCTGTGTTGTCACTCGTCATCCATTAAGTATACTATCCATCTACATTCTATACCTGTGGTGCATTTTAGACAGTTTTGCAGTTTGCTGACAGTGTCCACCAGTTTATTATATATATACTTATAGCAGTACGGTAGGCCACTGCGGTACCTACCTCTGTGTCGTCACTCGTCATCCATTAAGTATACTATCCATCTACATTCTATACCTGTGGTGCATTTTAGACAGTTTTGCAGTTTGCTGACAGTGTCCACCAGTATACTATATATATACTTATAGCAGTACAGTAAGCCACTGCTGTACTACCTACCTCTGTGTCGTCACTCGTCATCCATTAAGTATACTATCCATCTACATTCTATACCTGTGGTGTATTTTAGACAGTTTTGCAGTTTGCTGACAGTGTCCACCAGTATACTATATATATACTTATAGCAGTACGGTAGGCCACTGCTGTACTACCTACCTCTGTGTCGTCACTCGTCATCCATTAAGTATACTATCCATCTACATTCTATACCTGTGGTGCATTTTAGACAGTTTTGCAGTTTGCTGACAGTGTCCACCAGTATACTATATATATACTTATAGCAGTACGGTAGGCCACTGCTGTACTACCTACCTCTGTGTCGTCACTCGTCATCCATTAAGTATACTATCCATCTACATTCTATACCTGTGGTGCATTTTAGACAGTTTTGCAGTTTGCTGACAGTGTCCACCAGTATACTATATATATACTTATAGCAGTACGGTAGGCCACTGCTGTACTACCTACCTCTGTGTCGTCACTCATCATCCATTAAGTATACTATCCATCTACATTCTATACCTGTGGTGCATTTTAGACAGTTTTGCAGTTTGCTGACAGTGTCCACCAGTATACTATATATATACTTATAGCAGTACGGTAGGCCACTGCTGTACTACCTACCTCTGTGTCGTCACTCGTCATCCATTAAGTATACTATCCATCTACATTCTATACCTGTGGTGCATTTTATACAGTTTTGCAGTTTGCTGACAGTGTCCACCAGTATACTATATATATACTTATAGCAGTACAGTAGGCCACTGCTGTACTACCTACCTCTGTGTCATCACTCGTCATCCATTAAGTATACTATCCATCTACATTCTATACCTGTGATGCATTTTAGACAGTTTTGCAGTTTGCTGACAGTGTCCACAAGTATACTATATAATATACTTATAGCAGTATGGTAGGCCACTGCTTTACCTACCTCTGTGTCGTCACTCGTCATCCATTAAGTATACTATCCATCTACATTCTATACCTGTGGTGCATTTTAGACAGTTTTGCAGTTTGCTGACAGTGTCCACCAGTATACTATATATATATATATACTTATAGCAGTACGGTAGGCCACTGCTGTACTACCTACCTCTGTGTCATCACTCGTCATCCATTAAGTATACTATCCATCTACATTCTATACCTGTGGTGCATTTTAGACAGTTTTGCAGTTTGCTGACAGTGTCCACCAGTTTATTATATATATACTTATAGCAGTACGGTAGGCCACTGCTGTACCTACCTCTGTGTCGTCACTCGTCATCCATTAAGTATACTATCCATCTACATTCTATACCTGTGGTGCATTTTAGACAGTTTTGCAGTTTGCTGACAGTGTCCACCAGTATACTATATATATACTTATAGCAGTACGGTAAGCCACTGCTGTACTACCTACCTCTGTGTCGTCACTCGTCATCCATTAAGTATACTATCCATCTACATTCTATACCTGTGGTGCATTTTAGACAGTTTTGCAGTTTGCTGACAGTGTCCACCAGTATACTATATATATACTTATAGCAGTACGGTAGGCCACTGCTGTACTACCTACCTCTGTGTCGTCACTCGTCATCCATTAAGTATACTATCCATCTACATTCTATACCTGTGGTGCATTTTAGACAGTTTTGCAGTTTGCTGACAATGTCCACCAGTATACTATATATATACTTATAGCAGTACGGTAGGCCACTGCTGTACTACCTACCTCTATGTCGTCACTCGTCTTCCATTAAGTATACTATCCATCTACATTCTATACCTGTGGTGCATTTTAGACAGTTTTGCAGTTTGCTGACAATGTCCACCAGTTTATTATATATATACTTATAGCAGTATGGTAGGCCACTGCTGTACCTACCTCTGTGTCGTCACTCGTCATCCATTAAGTATACTAGCCATCTACATTCTATACCTGTGGTGCATTTTAGACAGTTTTGCAGTTTGCTGACAGTGTCCACCAGTATACTATATATATACTTATAGCAGTACGGTAGGCCACTGCTGTACTACCTGCCTCTGTGTCGTCACTCGTCATCCATTAAGTATACTATCCATCTACATTCTATACCTGTGGTGCATTTTATACAGTTTTGCAGTTTGCTGACAGTGTCCACCAGTATACTAAATATATACTTATAGCAGTACGGTAGGCCACTGCTGTACTACCTACCTCTGTGTCGTCACTCGTCATCCATTAAGTATACTATCCATCTACATTCTATACCTGTGATGCATTTTAGACAGTTTTGCAGTTTGCTGACAGTGTCCACCAGTATACTATATAATATACTTATAGCAGTATGGTAGGCCACTGCTTTACCTACCTCTGTGTTGTCACTCGTCATCCATTAAGTATACTATCCATCTACATTCTATACCTGTGGTGCATTTTAGACAGTTTTGCAGTTTGCTGACAGTGTCCACCAGTATACTAAATATATACTTATAGCAGTACGGTAGGCCACTGCTGTACTACCTACCTCTGTGTCGTCACTCGTCATCCATTAAGTATACTATCCATCTACATTCTATACCTGTGATGCATTTTAGACAGTTTTGCAGTTTGCTGACAGTGTCCACCAGTATACTATATATATATACTTATAGCAGTACGGTAGGCCACTGCTGTACCTACCTCTGTGTCGTCACTCGTCATCCATTAAGTATACTATCCATCTACATTCTATACCTGTGGTGCATTTTAGACAGTTTTGCAGTTTGCTGACAGTGTCCACCAGTTTATTATATATATACTTATAGCAGTACGGTAGGTCACTGCTGTACCTACCTCTGTGTCGTCACTCGTCATCCATTAAGTATACTATCCATCTACATTCTATACCTGTGGTGCATTTTAGACAGTTTTGCAGTTTGCTGACAGTGTCCACCAGTATATTATATATATACTTATTGCAGTACGGTAGGCCACTGCTGTACTACCTACCTCTGTGTCGTCACTCGTCATCCATTAAGTATACTATCCATCTACATTCTATACCTGTGGTGCATTTTAGACAGTTTTGCAGTTTGCTGACAGTGTCCACCAGTATACTATATAATATACTTATAGCAGTACGGCAGGCCACTGCTGTACTACCTACCTCTGTGTCGTCACTCGTCATCCATTAAGTATACTATACATCTACATTCTATACCTGTGGTGCATTTTAGACAGTTTTGCAGTTTGCTGACAGTGTCCACCAGTTTATTATATATATACTTATAGCAGTACGGTAGGCCACTGCTGTACCTACCTCTGTGTCGTCACTCGTCATCCATTAAGTATACTATCCATCTACATTCTATACCTGTGGTGCATTTTAGACAGTTTTGCAGTTTGCTGACAGTGTCCACCAGTTCATTATATATATATACTTATAGCAGTACGGTAGGCCACTGCTGTACCTACCTCTGTGTCGTCACTCGTCATCCATTAAGTATACTATCCATCTACATTCTATACCTGTGGTGCATTTTAGACAGTTTTGCAGTTTGCTGACAGTGTCCACCAGTATACTATATATATACTTATAGCAGTACGGTAGGCCACTGCTGTACTACCTACCTCTGTGTCGTCACTCGTCATCCATTAAGTATACTATCCATCTACATTCTATACCTGTGGTGCATTTTAGACAGTTTTGCAGTTTGCTGACAGTGTCCACCAGTATACTATATATATACTTATAGCAGTACGGTAGGCCACTGTTGTACTACCTACCTCTGTGTCGTCACTCGTCATCCATTAAGTATACTATCCATCTACATTCTATACCTGTGGTGCATTTTAGACAGTTTTGCAGTTTGCTGACAATGTCCACCAGTATACTATATATATACTTATAGCAGTACGGTAGGCCACTGCTGTACTACCTACCTCTATGTCGTCACTCGTCTTCCATTAAGTATACTATCCATCTACATTCTATACCTGTAGTGCATTTTAGACAGTTTTGCAGTTTGCTGACAATGTCCACCAGTTTATTATATATATACTTATAGCAGTACGGTAGGCCACTGCTGTACCTACCTCTGTGTCGTCACTCGTCATCCATTAAGTATACTATCCATCTACATTCTATACCTGTGGTGCATTTTAGACAGTTTTGCAGTTTGCTGACAGTGTCCACCAGACAGTATACTATATATATACTTATAGCAGTACGGTAGGCCACTGCTGTACTACCTACCTCTGTGTCGTCACTCGTCATCCATTTAGTATACTATCCATCTTCATTCTATACCTGTGGTGCATTTTAGACAGTTTTGCAGTTTGCTGACAGTGTCCACCAGTTTATTATATATATACTTATAGCAGTACGGTAGGCCACTGCTGTACCTACCTCTGTGTCGTCACTCGTCATCCATTAAGTATACTATCCATCTACATTCTATACCTGTGGTGCATTTTAGACAGTTTTGCAGTTTGCTGACAGTGTCCACCAGTATACTATATATATACTTATAGCAGTACGGTAGGCCACTGCTGTACTACCTACCTCTGTGTCGTCACTCGTCATCCATTAAGTATACTATCCATCTACATTCTATACCTGTGATGCATTTTATACAGTTTTGCAGTTTGCTGACAGTGTCCACCAGTATACTAAATATATACTTATAGCAGTACGGTAGGCCACTGCTGTACTACCTACCTCTATGTCGTCACTCGTCATCCATTAAGTATACTATCCATCTACATTCTATACCTGTGATGCATTTTAGACAGTTTTGCAGTTTGCTGACAGTGTCCACCAGTATACTATATAATATACTTATAGCAGTATGGTAGGCCACTGCTTTACCTACCTCTGTGTCGTCACTCGTCATCCATTAAGTATACTATCCATCTACATTCTATACCTGTGGTGCATTTTAGACAGTTTTGCAGTTTGCTGACAGTGTCCACCAGTATACTATATATATATATACTTATAGCAGTACGGTAGGCCACTGCTGTACTACCTACCTCTGTGTCATCACTCGTCATCCATTAAGTATACTATCCATCTACATTCTATACCTGTGGTGCATTTTAGACAGTTTTGCAGTTTGCTGACAGTGTCCACCAGTTTATTATATATATACTTATAGCAGTACGGTAGGCCACTGCTGTACCTACCTCTGTGTCGTCACTCGTCATCCATTAAGTATACTATCCATCTACATTCTATACCTGTGGTGCATTTTAGACAGTTTTGCAGTTTGCTGACAGTGTCCACCAGTATACTATATATATACTTATAGCAGTACGGTAAGCCACTGCTGTACTACCTACCTCTGTGTCGTCACTCGTCATCCATTAAGTATACTATCCATCTACATTCTATACCTGTGGTGCATTTTAGAAAGTTTTGCAGTTTGCTGACAGTGTCCACCAGTATACTATATATATACTTATAGCAGTACGGTAGGCCACTGCTGTACTACCTACTTCTGTGTCGTCACTCGTCTTCCATTAAGTATACTATCCATCTACATTCTATACCTGTGGTGCATTTTAGACAGTTTTGCAGTTTGCTGACAATGTCCACCAGTTTATTATATATATACTTATAGCAGTACGGTAGGCCACTGCTGTACCTACCTCTGTGTCGTCACTCGTCATCCATTAAGTATACTATCCATCTACATTCTATACCTGTGGTGCATTTTAGACAGTTTTGCAGTTTGCTGACAGTGTCCACCAGTATACTATATATATACTTATAGCAGTACGGTAGGCCACTGCTGTACTACCTACCTCTGTGTCGTCACTCGTCATCCATTAAGTATACTATCCATCTACATTCTATACCTGTGGTGCATTTTAGACAGTTTTGCAGTTTGCTGACAGTGTCCACCAGTATACTATATATATACTTATAGCAGTACGGTAGGCCACTGCTGTACTACCTACCTCTGTGTCGTCACTCGTCATCCATTAAGTATACTATCCATCTACATTCTATACCTGTGGTGCATTTTAGACAGTTTTGCAGTTTGCTGACAATGTCCACCAGTATACTATATATATATATACTTATAGCAGTACGGTAGGCCACTGCTGTACTACCTACCTCTGTGTCATCACTCGTCATCCATTAAGTATACTATCCATCTACATTCTATACCTGTGGTGCATTTTAGACAGTTTTGCAGTTTGCTGACAGTGTCCACCAGTTTATTATATATATACTTATAGCAGTACGGTAGGCCACTGCTGTACCTACCTCTGTGTCGTCACTCGTCATCCATTAAGTATACTATCCATCTACATTCTATACCTGTGGTGCATTTTAGACAGTTTTGCAGTTTGCTGACAGTGTCCACCAGTATACTATATATATACTTATAGCAGTACGGTAAGCCACTGCTGTACTACCTACCTCTGTGTCGTCACTCGTCATCCATTAAGTATACTATCCATCTACATTCTATACCTGTGGTGCATTTTAGAAAGTTTTGCAGTTTGCTGACAGTGTCCACCAGTATACTATATATATACTTATAGCAGTACGGTAGGCCACTGCTGTACTACCTACTTCTGTGTCGTCACTCGTCTTCCATTAAGTATACTATCCATCTACATTCTATACCTGTGGTGCATTTTAGACAGTTTTGCAGTTTGCTGACAATGTCCACCAGTTTATTATATATATACTTATAGCAGTACGGTAGGCCACTGCTGTACCTACCTCTGTGTCGTCACTCGTCATCCATTAAGTATACTATCCATCTACATTCTATACCTGTGGTGCATTTTAGACAGTTTTGCAGTTTGCTGACAGTGTCCACCAGTATACTATATATATACTTATAGCAGTACGGTAGGCCACTGCTGTACTACCTACCTCTGTGTCGTCACTCGTCATCCATTAAGTATACTATCCATCTACATTCTATACCTGTGGTGCATTTTAGACAGTTTTGCAGTTTGCTGACAGTGTCCACCAGTATACTATATATATACTTATAGCAGTACGGTAGGCCACTGCTGTACTACCTACCTCTGTGTCGTCACTCGTCATCCATTAAGTATACTATCCATCTACATTCTATACCTGTGGTGCATTTTAGACAGTTTTGCAGTTTGCTGACAATGTCCACCAGTATACTATATATATACTTATAGCAGTACGGTAGGCCACTGCTGTACTACCTACCTCTATGTCGTCACTCGTCTTCCATTAAGTATACTATCCATCTACATTCTATACCTGTGGTGCATTTTAGACAGTTTTGCAGTTTGCTGACAATGTCCACCAGTTTATTATATATATACTTATAGCAGTACGGTAGGCCACTGCTGTACCTACCTCTGTGTCGTCACTCGTCATCCATTAAGTATACTATCCATCTACATTCTATACCTGTGGTGCATTTTAGACAGTTTTGCAGTTTGCTGACAGTGTCCACCAGACAGTATACTATATATATACTTATAGCAGTACGGTAGGCCACTGCTGTACTACCTACCTCTGTGTCGTCAC
Source organism: Pseudophryne corroboree (assembly GCF_028390025.1). Classification (NCBI taxonomy): domain Eukaryota; kingdom Metazoa; phylum Chordata; class Amphibia; order Anura; family Myobatrachidae; genus Pseudophryne; species Pseudophryne corroboree. The sequence goes on along the minus strand of NC_086453.1, from coordinate 92,134,475 downwards.
TCGTCATCCATTTAGTATACTATCCATCTACATTCTATACCTGTGGTGCATTTTAGACAGTTTTGCAGTTTGCTGACAGTGTCCACCAGTATACTATATATATACTTATAGCAGTACGGTAGGCCACTGCTGTACTACCTACCTCTGTGTCGTCACTCGTCATCCATTAAGTATACTATCCATCTACATTCTATACCTGTGATGCATTTTATACAGTTTTGCAGTTTGCTGACAGTGTCCACCAGTATACTAAATATATACTTATAGCAGTACGGTAGGCCACTGCTGTACTACCTACCTCTATGTCGTCACTCGTCATCCATTAAGTATACTATCCATCTACATTCTATACCTGTGATGCATTTTAGACAGTTTTGCAGTTTGCTGACAGTGTCCACCAGTATACTATATAATATACTTATAGCAGTATGGTAGGCCACTGCTTTACCTACCTCTGTGTCGTCACTCGTCATCCATTAAGTATACTATCCATCTACATTCTATACCTGTGGTGCATTTTAGACAGTTTTGCAGTTTGCTGACAGTGTCCACCAGTATACTATATATATATATACTTATAGCAGTACGGTAGGCCACTGCTGTACTACCTACCTCTGTGTCATCACTCGTCATCCATTAAGTATACTATCCATCTACATTCTATACCTGTGGTGCATTTTAGACAGTTTTGCAGTTTGCTGACAGTGTCCACCAGCTTATTATATATATACTTATAGCAGTACGGTAGGCCACTGCTGTACCTACCTCTGTGTCGTCACTCGTCATCCATTAAGTATACTATCCATCTACATTCTATACCTGTGGTGCATTTTAGACAGTTTTGCAGTTTGCTGACAGTGTCCACCAGTATACTATATATATACTTATAGCAGTACGGTAAGCCACTGCTGTACTACCTACCTCTGTGTCGTCACTCGTCATCCATTAAGTATACTATCCATCTACATTCTATACCTGTGGTGCATTTTAGAAAGTTTTGCAGTTTGCTGACAGTGTCCACCAGTATACTATATATATACTTATAGCAGTACGGTAGGCCACTGCTGTACTACCTACTTCTGTGTCGTCACTCGTCTTCCATTAAGTATACTATCCATCTACATTCTATACCTGTGGTGCATTTTAGACAGTTTTGCAGTTTGCTGACAATGTCCACCAGTTTATTATATATATACTTATAGCAGTACGGTAGGCCACTGCTGTACCTACCTCTGTGTCGTCACTCGTCATCCATTAAGTATACTATCCATCTACATTCTATACCTGTGGTGCATTTTAGACAGTTTTGCAGTTTGCTGACAGTGTCCACCAGTATACTATATATATACTTATAGCAGTACGGTAGGCCACTGCTGTACTACCTACCTCTGTGTCGTCACTCGTCATCCATTAAGTATACTATCCATCTACATTCTATACCTGTGGTGCATTTTAGACAGTTTTGCAGTTTGCTGACAATGTCCACCAGTATACTATATATATACTTATAGCAGTACGGTAGGCCACTGCTGTACTACCTACCTCTATGTCGTCACTCGTCTTCCATTAAGTATACTATCCATCTACATTCTATACCTGTGGTGCATTTTAGACAGTTTTGCAGTTTGCTGACAATGTCCACCAGTTTATTATATATATACTTATAGCAGTACGGTAGGCCACTGCTGTACCTACCTCTGTGTCGTCACTCGTCATCCATTAAGTATACTATCCATCTACATTCTATACCTGTGGTGCATTTTAGACAGTTTTGCAGTTTGCTGACAGTGTCCACCAGACAGTATACTATATATATATACTTATAGCAGTACGGTAGGCCACTGCTGTACTACCTACCTCTGTGTCGTCACTCGTCATCCATTTAGTATACTATCCATCTACATTCTATACCTGTGGTGCATTTTAGACAGTTTTGCAGTTTGCTGACAGTGTCCACCAGTTTATTATATATATACTTATAGCAGTACGGTAGGCCACTGCTGTACCTACCTCTGTGTCGTCACTCGTCATCCATTAAGTATACTATCCATCTACATTCTATACCTGTGGTGCATTTTAGACAGTTTTGCAGTTTGCTGACAGTGTCCACCAGTATACTATATATATATATATACTTATAGCAGTACGGTAGGCCACTGCTGTACTACCTACCTCTGTGTCATCACTCGTCATCCATTAAGTATACTATCCATCTACATTCTATACCTGTGGTGCATTTTAGACAGTTTTGCAGTTTGCTGACAGTGTCCACCAGTATACTATATATATATATACTTATAGCAGTACGGTAGGCCACTGCTGTACTACCTACTTCTGTGTCGTCACTCGTCTTCCATTAAGTATACTATCCATCTACATTCTATACCTGTGGTGCATTTTAGACAGTTTTGCAGTTTGCTGACAATGTCCACCAGTTTATTATATATATACTTATAGCAGTACGGTAGGCCACTGCTGTACCTACCTCTGTGTCGTCACTCGTCATCCATTAAGTATACTATCCATCTACATTCTATACCTGTGGTGCATTTTAGACAGTTTTGCAGTTTGCTGACAGTGTCCACCAGTATACTATATATATACTTATAGCAGTACGGTAGGCCACTGCTGTACTACCTACCTCTGTGTCGTCACTCGTCATCCATTAAGTATACTATCCATCTACATTCTATACCTGTGGTGCATTTTAGACAGTTTTGCAGTTTGCTGACAGTGTCCACCAGTATACTATATATATACTTATAGCAGTACGGTAGGCCACTGCTGTACTACCTACCTCTGTGTCGTCACTCGTCATCCATTAAGTATACTATCCATCTACATTCTATACCTGTGGTGCATTTTAGACAGTTTTGCAGTTTGCTGACAATGTCCACCAGTATACTATACATATACTTATAGCAGTACGGTAGGCCACTGCTGTACTACCTACCTCTATGTCGTCACTCGTCTTCCATTAAGTATACTATCCATCTACATTCTATACCTGTGGTGCATTTTAGACAGTTTTGCAGTTTGCTGACAATGTCCACCAGTTTATTATATATATACTTATAGCAGTACGGTAGGCCACTGCTGTACCTACCTCTGTGTCGTCACTCGTCATCCATTAAGTATACTATCCATCTACATTCTATACCTGTGGTGCATTTTAGACAGTTTTGCAGTTTGCTGACAGTGTCCACCAGACAGTATACTATATATATACTTATAGCAGTACGGTAGGCCACTGCTGTACTACCTACCTCTGTGTCGTCACTCGTCATCCATTTAGTATACTATCCATCTACATTCTATACCTGTGGTGCATTTTAGACAGTTTTGCAGTTTGCTGACAGTGTCCACCAGTATACTATATATATACTTATAGCAGTACGGTAGGCCACTGCTGTACTACCTACCTCTGTGTCGTCACTCGTCATCCATTAAGTATACTATCCATCTACATTCTATACCTGTGATGCATTTTATACAGTTTTGCAGTTTGCTGACAGTGTCCACCAGTATACTAAATATATACTTATAGCAGTACGGTAGGCCACTGCTGTACTACCTACCTCTATGTCGTCACTCGTCATCCATTAAGTATACTATCCATCTACATTCTATACCTGTGATGCATTTTAGACAGTTTTGCAGTTTGCTGACAGTGTCCACCAGTATACTATATAATATACTTATAGCAGTATGGTAGGCCACTGCTTTACCTACCTCTGTGTCGTCACTCGTCATCCATTAAGTATACTATCCATCTACATTCTATACCTGTGGTGCATTTTAGACAGTTTTGCAGTTTGCTGACAGTGTCCACCAGTATACTATATATATATATACTTATAGCAGTACGGTAGGCCACTGCTGTACTACCTACCTCTGTGTCATCACTCGTCATCCATTAAGTATACTATCCATCTACATTCTATACCTGTGGTGCATTTTAGACAGTTTTGCAGTTTGCTGACAGTGTCCACCAGCTTATTATATATATACTTATAGCAGTACGGTAGGCCACTGCTGTACCTACCTCTGTGTCGTCACTCGTCATCCATTAAGTATACTATCCATCTACATTCTATACCTGTGGTGCATTTTAGACAGTTTTGCAGTTTGCTGACAGTGTCCACCAGTATACTATATATATACTTATAGCAGTACGGTAAGCCACTGCTGTACTACCTACCTCTGTGTCGTCACTCGTCATCCATTAAGTATACTATCCATCTACATTCTATACCTGTGGTGCATTTTAGAAAGTTTTGCAGTTTGCTGACAGTGTCCACCAGTATACTATATATATACTTATAGCAGTACGGTAGGCCACTGCTGTACTACCTACTTCTGTGTCGTCACTCGTCTTCCATTAAGTATACTATCCATCTACATTCTATACCTGTGGTGCATTTTAGACAGTTTTGCAGTTTGCTGACAATGTCCACCAGTTTATTATATATATACTTATAGCAGTACGGTAGGCCACTGCTGTACCTACCTCTGTGTCGTCACTCGTCATCCATTAAGTATACTATCCATCTACATTCTATACCTGTGGTGCATTTTAGACAGTTTTGCAGTTTGCTGACAGTGTCCACCAGTATACTATATATATACTTATAGCAGTACGGTAGGCCACTGCTGTACTACCTACCTCTGTGTCATCACTCGTCATCCATTAAGTATACTATCCATCTACATTCTATACCTGTGGTGCATTTTAGACAGTTTTGCAGTTTGCTGACAGTGTCCACCAGTATACTATATATATACTTATAGCAGTACGGTAGGCCACTGCTGTACTACCTACCTCTGTGTCGTCACTCGTCATCCATTAAGTATACTATCCATCTACATTCTATACCTGTGGTGCATTTTAGACAGTTTTGCAGTTTGCTGACAATGTCCACCAGTATACTATATATATACTTATAGCAGTACGGTAGGCCACTGCTGTACTACCTACCTCTATGTCGTCACTCGTCTTCCATTAAGTATACTATCCATCTACATTCTATACCTGTGGTGCATTTTAGACAGTTTTGCAGTTTGCTGACAATGTCCACCAGTTTATTATATATATACTTATAGCAGTACGGTAGGCCACTGCTGTACCTACCTCTGTGTCGTCACTCGTCATCCATTAAGTATACTATCCATCTACATTCTATACCTGTGGTGCATTTTAGACAGTTTTGCAGTTTGCTGACAGTGTCCACCAGACAGTATACTATATATATATACTTATAGCAGTACGGTAGGCCACTGCTGTACTACCTACCTCTGTGTCGTCACTCGTCATCCATTTAGTATACTATCCATCTACATTCTATACCTGTGGTGCATTTTAGACAGTTTTGCAGTTTGCTGACAGTGTCCACCAGTTTATTATATATATACTTATAGCAGTACGGTAGGCCACTGCTGTACCTACCTCTGTGTCGTCACTCGTCATCCATTAAGTATACTATCCATCTACATTCTATACCTGTGGTGCATTTTAGACAGTTTTGCAGTTTGCTGACAGTGTCCACCAGTATACTATATATATATATACTTATAGCAGTACGGTAGGCCACTGCTGTACTACCTACCTCTGTGTCATCACTCGTCATCCATTAAGTATACTATCCATCTACATTCTATACCTGTGGTGCATTTTAGACAGTTTTGCAGTTTGCTGACAGTGTCCACCAGTTTATTATATATATACTTATAGCAGTACGGTAGGCCACTGCTGTACCTACCTCTGTGTCGTCACTCGTCATCCATTAAGTATACTATCCATCTACATTCTATACCTTTGGTGCATTTTAGACAGTTTTGCAGTTTGCTGACAGTGTCCACCAGTATACTATATATATACTTATAGCAGTACGGTAAGCCACTGCTGTACTACCTACCTCTGTGTCGTCACTCGTCATCCATTAAGTATACTATCCATCTACATTCTATACCTGTGGTGCATTTTAGACAGTTTTGCAGTTTGCTGACAGTGTCCACCAGTATACTATATATATACTTATAGCAGTACGGTAGGCCACTGCTGTACTACCTACTTCTGTGTCGTCACTCGTCTTCCATTAAGTATACTATCCATCTACATTCTATACCTGTGGTGCATTTTAGACAGTTTTGCAGTTTGCTGACAATGTCCACCAGTTTATTATATATATACTTATAGCAGTACGGTAGGCCACTGCTGTACCTACCTCTGTGTCGTCACTCGTCATCCATTAAGTATACTATCCATCTACATTCTATACCTGTGGTGCATTTTAGACAGTTTTGCAGTTTGCTGACAGTGTCCACCAGTATACTATATATATACTTATAGCAGTACGGTAGGCCACTGCTGTACTACCTACCTCTGTGTCGTCACTCGTCATCCATTAAGTATACTATCCATCTACATTCTATACCTGTGGTGCATTTTAGACAGTTTTGCAGTTTGCTGACAGTGTCCACCAGTATACTATATATATACTTATAGCAGTACGGTAGGCCACTGCTGTACTACCTACCTCTGTGTCGTCACTCGTCATCCATTAAGTATACTATCCATCTACATTCTATACCTGTGGTGCATTTTAGACAGTTTTGCAGTTTGCTGACAATGTCCACCAGTATACTATATATATACTTATAGCAGTACGGTAGGCCACTGCTGTACTACCTACCTCTATGTCGTCACTCGTCTTCCATTAAGTATACTATCCATCTACATTCTATACCTGTGGTGCATTTTAGACAGTTTTGCAGTTTGCTGACAGTGTCCACCAGTTTATTATATATATACTTATAGCAGTACGGTAGGCCACTGCTGTACCTACCTCTGTGTCGTCACTCGTCATCCATTAAGTATACTATCCATCTACATTCTATACCTGTGGTGCATTTTAGACAGTTTTGCAGTTTGCTGTCAGTGTCCACCAGTATACTATATATATACTTATAGCAGTACGGTAGGCCACTGCTGTACTACCTACCTCTGTGTCGTCACTCGTCATCCATTAAGTATACTATCCATCTACATTCTATACCTGTGATGCATTTTAGACAGTTTTGCAGTTTGCTGACAGTGTCCACCAGTATACTATATAATATACTTATAGCAGTATGGTAGGCCACTGCTTTACCTACCTCTGTGTTGTCACTCGTCATCCATTAAGTATACTATCTATCTACATTCTATACCTGTGGTGCATTTTAGACAGTTTTGCAGTTTGCTGACAGTGTCCACCAGTATACTAAATATATACTTATAGCAGTACGGTAGGCCACTGCTGTACTACCTACCTCTGTGTCGTCACTCGTCATCCATTAAGTATACTATCCATCTACATTCTATACCTGTGATGCATTTTAGACAGTTTTGCAGTTTGCTGACAGTGTCCACCAGTATACTATATATATATACTTATAGCAGTACGGTAGGCCACTGCTGTACCTACCTCTGTGTCGTCACTCGTCATCCATTAAGTATACTATCCATCTACATTCTATACCTGTGGTGCATTTTAGACAGTTTTGCAGTTTGCTGACAGTGTCCACCAGTTTATTATATATATACTTATAGCAGTACGGTAGGTCACTGCTGTACCTACCTCTGTGTCGTCACTCGTCATCCATTAAGTATACTATCCATCTACATTCTATACCTGTGGTGCATTTTAGACAGTTTTGCAGTTTGCTGACAGTGTCCACCAGTATATTATATATATACTTATAGCAGTACGGTAGGCCACTGCTGTACTACCTACCTCTGTGTCGTCACTCGTCATCCATTAAGTATACTATCCATCTACATTCTATACCTGTGGTGCATTTTAGACAGTTTTGCAGTTTGCTGACAGTGTCCACCAGTATACTATATAATATACTTATAGCAGTACGGTAGGCCACTGCTGTACTACCTACCTCTGTGTCGTCACTCGTCATCCATTAAGTATACTATCCATCTCTATTCTATGCCTGTGGTGCATTTTAGACAGTTTTGCAGTTTGCTGACAGTGTCCACCAGATTATTATATATATACTTATAGCAGTACGGTAGGCCACTGCTGTACCTACCTCTGTGTCGTCACTCGTCATCCATTAAGTATACTATCCATCTACATTCTATACCTGTGGTGCATTTTATACAGTTTTGCAGTTTGCTGACAGTGTCCACCAGTTCATTATATATATATACTTATAGCAGTACGGTAGGCCACTGCTGTACCTACCTCTGTGTCGTCACTCGTCATCCATTAAGTATACTATCCATCTACATTCTATACCTGTGGTGCATTTTAGACAGTTTTGCAGTTTGCTGACAGTGTCCACCAGTATACTATATATATATACTTATAGCAGTACGGTAGGCCACTGCTGTACTACCTACCTCTGTGTCGTCACTCGTCATCCATTAAGTATACTATCCATCTACATTCTATACCTGTGGTGCATTTTAGACAGTTTTGCAGTTTGCTGACAGTGTCCACCAGTATACTATATATATACTTATAGCAGTACGGTAGGCCACTGCTGTACTACCTACCTCTGTGTCGTCACTCGTCATCCATTAAGTATACTATCAATCTACATTCTATACCTGTGGTGCATTTTAGACAGTTTTGCAGTTTGCTGACAATGTCCACCAGTATACTATATATATACTTATAGCAGTACGGTAGGCCACTGCTGTACTACCTACCTCTATGTCGTCACTCGTCTTCCATTAAGTATACTATCCATCTACATTCTATACCTGTGGTGCATTTTAGACAGTTTTGCAGTTTGCTGACAATGTCCACCAGTTTATTATATATATACTTATAGCAGTACGGTAGGCCACTGCTGTACCTACCTCTGTGTCGTCACTCGTCATCCATTAAGTATACTATCCATCTACATTCTATACCTGTGGTGCATTTTAGACAGTTTTGCAGTTTGCTGACAGTGTCCACCAGACAGTATACTATATATATACTTATAGCAGTACGGTAGGCCACTGCTGTACTACCTACCTCTGTGTCGTCACTCGTCATCCATTAAGTATACTATCCATCTACATTCTATACCTGTGGTGCATTTTAGACAGTTTTGCAGTTTGCTGACAGTGTCCACCAGTTTATTATATATATACTTATAGCAGTACGGTAGGCCACTGCTGTACCTACCTCTGTGTCGTCACTCGTCATCCATTAAGTATACTATCCATCTACATTCTATACCTGTGGTGCATTTTAGACAGTTTTGCAGTTTGCTGACAGTGTCCACCAGTATACTATAGATATACTTATAGCAGTACGGTAGGCCACTGCTGTACTACCTACCTCTGTGTCGTCACTCGTCATCCATTAAGTATACTATCCATCTACATTCTATACCTGTAGTGCATTTTAGACAGTTTTGCAGTTTGCTGACAGTGTCCACCAGTATACTAAATATATACTTATAGCAGTACGGTAGGCCACTGCTGTACTACCTACCTCTGTGTCGTCACTCGTCATCCATTAAGTATACTATCCATCTACATTCTATACCTGTGATGCATTTTAGACAGTTTTGCAGTTTGCTGACAGTGTCCACCAGTATACTATATAATATACTTATAGCAGTATGGTAGGCCACTGCTTTACCTACCTCTGTGTCGTCACTCGTCATCCATTAAGTATACTATCCATCTACATTCTATACCTGTGGTGCATTTTAGACAGTTTTGCAGTTTGCTGACAGTGTCCACCAGTATACTAAATATATACTTATAGCAGTACGGTAGGCCACTGCTGTACTACCTACCTCTGTGTCATCACTCGTCATCCATTAAGTATACTATCCATCTACATTCTATACCTGTGATGCATTTTAGACAGTTTTGCAGTTTGCTGACAGTGTCCACCAGTATACTATATATATATATACTTATAGCAGTACGGTAGGCCACTGCTGTACCTACCTCTGTGTCGTCACTCGTCATCCATTAAGTATACTATCCATCTACATTCTATACCTGTGGTGCATTTTAGACAGTTTTGCAGTTTGCTGACAGTGTCCACCAGTTTATTATATATATACTTATAGCAGTACGGTAGGTCACTGCTGTACCTACCTCTGTGTCGTCACTCGTCATCCATTAAGTATACTATCCATCTACATTCTATACCTGTGGTGCATTTTAGACAGTTTTGCAGTTTGCTGACAGTGTCCACCAGTATATTATATATATACTTATAGCAGTACGGTAGGCCACTGCTGTACTACCTACCTCTGTGTCGTCACTCGTCATCCATTAAGTATACTATCCATCTACATTCTATACCTGTGGTGCATTTTAGACAGTTTTGCAGTTTGCTGACAGTGTCCACCAGTTTATTATATATATACTTATAGCAGTACGGTAGGCCACTGCTGTACCTACCTCTGTGTCGTCACTCGTCATCCATTAAGTATACTATCCATCTACATTCTATACCTGTGGTGCATTTTAGACAGTTTTGCAGTTTGCTGACAGTGTCCACCAGTTCATTATATATATATACTTATAGCAGTACGGTAGGCCACTGCTGTACCTACCTCTGTGTCGTCACTCGTCATCCATTAAGTATACTATCCATCTACATTCTATACCTGTGGTGCATTTTAGACAGTTTTGCAGTTTGCTGACAGTGTCCACCAGTATACTATATATATATACTTATAGCAGTACGGTAGGCCACTGCTGTACTACCTACCTCTGTGTTGTCACTCGTCATCCATTAAGTATACTATCCATCTTCATTCTATACCTGTGGTGCATTTTAGACAGTTTTGCAGTTTGCTGACAATGTCCACCAGTTTATTATATATATACTTATAGCAGTACGGTAGGCCACTGCTGTACCTACCTCTGTGTCGTCACTCGTCATCCATTAAGTATACTATCCATCTACATTCTATACCTGTGGTGCATTTTAGACAGTTTTGCAGTTTGCTGACAGTGTCCACCAGTTTATTATATATATACTTATAGCAGTACGGTAGGCCACTGCTGTACTACCTACCTCTGTGTCGTCACTCGTCATCCATTAAGTATACTATCCATCTACATTCTATACCTGTGGTGCATATTAGACAGTTTTGCAGTTTGCTGACAGTGTCCACCAGTATACTATATATATATACTTATAGCAGTACGGTAGGCCACTGCTGTACCTACCTCTGTGTCGTCACTCGTCATCCATTAAGTATACTATCCATCTACATTCTATACCTGTGGTGCATTTTAGACAGTTTTGCAGTTTGCTGACAGTGTCCACCAGTATACTATATATATACTTATAGCAGTACGGTAGGCCACTGCTGTACTACCTACCTCTGTGTCGTCACTCGTCATCCATTAAGTATACTATCCATCTACATTCTATACCTGTGGTGCATTTTAGACAGTTTTGCAGTTTGCTGACAGTGTCCACCAGTATACTATATATATACTTATAGCAGTACGGTAGGCCACTGCTGTACTACCTACCTCTGTGTCGTCACTCGTCATCCATTAAGTATACTATCCATCTACATTCTATACCTGTGGTGCATTTTAGACAGTTTTGCAGTTTGCTGACAATGTCCACCAGTATACTATATATATACTTATAGCAGTACGGTAGGCCACTGCTGTACTACCTACCTCTATGTCGTCACTCGTCTTCCATTAAGTATACTATCCATCTACATTCTATACCTGTGGTGCATTTTAGACAGTTTTGCAGTTTGCTGACAATGTCCACCAGTTTATTATATATATACTTATAGCAGTACGGTAGGCCACTGCTGTACCTACCTTTGTGTCGTCACTCGTCATCCATTAAGTATACTATCCATCTACATTCTATACCTGTGGTGCATTTTAGACAGTTTTGCAGTTTGCTGACAGTGTCCACCAGACAGTATACTATATATATACTTATAGCAGTACGGTAGGCCACTGCTGTACTACCTACCTCTGTGTCGTCACTCGTCATCCATTAAGTATACTATCCATCTACATTCTATACCTGTGGTGCATTTTAGACAGTTTTGCAGTTTGCTGACAGTGTCCACCAGTTTATTACATATATACTTATAGCAGTACGGTAGGCCACTGCTGTACCTACCTCTGTGTCGTCACTCGTCATCCATTAAGTATACTATCCATCTACATTCTATACCTGTGGTGCATTTTAGACAGTTTTGCAGTTTGCTGACAGTGTCCACCAGTATACTATATATATACTTATAGCAGTACGGTAGGCCACTGCTGTACTACCTACCTCTGTGTCGTCACTCGTCATCCATTAAGTATACTATCCATCTACATTCTATACCTGTAGTGCATTTTATACAGTTTTGCAGTTTGCTGACAGTGTCCACCAGTATACTAAATATATACTTATAGCAGTACGGTAGGCCACTGCTGTACTACCTACCTCTGTGTCGTCACTCGTCATCCATTAAGTATACTATCCATCTACATTCTATACCTGTGATGCATTTTAGACAGTTTTGCCGTTTGCTGACAGTGTCCACCAGTATACTATATAATATACTTATAGCAGTATGGTAGGCCACTGCTTTACCTACCTCTGTGTCGTCACTCGTCATCCATTAAGTATACTATCCATCTACATTCTATACCTGTGGTGCATTTTAGACAGTTTTGCAGTTTGCTGACAGTGTCCACCAGTATACTAAATATATACTTATAGCAGTACGGTAGGCCACTGCTGTACTACCTACCTCTGTGTCGTCACTCGTCATCCATTAAGTATACTATCCATCTACATTCTATACCTGTGGTGCATTTTAGACAGTTTTGCAGTTTGCTGACAGTGTCCATCAGTTCATTATATATATATACTTATAGCAGTACGGTAGGCCACTGCTGTACCTACCTCTGTGTCGTCACTCGTCATCCATTAAGTATACTATCCATCTACATTCTATACCTGTGGTGCATTTTAGACAGTTTTGCAGTTTGCTGACAGTGTCCACCAGTTTATTACATATATACTTATAGCAGTACGGTAGGCCACTGCTGTACCTACCTCTGTGTCGTCACTCGTCATCCATTAAGTATACTATCCATCTACATTCTATACCTGTGGTGCATTTTAGACAGTTTTGCAGTTTGCTGACAGTGTCCACCAGTATACTATATATATACTTATAGCAGTACGGTAGGCCACTGCTGTACTAACTACCTCTGTGTCGTCACTCGTCATCCATTAAGTATACTATCCATCTACATTCTATACCTGTAGTGCATTTTATACAGTTTTGCAGTTTGCTGACAGTGTCCACCAGTATACTAAATATATACTTATAGCAGTACGGTAGGCCACTGCTGTACTACCTACCTCTGTGTCGTCACTCGTCATCCATTAAGTATACTATCCATCTACATTCTATACCTGTGATGCATTTTAGACAGTTTTGCCGTTTGCTGACAGTGTCCACCAGTATACTATATAATATACTTATAGCAGTATGGTAGGCCACTGCTTTACCTACCTCTGTGTCGTCACTCGTCATCCATTAAGTATACTATCCATCTACATTCTATACCTGTGGTGCATTTTAGACAGTTTTGCAGTTTGCTGACAGTGTCCACCAGTATACTAAATATATACTTATAGCAGTACGGTAGGCCACTGCTGTACTACCTACCTCTGTGTCGTCACTCGTCATCCATTAAGTATACTATCCATCTACATTCTATACCTGTGATGCATTTTAGACAGTTTTGCAGTTTGCTGACAGTGTCCACCAGTATACTATATATATATACTTATAGCAGTACGGTAGGCCACTGCTGTACCTACCTCTGTGTCGTCACTCGTCATCCATTAAGTATACTATCCATCTACATTCTGTACCTGTGGTGCATTTTAGACAGTTTTGCAGTTTGCTGACAGTGTCCACCAGTTTATTATATATATACTTATAGCAGTACGGTAGGTCACTGCTGTACCTACCTCTGTGTCGTCACTCGTCATCCATTAAGTATACTATCCATCTACATTCTATACCTGTGGTGCATTTTAGACAGTTTTGCAGTTTGCTGACAGTGTCCACCAGTATATTATATATATACTTATTGCAGTACGGTAGGCCACTGCTGTACTACCTACCTCTGTGTCGTCACTCGTCATCCATTAAGTATACTATCCATCTACATTCTATACCTGTGGTGCATTTTAGACAGTTTTGCAGTTTGCTGACAGTGTCCACCAGTATACTATATAATATACTTATAGCAGTACGGTAGGCCACTGCTGTACTACCTACCTCTGTGTCGTCACTCGTCATCCATTAAGTATACTATCCATCTACATTCTATACCTGTGGTGCATTTTAGACAGTTTTGCAGTTTGCTGACAGTGTCCACCAGTTTATTATATATATACTTATAGCAGTACGGTAGGCCACTGCTGTACCTACCTCTGTGTCGTCACTCGTCATCCATTAAGTATACTATCCATCTACATTCTATACCTGTGGTGCATTTTAGACAGTTTTGCAGTTTGCTGACAGTGTCCATCAGTTCATTATATATATATACTTATAGCAGTACGGTAGGCCACTGCTGTACCTACCTCTGTGTCGTCACTCGTCATCCATTAAGTATACTATCCATCTACATTCTATACCTGTGGTGCATTTTAGACAGTTTTGCAGTTTGCTGACAATGTCCACCAGTTTATTATATATATACTTATAGCAGTACGGTAGGCCACTGCTGTACCTACCTCTGTGTCGTCACTCCTCATCCATTAAGTATACTATCCATCTACATTCTATACCTGTGGTGCATTTTAGACAGTTTTGCAGTTTGCTGACAGTGTCCACCAGATTATTTTATATATACTTATAGCAGTACGGTAGGCCACTGCTGTACTACCTACCTCTGTGTCGTCACTCGTCATCCATTAAGTATGCTATCCATCTACATTCTATACCTGTGGTGCATATTAGACAGTTTTGCAGTTTGCTGACAGTGTCCACCAGTATACTATATATATACTTATAGCAGTACGGTAGGCCACTGCTGTACTACCTACCTCTGTGTCGTCACTCGTCATCCATTAAGTATACTATCCATCTACATTCTATACCTGTGGTGCATTTTAGACAGTTTTGCAGTTTGCTGACAGTGTCCACCAATATACTATATATATACTTATAGCAGTACGGTAGGCCACTGCTGTACTACCTACCTCTGTGTCGTCACTCGTCTTCCATTAAGTATACTATCCATCTACATTCTATACCTGTGGTGCATTTTAGACAGTTTTGCAGTTTGCTGACAATGTCCACCAGTTTATTATATATATACTTATAGCAGTACGGTAGGCCACTGCTGTACCTACCTCTGTGTCGTCACTCGTCATCCATTAAGTATACTATCCATCTACATTCTATACCTGTGGTGCATTTTAGACAGTTTTGCAGTTTGCTGACAGTGTCCACCAGTATACTATATATATACTTATAGCAGTACGGTAGGCCACTGCTGTACTACCTACCTCTGTGTCGTCACTCGTCATCCATTAAGTATACTATCCATCTACATTCTATACCTGTGGTGCATTTTATACAGTTTTGCAGTTTGCTGACAGTGTCCACCAGTATACTATATATATATACTTATAGCAGTACGGTAGGCCACTGCTGTACTACCTACCTCTGTGTCGTCACTCGTCATCCATTAAGTATACTATCCATCTACATTCTATACCTGTGATGCATTTTAGACAGTTTTGCAGTTTGCTGACAGTGTTCACCAGTATACTATATAATATACTTATAGCAGTATGGTAGGCCACTGCTTTACCTACCTCTGTGTCGTCACTCGTCATCCATTAAGTATACTATCCATCTACATTCTATACCTGTGGTGCATTTTAGACAGTTTTGCAGTTTGCTGACAGTGTCCACCAGTATACTATATATATATATTTATAGCAGTACGGTAGGCCACTGCTGTACCTACCTCTGTGCCGTCACTCGTCATCCATTAAGTATACTATCCATCTACATTCTATACCTGTGGTGCATTTTAGACAGTTTTGCAGTTTGCTGACAGTGTCCACCAGACAGTATACTATATATATACTTATAGCAGTACGGTAGGCCACTGCTGTACTACCTACCTCTGTGTCGTCACTCGTCATCCATTAAGTATACTATCCATCTACATTCTATACCTGTGGTGCATTTTAGACAGTTTTGCAGTTTGCTGACAGTGTCCACCAGTTTATTACATATATACTTATAGCAGTACGGTAGGCCACTGCTGTACCTACCTCTGTGTCGTCACTCGTCATCCATTAAGTATACTATCCATCTACATTCTATACCTGTGGTGCATTTTAGACAGTTTTGCAGTTTGCTGACAGTGTCCACCAGTATACTATATATATACTTATAGCAGTACGGTAGGCCACTGCTGTACTACCTACCTCTGTGTCGTCACTCGTCATCCATTAAGTATACTATCCATCTACATTCTATACCTGTAGTGCATTTTATACAGTTTTGCAGTTTGCTGACAGTGTCCACCAGTATACTAAATATATACTTATAGCAGTACGGTAGGCCACTGCTGTACTACCTACCTCTGTGTCGTCACTCGTCATCCATTAAGTATACTATCCATCTACATTCTATACCTGTGATGCATTTTAGACAGTTTTGCCGTTTGCTGACAGTGTCCACCAGTATACTATATAATATACTTATAGCAGTATGGTAGGCCACTGCTTTACCTACCTCTGTGTCGTCACTCGTCATCCATTAAGTATACTATCCATCTACATTCTATACCTGTGGTGCATTTTAGACAGTTTTGCAGTTTGCTGACAGTGTCCACCAGTATACTAAATATATACTTATAGCAGTACGGTAGGCCACTGCTGTACTACCTACCTCTGTGTCGTCACTCGTCATCCATTAAGTATACTATCCATCTACATTCTATACCTGTGATGCATTTTAGACAGTTTTGCAGTTTGCTGACAGTGTCCACCAGTATACTATATATATATACTTATAGCAGTACGGTAGGCCACTGCTGTACCTACCTCTGTGTCGTCACTCGTCATCCATTAAGTATACTATCCATCTACATTCTGTACCTGTGGTGCATTTTAGACAGTTTTGCAGTTTGCTGACAGTGTCCACCAGTTTATTATATATATACTTATAGCAGTACGGTAGGTCACTGCTGTACCTACCTCTGTGTCGTCACTCGTCATCCATTAAGTATACTATCCATCTACATTCTATACCTGTGGTGCATTTTAGACAGTTTTGCAGTTTGCTGACAGTGTCCACCAGTATATTATATATATACTTATTGCAGTACGGTAGGCCACTGCTGTACTACCTACCTCTGTGTCGTCACTCGTCATCCATTAAGTATACTATCCATCTACATTCTATACCTGTGGTGCATTTTAGACAGTTTTGCAGTTTGCTGACAGTGTCCACCAGTATACTATATAATATACTTATAGCAGTACGGTAGGCCACTGCTGTACTACCTACCTCTGTGTCGTCACTCGTCATCCATTAAGTATACTATCCATCTACATTCTATACCTGTGGTGCATTTTAGACAGTTTTGCAGTTTGCTGACAGTGTCCACCAGTTTATTATATATATACTTATAGCAGTACGGTAGGCCACTGCTGTACCTACCTCTGTGTCGTCACTCGTCATCCATTAAGTATACTATCCATCTACATTCTATACCTGTGGTGCATTTTAGACAGTTTTGCAGTTTGCTGACAGTGTCCATCAGTTCATTATATATATATACTTATAGCAGTACGGTAGGCCACTGCTGTACCTACCTCTGTGTCGTCACTCGTCATCCATTAAGTATACTATCCATCTACATTCTATACCTGTGGTGCATTTTAGACAGTTTTGCAGTTTGCTGACAATGTCCACCAGTTTATTATATATATACTTATAGCAGTACGGTAGGCCACTGCTGTACCTACCTCTGTGTCGTCACTCCTCATCCATTAAGTATACTATCCATCTACATTCTATACCTGTGGTGCATTTTAGACAGTTTTGCAGTTTGCTGACAGTGTCCACCAGTTTATTTTATATATACTTATAGCAGTACGGTAGGCCACTGCTGTACTACCTACCTCTGTGTCGTCACTCGTCATCCATTAAGTATGCTATCCATCTACATTCTATACCTGTGGTGCATATTAGACAGTTTTGCAGTTTGCTGACAGGGTCCACCAGTATACTATATATATACTTATAGCAGTACGGTAGGCCACTGCTGTACTACCTACCTCTGTGTCGTCACTCGTCATCCATTAAGTATACTATCCATCTACATTCTATACCTGTGGTGCATTTTAGACAGTTTTGCAGTTTGCTGACAGTGTCCACCAATATACTATATATATACTTATAGCAGTACGGTAGGCCACTGTTGTACTACCTACCTCTGTGTCGTCACTCGTCTTCCATTAAGTATACTATCCATCTACATTCTATACCTGTGGTGCATTTTAGACAGTTTTGCAGTTTGCTGACAATGTCCACCAGTTTATTATATATATACTTATAGCAGTACGGTAGGCCACTGCTGTACCTACCTCTGTGTCGTCACTCGTCATCCATTAAGTATACTATCCATCTACATTCTATACCTGTGGTGCATTTTATACAGTTTTGCAGTTTGCTGACAGTGTCCACCAGTATACTATATATATATACTTATAGCAGTACGGTAGGCCACTGCTGTACTACCTACCTCTGTGTCGTCACTCGTCATCCATTAAGTATACTATCCATCTACATTCTATACCTGTGATGCATTTTAGACAGTTTTGCAGTTTGCTGACAGTGTTCACCAGTATACTATATAATATACTTATAGCAGTATGGTAGGCCACTGCTTTACCTACCTCTGTGTCGTCACTCGTCATCCATTAAGTATACTATCCATCTACATTCTATACCTGTGGTGCATTTTAGACAGTTTTGCAGTTTGCTGACAGTGTCCACCAGTATACTATATATATATATTTATAGCAGTACGGTAGGCCACTGCTGTACCTACCTCTGTGCCGTCACTCGTCATCCATTAAGTATACTATCCATCTACATTCTATACCTGTGGTGCATTTTAGACAGTTTTGCAGTTTGCTGACAGTGTCCACCAGTTTATTATATATATATACTTATAGCAGTACGGTAGGTCACTGCTGTACCTACCTCTGTGTCGTCACTCGTCATCCATTAAGTATACTATCCATCTACATTCTATACCTGTGGTGCATTTTAGACAGTTTTGCAGTTTGCTGACAGTGTCCACAAGTATACTATATATATACTTATAGCAGTACGGTAGGCCACTACTGTACTACCTGCCTCTGTGTCGTCACTCGTCATCCATTAAGTATACTATCCATCTACATTCTATACCTGTGGTGCATTTTAGACAGTTTTGCAGTTTGCTGACAGTGTCCACCAGACAGTATACTATATATATACTTATAGCAGTACGGTAGGCCACTGCTGTACTACCTACCTCTGTGTCGTCACTCGTCATCCATTAAGTATACTATCCATCTACATTCTATACCTGTGGTGCATTTTAGACAGTTTTGCAGTTTGCTGACAGTGTCCACCAGTATACTATATATATACTTATAGCAGTACGGTAGGCCACTGCTGTACTACCTACCTCTGTGTCGTCACTCGTCTTCCATTAAGTATACTATCCATCTACATTCTATACCTGTGGTGCATTTTAGACAGTTTTGCAGTTTGCTGACAATGTCCACCAGTTTATTATATATATACTTATAGCAGTACGGTAGGCCACTGCTGTACCTACCTCTGTGTCGTCACTCGTCATCCATTAAGTATACTATCCATCTACATTCTATACCTGTGGTGCATTTTAGACAGTTTTGCAGTTTGCTGACAGTGTCCACCAGTATACTATATATATACTTATAGCAGTACGGTAGGCCACTGCTGTACTACCTGCCTCTGTGTCGTCACTCGTCATCCATTAAGTATACTATCCATCTACATTCTATACCTGTGGTGCATTTTAGACAGTTTTGCAGTTTGCTGACAGTGTCCACCAGACAGTATACTATATATATACTTATAGCAGTACGGTAGGCCACTGCTGTACTACCTACCTCTGTGTTGTCACTCGTCATCCATTAAGTATACTATCCATCTACATTCTATACCTGTGGTGCATTTTAGACAGTTTTGCAGTTTGCTGACAGTGTCCACCAGTTTATTATATATATACTTATAGCAGTACGGTAGGCCACTGCTGTACCTACCTCTGTGTCGTCACTCGTCATCCAATAAGTATACTATCCATCTACATTCTATACCTGTGGTGCATTTTAGACAGTTTTGCAGTTTGCTGACAGTGTCCACCAGTATACTATATATATACTTATAGCAGTACGGTAGGCCACTGCTGTACTACCTACCTCTGTGTCGTCACTCGTCATCCATTAAGTATACTATCCATCTACATTCTATACCTGTGGTGCATTTTAGACAGTTTTGCAGTTTGCTGACAGTGTCCACCAGTATACTAAATATATACTTATAGCAGTACGGTAGGCCACTGCTGTACTACCTACCTCTGTGTCGTCACTCGTCATCCATTAAGTATACTATCCATCTACATCCTATACCTGTGATGCATTTTAGACAGTTTTGCAGTTTGCTGACAGTGTCCACCAGTATACTATATAATATACTTATAGCAGTATGGTAGGCCACTGCTTTACCTACCTCTGTGTCGTCACTCGTCATCCATTAAGTATACTATCCATCTACATTCTATACCTGTGGTGCATTTTAGACAGTTTTGCAGTTTGCTGACAATGTCCACCAGTATACTATATATATATACTTATAGCAGTACGGTAGGCCACTGCTGTACCTACCTCTGTGTCGTCACTTGTCATCCATTAAGTATACTATCCATCTACATTCTATACCTGTGGTGCATTTTAGACAGTTTTGCAGTTTGCTGACAGTGTCCACCAGTTTATTATATATATACTTATAGCAGTACGGTAGGTCACTGCTGTACCTACCTCTGTGTCGTCACTCGTCATCCATTAAGTATACTATCCATCTACATTCTATACCTGTGGTGCATTTTAGACAGTTTTGCAGTTTGCTGACAGTGTCCACCAGTATATTATATATATACTTATTGCAGTACGGTAGGCCACTTCTGTACTACCTACCTCTGTGTCGTCACTCGTCATCCATTAAGTATACTATCCATCTACATTCTATACGTGTGGTGCATTTTAGACAGTTTTGCAGTTTGCTGACAGTGTCCACCAGTATACTATATAATATACTTATAGCAGTACGGTAGGCCACTGCTGTACTACCTACCTCTGAGTCGTCACTCGTCATCCATTAAGTATACTATCCATCTACATTCTATACCTGTGGTGCATTTTAGACAGTTTTGCAGTTTGCTGACAGTGTCCACCAATTTATTATATATATACTTATAGCAGTACGGTAGGCCACTGCTGTACTACCTACCTCTGTGTCGTCACTCGTCATCCATTAAGTATACTATCCATCTACATTCTATACCTGTGGTGCATTTTAGACAGTTTTGCAGTTTGCTGACAGTGTCCACCAGTTCATTATATATATACTTATAGCAGTACGGTAGGCCACTGCTGTACCTACCTCTGTGTCGTCACTCGTCATCCATTAAGTATACTATCCATCTACATTCTATACCTGTGGTGCATTTTAGACAGTTTTGCAGTTTGCTGACAATGTCCACCAGTATACTATATATATATATATACTTATAGCAGTACGGTAGGCCACTGCTGTACTACCTACCTCTGTGTCGTCACTCATCATCCATTAAGTATACTATCCATCTACATTCTATACCTGTGGTGCATTTTAGACAGTTTTGCAGTTTGCTGACAGTGTCCACCAGTATACTATATATATACTTATAGCAGTACGGTAGGCCACTGCTGTACTACCTACCTCTGTGTTGTCACTCGTCATCCATTAAGTATACTATCCATCTACATTCTATACCTGTGGTGCATTTTATACAGTTTTGCAGTTTGCTGACAATGTCCACCAGTTTATTATATATATATACTTATAGCAGTACGGTAGGCCACTGCTGTACCTACCTCTGTGTCGTCACTCATCATCCATTAAGTATACTATCCATCTACATTCTATACCTGTGGTGCATTTTAGACAGTTTTGCAGTTTGCTGACAGTGTCCACCAGTTTATTATATATATACTTATAGCAGTACGGTAGGCCACTGCTGTACTACCTACCTCTGTGTCGTCACTCGTCATCCATTAAGTATACTATCCATCTACATTCTATACCTGTGGTGCATTTTAGACAGTTTTGCCGTTTGCTGACAGTGTCCACCAGTATACTATATATATACTTATAGCAGTACGGTAGGCCACTGCTGTACTACCTACCTCTGTGTCGTCACTCGTCATCCATTAAGTATACTATCCATCTAAATTCTATACCTGTGGTGCATTTTAGACAGTTTTGCAGTTTGCTGACAGTGTCCACCAGTATACTATATATATACTTATAGCAGTACGGTAGGCCACTGCTGTACTACCTACCTCTGTGTCGTCACTCGTCTTCCATTAAGTATACTATCCATCTACATTCTATACCTGTGGTGCATTTTAGACAGTTTTGCAGTTTGCTGACAATGTCCACCAGTTTATTATATATATACTTATAGCAGTACGGTAGGCCACTGCTGTACCTACCTCTGTGTCGTCACTCGTCATCCATTAAGTATACTATCCATCTACATTCTATACCTGTGGTGCATTTTAGACAGTTTTGCAGTTTGCTGACAGTGTCCACCAGTATACTATATATATACTTATAGCAGTACGGTAGGCCACTGCTGTACTACCTGCCTCTGTGTCGTCACTCGTCATCCATTAAGTATACTATCCATCTACATTCTATACCTGTGGTGCATTTTAGACAGTTTTGCAGTTTGCTGACAGTGTCCACCAGACTGTATACTATATATATACTTATAGCAGTGCGGTAGGCCACTGCTGTACTACCTACCTCTGTGTCGTCACTCGTCATCCATTAAGTATACTATCCATCTACATTCTATACCTGTGGTGCATTTTAGACAGTTTTGCAGTTTGCTGACAGTGTCCACCAGTTTATTATATATATACTTATAGCAGTACGGTAGGCCACTGCTGTACCTACCTCTGTGTCGTCACTCGTCATCCATTAAGTATACTATCCATCTACATTCTATACCTGTGGTGCATTTTAGACAGTTTTGCAGTTTGCTGACAGTGTCCACCAGTATACTATATATATACTTATAGCAGTACGGTAGGCCACTGCTGTACTACCTACCTCTGTGTCGTCACTCGTCATCCATTAAGTATACTATCCATCTACATTCTATACCTGTGGTGCATTTTATACAGTTTTGCAGTTTGCTGACAGTGTCCACCAGTATACTATATATATACTTATAGCAGTACGGTAGGCCACTGCTGTACTACCTACCTCTGTGTCGTCACTCGTCATCCATTAAGTATACTATCCATCTACATTCTACACCTGTGATGCATTTTAGACAGTTTTGCAGTTTGCTGACAGTGTCCACCAGTATACTATATATATATACTTATAGCAGTACGGTAGGCCACTGCTGTACTACCTACCTCTGTGTCGTCACTCGTCATCCATTAAGTATACTATCCATCTACATTCTATACCTGTGGGGCATTTTAGTTTTGCGCAGTAAATATAGTAGTAGGCCATTGCTATTGATACTGGCATATAATTTCACACATTAAAAAATGGAGATCAAAAATGTGGAGGTTAAAGGGAAAGATCAAGACCCACTTCCACCTCATGCTGAAGCTGCTGCCACTAGTCATGGCCTAGACGATGAAATGCCATCATCGTCGTCTTCCAAGGCCGATGCTCAATGTCATAGTAGAGAGCATGTAAAATCCAAAACACAAAAGTTCAGTAAAATGACCCAAAAATCAAAATTAAAATCGTCTGAGGAGAAGCGTAAACTTGCCAATATGCCATTTACGACACGGAGTGGCAAGGAACGGCTGAGGCCCTGGCCTATGTTCATGGCTAGTGGTTCAGCTTCACATGAGGATGGAAGCACTCATCCTCTCGCTAGAAAAAAGAAAAGACTTAAGCTGGCAAAAGCAGAGCAAAGAACTGTGCGTTCTTCAAAATCACAAATCCCCAAGGAGAGTCCAATTGTGTCGGTTGCGATGCCTGACCTTCCCAACACTGGACGGGAAGAGGTTGCGCCTTCCACCATTTGCACGCCCCCTGCAAGTGCTGGAAGGAGCACCCGCAGTCCAGTTCCTGATAGTCAAATTGAAGATGTCACTGTTGAAGTACACCAGGATGAGGATATGGGTGTTGCTGGCGCTGGGGAGGAAATTGACAAGGAGGATTCTGATGGTGAGGTGGTTTGTTTAAGTCAGGCACCCGGGGAGACACCTGTTGTCCGTGGGAGGAATATGGCCATTGACATGCCTGGTCAAAATACAAAAAAAATCAGCTCTTCGGTGTGGAATTATTTCAACACAAATGCGGACAACAGGTGTCAAGCCATGTGTTGCCTTTGTCAAGCTGTGATAAGTAGGGGTAAGGACGTTAACCACCTCGGAACATCCTCCCTTATACGTCACCTGCAGCGCATTCATCATAAGTCAGTGACAAGTTCAAAAACTTTGGGTGACAGCGGAAGCAGTCCACTGACCACTAAATCCCTTCCTCTTGTAACCAAGCTTCTGCAAACCACACCACCAACTCCCTCAGTGTCAATTTCCTCCTTACCCAGGAAAGCCAATAGTCCTGCAGGCCATGTCACTGTCAAGTCTGACGAGTCCTCTCCGGCCTGGGATTCCTCCGATGCATCCTTGAGTGTAATGCCTACTGCTGCTGGCGCTGCTGTTGTTGCTGCTGGGAGTCGATCGTCATCCAAGAGGGGAAGTCGGAAGACCACTTGTACTACTTCCAGTAAGCAATTGACTGTCCAACAGTCCTTTGCGAGGAAGATGAAATATCACAGCAGTCATCCTGCTGCAAAGCAGATAACTCAGGCCTTGACAGCCTGGGCGGTGAGAAACGTGGTTCCGGTATCCATCGTTAATTCAGAGGCAACTGTAGACTTGATTGAGGTACTGTGTCCCCGGTACCAAATACCATCTAGGTTCCATTTCTCTAGGCAGGCGATACCGAAAATGTACACAGACCTCAGAAAAAGACTCACCAGTGTCCTAAAAAATGCAGTTGTACCCAATGTCCACTTAACCACGGACATGTGGACAAGTGGAGCAGGGCAGACTCAGGACTATATGACTGTGACAGCCCACTGGGTAGATGTATTGCCTCCCGCAGCAAGAACAGCAGCGGCGGCACCAGTAGCAGCATCTCGCAAACGCCAACTCGTTCCTAGGCAGGCTACGCTTTGTATCACCGCTTTCCATAAGAGGCACACAGCTGACAACCTCTTACGGCAACTGAGGAAGATCAGCGCAGAATGGCTTACCCCAATTGGACTCTCCTGGGGATTTGTGACATCGGACAACGCCAGCAATATTGTGCGTGCATTACATCTGGGCAAATTCCAGCACGTCCCATGTTTTGCACATACATTGAATTTGGTGGTGCAGAATTATTTAAAAAACGACAGGGGCGTGCAAGAGATGCTGTCGGTGGCCCGAAGAATTGCGGGCCACTTTCGGCATTCAGGCACCGCGTACAGAAGACTGGAGCACCACCAAACATTCCTGAACCTGCCCTGCCATCATCTGAAGCAAGAGGTGGTAACGAGGTGGAATTCAACCCTCTATATGCTTCAGAGGATGGAGGAGCAGCAAAAGGCCATTCAAGCCTATACATCTGCCCACGATATAGGCAAAGGAGGGGGAATGCACCTGACTCAAGAGCAGTGGAGAATGATTTCAACGTTGTGCAAGGTTCTGCAACCCTTTGAACTTGCCACACGTGAAGTCAGTTCAGACACTGCCAGCCTGAGTCAGGTCATTCCCCTCATCAGGCTTTTGCAGAAGAAGCTGGAGACATTGAAGGAGGAGCTAAAACAGAGCGATTCCGCTAGGCATGTGGGACTTGTGGATGGAGCCCTTAATTCGCTTAACCAGGATTCACGGGTGGTCAATCTGTTGAAATCAGAGCACTACATTTTGGCCACCGTGCTCGATCCTAGATTTAAAACCTACGTTGTATCTCTCTTTCCGGCAGACACAAGTCTGCAGAGGTTCAAAGACCTGCTGGTGAGAAAATTGTCAAGTCAAGCGGAACGTGACCCGTCAACATCTCCTCCTTCACATTCTCCCGCAACTGGGGGTGCGAGGAAAAGGCTAAGAATTCCGAGCCCACCCGCTGGCGGTGATGCAGGGCAGTCTGGAGCGAGTGCCACTGCTGACATCTGGTCCGGACTGAAGGACCTGCCAATGATTACTGACATGTCGTCTACTGTCACTGCATATGATTCACTCACCATGGAAAGAATGGTGGAGGATTATATGAGTGACCGCATCCAAGTAGGCACGTCAGACAGTCCGTACGTATACTGGCAGGAAAAAGAGGCAATTTGGAGGCCCTTGCACAAACTGGCTTTATTCTACCTAAGTTGCCCTCCCTCCAGTGTGTACTCCGAAAGAGTGTTTAGTGCAGCCGCTCACCTTGTCAGCAATCGGCGTACGAGGTTACTTCCAGAAAATGTGGAGAAGATGATGTTCATCAAAATTAATTATAATCAATTCCTCCGTGGAGACATTCACCAGCAGCAATTGCCTCCAGAAAGTACACGGGGACATGAGATGGTGGATTCCAGTGGGGACGAATTAATAATCTGTGAGGAGGGGGATGTACACAGTGAAAGGGGTGAGGAATCGGAGGATGATGATGAGGTGGACATCTTGCCTCTGTAGAGCCAGTTTGTGCAAGGAGAGATTGACTGCTTCTTTTTTGGTGGGGGCCCAAACCAACCAGTCATTTCAGTCACAGTCGTGTGGCAGACCCTGTCGCTGAAATGATGGGTTCGTTAAAGTGTGCATGTCCTGTTTATACAACACAAGGGTGGGTGGGAGGGCCCAAGGACAATTCCATCTTGCACCTATTTTTTCTTTCATTTTTCTTTGCATCATGTGCTGTTTGGGGACAATTTTTTGGAAGTGCCATCCTGTCTTGATTGACACTGCAGTGCCACTCCTAGATGGGCCAGGTGTTTGTGTCGGCCACTTGTGTCGCTTAGCTTAGTCACACAGCCACCTTGGTGCGCCTCTTTTTTTCTTTGCATCATGTGCTGTTTGGGGACAATTTTTTGGAAGGACCATCCTGTCTTGATTGACACTGCAGTGCCACTCCTAGATGGGCCAGGTGTTTGTGTCGGCCACTTGTGTCGCTTAGCTTAGTCACACAGCCACCTTGGTGCGCCTCTTTTTTTCTTTGCATCATGTGCTGTTTGGGGACAATTTTTTGGAAGGACCATCCTGTCTTGATTGACACTGCAGTGCCACTCCTAGATGGGCCAGGTGTTTGTGTCGGCCACTTGTGTCGCTTAGCTTAGTCACACAGCCACCTTGGTGCGCCTCTTTTTTTCTTTGCATCATGTGCTGTTTGGGGACAATTTTTTGGAAGTGCCATCCTGTCTTGATTGACACTGCAGTGCCATTCCTAGATGGGCCAGGTGTTTGTGTCGGCCACTTGTGTCGCTTAGCTTAGTCACACAGCCACCTTGGTGTGCCTCTTTTTTTCTTTGCATCATGTGCTGTTTGGGGACAATTTTTTGGAAGGGCCATCCTGCCTGACACTGCAGTGCCACTCCTAGATGGGCCAGGTGTTTGTGTCGGCCACTTGTGTCGCTTAGCTTAGTCACACAGCCACCTTGGTGCGCCTCTTTTTTTCTTTGCATCATGTGCTGTTTGGGGACTATTTTTTTGAAGGGCCATCCTGCCTGACACTGCAGTGCCACTCCTAGATGGGCCAGGTGTTTGTGTCGGCCACTTGTGTCGCTTAGCTTAGCCATCCAGCGACCTCGGTGCAAATTTAAGGACTAAAAATAATATTGTGAGGTGTGAGGTGTTCAGAATAGACTGGAAATGAGTGGAAATTATGGTTATTGAGGTTAATAATACTATGGGATCAAAATGACCCCCAAATTCTATGATTTAAGCTGTTTTTTAGGGTTTTTCGAAAAAAACACCCGAATCCAAAACACACCCGAATCCGACAAAAAAATTTCGGTGAGGTTTTGCCAAAACGCGTCTGAATCCAAAACACGGGCGCGGAACCGAACCCTAAACCAAAACACAAAAGCAAAAAATTTCCGCTGCACATCACTAGTCTAAAGATCGACATGAGTTTTTCAAATTTTTATTTTTTTTTGGATTTTTTCATACTTAACGATCCACGTGGACTACGATTGGAACGGTAAAGTGTGCCGAGCGAAGCGGTAGCGGAGCGAAGGCACCATGCCCGAAGCATGGCGAGCGAAGCGAGCCATGCGAGGGGACTCGGTGCACTAATTTGGGATCCCGGTCACTCTACGAAGAAAACGACAAAAAAAAAAAATTCCTCATGTCGACCTTTAGACCTGTCGACCTAGCACATGTCGACCTAGAAACCCTGTCGACCTTCCATCCATGTCAACCTAGTGACTGTCGACCTATAGTGGTCGACCTAAACATTGTCGACCTAGATACTGTCGATAAAACGAACCACACCCAGGTTAGGGTTAGGCTGTGAGGGGAAGGTTAGGATTAGACACTAGGCAAAGGGTTAGGGGTAGGGATTAGGGTTAGAGGGAGAGCACTCAACAGAAAGCTATTGCATCAGATGAGTCCGCTGGAACTGCTCATGTGACCTCCAGGACCTGGAAGCTACCCGCGAAGGCACCCTTGTAGTCGGGCAGTGGTGTACTTAACATATTTGGCACAAGGGGTGGGTCCTTCATTTTACATCCCCCCTCCACACAACATACCTCCAACATTTTATAAACATGTGGCCTGGCCTTGCATGACAGCAGTGTGACCTCACATCACACCCACCATTCCTGTTACTCTGGGGATGTGCCCAGCTCACACCCATCACTGTGTACATGCAGTCCACATGTTCAGAACAGCGGTGACCAAGTGCTCTTCTAACTTCCCACCTGCAGGACAGTAAAGAGGTATGTCTACCCTGCATGCCCCCGAGTACTCACCTCTCATGGCCGGCTCTTCTTGAATCCTTCCAGCTCTGTGTTCTGCAAGCACAGTTCATACAGCACACAACAGCTCCAGAGACCTCTCATTAGTGTTACGGATATGGTGTGCCCCCTGAGGGGTCTATTCATGAAGCAGTAAAGAGTGGAGAAACAGACCAGTGGAGAAGTTACCCATGGCAACCAATCAGCATCTCCCTTACCTTTTAGAGAATGTAATTGATAAAGGCTTCCTTCAAAGCTGATTGGTTGCTATGGGCAACTTCTCACTGGTCCTTTTCTCCACTCTTTTCACTGCTTCATGAATAGACCCCTTAATGAGGGAGCCACCGTGCAGAACAAAGAGCTGCGCCAGGCTCCCATAGTGCTGAGCAGCCTCATTGATGCCATGAGATGTGACACCACAGTCACTCAGCACCAGGGATGGACTTGGGCCTCGTTCCGGCATCCGTATGCGCGTGCGCAACTAGCAAGGGAAGCGCGGACACTGCTAAAGGGGGTGTGCCGTGAGTCAGGGGGTGTGGACTCGCGGTACGCCCCCATATTGCTAAGCAACAGGGCACGCAGACACTGTAAGTGGGGGCGGGACGTGAATAAGGGGGCGTGGACATATTGCTAAGCAACAGGCACTACAGGTGGCGGCGGCAGTGGTGGTCGAACCAGAAAGCTGGGAGCAGCGCTGCGCACGGCCTTCCTGGCTCTCTGTGGACCGGCCCATTGGCCCTTCTTGCATTTGCCAGAAGTACCAGATGGGCAGTCCGGCCCTGCTCAGCACTATGGAAGTGACTCCCAGTAGTCAACAACTGTGAGTGACACAGACAGTAAAACAGACTTGACTGTATAATACCATTAACTACAGTGGTACAATGATAAGTGTTGGTGTGAAAAAAATGGTGGTATAAAACTGCTCTATGTACTATATATTGGGGTCTCAAAAATGTTCTGTGTTGTATGGCGGCCACTGCGATGGAGTGTGTACTATGCTGTGTTTGTGGTATGTGGTATTTGGTATGTGAATACTGGAGATGAGAACATTTCCACAGCTCTACAAATCTGACTACAGAACCACCTACAAATAACCATGTGCTCAATCAGGTAACATAGCCACGATCAATGATCAGTGAAGGGTTGTGGAGGTGATTCTCAATCATCCAGTCAGAAGTGATTATGTAATGGGGCTGTTCGTCATCATCGTAATCATAGTATATTAACACCTGCCCTGCAGCAGGTGCAAAAGTTAGGTCAGGATTTGCATGGGGGGGGGGGGTTCCAGAAATAGGTGGAGCCAAGCACAGGGGTGAAGACTGAGGTGATCCAGTATATGCTGGGTCCGTAAAACTAGTGTGTGTGTGTGTATACTATATATATATATATATATATATATATATATATATATACTGTATGTATGTATATATATACATACATATATAAATATATATATATATATATATATGCATAGATATATACACAAGTATAACACACACAAACACATATATATGTTATAAATGTACATATAAATTAATATAGACCATAATTAAAATAAAGTAAACTTTTATTAAGCACTTACAAGTGCCACCAGGAAGACAGCAGACTGCAGAGGACGCTAGACAGGCATTAGTAAGATTCATCTCTGGAGTCTTGGATAGTGGAGGGACGGAGGTGGAGATCAGGGGGAGCCACAGCTAGAAGACAAATAGCAGCCAGGAAGAATCTGCTGCACAACCTGCGATTCGCGGGTCTTTAAAGGGGCGGAGCCTAATGCCGGGAGGGGCTAGGCTTAAATCGTGGTCCGCGAAATGCAGCAAAAAATATATATAGTTTTGTCAGGGGGGTTTCTGGGTGCTCAGAAACCCGCCCTGCGTGCGCCACTGGGTTTCTCAAATGGCTGAGTCCCAAAACTAGTTACTGTTACCGCTTGGGTGCCGAGGCATCTCCCTTTGTGAAGTTCACATTAATGTGAATAGATTGTTCAATGGAAAGGATGAATGACACTCACTTGGACTACTTGTAAGTAACATATAGGGAGAGATAAAGGGGGTAATTCAGACTTGATCACTGCTGAGCGTTTTCGCACAGCGGTCGATCAGGTACAAATTGCGCATGCATATGCACTGCAATGCGCAGGCACATCACACGGGTACAAAGCGGATCGCCGCTTAGTGA
Source organism: Pseudophryne corroboree (assembly GCF_028390025.1). Classification (NCBI taxonomy): domain Eukaryota; kingdom Metazoa; phylum Chordata; class Amphibia; order Anura; family Myobatrachidae; genus Pseudophryne; species Pseudophryne corroboree. Next base: position 92,102,980 of record NC_086453.1, on the reverse strand, counting down.
CGGGTTTGTGCGACGGATCCGTTTGTACGGGCGATCACAAGGAGATTGACACGAAGAAGGAGTTTGTGGGTGTCAACTGGCTGTTTTCAGGGAGTGTCTGGAAAAACGCAGGCGTGTCCATGCGTTTGCAGGGAAGGTTCTTGACGTCAATTCCGGTAGTCCTGGGCTGCGCAGAGACTGCACAAAATCTGTTTGTACAGCTCTGCTACACAGGCGTTCGCACACTTGCACAGATAAAATACACTCCCCCTGTAGGCGGCGACTATCTGATCGCAGCAGTGCAAAAATCGCTTGCTAGCGATCAGGTCTGATTTAGGCCCAAAGTGCCACCCAATCAGCTCCTACCTGACATTTTTCAAACAGACCCTTTAAAATCAGTTAGAAGCTGATTGGTTGGTACTTTATATCTCTCCAATATTTGATAAATCTTCCCATAGACCTGTAAGAGAATAGAGAAAGGCGGTGTGAACGCATTACAGTTAAATGGAATCTCTGAGAATCCAACCAACAACATATCCACTTTATAGAAAGTACAATTTGATCAATTCTTTCCACCCAAAACAACATGTTTAGTTTGACATAGAGTTGTTCTTTAATATCATTTAACACAGACAATTCTAGCTGAAAAATTAGACACAGGGTAGATGATTGTTTCTGCCATGCAAAATGGGTCATGTTGGAAGCTTTGCTCTTTTTATGATTTATGAACATTGCATGTACCAATGTATTCACCCTTTATAAAAAGAATGTCCCATTTATTTTCCCTTTCATGTGAACTCTCGGGTACAGTAGGCCACTAAATATCACTAGTACTAATGAAAAATAAAAACTCTCCTAAATCTGCCTTTAAACTAAGCTTTCATTCATTTGGCAACAGATTATTTTAATAAATCTGATGAAGGTTGTGCGTCTTACGGGATTCTGTGTAGCCAGGAGACACTAAAAGTGATTTAGCACAAGGATGGTTCTTGACTCATGAGATTAAATTTCACGGTGTCCCCACAGACAGCGAATGCTTACTTTAATAATGTGCAGTAGCATTATGTGAAAATAAGTCTAGACTTGCAAAAGTGGTGTGAAGTGAAACAACTGTCTATTACACTGGGACTGCAGGAGGGGGTGAAAGTTGACAATCTCGGGGTCCCAATCTTGTTAATCACCTGAGCCCCCCAACAGCCCATTACATTCTAAGAGAACTCTATTATAAGGCTGGTAGCTTGTTATATTACTTGTAGTGTTACTAATAGTGGAAAACATTCCAGGCCACCTACTGGTTGGGAATTTGAGGTTGAGGGAACACTGCCTGGTTTTTCATTAATCATTAAATTCCTTACAGTGTCTGGAAAATGTTTTATTCCACTAAAGCAGTAGCTCCCAAACTGCAGGGAAGCCACGGGTTGGTGGATCAGGACCAAATCAACTTATTTATAGTTCATGTGATAAGCAAAACCAGAGTTAGTGGCTGCCAGTCATACAATATGTGGCAAATAGTAGCACAACCCTGTCCACCACCATATAACGGAGGGTGTGGTATGGCTGACCGGCACCCACGAGTGGAAATAGTCCCTGTTGGTCGGCATGCCGACCGTCGGGATAATGAGGGGTGGGGATGTTGGTGGAGGTCATGTGACCATGGGTCTCCCGACCGCCGGTCACATGAATACCACCCCATAACGGACCCTGCACAACCCTGTCCATCACATAACTGATCCTAAGGCACAGGTACCGTAGAAACAATTTACCAAATTGAATTATTTTTGCAGAATTTTTCAGTAAGAATCTTTTGGCCTAGGGGGGCCCATGAAAACAAGAAGGTACTCTAGGGAGTGCGTGATTCATAGACGTTTGAGAGCAACGCTGCACTAAAGTATTGGACAAGATCATTTCTCTACCAGAGTTGAATCAACAGCAAAAAATAAAATAAAAAAAACTCAACACAAACGTCTTTTCTTCTGCAAATGAGCCCATTTTGCTCCGAAAGACCAATTAACTATGGTTAAAATTAAAGACACATTTACAGATATTAAGGAGCACAAAAGAACAAAAGCCAAATGCTGTATTCATGCTGCTGAATAGTTCAGTAGACCGCTAAAACACAGGCAATTATTGAATGCAATTCCAGACATTTATAATTAACATCCAACACAATTAATGTGGGAAATGATCTAATATATTCGTTATCACTCATTATTTGTTAAGTGTTCAAGTGTTTACCGAGCAAAACAAAAGCACACAAACTGCCATGATGTGCACAGACAACTGTAAGGCCATAGCCAAGGTCGCAGCTTTGGTTACAGTTTTAGTTTTGTTACATTTTTTATTTATTTTGGTTTGTTACTAGCGGAGATTCTGAACTGTCACATGATACTCTGATAAGTTTCCATTATTGCCAATACCAAAAGATTCTCTGTAAGCTGAATGTAATAATTACTGATAAGCCAACTACTCTTATTACTGTGTAATGCCATGTCAGTGGATATAAATCTCACTTTGAGTGACTGCATTAAATACACACTACAGTACCTGGATACTCCATGAAATCCTCTATGTTTTTTTAGAAGGACTGTATAATAGTGCAGTAGGGTTGGCCTTCGACCATCGATGGTTGCAAACCATTGATTGTTTAATGGCAGTTTTAAATACTGTAGTTTTTCTATTGATTGCGGTGAACCAATGGTTCCGAACCACTGATGATACAGAGAATCCAAATGGTTTCTCCTGCCTCCACCCCCCCCTCCAGCCTAGCTGAGCCCCCTGATGCACCCACAAAGGCCTGATACTAGATCCTGATTGGCCCATGGGCCAGTCATTGAAAGAGCAGGGATGAACATCAGTGGGTAAAGCCATCAATGGTTGCATAGTGTGCAACCACTGATTTTAACCATCGATGGCTAGCACACCGATGGCCACCCCTATTGTACCACTCATCAACAAGCAGTATATTTATAACATGGCATTCTTGGTACCTCCACAGCACAGTGAGACTCATATGAAACATGTATATAGTAGTGATGAGCGGGTTCGGTTCCTCAGAAACCGAACCCCCCGAACTTCACCCATTTTACACGGGTCCGAGGCATACTCGGATTCTCCCGTATGGCTCGGTTAACCCGAGCGCGCCCGAACGTCATCATCCCGCTGTCGGATTCTCGCGAGATTCGGATTCTATATAAGCAGCCGCGCGTCGCCGCCATTTTCACGCGTGCATTGGAAATGTTAGGGAGAGGACGTGGCTGGCGTCCTCTCCGTTTATTAATGTTGATGAAAATATTTGTGCTTATTGCTTAATTGTGGGGACTGGGGAGCAGCTGTATTATATAGGAGGAGTACAGTGCAGAGTTTTGCTGACCAGTGACCACCAGTATACGTTGTCTGCCTGAAAAACACTCCATATCTGTGCTCAGTGTGCTGCATATATCTGTGCTCACACTGCTTTATTGTGGGGACTGGGGAGCAGCTGTATTATACAGGAGGAGTACAGTGCAGAGTTTTGCTGACAGTGACCACCAGTATACGTTATCTGCCTGAAAAACACTCCATATCTGTGCTCAGTGTGCTGCATATATCTGTGCTCACACTGCTTTATTGTGGGGACTGGGGACCACCAGTATATTATATAGGAGGAGTACAGTGCAGAGTTTTGCTGACAGTGACCACCAGTATACGTTGTCTGCCTGAAAAACACTCCATATCTGTGCTCAGTGTGCTGCATATATCTGTGCTCACACTGCTTTATTGTGGGGACTGGGGACCAGCAGTATTATATAGGAGGAGTACAGTGCAGAGTTTTGCTGACAGTGACCACCAGTATACGTTGTCTGCCTGAAAAACACTCCATATCTGTGCTCAGTGTGCTGCATATATCTGTGCTCACACTGCTTTATTGTGGGGACTGGGGACCAGCAGTATAATATAGGAGGAGTACAGTGCAGAGTTTTGCTGACAGTGACCACCAGTATACGTTGTCTGCCTGAAAAACACTCCATATCTGTGCTCAGTGTGCTGCATATATCTGTGCTCACACTGCTTTATTGTGGGGACTGGGGACCACAGGATATTATATAGGAGGAGTACAGTGCAGAGTTTTGCTGACCAGTGACCACCAGTATACGTTGTCTGCCTGAAAAACACTCCATATCTGTGCTCAGTGTGCTGCATATATCTGTGCTCACACTGCTTTATTGTGGGGACTGGGGACCAGCAGTATTATATAGGAGGAGTACAGTGCAGAGTTTTGCTGACAGTGACCACCAGTATATATAGCAGTACGGTACGGAAGGCCACTGCTCTACCTACCTCTGTGTCGTCAAGTATACTATCCATCTAGATTCTATACCTGTGGTGCATTTTAGTTTTGCAGTTTGCTGACAGTGACCACCAGTATATATAGCAGTATGGTACGGAAGGCCACTGCTCTACCTACCTCTGTGTCGTCAAGTATACTATCCATCTAGATTCTATACCTGTGGTGCATTTTAGTTTTGCAGTTTGCTGAAAGTGACCACCAGTATATATAGCAGTATGGTACGGAAGGCCACTGCTCTACCTACCTCTGTGTCATCAAGTATACTATCCATCTAGATTCTATACCTGTGGTGCATTTTAGTTTTGCAGTTTGCTGACAGTGACCACCAGTATATACAGCAGTACGGTACGGAAGGCCACTGCTCTACCTACCTCTGTGTCATCAAGTATACTATCCATCCATACCTGTGGTGCATTTCAGTTGTGCGCAGTATATATAGTAGTAGGCCATTGCTATTGATACTGGCATATAATTCCACACATTAAAAAATGGAGAACAAAAATGTGGAGGTTAAAATAGGGAAAGATCAAGATCCACTTCCACCTCGTGCTGAAGCTGCTGCCACTAGTCATGGCCGAGACGATGAAATGCCATCAACGTCGTCTGCCAAGGCCGATGCCCAATGTCATAGTAGAGAGCATGTAAAATCCAAAAAAACAAAAGTTCAGTTAAATGACCCAAAAATCAAAATTAAAAGCGTCTGATGAGAAGCGTAAACTTGCCAATATGCCATTTACGACACGGAGTGGCAAGGAACGGCTGAGGCCTTGGCCTATGTTCATGGCTAGTGGTTCAGATTCACATGAGGATGGAAGCACTCATCCTCTCGCTAGAAAACTGCAGTGCCACTCCTAGATGGGCCAGGTGTTTGTGTCGGTCACTTGGGTTGCTTAGCTTAGTCACACAGCTACCTCATTGCACCTCTTTTTTTCTTTGCATCATGTTCTGTTTGGGGACTATTTTTTTGAAGTGCCATCCTGTCTGACACTGCAGTGCCACTCCTAGATGGGCCAGGTGTTTGTGTCGGCCACTTGTGTCGCTTAGCTTAGTCACACAGCGACCTTGGTGCGTCTCTTTTTTTCTTTGCATCATGTGCTGTTTGGGGACTATTTTTTTGAAGTGCCATCCTGCCTGACACTGCAGTGCCACTCCTAGATGGGCCAGGTGTTTGTGTCGGCCACTTGTGTCGCTTAGCTTAGCCATCCAGCGACCTCGGTGCAAATTTTAGGACTAAAAATAATATTGTGAGGTGTGAGGTGTTCAGAATAGACTGAAAATGAGTGGAAATTATGGTTATTGAGGTTAATAATACTATGGGATCAAAATGACCCCCAAATTCTATGATTGAAGCTGTTTTTGAGGGGTTTTTGTAAAAAAACACCCGAATCCAAAACACACCCGAATCCGACAAAAAAATTTCAGGGAGGTTTTGCCAAAACGCGTCCGAATCCAAAACACGGCTGCGGAACCGAATCCAAAACCAAAACCCGAAAAATTTCCGGTGCACATCACTAGTATATAGTGACTCGATATGCTGGGACATTTACAAGAACAATATTTGCATCCCACAGGCTACATATTGTGCACTAGTATAGAGAGTGGACAGCAAGGGGAGCCATGGGTATGTGAACCAAGTAAGAATAGCACCTATTATCCTTGTGGGTCAGTTCCCAGCTGGGGGATAATAAAGTCCAAAGTGCAGGAAATTTGGCTCCATGATTGCATCATCATGGCATCAACCCCTTGCAGTTTTAAGCCATAATTTATTATGAATTGTGTTATCAAAACCCTGGGCCACCCACTTTGCTCTGGAGCAGATTGGCCCACTCTTTTGGGAGTCTAGGTGAGCCCCCACCCCTGAAATTCAGGACACCCCTGGACATTTCAGGAGAGTTGGAAAACATGACTAAGAATTAGAGATGTGTGTGAAGACCCTCGTGTTTTGGTTCTAAATCATCGTGTTTTGGTTTTGCAAAACCTCCTCAAATGTTTTGGGTTTGGTTTTGGATCTGAGTTTCTATAAAAATCAATAAAAACAGGTAAAATCATGTGACTTGGATCTGTAAATGTTCCTATAGTATTATTAACATCAATAACATTCATTTCTAGCCATCTTTCCAGTCAATTTTGCCCACCTACAATACACTCTCCTGAGCGAAATGGCACCTGAAATCACAAGGTAGGGACTTACATGGAATTCCGAACTTGAGGGAAGATCCAACAAGCGACTTCGTCCACTCAGATCCCCAAATTGTGATCGGAGCTGGACTTCATTATGCTCAGATTCCCAAAGTTCGGGTGTGTTCAGAAAAAGCAAACTGCTCATCTCTACTAAGAATCAAAGCTGGGTTCCAGGATTATATTTTCTGGTCCACTGATGCAAATATGTAATAGACTATGGGGGGCGTTCAATTAGCAGCGAATTTGCAGCAATTTACCGCAATTGCCATTTTCACAATTTTTGCATTTTTTTTGCCACAAAAATGTACTTTTTGTGGGTATGCGCGCTTCCGTGATTTGCCTTATTCAAATGCAAATTAGCGAAAACTGTATTACTGTGAAAATTGGTGGCAAAAGTGAAAAATGGGTAAATCTGTCCGTACCCCTAAAAAAGCTAAACTAACATCGTATAACAGTATAAAAGTTTATTAGTAGTTATAATAAACATATTTCTGGTACTTCAGCTGGGTCAAATGCATAGCCATGCCTTTGAGGGCCCCTTAGCAACATTTTATCATGACTAAGGTTTTTGTGAACCCGGTGCTAGCGAAGTCTGCGCGGGCGACTGGAGGACTACACGAATACCACCACTGACCTGGTTTTGGAAGTGTTGTGGACTCGGGGTCTCTTCCGGTGACTGGGAAGAGGAACCGCGGCAGAGATGGCCGAATCCAGGTTCTCCTCATGCAGGATGAGGTCGGCAGACAGGAAGCACGTGTGGGCGCTGAAGGTCTCCTGAAAGACAGAACTGGAAAGGCGCTGATGAATCAGTGAAGAATAACAGGTACAACTGTGCTAAAGGGCACGGGGTGCTTGGGGACACTGAGGTGCTTGGAGACACTGAGGTGCTTGGAGACACTGAGGTGCTTGGAGACACTGAGGTGCTTGGAGACACTGAGGTGCTTGGAGACACTGAGGTACTTGGAGACACTGAGGTACTTGGAGACACTGAGGTACGTAGAGGCACTGAGGTGCGTAGAGGCACTGAGGTGCGTAGAGGCACTGAGGTGCGTAGAGGCACTGAGGTGCGTAGAGACACTGAGGTGCGTAGAGGCACTGAGGTGCGTAGAGGCACTGAGGTGCGTAGAGACACTGAGGTGCGTGAAGACACTGGGGTGCGTAGAGACACTGGAGTGCGTAGAGACACTGGGGTGCTGAGGCACGGAGGCACGGAGGTGCTGGAAGCACGGAGGTACTGAGGCACGGAGGTGCGGAGGCACGGAGGTGCTGAGGCACGGAGATGCTGAGTCACGGAGATGCTGGAAGCACGGAGGCACGGAGGTGCTGGAAGCACGGAGGTACTGAGGCACGGAGGTGCTGAGGCACGGAGATGCTGAGTCACGGAGGTGCTGGAAGCACGGAGGTGTTGGAAGCACGGAGGTACTGAGGCACGGAGGTGCTGAGGCACGGAGATGCTGAGTCACGGAGCTGCTGGAAGCACGGAGGCACGGAAGTACTGAGCTCTGGAGATCCCAACTACAACAGTAGTAAAACTGAAACACGACAGCTGTGGTTTTCAGTGGAGAACATGGAATTCAGTACTGTGCCTTTAAGACGAAACATTGCAGCTGTGCCTTTACATTGAGACTCAGGGAAATGGTGAAATCAAATGGCAACACACAAGTAACCATACAGGAACAAGGGAACAGAGTTTCCACAGGAACTTAGGTACACACAAGGCTGTATGTGACACGAGGAACTGGCCCAGATTCCAACTCAGCCTCCTGATTTATACTTCCTGGTCCTTGATGATTGGTGGGCAGGATTAGGTGATGTCACTGTCATGTGACTACTCTAGCCAAGGCTGTGATGTAGAATGAGGCCTAGCAGGCCAAGAGAACACTGAAGCCTGGACTTCTGCAAAACACAGGATGCTTGCTTTTAGATTACTGAATTCAGCCTCACACAGGAGATCACCACAGGTGGAGCTGATTACCTCTCAGGCAGAGAACTCAGGAAACTCAGTGCTGACAAGCTGTTTAACTCCGTGAGTGAAAAGACACAGGATCCAGGACAGAAAGCAGGGGTAAGTCACCAAATATGAGAATTACAGTCAGGATTGTGACAGTATCCCCCTCTTCGAGGGTGGACTCCGGACACCCATCTAATCTTAGGGGAATTGAGAAATTCATACAGAAGAATTTAGGACCTTCGTTGATGCCTCTTCTTCTTATGGGAACGTTTGGTTTTGACCAAGGACCGCGGGATCTCCTGTAAAGAAAAACCTTCCTTAGAAAACATGGGGGCTCCCAAGAAAGGAGTAGCATCATGGACTGGATCAAATTCAGAGTCTGAGTCCAAGTCTAATGGAAGATATGAATCTCCCATAGATACACAGTTTGCAGATGAAAATGAGGTGCACTGGAGATTTAAATTCTCTGGGCTAGGAGAGACTCCAACATGAGCAATTTTAATGGTCGGATTCTTACTGAAGGAGATTCTTAGATTATCCCTGGGAGGACAGCACAAACTTCCTTCTGCATTCCCTTTAAAGCCTGATTTCTTTACCGAGTCAGATTCCATAGGTTTAGGACCAAATTCTTTAACCACAGCATTACTAAAATTCTGTAAGTCATGGAACACAGGATCATTACTCTCAAAAAGCATGTTGGCCCACTCCAAAGCTCTTCCTCTGAATGCCAGGAACAGATATCGAGTAACGTTGGAAGGAGTTACTGCACCTGAAGGATCAGACTCCATCCGAGACAGAAATTGTTCAACCAAAGCGGCATATTGCAGTAAATCTCCATCGAAGTAAATAGGTGGTAAACCATCAGACGAAAGCTTAGAGGCTGAAACTGGAGAAATCTTTGACTGGACGAGTAGGACTGGATTGGATCCGGGGATGCTTGAATTGGCTGGAACCAAAGGAGACTGACCAGGCTGGTCCTGGAGTAACACTGGACCGGCTGGAACCGGAACGAACTGACCAGGCGGAGCCTGGAGTATTGCTGGACCGGCTGGAACCGGAACGGATTGGCCAAGCTGGGCCTGGAGTATTGCTGGACCGGCTGGAACCGGGACGGACTGACCAGGCTGGGCCTGGAGTATTGCTGGACCGGCTGGAACCGGGACGGACTGAGTCCTTTCTTCACGGGGCTGAACCAAGGCAGGAGCCCCCACTTCACGGGGCTGGGCTGAGGCAAGAGCCCCCACTTCACGGGGCTGGGCTGAGGCAAGAGCCCCCACTTCACGGGGCTGGGCTGCGCTCTGAAGGCTCTCTGGCTGGGCAGCGCTCTGAAGGCTCTCTGGCTGGGCAGCGCTCTGAAGGCTCTCTGGCTGGGCAGTGCTCTGAAGGCCCTCTGGCTGGGCAGCACTCTGTAGACCCTCTGGCTGGGCAGCACTCTGTAGACCCTCTGGCTGGGCAGCACTCTGTAGACCCTCTGGCTGGGCAGCACTCTGTAGACCCTCTGGCTCTGGACCCTCGGATCCCCTTCCTGGGGCTGTACCCTCGGAACCCCCTCCTGGGGCTGGACCCTCTGAAGAACCCCCTCCTGGGGCTGTGCCCTCTGAAGAACCCCCTCCTGGGGCTGGACGCTCTGAACCCCTCACTGGGGCTTGACGCTCTGAACCCCTCACTGGGGCTGGACGCTCTGAACCCCTCACTGGGGCTGGACGCTCTGAAGAACCCCTTCTTGGGGCTGGACACTCTGAAGAACCCCTTCTTGGGGCTGGACACTCTGAAGACGCCCCCCCTGGGGCTGAAGACACGGACGCCCCCCCTGGGGCTGGACACTCTGAAGACGCCCCTCCTGGGGCTAGACACTTTGAAGACGCCCCTCCTGGGGCTGGACACTTTGAAGACGCCCCTCCTGGGGCTAGACACTCTGAAGACGCCCCTCCTGGGGCTAGACACTCTGAAGACGCCCCTCCTGGGGCTGGACACTTTGAAGACGCCCCTCCTGGGGCTGGACACTCTGAAGACGCCCCTCCTGGGGCTGGACACTCTGAAGACGCCCCTCCTGGGGCTGGACACTCTGAAGACGCCCCTCCTGGGGCTGGACACTCTGAAGACGCCCCTCCTGGGGCTGGACACTCTGAAGACGCCCCTCCTGGGGCTGGACACTCTGAAGACGCCCCCCCTGGGGCTGGACACTCTGAAGACGCCCCCCCTGGGGCTGGACACTCTGACTCCTCTGTGACTCTAAATGGCTTGAATATTCTTCTCTGGACACCCAACTTGGGATAAGGTCTTTTAATCACCGGACCCCAGTCATAAATTTGAGTCTCTTTCCGAGTAGCCATCTTGATACCCCCGTCAGCAGTAGCAGGATCGGCTACTGTGGATGACTTGTAGACATGAGCACTGTGATACTGCGATTTGTCACCATTCCCTGGCTTGCGAAGAATGCAGTCTTTAACAAAATGACCGGAATTTCCACAGTAAAGACAGAGGTGTAGCTCCCTACGCCGCTGACGTTCAGCTTCAGAGAGCTTGGGCCGTGGATAGCTCTGATGAACAACTTTTCCTTGCACAGAGGAAGAGACTCTATTAACTGGTTGGGACAAAACAGGATCAACAACGTTGGTAGTATTCCTGAGGAGATCAGGCATTACAGAGAGAATACTAGGCAAAAGTTCTTGTAACTGTAATAACATCTGGTAGAATATCTGCAGTTGGTCAGGAGTCTTAGAGCAGAAGGTCAGAGAATCTCTGGAGAAAGAATTCCGCTGCAGACACTGTGCCAATTGATGCTGAGTCGACTCCAGACCTTCCAAGCGTCCTGCAATATTGCTTAGGAGGTCCTGCGTCAGACAAACACTTTCGGCCGGGTCCATGGGGCCAGTTCCTACTATCATGACTAAGGTTTTTGTGAACCCGGTGCTAGCGAAGTCTGCGCGGGCGACTGGAGGACTACACGAATACCACCACTGACCTGGTTTTGGAAGTGTTGTGGACTCGGGGTCTCTTCCGGTGACTGGGAAGAGGAACCGCGGCAGAGATGGCCGAATCCAGGTTCTCCTCATGCAGGATGAGGTCGGCAGACAGGAAGCACGTGTGGGCGCTGAAGGTCTCCTGAAAGACAGAACTGGAAAGGCGCTGATGAATCAGTGAAGAATAACAGGTACAACTGTGCTAAAGGGCACGGGGTGCTTGGGGACACTGAGGTGCTTGGAGACACTGAGGTGCTTGGAGACACTGAGGTGCTTGGAGACACTGAGGTACTTGGAGACACTGAGGTACTTGGAGACACTGAGGTACGTAGAGGCACTGAGGTGCGTAGAGGCACTGAGGTGCGTAGAGGCACTGAGGTGCGTAGAGGCACTAAGGTGCGTAGAGACACTGAGGTGCGTGAAGACACTGGGGTGCGTAGAGACACTGGAGTGCGTAGAGACACTGGGGTGCTGAGGCACGGAGGCACGGAGGTGCTGGAAGCACGGAGGTACTGAGGCACGGAGGTGCGGAGGCACGGAGGTGCTGAGGCACGGAGATGCTGAGTCACGGAGATGCTGGAAGTGCTGAGGCACGGAGATGCTGAGTCACGGAGATGCTGGAAGCACGGAGGCACGGAGGTGCTGGAAGCACGGAGGTACTGAGGCACGGAGGTGCTGAGGCACGGAGATGCTGAGTCACGGAGGTGCTGGAAGCACGGAGGTGTTGGAAGCACGGAGGTACTGAGGCACGGAGGTGCTGAGGCACGGAGATGCTGAGTCACGGAGCTGCTGGAAGCACGGAGGCACGGAAGTACTGAGCTCTGGAGATCCCAACTACAACAGTAGTAAAACTGAAACACGACAGCTGTGGTTTTCAGTGGAGAACATGGAATTCAGTACTGTGCCTTTAAGACGAAACATTGCAGCTGTGCCTTTACATTGAGACTCAGGGAAATGGTGAAATCAAATGGCAACACACAAGTAACCATACAGGAACAAGGGAACAGAGTTTCCACAGGAACTTAGGTACACACAAGGCTGTATGTGACACGAGGAACTGGCCCAGATTCCAACTCAGCCTCCTGATTTATACTTCCTGGTCCTTGATGATTGGTGGGCAGGATTAGGTGATGTCACTGTCATGTGACTACTCTAGCCAAGGCTGTGATGTAGAATGAGGCCTAGCAGGCCAAGAGAACACTGAAGCCTGGACTTCTGCAAAACACAGGATGCTTGCTTTTAGATTACTGAATTCAGCCTCACACAGGAGATCACCACAGGTGGAGCTGATTACCTCTCAGGCAGAGAACTCAGGAAACTCAGTGCTGACAAGCTGTTTAACTCCGTGAGTGAAAAGACACAGGATCCAGGACAGAAAGCAGGGGTAAGTCACCAAATATGAGAATTACAGTCAGGATTGTGACACATTTTGAAGGGCTCTCCATCCCAATGCTTCTAGAGAGACACCTCTCTGCAGCAGTTGTTAATTTTATGCCCTATATTAGTGCCCTAGTTCATTTTCTGAACCATAGTAGAGCCTTATTTAATGTTATGCCCCATAGTGGTGCCCTAGTTTCTTTTATGAATCGTAGTGGTGATTAAGTTCACCCTATGTCAGATTTCAGAGCTGCCAGTACACATTATGCCACACAGTATCCCCAATTCACATTATGATATCTAGTGCTCCCCGTTCATATTGTGCCTCATTCCAGTGCCCCGGTTCAAATTGTACAACATTAAAATGCCCTCCTGTTCATTTTATACCACACTACAATGAGCAGGTCCAGGGGCATACCTAGATATATTTCAGTCAACAAGGAAATGTTTGTAAGGACCCCTATGTACCACCCAATGGCGAAAAATGTATATAACACATATAATGTTGACAGGGAAGGTGGGCCCCTCTCAGCTCTGGGCCCCATAGCAGCTGCACTGCCTGCACCTATTGTAGCTACATCCTTGGTCAAATGTTGGCTGTTATATGGCTGTTATATGCATTTAAAAAAATTAAATAAAAAAAATGATAGAAAGCTATTTTTTTTCCAGAAATCGAAGTGCTAAAATTAAACTTGGGGTAGATAAAAATGGGTATAAGTATATATTTGGGTAATTTTAGGGCACTTTTAAATACAAATGTAAACAGACTGATTACTCCCACCTGCAAATCTAAAAACACTTGTCCCACTCATGAAGCACCCCAATATACCTGTCATATACCTTGTACCCCAATTTCCATCATGTTGAATTTTTTCACACCAATAATGGCATGCCACTATTGGTAAATTAAAAATAATTAAAAACTTCTAAGTGCCTAATTAATAACTCAGGGGGTTGTCCCAGGGGTTCAGAAACAAATCCCAACATTTTTAACTTAAAATATGGATTTTCCCCATGTTTATCATCTGCTCAGAGCTGGTGAATTGAAATTTGCTGTAAAATTACTGCAAAACCATTTTGTGGACAATTGAATAGGTGTTTTGGTGAATTTAGCACGATTGCATGTCTTTTACCAGGAAAATGTGTGTTTGACGGTAATTGAATTTCCCCCTATAATGGAAACTTTCCTTATGAGTTTCCAGAATATTTACATCAACAGTTTAGGACTACCAGTTAAAAAAAACAAAAACTGTGTATCACTGAATTATATTATAATAATCTAGTATGAAGCAGGATCTTACTCCTAATGCCAAGTATTATAATGTAGCAATTAGTAGAGGGGATATACAGTAAATAGATCAGTATAATGAATGTGATCTCACACTTCTGAGAGTTACAATAGTACTGCTTCTGAGACACCTGTGTTTACTGAATAAACCTGCATTACTGTGTAGAATCAGACAGGTCTGAAACTAAATATCCTGAGATCAGACAACGGTGGAGAGTACGATAACAAAGTCTTAGCAGCATTCCTTAGGAAATATGGCATAAAGCATCAGCTAACAATTGCTTACACACTGGAACAGAATGACGTGAGAGAGCAGGCAAACCGCACAATTGTTGAAAGAGCACGAGCTATGTTAAGTGATGCTGGCCTGGAAAAGAAGTTTTGGGCAGAAGCAGTATCTACTGCAGTTTACCTAAAGAATTGTGCACCTACAGTACAGTGGCCGTCAAAGGTAAAACGCCACTGGAGTCGTGGTCCAGGAAAAAGCCAAGTGTCAGTCATCTTCATGTCTTTGGGTGCAAAGCTTTTGCACATATACCAAAGGAGAAAAAGAGGAGGCTAGATCCAAAATCCATAGAATGTATAATTCTCGGATACTGCGACGAAAGCAAAGGATACAGACTTTGGGATGTTACAAGTAAATGTCTTCTTAAATCCAGAGATGTGGTATTCTATGAGACAGTACCACTAACTGGAGCAGTGGAGCAACAAGAAAATGTATCATTGGATGTACAGGCAGCAGAAAGCGTGTCTGAATCTGAGAGTGTCAAAGCAGACAACAAGTCAGGGAACAGAAGTTCCCATGAGGAGCAACAATGGTGTTCCAGGCAAGAAATACAGTGAGGAGTAGCTTATTGTGATCCTCAAAACATACAAGATGCAAAGTCAAGCAGTGATTGGACAGAGTGGAAGTCAGCAATTGATACAGAATTGTCAGCAATAAATGATAACAGTAGATGGACTATGGTTGATAGACCAAGCGACCGTAAAATGATTAAAAATAAGTGGTTTTTCTGCAAGAAGTTGAACGCAGATGGGACAGTAGCTCATTACAAAGCCCGCCTTGTTGCCAAGGGATACACCCAGAAGTATGGAATCGATTACAGAGAGATCTACTCACCAGTCGCAAGGAATAGCACCTTAAGGTTAATGATTGCTGTTGCTACGCTACATAATCTACTGTTATATTAGCTAGACTTTCCATTCTGGAATGCAGAATCAGAGTTAGTTGAGAAAATCTACATGGAACCGCCTGAACACTATGATATGGATATATTCCAAACTGGGAAAATTTCTCTCCTAAAGAAGTCACTATATGGCCTCAAGCAAAGTGGTCATTGCTGGTATGTAAAGTTGGATGCAGGATTACTAGAAATAAACTTTGTTAAGTCAGAGACTGATCACTGCCTATACCACAAAACTATCAAAGAAAAGTTGTACATCATAGCTGTTTATGTGGATGATTTACTATTGGCAGGTAAAGTAGATCACATCCCTGACGTCAAGCACCAGCTTAAACAAAGATTCAAGTTGAATGATCTAGGCCCTGCAAATCATCTATTAGGTATGAAAATTGTACAAAACCTGCAAGAGGTAACTGTCACAATTGACCAACAAACATACATTGAGGCAATAATTTCCAAATACGGAATGACAGATGCAAAACCAGTTAGTATTCCCATTGTTAAAAGTGAAATTATGGTCAAGGCCATGTCACCAAGTAGCAAGGGGGAGATAGCAGAAATGCAAGAAATCCATTATCAAAATGCTATTGTTAGTTTGATGTATGCAAGCATTGGGACACGACCTGACATAACACATGCAGTAAGTCTGGCAAGTAAGTTCGCAAATAATCCTGGGAGACAACACTGGATTGCAGTAAGGAGAATACTAAGGTACCTCAAAGGTACAAGTTCACTAAAGCTGTTAAACACAAGGCTATTAACCATACTACACCAACATACATCTCTTCGCTTTTCTCAAAATATCTCCCAACCCAGCCCCATCACTCTTCACAAGAACTTCGTCTCTCATCCACACTCATTACTTGCTCTCATGCATGATTACAGGACTTTCTTCGGGCTGCACCCACTCTGTGGAATGCCCTACCACGTACATTAAGGCTCTCCTCTAGTCTTCAAACCTTCAAACGTTCTCTGAAAACTCACCTATTCAGAAAAGCTTATCAATTTCCAGAACCGCTCACATTACCTTCATAGCTTTCCTATCCAATTGTATCCCCACAGTATATTCTACACATATGCCCCACATATTTATTTCTTCATCCTCCCTTCCTACTGACCCTGGTTCATCACTGCTGTGATGTGATATCATGCAGCCCACGAAGAACCTTTGCAATCTGGTGGACAACTATGCAATAGATAGCACATAGGCTTGTGTATCAATGCCTATTTCCCCATAGATTGTAAGCTTGTGAGCAGGGCCCTCCTACCTCTGTTTGACTGTTTTTCCCAGTTTTGTCTTCTAATTGTGTCCAGTTGTAAAGTGCAAAGGAATTTGCTGCGCTATATAAGAAACTGTTAATAAATAAATAATAATAAGTAAAGCTGAGATTTACAAGCTCAACAGATACCGGCTTAAAAGTATTCTGTGATGCCGACTGGGGATCAGATGAGGATAATAGACATTCTTATAATGGATACCTGTTTGCACTGGCAGGTGCAGCCGTAAACTGAGCAAGTAAGAAACAACCCACAGTTGCTCTTTCTACAATAGAGACAGAGTACATGGCGCTCACATAAACTTCAAAAGAAGTGCTTTGGCTAAGAGAGACTTTATGTGAATTAGGTCTTCTTTACCATAGTGAGATCATCAACATACAGGGCGGTATTCAAATTATATATCACGCTCAATCTCCTTTGTAAAGTTTTCTCCATTATCGCGCATATTGCGTCCACAGTAATCAGGCTTAGCTGCATAAAGGGTTGGGCGCCCTCGCTACCTCAGGGGTAGCGAGCTGAACTGATTATACCATGCCCACCAGCAGAAGCAGAACGGGTGTGGAAGGCGGTGAAAAGAATTGAATACCGCCCATAGTGTGATAACAAGGGAGCAATTGATCTTTCTTGTAGCACAAAGCATCATGGACAGTCTAAGCACATTGCTATAAGACATCACTTCATCCGTGAGTTGGTGGAAAACAAGTCTGTCAATGTGGAATATGTTGCAAGTGAAGAAAATACTGCCGACATGTTGACAAAAGGACATCACACTTGTTACATGCATTCCTGATGGCATGTGAACTAGAATATGGTTAATGTTGATTTATTCTTACTGTTTTGCTTCACATTATGTTTTCGGTTACAGGAATGACATTATTGATTTGTTTGATAAAATGTCATGTTCTTTAAATATGTGACCGGAGACAGTCTTAAGCGAGGGGGAGTGTTAGTGTATGATGTGCTCTGTGCCTGTCTCCTTCTACATAGAAGTCTATGGGTGCCTCTCCTAGTGTTAATCCCCTTGTGCCAAGTGTCACTCGGAGGCGGAGCTATATGATGCAATCCCCTGCTCCACCATCTTAATGAGACTGAGTCCTTTGAGTGAGTGCAAGCGTGCAGAGCTGAGACTGGGAGCAGATCTCAGCTACAGAGACTTACAGAGTTCCTTTGTATGTATAGCAGCTCTGGAGCTGACGCTGAGCCGGGTGCCGCATCTTCTCTACAGTGGGAGTCAGACTGCACGGCTGTGCAGTCCTCCATCCCTCACCACCGGAGTCAACTCCTGATAAGTACCGCTACCATTGCTGTTACCTTGTATGATATAAGGGTCCCAATTACCTATATCAATACTGCATCTGAGTCACCTGTGTTTACTGAATAAACCTGCATTACTGTTTAAGTTCATTAAGTGTGTGGACTGACTTCACTGCAACAGGCAATCCAATACACTCTGCCAACAGCCCGAACCATATACAATGCAACACTATAGCTACTGTACACAATCAGTGGCGTATCTATAATGGGTGCAGTGCGCGCGGTGCACACAGGCCCCTGGGTCCAGAGGGGGCCCACACCGCACCCATTTCTTCTATACTTACCTTTCTGGTGTCCGTGTGTGGTCCCCCTACTCTCCATCCTATAGCCGGCAGCGCTGTTAGCACTCTGAGCACTAGAGACTCTGGCACAGTGCCACTGTGCCATTTTCTCAGACACTTGCACATTGTGCCAGCGTCTCTAGTGCCCAGAGCGCTAACAGCGCTGCCAGCTACGGGTAGGAGAGGAGGGGCCCTACACACAGAGACCCTCCTCTCTAGATGCGCCGCTGTACACAATACACTATTAGGCGATGTGTATAATAAGGGGTATAATTCATTTATCTAATTAAAATCGATGGAAATCGATCTTGAACGATGTTGTGTTTCAGAGGGTAAAATACATATTTACTAACATATGTTCTTTGATATTAATTTTTAAATGTTAGTAAATGTGTGTTTTAGCCCTAGAAACACGTCGACATGAAATTGATAAAAATCGACCTTTTGTAAATATACCCCTTAAAGAAGCCCCTCTATAGCCAAATTAAAGCTTTTCACTTAATTTCCATTGTGTACAGTTCCACATCACTGTAAGCTGTTTTTCCTGTTATCCAGTACCACTATATCCTGCTTTACAGAAAATGCTCCTCTACAGATTGTGACCACTTGTCTCGGTTAAAATACTCGTGAAAGTCCCTATTATCACTACTGGAGTTAAACATAACTAACTTATTGGAATGGTGTCTGAGGTTTAATTAATCATAGCCTTCAGTTGTGTCAGTGACATACTGCGTACACTCCTTTCTCTCCCCTGCTGTTGTACCTACACAATCATTTGCCTCTTGCTGAAATCATTGTTAGGCTCCTCTCTCGGTCTGCAGAATGCAGAGAACTGGTTCTGCTTTTGTTTTCAATCTGCTGGAAACATTATTAACAGATAATGGTCTATTACCCCGATGACCCGCTGTGTCCGAGAGTGGGAAAGCAAGTCTCCTGTGTGTAATGGAGTAAAAAGGAGCAGGTAACGAATGAAGCAGAAGGAGAGCTAGATCTAGAAGGTCGGCTCAATGTCAGCAAAGGCCAGTCATAGAGGATGCAAAAGTAGAAGGGTTTTAAAAAGCATTATACAGTATACGTTGGTGGAAAGTAAGCATAGGTTCTCTTGAGTAGGAGAATCTACTGTAACTTCCCTCTATTCTAATGGGCACTACACACTGGGCGATAATACTGAAAGATAGGAACGATCTCATTCATTAATGAATGAGATACAGTTCATATCTTTCAGTGTGGAGGCACCAGCGATGAACGATGCGCGGCCCCGCGCTCGTTCATCGCTGGTGCCCCTTCGCTTGTGCATGCAGGCCAATATGGACGATCTCGTCCATATTTGCCTGCACTGCTATGGAGCCGGGTGACGTGGGGAGTGAAGAAACTTCACTCCCCCTGTCACTGCCCCCCCCACTGCCGGGTCGCCCGTCGGCTGTATCCGCCGTCGGGCAGCTCGGCAGCAGATCGCAAAGTGTGTAGTGCCCATAAAAAGAGCCAGTCAATCTTATTTTCAAATCATTAGCTAAAGCCTGCATATACAGTGATGAGCAACTTTAGTGCTTCAAAAGAGACATATAAGACTGGAAAGACCATTGTTGTGGTACATTCCAGGTTTGCTGTGACCAGAAGGGTCACGTCTCGACAGTTTAGAGTTGTGGTCGGTGCAAATTGCAGCAAGGTCTCGAGAAAATGGGGCATTCCTTTTCTGTCATGAAAAGTTCCACAGATATATTTTCCAGAGACTGATTGTGCCACCTCCAGTAATCATTTATTTAGTAATCAGATTGTATCAAAGCATTTAGATCTGGGTACACACCTGACGATAAATGCAATATAATGATACATCACACTGCAGAACACAATATACGATCTGCTGTACAACAGCACAATGTATCATTACATGCTGCATGTAACTACACCACACCAGCCGTGGAACTGTCCCATTTCACATGTAGCAATTCCCATGGGATAATTCAATGAGCGAAGGATGGGAAGGATACACATTATGAGATGTGTACCTACGATATATATTTTCCAATCAACAATGGAATGATATATTGTACGATAGAGTGTATACCCAGCTATAGTCAATAATTGCTTCTGAAAAATATAGCACATCTGCCATTAATACGCAACAGATGAAGGAATAGCTTGGATACAGTGTAAATGTCTGGAATAGTATAACCAGGTATGGTCACTGACAATCCTTGTGCTTTCTTTTTTTTTTGGAAACCTGCACAGGATTACCTGCCATCTTAAAGCCTGCATTTTAAGCATGTCATCTGAAGCACGGAGTTATGATGGAGTTTGAACTGGATTTGGATCTGAGCCCACTCACTCATAATTAGAGATGTGCGGCGGGCACTTTTCGGGTTTTGGTTCTGGATCTGGATGATTTTTGAAAAAACCCCATAAAAACAGCTAAAATCACAGAATTTGGGGGTAATTTTGATCCTACAGTATTATTAATGTCAATAACTTTCATTTCCACTAGTAATTTCCAGTCTATTGTGAACACCTTACAATATTATTTTTAGGCCAAAAGGTTGCACTGAGGTCACTGGATGACTAAGCTAAGTGACACAAGTGGGCGGCACAAACACCTGGCCCATCTAGGAGTGGCACTGCAGTGTCAGACAGGATGACACTTTTAAAAACTATGCCCCAAAGAGCACATAATGCAAAGAAGAAAAAGAGATGCACAGAGGTTGCTGGGTGACTAAGCTAAGCGACACAAGTGTGCGGCGCAAACACCTGGCGCATCTAGGAGTGGCACTGCAGTGTCAGAGAGGATGGCACTATTAAAAAGTAGGCCACAAACAGCACATCATGCAAAGAAAAAAATACGAGGTGCAAGATGGAATTGTCCTTGGGGCCTCCCACCCACCCTTATGTTGTATAAACAGGACATGCACACTTTAACAAACCAATCATTTCAGCGACAGGGTCTTCCACACGACTGTGGCTGAAATGATTGGTTTGTTTGGGCCCCCACAAAAAAGAAAAAGCAATTAATCCCCCCATCAAGAAAGAAGCAATTCATCTCCCCTTGCACAAACTGGCTCTACAGAGGCAAGATGTCGTCCTCATCCTTATCCTTCGATTCCTCACCCCTTTCACTGTGTACATCAGGCATGTCCAAACTGCGGCCCTCCAGCTGTTGAGAAATTACACATCCCAGCATGCCCTGACACAGCTTTAGCATTCTCTGACAGCAAAACTGTGTCAGGGCATGCTGGGATATGTAGTTTCACAACAGCTGGAGGGCCCCAGCTTGGACATGCCTGGTGTACATCATCCTCTTCACAGAGTATTAATTCGTCCCCACTGGAATCCACCATCACAGGTCCTTGTGTACTTTCTGGAGGCAATTGCTGATAAATTCTTCCTGGAGGAATTTATAATTAATTTTGATGAACATCATCTTCTCCAAATTTTGTGGAAGTAACCTCCTACGCCGATCGCTGACAAGGTGAGCGGCTGCACTAAACACTCTTTCGTAGTACACACTGGAGGGGGGGGGGGGCAACTTAGGTAAAATAAAGCCAGTTTGTGCAAGGGCCTCCAAATTGCCTCTTTATCCTGCTAGTATACATACGGACTGTCTGACATGCCTACTTGGATGCTGTCACTCATATAATCCTCCACCATTCTTTCACTGGTGACAGCATCATATGCAGTGACAGTAGACATGTCAGTAATCGTTGGCAACTCCTTCAGTCCGGACCAGATATTAGCACTTGCTCCTGACTGCCCTGCATCACGGCAAGTGGGTAGGCTAGGAAATCTTGTCCTTTTCCTTGCAGCCCCAGTTGCAGGAGAAAAAGAAGGAGGAGCTGTTGACGGGTCACGTTCCGCTTGAGTTGACAATTTATTCACCAGCAGGTCTTTGCACCTCTGCAGACTTGTGTCTGCCGGAAAGAGAGATACAGCGTAGGCTTTAAGCTAGAGATGAGCGGGTTCGGATTTACTCGGTTCTTAGCGCCAGAATTATTGCAAGGTCTTTTTTTCTGGATTTTTCTTATTGGCTAACCAAAACACGTGATGTCCGTGAACCAATAAGTAGATCCGGGTGAATCTCCTCATCTCTACTTTAAATCTGGGATCGAGCACGGTGGCCAAAATGTAGTGCTCTGATTTCAACAGATTGACCACCCTTGAATCCTGGCAAAGCAAATGAAGGGCTCCATCCACAAGTCCCACATACTATGCAGAATCACTCTGTCTTAGCTCCTTCTTCAATTTATCCAACTGCTTCTGCAAAAGCCTGATGAGGGGAATGACCTGACTCAAGCTGGCAGTGTCTGAACTGACTTTACGTGTGGCAAGTTCGAAGGGTTGGAAATCATTCTCCACTGCGCTTGAGTCAGGTGCATTCCCCCTCCTTTGCCTATAGCGTAGGTGGATGTATAGGCTTTAATGGCCTTTTGCTGTTCCTCCATCCTCTGAAGCATAAAGAGTGTTGAATTTCACCTCGTTACCACCTCTTGCTTCAGGTGATGGCAGGGCAGGTTCAGGATTGTTTGCTGGTGCTCCAGTCTTCTGCACGCAGTGGCTGAATGCTGAAAGTGGCCCACAATTTTTCAGGCCACCGACAGCATCTCCTGCACGCCCCTGTCATTTTAAAAAAAAATTCTGCACCACCAAATTAATTGTATGTGCAAAACATGGGACGTGCTGGAATTTGCCCAGATGTAATGTATGCACAATATTGGTGGAGAGTCTAAGTGGAGTAAGTCATTGTGCGATGATGTCCCTCAGTTTCCATAAGAGATTGTCAGCTGTGTGCAGGGGCGGAACTGTGGGAGGCAGTGGAGTCGGCTGCCGCCGGGCTCCTGGCCACAAGGGGGCGCATCTCCTCCACTGTCTCCCGCAGCCTGAGAACTGCGCTGCTATTGCAGATGGAGGAGCTGTGTCAGTGACACGGAAGCTGCCTCCTGTAGAGAGAGATGGCACTGGCTGCAGCTAGGGGGAGCTCCAGAGCACAGCTCCTCCCGGGCCCTTAGTAAGCCAGCCGAGGGAAGCTCAGAACTCTCTGCTCCTCCATGCTCTGGATGATAGCCAAAGGTAGGCACTGTGTGGGGGGTGGGGGAGAGGTGTATTTGGGGGGGAAGTACTGTGTTTTGTGTGTGCTTGTTTTTAAGTGAGGTGTGTGTGTTTTTAAGGAAAGTTGTACATTCAAGTAAAAGAGGCATGTGTGATGTGTGTGTGAGAGTGGCATGTGTGTGAGAGGCATGTATGTGTATGTAAGTGAGAGGCATATGTGTGTGTGTGTGTGTGTGTGTGAGGCATGTGTATGTAAGTGGGAGGCATGTGTATGTAAGTGAGAGGCATGTGTGTGTGTGTGTGTGTGTGTGTGTGTGTGTGTGTGAGAGGCATGTGTATGTAAGGGGCCCTACACACTAGGCGATGCGCCACCAAGGTGCCCGACGGCCGATACGGCCGACGAGCGACCCGGCGGCGGGGGGGCAGTGACGGGGGGAGTGAAGTTTCTTCACTCCCCCCGTCACTCGGCTCCGTAGACTTGCAGGCAAATATGGACGATCTCGTCCATATTGGCCTGCATGCACAGCCGACATGGCCCCAGCGATGAACGAGCGTGGGGCCGCACATCGTTCATCGCTGGGGACTCCACACTGCACGATATGAACGATATCTCGTTCATTAATGAACAAGATCGTTCATATCGTGCAGTGAAATCGCTATGTGTGTAGGGCCTATAAGTGAGAGGCATGTGTATGTAAGTGAGAGGCATGTGTATATGAGAGGCACGTGTATGTGAGAGGCACTTGTGTGAGAGGTGTGTATAAGTGAGAGGCACGTGTGTGAGAGGTGTGTGTAAGTGAGAGGCATGTGTATGTAAGTGAGAGGCGTGTGTGTTTAAGTGAGACGTGTGTGAGTGTTTAAGTGAATGAGGCGTTTGTGTTTTTTTTAATATATATCTAGTGTTCACGCTAGGTGTCTGCCCCTTTTTTAGACAGCTGAATCCCGCCCTGCCCGTTTTTGTGCGCCCTGCCGCCCCGCCGTTTGCTGCCTGCCGGACCCCTCCACGTCGGCCAGCCGTGCGCCGCCAGACCCGGTACGTACATGAGAGTCCCCCTGGGCTAAATTAACCTTGTAAGTATTTTGCAGCTGTAAACATTAATCTCAGTGCTCTCTACCTGGTGCAGTGTGCCTCAGTGCTCTCTACCTGGTGCAGTGTGCCTCAGTGCTCCCTACCTGGTGCAGTGTTCCTGAGTGCTCTCTACCTGGTGTAGTGTGCCTCAGTGCTCTCTACCTGGTGCAGTGTGCCTCAGTGCTCTCTACCTGGTGCAGTGTGCCTCAGTGCTCCCTACCTGGTGCAGTGTGCCTCAGTGCTCCCTACCTGGTGCAGTGTGCCTGAGTGCTCTCTACCTGGTGCAGTGTGCCTCAGTGCTCTCTACCTGGTGTAGTGTGCCTCAGTGCTCTCTACCTGGTGCAGTGTGCCTCAGTGCTCCCTACCTGGTGCAGTGTGCCTCAGTGCTCCCTACCTGGTGCAGTGTGCCTCAGTGCTCCCTACCTGGTGCAGTGTGCCTGAGTGCTCTCTACCTGGTGCAGTGTGCCTCAGTGCTCTCTACCTGGTGCAGTGTGCCTCAGTGCTCTCTACCTGGTGCAGTGTGCCTCAGTGCTCTCTACCTGGTGCAGTGTGCCTCAGTGCTCTTTACCTGGTGCAGTGTGCCTCAGTGCTCTCTACCTGGTGCAGTGTGCCTCAGTGCTCTCTACCTGGTGCAGTGTGCCTCAGTGCTCTCTACCTGGTGCAGTGTGCCTCAGTGCTCTCTACCTGGTGCAGTGTGCCTCAGTGCTCTCTACCCGGTGCAGTGTGCCTCAGTGCTCTCTACCTGGTGCAGTGTGCCTCAGTGCTCTCTACCTGGTGCAGTGTGCCTCAGTGCTCTCTACCTGGTGCAGTGTGCCTCAGTGCTCTCTACCTGGTGCAGTGTGCCTGAGTGCTCTCTACCTGGTGCAGTGTGCCTCAGTGCTCTCTACCTGGTGTAGTGTGCCTCAGTGCTCTCTACCTGGTGCAGTGTGCCTCAGTGCTCCCTACCTGGTGCAGTGTGCCTCAGTGCTCCCTACCTGGTGCAGTGTGCCTCAGTGCTCCCTACCTGGTGCAGTGTGCCTGAGTGCTCTCTACCTGGTGCAGTGTGCCTCAGTGCTCTCTACCTGGTGCAGTGTGCCTCAGTGCTCTCTACCTGGTGCAGTGTGCCTCAGTGCTCTCTACCTGGTGCAGTGTGCCTCAGTGCTCTTTACCTGGTGCAGTGTGCCTCAGTGCTCTCTACCTGGTGCAGTGTGCCTCAGTGCTCTCTACCTGGTGCAGTGTGCCTCAGTGCTCTCTACCTGGTGCAGTGTGCCTCAGTGCTCTCTACCTGGTGCAGTGTGCCTCAGTGCTCTCTACCCGGTGCAGTGTGCCTCAGTGCTCTCTACCTGGTGCAGTGTGCCTCAGTGCTCTTTACCTGGTGCAGTGTGCCTCAGTGCTCTCTACCTGGTGCAGTGTGCCTCAGTGCTCTCTACCTGGTGCAATGTGTCTCAGTGCTCTCTACCTGGTGCAATGTATCTCAGTGCTCTCTACCTGGTGCATTGTGCCTCAGTGCTCTTTACCTGGTGCAATGTGTCTCAGTGCTCTCTACCTGGTGCAATGTGCCTCAGTGCTCCCTACCTGACGCAATGTGTATAATGTGCTCTATCTGACGCAATGTGTATAATGTGCTCTATCTGGCGCAATATGTATAACGTGCTCTACCTGGCGCAGTGTGTATAGGAGGTTCTAACTGGTGCAATGTGTATTAGGGGCACTACCTTCCCCACGAAACAACGCCCCTAGATTTTTGCTGCGCACCTTCGGTGCGCACTGTCCATGTTTTGGCCATAGGAATGGGAGCACCAAGCATTATAGTATGTACCTAAGTTTGCCCATCTAACTTAAAAATGTGCCCTCCCGAATGAAAAATGTGCCCTCCCCGTGATCAGCACCCTGCCCTAAAAAAAAATACCACAGTGAACACTAATTATATTGGCACACCGCTGCGCCAAAGCATCTCCATGGAGACCTGGCGGGTGAGGGAGCACTGTAGGTGTACTATAATGGTATGCTGGTGTCTGTTTTATTGTAATGACTGACTTGGAGTGCGTCCACTTTCTATGTGTATCTATATTACTATTGGGAAAGGTACCTGAGCACGCTGCTACTGTTCACCCTGGGTGCCGGATAGCTACATATGGTATGTGTGTGTATGTGTAGGGGGGCACCAAAATGTATCATGCCTCCGGGCGACTAGGACGAACTTACGCCACTGGCTGTGTGCCTCTTACGGGAACCGGTGATACACAGCGTAGCCTGCCAAGGAGAGAGCTGGCGTTTGTGAGATGCTGCTACTGGTGCCGCTGCTGTTGTTGCTGCAGGAGGCAATACATCTACCCAGTGGACTGTCACAGTCATGTAGTCCTTAGTTTGCCCTGCTCCACTTGTCCACATGTCCGTGGTTAAGTGGACACTGGGTACAACCACATTTTTCAGGACACTGAGGACACTTTTCTTAATATCCCTGTACAGTCCAGGCATCGCTTTCCTAGTGAAGTGGAATCTAGATGGGATTAGGGGGGGTCATTTCAACCCAATCGCTCGCTGCAGTTGTTCGCAGCACAGTGATCGGGTCGGAACTGCGCCAGCGCCGCAGTGCGACGGCGCATGCCATCATTTCCTAGCGATCGCCTCTGCCTGATTGACAGGCAGAGGTGGTCGCTGGGCGTGAAGAGGCGGCACGGCGGCATTTGGACGCCTTTTTGGGGGTGCGGTCCGGACAACACAGGCATGGCCGGAGCATGGGGGGGGGGGCAAGCCACAGGGGCAGCGACGAGCAACTCCCGGTCAGCCGCAGGAGCTGCGCTGGCCGGGAGTTACTTTACAAGTACAAAAGCGGCAATGCTTTTGTACTGGTGCGGGGCGGACAGACATGCGGGGCGGGCTAGCCCTGTGCAGGGCGTCCCCCCGCATGTCTGGGAACATGATCGTAGCTGTGCTAAATTTAGCACTGCTACAGTCAACTCGAAATTATTCCCTTGGTACCGGGGACAAACTACATCCAACAATTGTCTAAATCCCACTGCACTAATGGCGGATACCGGACGCATGTCTAACACCAACATAGCTGTCAAGGCCTCAGTTATCCGTTTTGCAAAAGGATGACTGCTGTCATATTTCATCTTCCTCTTGAAGTAGTACAAGTGGTCTTCCGACTTCCCCTCTGGGATGACGATTGACTCCCAGCAGCAACAACAGCAGCGGCAGCAGCAGCAGTAGGCGTACCACTTAAGGATCCTCCGGAGGAATCCCAGTTAGGAGAGGACTCGTCAGTCATGCCAGTGATATGGCCTGCAGGACTGACGTTCCTGATTGAGGAGGAAATTGATGTTGAGGGAGTTGGTGGTGTGGCTTGCAGGATCTTGGGTACAAGAGGAAGAAGGGATTTAGGTGTCAGTGGACTGCTTACGCTCTTACCCAAAGTTTCTGAACTTGACAATGACTTCTGATTAATACGCTGCAGGTGACGTATAAGGGAGGATGTTCCTAGGTGGTTAATGTCCATACCCCTACTTATTACGGATTGACAAAGGCAACACACGGCTTGACACCTGATTTGTGGAGAAATAATTCCACACCAAAGAGGTAACATAGTAACATAGTAACATAGTATCTAAGGTTGAAAAAAGACAATTGTCCATCGAGTTCAACCTATTTGTGGTCTCCTATGCATGATGATTTGACTAAAATTTCTGACTGATGCTGCTGTCAGGTGCGTACAGGAGCAGTGTGCTTTTAATTTGTAAGAACTGCACCCAAATTTTTATAGCAGACAGGGCCAATGTAATGTTATTAAGACATCAGCAGCACCCCTATATTTCACAGCATACAGAAGCAGTGTGCTTTTAATTTGTAAGAGCTGCACCCAATTTTTTAAAGCAGACATGGTTAGTGTAATGTTGTTAAGACATCAGCACCCCTGTATTTCACAGCATACAGGAACAGTGTGCTTTTAACTTTTAACTTTTAACTGCACCCAAACTTTATAGCAGACATGGCCAGTGTAATGTTATTGATATCAGCACCCCTGTATTTCACAGCATACAGGAACAGTATGCTTTTAAGTTTTAACTGCACCCAAACTTTTAAAGCAGACATGGCCAGTGTAATGTTATTAAGACATCAGCAGCACCCCTATTTTTTACAGCATACAGGAGCAGTGTGCTTTTAATTTGTAAGAACTGCACCCAATTTTTTTTATAGCAGACAGGGCCAGTGTAATGTTATTAAGACATCAGCAGCACCCCTATATTTCACAGCATACAGAAGCAGTGTGCTTTTAATTTGTAAGAACTGCACCCAATTTTTTAAAGCAGACAGGGTCAGTGTAATGTTATTAAGACATCAGCACCCCTGTATTTCACAGCATACAGGAACAGTGTGCTTTTAAGTTTTAACTGCACCCAAACTTTTAAAACAGACAGGGCCAGTGTAATGTTATTAAGACATCAGCAGCACTCCTATATTTTACAGCATACAGGAGCAGTGTGCTTTTAATTTTTAACTGCACCCAAACTTTTATAGCAGACAGAGCAAGTGTAATGTTATTAAGACATCAGCACCCCTATATTTCACAGCATACAGGAACAGTGTGCTTTTAATTTTAACTGCACCCAAACTTTTATAGCAGACAGAGCCAGTGTAATGTTATTAAGACATCAGCACCCCTATATTTCACAGCATACAGGAACAGTGTGCTTTTAATTTTTAACTGCACCCAAACTTTATAGCAGACAGGGCCAGTGTAATGTTATTAAGATATCAGCACCCCTGTATTTCACAGCATACAGGAACAGTGTGCTTTTAAGTTTTAACTGCACCCAAACTTTTAAAGCAGACAGGGCCAGTGTAATGTTATTAAGACATCAGCAGCACCCCTATATTTCACGGCATACAGGAGCAGTGTGCTTTTAATTTTTAACTGCACCCAAACTTTTATAGCAGACAGAGCCAGTGTAATGTTATTAAGACATCAGCACCCCTATTTTTCACAGCATACAGGAACAGTGTGCTTTTAATTTTTAACTGCACCCAAACTTTTATAGCAGACATGGGCAGTGTAATTTTATTAAGACATCAGCACCCCTATATTTCACAACATACAGGAGCAGTGTGCTTTTAATTTGTAAGAACTGCACCCAAATTTTTATAACAGACAGGGCCAGTGTAATGTTATTAAGACATCAGCAGCACCCCTAAATTTCACAGCATACAGGAGCAGTGTGCTTTAAATTTGTAAGATCTGCACCCACATTTTATAGCAGGCAGGGCCAGTGTAATGTTATTAAGACATCAGCACCCCTATATTTACAGTGCCCTTCCCCCTGTACAACACAGTAACAGCCAGGACAGCAACACACATGTACAGCTTCAGCACCCGACAGTAACACCAGTGACAGCCAGGACAGCAGGGACAGCCAGGACAGCACCCTGAATACAGCACAGACACACCACAGTGACTGCAGCAGCACCCCAACAGAGTACACACTAACCCCACGACTCCACCCACAGAGAGACAGAGGTCTGTCTCCCGCACTCTCCAAGTCTGGAGTGAAAATGGTGGCAACGTGCGGCTTTTTATATGGGATCCAAAGCCCGCGAGAATACGGCAGCGGGATGATGACGTTTTGCCTTGTTCTGGTTTCCCAGTCTGGCGGGAAGTCCCGAGTCGGGCTCGGATCTGGGTTCGGGACGTGAAGTTCTGGGGGGTTCGGTTCTCTGGGAACCGAACCCGCTCATCCCTCCTCATAATATGTTTTCTTTTCTTTTTTTCTGTTTAGTCTTTTCTCTGTCTCAGTCTCTGAGCTGGTGAAAGCTATGTATTTGCTATTCACTGTTTCTTCCCCATGATTTTTACCTTGTACTTTACCATCCCTACTGTATGCTACACCAGTATGCTGTACCTCCACTAGTTGTACACCCTGCCACCAGCAACCTGATCTATCTATTAGTGATGAGCGGGTTCGGTTTCTCGGAATCCGAACCCCCCCGAACTTCAGCCTTTTTACACGGATCCGAGACAGACTCGGATCTTCCCGCCTTGCTCGGCTAACCCGAGCGCGCCCGAACGTCATCATCCCGCTGTCGGATTCTCGCGAGGCTCGGATTCTATCGCGAGACTCGGATTCTATATAAGGAGCCGCGCGCCGCCGCCATTTTCACACGTGCATTGAGATTGATAGGGAGAGGACGTGGCTGGCGTCCTCTCCGTTTATAGAGAAGAGAGTAGAGAGTTAGAGACACTATTTACTAATTGTGGGGAGCATATTAGGACTGGAGTACTACTACTTGCTGATAGTGTGACCAGTGACCATTGACCACCAGTTTAATTAATCCGTTCTCTGCCTGAAAAAAAACGATACACAGTGTGACACAGTCACATACCATATCTGTGCTCAGCCTCAGTGTGCTGCATCATCATATGTAATACTGTATATCTGACTGTGCTGAGTGCTCACTGCTCACACAGCTTAATTGTGGGGGAGACTGGGGAGCAGTTAGAGCAGGAGTACATAAATAATATATTTTAAGTACAGTGCACACTTTTGCTGCCAGAGTGCCACACTGCCAGTGTGACTGACCAGTGACCACACTGACCACCAGTATATTGTGATTGTCTGCTTAGGACGGAGTACTACTTGCTGATAGTGTGACCAGTGACCAGTGACCACCACCAGTTTAATTAATCCGTTCTCTGCCTGAAAAAAAACGATACACAGTGTGACACAGTCACATACCATATCTGTGCTCAGCCCAGTGTGCTGCATCATATGTAATACTGTATATCATTATCTGACTGTGCTGAGTGCTCACTGCTCACACAGCTTAATTGTGGGGGAGACTGGGGAGCAGTTATAGCAGGAGTACATATTTTAAGTACAGTGCACACTTTTGCTGCCAGAGTGCCACTGCCAGTGTGACTGACCAGTGACCACTGACCACCAGTATATTGTGATTGTCTGCTGACCACCAGTATATTGTGATTGTCTGCCTGAAAAAGTTAAACACTCGTCGTGTGGTGTTTTTATAAACGCATTCTGCAGACAGTGTCCAGCAGGTCCGTCATTACATAATATATACCTGTCCGGCTGCAGTACTAGTGTGATATATATATATTTTCATTTTATCTCATTATCATCCAGTCTATATTAGCAGCAGACACAGTACGGTAGTCCATGGCTGTAGCTACCTCTGTGTCGGCAGTCGCTCGTCCATCCATAATTGTATACCACCTACCCGTGTTTTTTTTTCTTTCTATCTTCTTGATACTAGTAGCTTACTTTAGGAGTCTGCAGTGCTGACAGACAGTGTCCAGCAGGTCCGTCATTACATAATATATACCTGTCCGGCTGCAGTACTAGTGTGATATATATATATTTTAATTTAATCTCATTATCATCCAGTCTATATTAGCAGCAGACACAGTACGGTAGTCCACGGCTGTAGCTACCTCTGTGTCGGCAGTCGCTCGTCCATCCATAATTGTATACCACCTACCCGTGTTTTTTTTTTTCTATCTTCTTGATACTAGTAGCTTACTTTAGGAGTCTGCAGTGCTGACAGACAGTGTCCAGCAGGTCCGTCATTACATAATATATACCTGTCCGGCTGCAGTACTAGTGTGATATATATATATATTTTAATTTTATCTCATTATCATCCAGTCTATATTAGCAGCAGACACAGTACGGTAGTCCACGGCTGTAGCTACCTCTGTGTCGGCAGTCGCTCGTCCATCCATAATTGTATACCACCTACCCGTGGTTTTTTTTTTTTTCTATCTTCTTGATACTAGTAGCTTACTTTAGGAGTCTGCAGTGCTGACAGACAGTGTCCAGCAGATCCGTCATTACATAATATATACCTGTCCGGCTGCAGTACTAGTGTGATATATATATATATTTTAATTTTATCTCATTATCATCCAGTCTATATTTTGCTGCCAGAGTGCCACTGCCAGTGTGACTGACCAGTGACCACTGACCACCAGTATATTGTGATTGTCTGCTGACCACCAGTATATTGTGATTGTCTGCCTGAAAAAGTTAAACACTCGTCGTGTGGTGTTTTTATAAACGCATTCTGCAGACAGTGTCCAGCAGGTCCGTCATTACATAATATATACCTGTCCGGCTGCAGTACTAGTGTGATATATATATATTTTCATTTTATCTCATTATCATCCAGTCTATATTAGCAGCAGACACAGTACGGTAGTCCATGGCTGTAGCTACCTCTGTGTCGGCAGTCGCTCGTCCATCCATAATTGTATACCACCTACCCGTGTTTTTTTTTCTTTCTATCTTCTTGATACTAGTAGCTTACTTTAGGAGTCTGCAGTGCTGACAGACAGTGTCCAGCAGGTCCGTCATTACATAATATATACCTGTCCGGCTGCAGTACTAGTGTGATATATATATATATTTTAATTTTATCTCATTATCATCCAGTCTAAATTAGCAGCAGACACAGTACGGTAGTCCACGGCTGTAGCTACCTCTGTGTCGGCAGTCGCTCGTCCATCCATAATTGTATACCACCTACCCGTGGTTTTTTTTTTCTTTCTATCTTCTTGATACTAGTAGCTTACTTTAGGAGTCTGCAGTGCTGACAGACAGTGTCCAGCAGGTCCGTCATTACATAATATATACCTGTCCGGCTGCAGTACTAGTGTGATATATATATATATTTTAATTTTATCTCATTATCATCCAGTCTATATTAGCAGCAGACACAGTACGGTAGTCCACGGCTGTAGCTACCTCTGTGTCGGCAGTCGCTCGTCCATCCATAATTGTATACCACCTACCCGTGTTTTTTTTTTTTTTCTATCTTCTTGATACTAGTAGCTTACTTTAGGAGTCTGCAGTGCTGACAGACAGTGTCCAGCAGGTCCGTCATTACATAATATATACCTGTCCGGCTGCAGTACTAGTGTGATATATATATATATATATTTTAATTTTATCTCATTATCATCCAGTCTATATTAGCAGCAGACACAGTACGGTAGTCCACGGCTGTAGCTACCTCTGTGTCGGCAGTCGCTCGTCCATCCATAATTGTATACCACCTACCCGTGGTTTTTTTTTTTTTCTATCTTCTTGATACTAGTAGCTTACTTTAGGAGTCTGCAGTGCTGACAGACAGTGTCCAGCAGGTCCGTCATTACATAATATATACCTGTCCGGCTGCAGTACTAGTGTGATATATATATATATTTTAATTTTATCTCATTATCATCCAGTCTATATTAGCAGCAGACACAGTACGGTAGTCCACGGCTGTAGCTACCTCTGTGTCGGCAGTCGCTCGTCATCCATAAGTATACTAGTATCCATCCATCTCCATTGTTTACCTGAGGTGCCTTTTAGTTGTGCCTATTAAAATATGGAGAACAAAAATGTTGAGGTTCCAAAAATAGGGAAAGATCAAGATCCACTTCCACCTCGTGCTGAAGCTGCTGCCACTAGTCATGGCCGAGACAATGAAATTCCATCAACGTCGTCTGCCAAGGCCGATGCCCAATGTCATAGTACAGAGCATGTAAAATCCAAAACACCAAATATCAGTAAAAAAAGGACTCAAAAATCTAAAATAAAATTGTCGGAGGAGAAGCGTAAACTTGCCAATATGCCATTTACAACACGGAGTGGCAAGGAACGGCTGAGGCCCTGGCCTATGTTCATGGCAAGTGGTTCAGCTTCACATGAGGATGGAAGCACTCAGCCTCTCGCTAGAAAAATGAAAAGACTCAAGCTGTCAAAAGCACAGCAAAGAACTGTGCGTTCTTCGAAATCACAAATCCACAAGGAGAGTCCAATTGTGTCGTTTGCGATGCCTGACCTTCCCAACACTGGACGTGAAGAGCATGCGCCTTCCACCATTTGCACGCCCCCTGCAAGTGCTGGAAGGAGCACCCGCAGTCCAGTTCCTGATAGTCAGATTGAAGATGTCAGTGTTGAAGTACACCAGGATGAGGAGGATATGGGTGTTGCTGGCGCTGGGGAGGAAATTGACCAGGAGGATTCTGATGGTGAGGTGGTTTGTTTAAGTCAGGCACCCGGGGAGACACCTGTTGTCCGTGGGAGGAATAGGGCCATTGACATGCCTGGTGAAAATACCAAAAAAATCAGCTCTTCGGTGTGGAAGTATTTCAACAGAAATGCGGACAACATTTGTCAAGCCGTGTGTTGCCTTTGTCAAGCTGTAATAAGTAGGGGTAAGGACGTTATCCACCTCGGAATATCCTCCCTTATACGTCACCTGCAGCGCATTCATCATAAGTCAGTGACAAGTTCAAAAACTTTGGGCGACAGCGGAAGCAGTCCACTGACCAGTAAATCCCTTCCTCTTGTAACCAAGCTCACGCAAACCACCCCACCAACTCCCTCAGTGTCAATTTCCTCCTTCCCCAGGAATGCCAATAGTCCTGCAGGCCATGTCACTGGCAATTATGACGAGTCCTCTCCTGCCTGGGATTCCTCCGATGCATCCTTGCGTGTAACGCCTACTGCTGCTGGCGCTGCTGTTGTTGCTGCTGGGAGTCGATGGTCATCCCAGAGGGGAAGTCGTACTCGTAAGACCACTTTTACTACTTCCACCAAGCAATTGACTGTCCAACAGTCCTTTGCGAGGAAGATGAAATATCACAGCAGTCATCCTGCTGCAAAGCGGATAACTGAGGCCTTGGCATCCTGGGCGGTGAGAAACGTGGTTCCGGTATCCATCATTACTGCAGAGGCAACTAGAGACTTGTTGGAGGTACTGTGTCCCCGGTACCAAATACCATCTAGGTTCCATTTCTCTAGGCAGGCGATACCGAAAATGTACACAGATCTCAGAAAAAGACTCACCAGTGTCCTAAAAAATGCAGTTGTACCCAATGTCCACTTAACCACGGACATGTGGACAAGTGGAGCAGGGAAGGCTCAGGACTATATGACTGTGACAGCCCACTGGGTAGATGTATTGACTCCCGCCGCAAGAACAGCAGCGGCGGCACCAGTAGCAGCATCTCGCAAACGCCAACTCTTTCCTAGGCAGGCTACGCTTTGTATCACCGCTTTCCAGAATACGCACACAGCTAAAAACCTCTTACGGCAACTGAGGAAGATCATCGCAGAATGGCTTACCCCAATTGGACTCTCCTGTGGATTTGTGGCATCGGACAACGCCAGCAATATTGTGTGTGCATTAAATATGGGCAAATTCCAGCACGTCCCATGTTTTGCACATACCTTGAATTTGGTGGTGCAGAATTATTTAAAAAATGAGAGGGGCGTGCAAGAGATGCTGTCGATGGCCAGAAGAATTGCGGGACACTTTCGGCGTACAGGCACCACGTACAGAAGACTGGAGCACCACCAAAAACGCCTGAACCTGCCCTGCCATCATCTGAAGCAAGAAGTGGTAACGAGGTGGAATTCAACCCTCTATATGCTTCAGAGGTTGGAGGAGCAGCAAAAGGCCATTCAAGCCTATACAACTGAGCACGATATAGGAGGTGGAATGCACCTGTCTCAAGCGCAGTGGAGAATGATTTCAACGTTGTGCAAGGTTCTGCAACCTTTTGAACTTGCCACACGTGAAGTCAGTTCAGACACTGCCAGCCTGAGTCAGGTCATTCCCCTCATCAGGCTTTTGCAGAAGAAGCTGGAGACATTGAAGGAGGAGCTAACACAGAGCGATTCCGCTAGGCATGTGGGACTTGTGGATGGAGCCCTTAATTCGCTTAACAAGGATTCACGGGTGGTCAATCTGTTGAAATCAGAGCACTACATTTTGGCCACCGTGCTCGATCCTAGATTTAAAACCTACCTTGGATCTCTCTTTCCGGCAGACACAAGTCTACTGGGGTTCAAAGAACTGCTGGTGACAAAATTGTCAAGTCAAGCGGAACGCGACCTGTCAACATCTCCTCCTTCACATTCTCCCGCAACTGGGGGTGCGAGGAAAAGGCTCAGAATTCCGAGCCCACCCGCTGGCGGTGATGCAGGGCAGTCTGGAGCGACTGCTGATGCTGACATCTGGTCCGGACTGAAGGACCTGACAACGATTACGGACATGTCGTCTACTGTCACTGCATATGATTCTCTCCCCATTGAAAGAATGGTGGAGGATTATCTGAGTGACCGCATCCAAGTAGGCACGTCAGACAGTCCGTACGTATACTGGCAGGAAAAAGAGGCAATTTGGAGGCCCTTGCACAAACTGGCTTTATTCTACCTAAGTTGCCCTCCCACAAGTGTGTACTCCGAAAGAGTGTTTAGTGCCGCTGCTCACCTTGTCAGCAATCGGCGTACGAGGTTACATCCCGAAAATGTGGAGAAGATGATGTTCATTAAAATGAATTATAATCAATTCCTCCGTGGAGACATTGACCAGCAGCAATTGCCTCCACAAAGTAGTACACAGGGAGCTGAGATGGTGGATTCCAGTGGGGACGAATTGATAATCTGTGAGAAGGAGGATGTACACGGTGATATATCGGAGGATGATGATGAGGTGGACATCTTGCCTCTGTAGAGCCAGGAGGAGAGATTAATTGCTTCTTTTTTGGTGGGGGTCCAAACCAACCCGTCATTTCAGTCACAGTCGTGTGGCAGACCCTGTCACTGAAATGATGGGTTGGTTAAAGTGTGCATGTCCTGTTTATACAACATAAGGGTGGGTGGGAGGGCCCAAGGACAGTTCCATCTTGCACCTCTTTTTTCTTTCATTTTTCTTTGCGTCATGTGCTGTTTGGGGAGTATTTTTTTGAAGGGCCATCCTGCGTGACACTGCAGTGCCACTCCTAGATGGGCCAGGTGTTTGTGTCGGCCACTTGGGTCGTTGAGCTTAGTCACACAGCTACCTCATTGCGCCTCTTTTTTTCTTTGCGTCATGTGCTGTTTGGGGAGTATTTTTTGGAAGGGCCATCCTGCGTGACACTGCAGTGCCACTCCTAGATGGGCCAGGTGTTTGTGTCGGCCACTTGGGTCGTTGAGCTTAGTCACACAGCTACCTCATTGCGCCTCTTTTTTTCTTTGCGTCATGTGCTGTTTGGGGAGTGTTTTTTGGAAGGGCCATCCTGCGTGACACTGCAGTGCCACTCCTAGATGGGCCAGGTGTTTGTGTCGGCCACTTGGGTCGCTTAGCTTAGTCATCCAGCGACCTCGGTGCAAATTTTAGGACTAAAAATAATATTGTGAGGTTTGAGGTGTTCAGAATAGACTGAAAATGAGTGGAAATTATGGTTTTTGAGGTTAATAATACTTTGGGATCAAAATGACCCCCAAATTCTATGATTTAAGCTGTTTTTTAGGGTTTTTTGAAAAAAACACCCGAATCCAAAACACACCCGAATCCGACAAAAAAAATTCGGTGAGGTTTTGCCAAAACGCGTTCGAACCCAAAACACGGAACCGAACCCAAAACCGAACCCAAAACCAAAACACAAAACCCGAAAAATTTCAAGTGCACATCTCTACTATCTATTCTATACAGGGTATATTATATTATTACACACATGTCAGTTTTCCATATGTGCCTCGAGTCTGTATATGGCTTATGAATGAAAAATTACATGGACCTAACAGTTATGTTGGGACACTACCCCTGGCGCTAGGTTGCTGCAACCACCCATTTTGTGTCATTTCTTCTGGACGTGACATACGAGTAAAACCGAGTAAAACCGAATCCGCTCATCACGTCATATTCCACCCCGGGTAAGCATACGTAGTGCATCCAAGATGGTTGCCTCACCTGGTACCTTTCATAGGCGGACTCTATAACCCCTAGACGTTATTACCCAAAATGTGTGCACCAACTCTGCAGTATGCTTACTGTGCTCTCTAGGTTTAGTTGTTCTTATTTATTTCTATATTCTTTTCAATTTGATGTACAGTAACTCTAATGCCTTTGTGCAATGTACCATGTTTTTGATGTATATAAAACGACATTAAGTCCTGCAGGAGAAAAGCGCTACCTAAATAAAATAATAATAATAATAATTATTATTATTATCATTATCATTGTTATTATTATGCATAACATACACAGGGGTCAATTCAATTAGGTGTGAATTACATTGCACTCAAATTCCAAACTCACGTTGCGTTTTCTGAGAACATTTTATTTTTTATTTTGTTTTGTGTGCACACCCCTGAACAGGTGAGAAGTAGGAAAAATCTTTATTTTAAAGGTAAAAAATGTCAGTGCAGAACCTGTGGCACTGTATACCCCTCTCGCTGAATAATCACGCACTTGGAGGGGTTTAAACAGGGACAGATTAACAATGGGGTGAATGAAGCTACAGCCCAGGCCTTCACATAAAAATAGGCCCAACATCATGAAAGCATAATGATGATTAGCCACAAGCTGGCAAAACTGTTGGCCATAAATCATAAGTATTAAAATTGTATTTCTATTTTCCTCACAAAATGATGCTATTTTTATACTTTTACATATTTAGGGAAACATTGAGGTTGACAGTCTATGAGATGTACACACCCACAAGGCATTGGCCTCACACACACAGCACTGGTCAAACCTCCTCAACTTCTCACAATAGGTCCTTGATCAATTTCAGTACCAGGCACATCTGGCCCTTAATCCGGCCCTAGGATTAAATAGCATAATTTGGCCAATAAAGACATATCAGTTTTTCGGTGAATGTTTCAACAAAGCTCAATAACGGGTTATAAGACGTAGGACTGGTACAAGTAGGTGTATCGATGGAAGAGGGGTTTTAGAACTTGCAGATGGGAGCTACTGCTAAAAGCATTTTGTTTTTTTCAACTTGTCATAAAATGTTATTAAAACACTAAGAAATGACTACAGGCCTTTTTTTCTATCTCAAAAAAATGCTGTAAAGACTTTAATTTTAAGAAAAATGCTTGCTTGCTATCATTTGTCCACCAATAATAACAAGTGCAGAATTCTGCCATTTTGCAACTTTTAAGAACTTCTAGTACATTCCTTGTGGCCATCTAAGTTGCCACTCTTTTGGCGTCCAGGATGGTTTCCGGACTTTTTCATTCACTTCTCCCAGGTCGCATTTTATAGAAAAATCGTACGGCGAAATGGAAGTTTCAATTGAACCTCACAATTTTTGTGCTTTAATAAATCAGCCACTAAGTCAATTACTGCTTAACAGGAGCTTTTTATGCAGCACACAGAAGCCAGGATAAGAGTGAGAGCGCTGGTACAGGAGGCCCACACTGCACACCATTCCACCGATTTTTCTGTACTCACCTCTCTGGAGTTTGGCATCCACTGCAGCCCTGTAAAAGCACAAGGATAATGGCGTTGTGCCCATTTTCCCGGCATTTTCCACATTTGCAGTAGGAAAGAATGGCTAAGAAAATGCCCACTGCGCCATTTTGCCGGAGCTCTGTACATGAATTGTAGACTCTTGCACAGCGCTAGAGTCTACTAGCGGAACCATGGATTCACAGTGACACAGAGACTATGCCGCCAGCAAGAGAGAGAGGAGGGGGCCTGGACGGAATCTGCACAAAGGCATCTTCTGGATATATCAATTTTCACTTGTAACTCAGGTGAATTCTAATTATACATAAATGACCCATTCTCCCCTTACCTTCATCTTCATCTCTAGATACTGTATTAGTACTGGCTACTGCCATACAGATTTGAAGGCAGACTTATTGTGACACCCCTAGTGGTGGGTCTTCATGTGAAGTTGTAAGAGTCAGATTATTTTCTAATAAATATTTAAAGTGCCAGCACTAATATATGCAGCGGACGCCAGGCGCATCTTATTACCATATACGATAAAAGTGTGCTGTACGTCGCAAACACTACATCCCTTGAGAGAAAACAAGTACACACACACACATTGTATGAGTTCCAAAGCTCATTGATGTATATATTTGTTATTAAAAGGGTATGCATACAATATAACACATGTACAATATATATATATATTTACATGGTTACAATTTACACAGGAAGCAGTTGTTACAAACTAATCCATTACAGCCAGCAATACATCACCATATTTGCTTAATGCACCCTCCGCTCCATATCTCTCTCTCCCCATCCTCACAGTAGCAGAGTAACCGCAAAACACCATCTCGATCAGCACCCAGCAAAACAACAGGAAACCTTGTGTGTGGGATCAGCTATACACTGTGTATGTTGGGGGAGTATAGGACTTCTGTTATTGGTCCAGGGGAGGGAACTTTCTCATTCATGATGAGTCATTTGTCATTTCATATGCAAGCCTTGAAGAAGACATCAAAGGGGCTGGCCTCTGGTTTCCTGTCCATCTGCTTTCTTTTGGAATGTTCTTTGTCATTAGACTTGTGGCTTTATATTCCTACATTTGATCATAACTACTTGTTGCAATGAGCTACAACTTAACCACAGGCATCAAATCAATCTACACATTCCTCTGATTACTTTGACACGAAGCATGACATGTCTATCTTGTTCTGTTCCAATAATACACATACATGACGTTATACTCCATTATATAATTTAAAACCTTATAATGTCTAGTGCTTGATATGTTTAATTTATGTGCTGTATAAAATATGTGTTGAATATATCTTTGTGGCATGTCTGTGTGAGTGCGTCTGTTACCATATATTGCTGTGCTCGCTGTGCGTATTTGCAAGCATAGCAACTCATAAAGTGTGGAGTTTGTATGTTCTCTCTATGTAATATTTTTGACGACAAAGTGTAGATCGTACCTAGGGGGTAATTCAGACCTGATCGCTGCTGTGCATTTTTGCACAGCAGGCAATCAGAAACAAACTGCGCATGCGTATACACCGCAAGGTGCAGGCGCGTTGCACGGGTACAAAGCAGATCGTCGCTCAGCGATGGGTTTGTGCGACGGATCCCTTCGCACGGGCGATCGCAAGGAGATTGACAGGAAGAAGGCATTTGTGGGTGGCAACTAACCATTTTCAGGGAGTGTTCCTGACATCAATTCCGGTCCTGGACTGGCTGAAGTGATCGCAAAGGCTGAGTAAGTCCTGGGCTGCGCAGAGACTGCACAAAATCTGTTTGTACAGCTCTGCTACACATGCGTTCGCTCACTTCACAGTGAAAATACACTCCCCTATGGGCGGCGACTATCCGATCGCAGGGCTGCAAAAATCACTGCCCAGCGAGCAGGTCTGAATTACACCCCTAGTCTCTGCAGGCTCTTCTTCCTGTTATGGCACGGTAGAGGAACAGAGAATCTCCAAATCCACAACACAAGGATGACACCAAAAAGTAAGTGACATTTGAATTTTTAATCTGGAACTAGGAATTAGTGATGTGCACCGGAAATTTTTCGGGTTTTGTATTTTGGTTTTGGATTCGGTTCCGCGGCCGTGTTTTGGATTTGGACGCGTTTTGGCAAAACCTCCCTGAAATTTTTTTGTCGGATTCGGGTGTGTTTTGGATTCGGGTGTTTTTTTACAAAAAACCCTCAAAAACATCTTAAATCATAGAATTTGGGGGTCATTTTGATCCCATAGTATTATTAACCTCAATAACCATAATTTCCACTCATTTTCAGTCTATTCTGAACACCTCACACCTCACAATATTATTTTTAGTCCTAAAATTTGCACCAAGGTCACTGAATGACTAAGCTAAGCGACCCAAGTGGCCGACACAAACACCTGGCCCATCTAGGAGTGGCACTGCAGTGTCAGACAGGATGGCACTTCAAAAAAAATAGTCCCCAAACAGCACATGATGCAAAGAAAAAAAGAGGCGCAATGAGGTAGCTGTGTGACTAAGCTAAGCGACCCAAGTGGCCGACACAAACACCTGGCCCATCTAGGAGTGGCACTGCAGTGTCAGACAGGATGGCAGATTTAAAAAATAGTCCCCAAACAGCACATGATGCAAAGAAAAAAAGAGGTGCACCAAGGTCGCTGGATGGCTAAGCTAAGTGACCCAAGTGGCCGACACAAACACCTGGCC
Organism: Pseudophryne corroboree; assembly: GCF_028390025.1. Lineage (NCBI taxonomy): Eukaryota > Metazoa > Chordata > Amphibia > Anura > Myobatrachidae > Pseudophryne > Pseudophryne corroboree. Next base: position 92,060,844 of record NC_086453.1, on the reverse strand, counting down.
CATCTAGGAGTGGCACTGTAGTGTCAGACAGGATGGCACTTCAAAAAAATAGTCCCCAAACAGCACATGATGCAAAGAAAAAAAGAGGCGCAATGAGGTCGCTGTGTGACTAAGCTAAGCGACCCAAGTGGCCGACACAAACACCTGGCCCATCTAGGAGTGGCACTGCAGTGTCAGACAGGATGGCAGATTTAAAAAATAGTCCCCAAACAGCACATGATGCAAAGAAAAAAAGAGGTGCACCAAGGTCGCTGGATGGCTAAGCTAAGCGACCCAAGTGGCCGACACAAACATCTGGCCCATCTAGGAGTGGCACTGCAGTGTCAGACAGGATGGCAGATTTAAAAAATAGTCCCCAAACAGCACATGATGCAAAGAAAAAAAGAGGTGCACCAAGGTCGCTGGATGGCTAAGCTAAGTGACCCAAGTGGCTGACACAAACACCTGGCCCATCTAGGAGTGGCACTGCAGTGTCAGACAGGATGGCAGATTTAAAAAATAGTCCCCAAACAGCACATGATGCAAAGAAAAAAAGAGACGCTATGAGGTAGCTGTGTGACTAAGCTAAGCGACCCAAGTGGCCGACACAAACACCTGGCCCATCTAGGAGTGGCACTGCAGTGTCAGACAGGATGGCAGATTTAAAAAATAGTCCCCAAACAGCACATGATGCAAAGAAAAAAAGAGGTGCACCAAGGTCGCTGGATGGCTAAGCTAAGCGACCCAAGTGGCCGACACAAACATCTGGCCCATCTAGGAGTGGCACTGCAGTGTCAGACAGGATGGCAGATTTAAAAAATAGTCCCCAAACAGCACATGATGCAAAGAAAAAAAGAGGTGCACCAAGGTCGCTGGATGGCTAAGCTAAGCGACCCAAGTGGCCGACACAAACACCTGGCCCATCTAGGAGTGGCACTGCAGTGTCAGACAGGATGGCAGATTTAAAAAATAGTCCCCAAACAGCACATGATGCAAAGAAAAAAAGAGGTGCACCAAGGTCGCTGGATGGCTAAGCTAAGTGACCCAAGTGGCTGACACAAACACCTGGCCCATCTAGGAGTGGCACTGCAGTGTCAGACAGGATGGCAGATTTAAAAAATAATCCCCAAACAGCACATGATGCAAAGAAAAAAAGAGGTGCACCAAGGTCACTGGATGGCTAAGCTAAGCGACCCAAGTGGCCAACACAAACACCTGGCCCATCTAGGAGTGGCACTGCAGTGTCAGACAGGATGGCAGATTTAAAAAATAGTCCCCAAACAGCACATGATGCAAAGAAAAAAAGAGGTGCACCAAGGTCGCTGGATGGCTAAGCTAAGCGACCCAAGTGGCTGACACAAACACCTGGCCCATCTAGGAGTGGCACTGCAGTGTCAGACAGGATGGCAGATTAAAAAAATAGTACCCAAACAGCACATGATGCAAAGAAAAAAAGAGGTGCAAGATGGAAGCTGTGTGACTAAGCTAAGCGACACAAGTGGCCGACACAAACACCTGGCCCATCTAGGAGTGGCACTGCAGTGTCAGACAGGATGGCACTTCCAAAAATAGCCCCAAACAGCACATGATGCAAAGAAAAATCAAAGAAAAAAGAGGTGCAGGCATCGCAACCGACACAATTGGACTCTCCTTGGGGATTTGTGATTTAGAAGAACGCACAGTTCTTTGCTGTGCTTTTGCCATCTTAACTCTTTTAAGTTTTCTAGCGAGAGGATGAGTGCTTCCATCCTCATGTGAAGCTGAACCACTAGCCTTGAACATAGGCCAGACCCTCAGCCGTTCCTTGCCACTCCGTGTTGTAAATGGCACATTGGCAAATTTACGCTTCTCCTCAGACGATTTTGATTTAGATTTTTGGGTCATTTTACTGAGCTTTATTATTTTGGATTTTACATGCTCTCTACTATGACATTGGGCATCGGCCTTGGCAGACGACGTTGATGGCATTTCATCGTCTCGGCCATGACTAATGGAAGCAGCTTCAGCACGAGGTGGAAGTGGATCTTGATCTTTCCCTATTTTACCCTCCACATTTTTGTTCTCCATTTTTTAATGTGTGGAATTATATGCCAGTAATATATCAATAGCAATGGCCTACTACTATATATACTGCGCACAACTGAAATGCACCACAGGTATGGATGGATAGTATACTTGATGACACAGAGGTAGGTAGAGCAGTGGCCTACTGTACCGTACTGCTATATATTATATACTGGTGGTCAGCAAACTGTGCAAAACTGAAATACACCACAGGTATGGATGGATAGTATACTTGACGACACAGAGGTAGGTAGAGCAGTGGCGTACTGCTATATATTATATACTGGTGGTCAGCAAACTGGGCAAAAATGAAATGCACCACAGGTATGGATGGATAGTATACTTGATGACACAGAGGTAGGTAGAGCAGTGGCCTACTGTACCGTACTGCTATATAGTATATACTGGTGGTCAGCAAACTGTGCAAAACTGAAATGCACCACAGGTATGGATGGATAGTATACTTGACGACACAGAGGTAGGTAGAGCAGTGGCCTACTGTACCGTACTGCTATATATTATATACTGGTGGTCAGCAAACTGTGCAAAACTGAAATGCACCACAGGTATGGATGGATAGTATACTTGACGACACAGAGGTAGGTACAGCAGTGGCCTACTATACCGTACTGCTATATATTATATACTGGTGGTCAGCAAACTGTGCAAAACTGAAATGCACCACAGGTATGGATGGATAGTATACTTGACGACACAGAGGTAGGTAGAGCAGTGGCCTACTGTACCGTACTGCTATATAGTATATACTGGTGGTCAGCAAACTGTGCAAAACTGAAATTCACAACAGGTATGGATGGATAGTATACTTGACGACAAAGAGGTAGGTAGAGCAGTGGCCTACTGTACCGTACTGCTATATAGTATATACTGGTGGTCAGCAAACTGTGCAAAACTGAAATTCACCACAGGTATGGATGGATAGTATACTTGACGACACAGAGGTAGGTAGTGCAGTGGACTACTGTACCGTACTGCTATATATATAGTTATACTGGTGGTCAGCAAAATTCTGCACTGTCCTCCTACTATATACTACAATGCAGCACAGATATGGAGCGTTTTTCAGGCAGAGAACGTATAATGCTGGTGGTCACTGGTCACTGGTCAGCAAAACTCTGCACTGTCCTCCTACTATATAATACTGCTGGTCCCCAGTCCCCACAATAAAGCAATTAGCACACTGAGCACAGATATTTGCAGCACACTGAGCACAGTCAGATATGGAGCGTTTTTCAGGCAGAGAACGTAGATATTTGCACTTGCAGCACACTGAGCACAGATATTTGCAGCACACTGAGCACAGATATTTGCAGCACAATTTGCAGCCCACTGAGCATAGAAACTGAGAGGACGCCAGCCACGTCCTCTCACGATCATTTCCAATGCACGAGTGAAAAATGGCGGCGGCGCGCGGCTCCTTATATAGAATACGAATCTCGCGAGAATCCGACCGCGGGATGATGACGTTCGGGCGCACTCGGGTTAACCGAGCAAGGCGGGAGGATCCGAGTCTACCTCGGACCCGTGTAAAATGGGTGAAGTTCGGGTGGGTTCGGATCCCGAGGATCCGAACCCGCTCATCACTACTAGGAATCTGTTTAAATGTAAAAAGATCAGTAACATATGTAATTTTATATGAGCTTTCAATTGCTGAGACCTATTCATGTAACAATACTATAATACTAGAGTACTCTGAACCTTGGCCATTGCTGTAGGCAACACTATCGGACCTTACTTTAGTTAAACTGTGCAATCTCAAAAAATTAAATATGCAAATACTTCCATAGTAATAAGTAATTTTGATACTGTACATTTCACAGTACTGCACATACTTCTAATAACTGTCATGTGACCAAAGGCCTACAGCAACACACACTGTGGCAATAATACACTTAAGACTATAATATGTGTAACCACATGAAACTTGGTAATGCAGCAGTTCAATTATATTTACTAACTACAGTATCATAAATAACATTCACTAAATATCATAAATAACATTCACTGAAAATAATGCAATGGAAGGCAAAAAAATACATAAATACTCTACAATAAGTCTAACCTTTGCAAAATAAGTCCTAGCATAGAACAGGTTAACCTTATGACCTTCACTAGCCAGCTCTTACGTTGGTGCACATAAAAGTGGGGAACAGGAGGTAACTGTAAATTACCTAGCTCAGTATTGACTGAGTAAGTGAATGCAATGGACAGTCCTGTAACTACACCATAAAAACAGTAGCTCTAGGATAGTGTCCTTGGGTTAATGCAACTCTGTAGTATGTTAGTGCTGCTGACCCTTATTTTATCAAAGCCTTACTGATGGTTGATATGTGCTGTGACACATGTCCGCCATCATGTGCAGGCAGCCTGCAGCTAGATATTTCTGACATGACTATTGTCCGGACTTCCCGGCTTCAACAAGGTAATGTGTACTGTACTTTATACATTCAGGAAGGTAATGCAGGGGCCTGTACTTGCTGCACCACTTGAAGAGTCAGTGGTTATTTGGGTCAGCTTTACTGCAGGCAACGAGGGCTCAGTGAATGTCTCTGCATTATAACACTCATTCTCTTGGATGCAGAAAGTCCAATGGTGTACAGTAGGTGCAGGGCCGGCGCTACCATTAGGCAGCTTTAGGCAGCTGCCTATGGGCGCTGGCCACTGGAGGGCGGCATGCTCCAATTAAATATATTTTACAAAAAATAATAATATTTTGATAAGTAAGCCCAGACCAGGGGCGGCCGCGGCGAGGGTTTTGCCTGCCACAGCCGTCAGTCACCTCACCGGCGCCAGTGTATTGATTTCCCTGCTCCATGTCTCTAACAGAAATAGACGGAGCTAGGGATGGACATTGATGGTCGATGTTTCCGAGCCATCAATGTTTTCGTTTCGATGGTAGTGTTTTTAGCATTTAATGGTGCCCTCCGATGTTTTTCACCATCGAATGATAGTCATTTGATGGTCTTCCGATGGTGGCTTGTTTTTTTCTAATTCCAAATAGCTATGCCTCCCCTTGCTGCTGTGTCTGTATCAGGGAAACTTCCTAAGTCCGTTGGAGGCTGCCTGACACTCTCTCTGTTTCAGACATGAGCCTGCTCAGCCAGTCCCCTCACACCCTCCCCTCTCTAGGCTGCTGCTAGGCAACAGGGCCCACTGCTAGCTCTGATTGGCTCTCACTGACTCAGAGAGCCAATCAGATCACAGACCTTACCCTGCAGCAGCAGAAGCCACAGACACACGGAGCTCAGGAGGATTCAGAGGAGACAGAGTGACCTCACTGATCTTTATATCACCCCAGCTATACACCACCACTGATCAGGGGGCATCATTTAGGAGGGCTATGGACAAAGTCCTTGCTTGAATATGTTTTGGACTGTGGGAAAAACCAAGAGAAAACACAAAAAACATGGAACGAACATACAAACTCCACACCATAATCATCAGAATTGGTCCCATGTGAGACAGCAAAGCAAACCGTGCACTGAGCCAGCTGTCATCCACATTATTGTAAGAAATTCCCAACCGGTACGCCGTACCGCCGGGCCGTCCACAATACTGCATTCTGCTGGCTTCGTTCTGTGTGAGGGGAGGAGAGCGCAGCGCAGTACCTCTCCTGCCCCTCAATTCTCTTTGATGCCCGGTCTCACTCTCCATCGGCGGCAGCGGGGTCAATCTGAATAAGGCACCGCTTTACTAGCCAATCAGAGCTCGTGGACCGGCAGCCGCGGCTCCTGATTGGCTGCCGGTCCGCGAGCTCTGATTGGCTAACAAACCGGCGCATCATTTCAGATTGACCCCGCCGCTGTTGGAGAGTGAGACCGGGCATCAAAGAGAATTGAGGGGCAAGAGAGACGCTATGCTGCGCTCTCCTTCCCTCACATAGAAGAAACAGAGCCAGCGGTAAGGGGTGGGGGGCAATGAGCACACAGTGGGGCAATGTATATCTGGCACAGTGGGGGCATTGTATATCTGGCACAGTGGGGGCAATGTATATCTGGCACTGTGGGGGAATTGTATATCTGGCACTGTGAGGGCATTGTATATCTGGCACTGTGAGGGCATTGTATATCTGGCACTGTGAGGGCATTGTATATCTGGCACTGTGAGGGCATTGTATATCTGGCACTGTGAGGGTATTGTATATCTGGCACTGTGGGTGAATTGTATATCTGGCACTGTGGGGGAATTGTATATCTGGCACTGTGGGGGCATTGTATATCTGGCACTGTGGGGCATTGTATATCTGGCACTGTGGGGGCATTGTATATCTGGCACAGTGGGGGCAATGTATATCTGACACAGTGGGGGAAATGTATATCTGGCACAGTGGGGGCAATGTATATCTGGCACAGTGGGGGCATTGTATATCTGGCACTGTGGGGGCATTGTATATCTGGCACTGTGGGGGCATTGTATATCTGGCACTGAGGGGGCAATGTTGCTTCATCATTGGGCATTGTGTGTGTATATTATATATGTATTTCTCTATCGTCCTAAGTGGATGCTGGGGTTCCTGAAAGGACCATGGGGAATAGCGGCTCCGCAGGAGACAGGGCACAAAAAAGTAAAGCTTTACTAGGTCAGGTGGTGTGCACTGGCTCCTCCCCCTATGACCCTCCTCCAGACTCCAGTTAGATTTTGTGCCCGAACGAGAAGGGTGCAATCTAGGTGGCTCTCCTAAAGAGCTGCTTAGAGAAAGTTTAGTTTAGGTTTTTTTCTTTACAGTGAGTCCTGCTGGCAACAGGATCACTGCAACGTGGGACTTAGGGGGAAAGTAGTAAACTCACCTGCATGCAGAGTGGATTTGCTGCTTGGCTACTGGACACCATTAGCTCCAGAGGGATCGAACACAGGCCCAGCCGTGGAGTCCGGTCCCGGAGCCGCGCCGCCGACCCCCTTGCAGATGCTGAAGCGTGAAGAGGTCCGGAAACCGGCGGCTGAAGACTCCTCAGTCTTCATAAGGTAGCGCACAGCACTGCAGCTGTGCGCCATTTTCCTCTCAGCACACTTCACTGGGCAGTCACTGAGGGTGCAGAGCGCTGGGGGGGGGCGCTCTGAGAGGCAAATATAAACCTTATACAAGGCTAAAAATACCTCACATATAGCCCATAGGGGCTATATGGAGATATTTAACCCCTGCCTGACTGGAAAAATAGCGGGAGAAGAACCCGCCGAAAAAGGGGCGGGGCCTATCTCCTCAGCACACGGCGCCATTTTCTGTCACAGCTCCGCTGGTCAGAACGGCTCCCAGGTCTCTCCCCTGCACTGCACTACAGAAACAGGGTAAAACAGAGAGGGGGGGCACATTAATGGCTATATATATATATATTAAAGCAGCTATAAGGGAGCACTTAATATAAGGATATCCCTTGTATATATAGCGCTTTGTGGTGTGTGCTGGCAGACTCTCCCTCTGTCTCCCCAAAAGGGCTAGTGGGTCCTGTCTTCATTAGAGCATTCCCTGTGAGTTTGCGGTGTGTGTCGGTACGTGGTGTCGACATGTATGAGGACGATATTGGTGTGGAGGCGGAGCAATTGCCAAATATGCAGATGTCACCCCCCAGGGGGTCGACACCAGAATGGATGCCTTTATTTGTGGAATTACGTGATGGTTTATCTTCCCTTAAACAGTCAGTTGAGGACATGAGGCGGCCGGACAATCAATTAATGCCTGTCCAGGCGCCTCAAACACCGTCAGGGGCTGTAAAACGCCCTTTGCCTCAGTCGGTCGACACAGACCCAGACACGGGCACTGATTCCAGTGACGACGGTAGAAATTCAAACGTATTTTCCAGTAGGGCCACACGTTATATGATTTTGGCAATGAAGGAGACGTTACATTTAGCTGATACTACAGATACCGTAAAACAGGGTATTATGTATGGTGTGAAAAAACTACAAACAGTTTTTCCTGAATCAGAAGAATTAAATGACGTGTGTGATGAAGCGTGGGTTGCTCCTGATAAAAAGTTGATAATTTCAAAAAAGTTATTGGCATTATACCCTTTCCCGCCAGAGGTTAGGGCGCGCTGGGAAACACCCCCTAAGGTGGACAAGGCGCTCACACGCTTATCCAAACAAGTGGCGTTACCCTCTCCTGAGACGGCCGCACTTAAGGATCCATCAGATAGAAAGATGGAAGTTATTCAAAAGAATATATACACACATGCAGGTGTTATACTACGACCAGCTATAGCAACTGCCTGGATGTGCAGTGCTGGAGTAGTTTGGTCAGAATCCCTGATTGAAAATATTGATACCCTAGATAGGGACAATGTTTTACTGTCGTTAGAACAAATAAAGGATGCATTTATCTATATGCGTGATGCACAGAGGGATATTTGCACACTGGCATCTCGGGTGAGTGCTATGTCCATTTCAGCCAGAAGAGCCTTATGGACACGACAGTGGACAGGCGATGCGGATTCAAAACGTCACATGGAGGTTTTGCCGTATAAAGGGGAGGAGTTATTTGGAGTTGGTCTATCAGACTTGGTGGCCACGGCTACTGCCGGGAAATCCACTTTTTTACCTCAAGTCACTCCCCAACAGAGAAAGGCACCGACCTTTCAACCGCAGCCTTTTCGCTCCTACAAAAATAAGAGAGCAAAGGGCTTGTCGTACCTGCCACGAGGCAGAGGAAGAGGGAAGAGACACCAACAGGCAGCTCCTTCCCAGGAACAGAAGCCCTCCCCGGCTCCTGCAAAAACCTCAGCATGACGCTGGGGCCTCTCAAGCGGACTCGGGGACAGTGGGGGGCCGTCTCAAAAATTACAGCGCGCAGTGGGCTCACTCGCAGGTAGACCCCTGGATCCTGCAGATAATATCTCAGGGGTACAGGTTGGAATTAGAGACGGATCCTCCTCATCGTTTCCTGAAGTCTGCCTTACCAACCGTCTCTTCCGAAAGGGAGAGGGTGTTGGAAGCCATTCACAAGCTGTACGCTCAGCAGGTGATAGTCAAAGTACCCCTATTACAACAAGGAAAGGGGTATTATTCCACTCTATTTGTGGTACCGAAGCCGGATGGCTCGGTAAGGCCTATTCTAAATCTGAAGTCCTTGAACCTCTACATAAAAAAGTTCAAGTTCAAGATGGAGTCACTCAGAGCAGTGATAGCGAACCTGGAAGAAGGGGACTTTATGGTATCCTTGGACATCAAGGATGCGTATCTACACGTTCCGATTTACCCCGCACACCAGGGGTACCTCAGGTTCATTGTTCAAAACTGTCACTATCAGTTTCAGAGCTGCCGTTCGGATTGTCCACGGCGCCTCGGGTCTTTACCAAGGTAATGGCCGAGATGATGATTCTTCTTCGAAGAAAAGGCGTATTAGTTATCCCATACTTGGACGATCTCCTAATAAGGGCAAGGTCCAGAGAACAGCTGGAGACAGCTTTAGCACTATCTCAAGAGATGCTAAGACAACACGGGTGGATTCTGAATATTCCAAAATCCCATTTAATCCCGACAACTCGTCTGCTGTTCCTAGGAATGATTCTGGACACGGTTCAGAAAAAGGTTTTCCTTCCAGAGGAAAAAGCCAAGGAGTTATCCGATCTGGTCAGGAACCTCCTAAAACCAGGAAAAGTGTCAGTACATCAATGCACAAGAGTCCTGGGAAAAATGGTGGCTTCTTACGAAGCAATTCCATTCGGCAGATTCCATGCAAGAATATTCCAAAGGGATCTGTTGGACAAATGGTCAGGGTCGCATCCGCAGATGCACCTGCGAATAACCCTGTCACCAAAGACAAGGGTGTCACTTCTGTGGTGGTTGCAGAAGGCTCACCTATTAGAAGGCCGCAGATTCGGCATTCAGGATTGGATCCTGGTGACCACGGACGCCAGCCTGAGAGGCTGGGGAGCAGTCACACAAGGAAGAAACTTCCAGGGAGTATGGACGAGTCTGGAAAAGTCTCTTCACATAAACATTCTGGAACTAAGAGCAATCTACAATGCTCTAAGCCAGGCGGAACTTCTCCTGCAAGGAAAGCCGGTGTTGATTCAGTCGGACAACATCACGGCGGTCGCCCATGTAAACAGGCAGGGCGGCACAAGAAGCAGGAGTGCAATGGCAGAAGCTGCCAGGATTCTTCGCTGGGCGGAGAATCACGTGATAGCACTGTCAGCAGTGTTCATCCCGGGCGTGGACAACTGGGAAGCAGACTTCCTCAGCAGACACGATCTTCATCCGGGAGAGTGGGGTCTACATCCAGAAGTCTTCAACATGTTAATAGACCGTTGGGAAAGACCAATTGTAGACATGATGGCGTCTCGCCTCAACAAGAAACTGGACAAATATTGCGCCAGGTCAAGAGATCCACAGGCAATAGCTGTGGACGCACTGGTAACTCCTTGGGTGTACCAGTCAGTGTATGTGTTTCCTCCTCTGCCGCTCATACCAAAGGTATTGAAGATCATACGGCAAAGAAGAGTAAGAACAATACTAGTGGTTCCGGATTGGCCGAGAAGGACTTGGTATCCGGAACTTCAAGAGATGCTCACGGACGAACCGTGGCCTCTACCTCTGAGAAGGGACCTGCTACAGCAGGGTCCCTGTCTTTTTCAAGACTTACCGCGGCTGCGTTTGACGGCATGGCGGTTGAACGCCAGATCCTAAAAGGGAAAGGCATTCCAGAAGAAGTCATTCCTACCTTGATTAAGGCACGGAAGGAAGTCACCGTGAAACATTATCACCGCATTTGGCGAAAATATGTAGCGTGGTGCGAGGATCGGAGGGTTCCGACGGAGGAATTCCAACTGGGTCGTTTCCTACATTTCCTGCAATCAGGATTATCTATGGGTCTCAAATTGGGATCCATTAAGGTTCAAATTTCGGCCCTGTCAATATTCTTCCAAAAAGAATTGGCCTCTGTCCCTGAGGTCCAGACTTTTGTCAAGGGAGTACTGCATATACAGCCTCCTGTGGTGCCTCCGGTGGCACCGTGGGATCTAAATGTAGTTTTAGATTTCCTCAAATCCCATTGGTTTGAACCATTGAAAAAGGTGGATTTGAAATATCTCACATTGAAAGTGACTATGTTACTAGCCCTGGCCTCTGCCAGGAGAGTATCTGAATTGGCGGCTTTATCTTATAAAAGTCCTTATCTAATCTTCCATTCGGATAGGGCAGAACTGCGGACTCGTCCGCATTTTCTCCCTAAAGTGGTATCAGCATTTCATCTGAACCAACCTATTGTGGTGCCTGCGGCCACTAGCGACTTGGAGGACTCCAAGTTGTTGGACGTTGTCAGAGCCTTAAAAATATACATTGCAAGGACGGCTGGAGTCAGAAAATCTGACTCGCTGTTTATATTGTATGCACCCAACAAGTTGGGCGCACCTGCTTCTAAGCAGTCGATTGCTCGTTGGATTTGTAACACAATTCAACTTGCACATTCTGTGGCAGGCCTGCCACAGCCTAAAACTGTAAAAGCCCACTCCACAAGGAAGGTGGGCTCATCTTGGGCGGCTGCCCGAGGGGTCTCGGCATTACAACTCTGCCGAGCAGCTACGTGGTCGGGGGAGAACACGTTTGTAAAATTTTACAAATTTGATACCCTGGCAAAGGAGGACCTGGAGTTCTCTCATTCGGTGCTGCAGAGTCATCCGCACTCTCCCGCCCGTTTGGGAGCTTTGGTATAATCCCCATGGTCCTTTCAGGAACCCCAGCATCCACTTAGGACGATAGAGAAAATAAGAATTTACTTACCGATAATTCTATTTCTCGGAGTCCGTAGTGGATGCTGGGCGCCCATCCCAAGTGCGGATTATCTGCAATACTTGTACATAGTTATTGTTAACTAATTCGGGTTATTGTTAAGGAGCCATCTTTAAGAGGCCCTTTCTGTTGTCATACTGTTAACTGGGTTTAGATCACAAGTTGTACGGTGTGATTGGTGTGGCTGGTATGAGTCTTACCCGGGATTCAAAATGCCTCCCTTATTGTGTATGCTCGTCCGGGCACAGTACCTAACTGGAGTCTGGAGGAGGGTCATAGGGGGAGGAGCCAGTGCACACCACCTGACCTAGTAAAGCTTTACTTTTTTGTGCCCTGTCTCCTGCGGAGCCGCTATTCCCCATGGTCCTTTCAGGAACCCCAGCATCCACTACGGACTCCGAGAAATAGAATTATCGGTAAGTAAATTCTTATTATTATACACACAATGTCCAGTGATAAAGTAATATGTTGCTCAGAGTCTGGCCCTGCCCCGATTCCCAATTCTCACATTGCGAACGAAAATGCAGGCTTTTGCGCATGCACTAGTAATATAAATAGTTTTCACCATCAAATACTTTTGATGTGATGGTTAGTAACCATCGCTTTGAAAGTTTCAATGGTGGAAGCATTGCCATCATATGATGGTTTGCTTTCGATGTCCATCCCTAGACGGAGCTGCGCGTATGAGAGAGCAGGTCAGGAGACGGGCGCCGCCCACACTGACAGCCTAACACGCATCCTAGGCGCCGTCAGCACGAACATGCCGTGCGCTTGTGCGGCGCCCGTCTCCTGACCTGCTCTCTCATACGCGCAGCTCCGTCTATTTCTGTTAGAGACATGGAGCAGGGAAATCAACACACTGGCGTAGGTGAGGTGACTGACGGCTGTGGCAGGCTAGACCCTCGCCGCGGCCGCCCCTGGTCTGGGCTTACTTATCAAAATATTTTTTTTTTGTAAAATATATTTAATTGGAGCATCTGAAAGGCAAGAGAAGTCTCCCTATCCCCTCCCTCCCTGCCGCCCCGCGTCTCTCTATCCTCTCCCTCCCACCCCGCGTCTCACTATCCCCTCACTGCCGCCCCGAGTCTCGCTATCCCTTCCCCGCCGCCCCGCGCCTCCCTATCCCCTCCCTCCCTGCCGCCCCGCGTCTCCCTATCCTCTCTCTCCCACCCCGCGTTTCACTATCCCCTCACTGCCGCCCCGCGTCTCGCTATCCCCGCCGCCCCGCGCCTCCCTATCCCCTCCCTCCCTGCCGCCCCGCGTCTCCCTATCCTCTCCTCCCACCCCGCGTCTCACTATCCCCTCACTGCCGCCCCGCGTCTCGCTATCCCCTCCCTCCCCGCGCCTCCCTATCCCCTCCCTCCCTGCCGCCCCGCACCTCCCTATCCCCTCCCTCCCTGCCTCCCCGCGTCTCCCTATCCCCTCCCTCCCACCCCGCGTCTCGCTATCCCCTCACTGCCGCCCCGCGTCTCGCTATTTCCTCCCTCCCCGCCGCCCCGCGCCTCCCTATCCCCTCCCTCCCTGCCGCCCCGCGCCTCCCTATCCCCTCCCTCCCTGCCGCCCCGCGTCTCCCTATCCCCTCCCTCGCACCCCGCGTCTCACTATCCCCTCCCTGCCGCCCCGCGTCTCGCTATCCCCTCCCTCCCTGCCGCCCCACGCCTCCCTATCTCCTCCCTCCCACCCCGCATCTCCCTATCCCCTCCCTTCCACCCCGCGTCTCCCTATCCCCTCCCTCCCACCCCACGTCTCCCTATCCCCTCCCTCCCTGCCGCCCCGCGTCTCCCTATCCCCTCCCTCCCACCCCACGTCTCCCTATCCCCTCCCTCCCTGCCGCCCCGCGCCTCCCGATGTTGGAGTTGCCTACAGCAGCGGCAGCTCCGGAGACAACAGGCAGCGCTGTTACCTCTATTTCCGTGCCCTCAGCATCTCCGACAGCATCTGCTTCCTCCGGGACTGAGGAACCAGGACCACTAAGTCGAGGGGTGGGGGGAGTTGTGCTTGGTGGCAAGTGTCTGGGCAGCTCACCCCCAGATCACTTGGACTGCAGCTCCCCGCCTTGTGATATGGGGGCGAGCTGCAGTCCAAGTGATCTGGGGGTGAGCTGCAGTCCAAGTGATCTGGGGGTTAGCTGCAGTCCAAGTGATCTGGGGGTGAGCTGCAGTCCAAGTGATCTGGGCAAGATCACTTGGACTCCAGCTCACCCCCAGATTACTTGGACGCAGGGACAGGGAAAAATAAATAAAATAAATGTAAAAAAAATGATATATTTATATCACAGCTGCCCGCCTCCCACCGCTGACCAGCGCTCACTTCTGCACGCTGCACCGCCATTGAAAGCTGACAACCGCAGACCACAACTGGCGGTGGTCAGAGGGACATCAACGCCTCAGCGAAGAAGGACAGCTTAGTACCGCCGCATCCCCCGCAGACCATGGGCTCATCCGCCACCGACAACCACAGTCCCTTCCGCACCTCCGCTGCACATATCAGGTAATGTTACCCTATGTCCCTGCTGTCACGCTCTCAGTCCCTGCTGTCACTCTCTCAGTCCCTGCTGTCACTCTCTCAGTCCTTGCTGTCACTCTCTCTCCCTGTCCCTGATTTGTGGGTCATACCGTTTGCTATAATGTGAATTTCGGCTCATACCATGTGGTAAAATCAGAATTTTGGCTCATACCGTATGCTGTAATGTGAATTTCGGGTCATACCGTGTGCTATAATGTGAATTTCGGCTCATACAGTGTGGTAAAATCTGAAATTTTGAGTCATAGCGTGTTCTGTAACGTGAATTTCGGCTCATACCGTGTGCTGTAATGTGAATTTCGGCTCATACTGTGTAGTAAAATATGAATTTTGGCTCATACTGTGTGCTGTAATGTGAATTTCGGCTCATACCGTGTGCTGTAATGTGAATTTCGGCTCATACCGTGTGCTGTAATGTGAATTTCGGCTCATACTGTGTGCTGTAATGTGAATTTCAGCTCATACGGTGTGCTGTAATGTGAATTTCGGCTCATACTGTGTGGTAAAATATGAATTTTGGATCATACCATGTGCTGTAGTGTGAATTTTGGCTCATACCATGTGCTGTAGTGTGAATTTCGGCTCATTCCGTGTGCTGTAATGTGAATTTCTAGATAGTATAAGAATTTCTAGATAGTATAAGGGGTCCTAATACACTGAAGGACACGCCCCCATTTGAGTGGCCACACCCCCTCTTCCGGAGGCGTGCGCATAATTGCAACCTTCACTTTTCCATACCCCCACTTCAAAATGTCCACTTCGACCACTGTATATGTATGTGTGTGTGTATATGTATATATATATATATATATATATATATATAAAATCTCAGTGCCTCCCCAGCCAATGACCTCACCGCACGTCACTGCAACAAAGTTCTAGTTACAACCCTGGTGCCTATCTATAATACTGTATAAAACTACAGACTGTGGTATTATACTATATATGGATGTGGGGCTGGATGCTTTTTAACTTGTGTGCATTTAATATAATTTCTCTGACGTCCTAGTGGATGCTGGGAACTCTGTAAGGACCATGGGGAATAGCGGCTCCGCAGGAGACTGGGAACAAAAGTAAAAGCTTTATGACTACCTGGTGTGCACTGGCTCCTCCCCCTATGACCCTCCTCCAAGCCTCAGTTAGATTTTTGTGCCCGGCCGAGAAGGGTGCATGCTAGGTAGCTCTCCTGAGCTGCTTAGAGTAAAAGTTTAAATAGGTTTTTTATTTTCAGTGAGACCTGCTGGCAACAGGCTCACTGCATCGTGGGACTAAGGGGAGAAGAAGCGAACTCACCTGCATGCAGAGTGGATTGGGCTTCTTGGCTACTGGACATTAGCTCCAGAGGGACGATCACAGGCTCAGCTTGGATGGGTCCCGGTGCCGCGCCGCCGGCCCCCTTACAGAGCCAGAAGAGCGAAGAGGTCCGGAAAAATCGGCGGCAGAAGACGTTCCTGTCTTCAATAAGGTAGCGCACAGCACTGCAGCTGTGCGCCATTGCTCTCAGCACACTTCACACTCCGGTCACTGAGGGTGCAGGGCGCTGGGGGGGAGCGCCCTGAGACGCAATAAAACACGTTTTAAACCTTATATGGCTAAAGAAATGCATCACATATAGCTCCTGGGCTATATGGATGCATTTAACCCCTGCCAGTTTTCCTAAAAAAAGCGGGAGAAAAGGCCGCCGAAAAGGGGGCGGAGCCTATCTCCTCAGCACACAAGCGCCATTTTCCCTCACAGCTCCGCTGGAAGGACGGCTCCCTGACTCTCCCCTGCAGTCCTGCTACAGAATCAGGGTAAAACAAGAGAGGGGGGGCACTAATTGGCAGATAATACAAATACAGCAGCTATAGAAGGGAGAAACACTTATATAAGGTTATCCCTGTATATATATAGCGCTCTGGTGTGTGCTGGCAAACTCTCCCTCTGTCTCCCCAAAGGGCTCGTGGGGTCCTGTCCTCTATCAGAGCATTCCCTGTGTGTGTGCTGTGTGTCGGTACGATTGTGTCGACATGTATGAGGAGGAAAATGATGTGGAGGCGGAGCAATTGCCTGTAATAGTGATGTCACCCCCTAGGGAGTCGACACCTGACTGGATGGTCGTATGGAAGGAATTACGTGACAGTGTCAGCACTTTGCAAAAAACTGTTGACGACATGAGACAGCCGGCAAATCAGTTAGTGCCTGTCCAGGCATCTCAAACACCGTCAGGGGCTCTAAAGCGCCCGTTACCTCAGATGGTCGACACAGACCCAGACACGGATACTGACTCCAGCGTCGACGGTGACGAGACAAACGTAATGTCCAGTAGGGCCACACGTTACATGATCACGGCAATGAAGGAGGCTTTGAACATTTCTGATACTACAAGTACCACAAAAAGGGGTATTATGTGGGGTGTGAAAAAACTACCCATAGTTTTTCCTGAATCAGATGAATTAAATGAGGTGTGTGACAAAGCGTGGGTTTCCCCCGATAAAAAACTGCTGATTTCTAATAAATTATTGGCATTATACCCTTTCCCGCCAGAGGTTAGGGCGCATTGGGAAACACCCCCTAGGGTAGATAAGGCGCTCACACGCTTATCAAAACAAGTGGCGTTGCCGTCTCCTGATACGGCCGCCCTCAAGGAACCAGCTGATAGAAAGCTGGAAAATATCCTAAAGGGTATATACACACATACTGGTGTTATACTACGACCAGCAATCGCCTCAGCCTGGATGTGCAGCGCTGGAGTGGCTTGGTCGGATTCCCTGACTGAAAATATTGATACCCTGGATAGGGACAGTATATTATTGACTATAGAGCATTTAAAGGATGCATTACTATATATGCGAGATGCACAGAGGGATATTTGCACCCTGGCATCAAGAGTAAGTGCGCTGTCCATTTCTGCCAGAAGAAGTTTATGGACACGACAGTGGTCAGGTGATGCGGATTCCAAACGGCATATGGAAGTTTTGCCGTATAAAGGGGAGGAGTTATTTGGGGTCGGTCTATCGGACCTGGTGGCCACGGCGACGGCTGGGAAATACACCTTTTTACCCCAGGTCACCTCTCAGCAGAAAAAGACACCGTCTTTTCAAACTCAGTCCTTTCGTCCCCATAAGGGCAAGCGGGCAAAAGGCCACTCATTTCTGCCCCGGGGCAGAGGAAGGGGAAAAAGACTGCAGCAGGCAGCCTCTTCCCAGGATCAGAAGCCCTCCCCCGCTTCTGCCAAGTCTTCAGCATGACGCTGGGGCTTTACAAGCGGACTCAGGCACGGTGGGGGCCCGTCTCAAAAATTTCAACGCGCAGTGGGCTCACTCGCAAGTGGACCCCTGGATCCTGCAGGTAGTATCACAGGGGTACAAATTGGAATTCGAGACGTCTCCCCCTCGCCGGTTCCTGAAGTCTGCTCTACCAACGTCTCCCTCCGACAGGGAGGCAGTATTGGAAGCTATTCACAAGCTGTATTCCCAGCAGGTGATAATCAAGGTACCCCTCCTACAACAGGGAAAGGGGTATTACTCCACGCTGTTTGTGGTACCGAAGCCGGACGGCTCGGTGAGACCGATTTTAAATCTGAAATCATTGAACACTTACATAAAAAGGTTCAAATTCAAGATGGAGTCACTCAGAGCAGTGATAGCGAACCTGGAAGAAGGGGACTATATGGTGTCTCTGGACATCAAAGATGCTTATCTCCATGTCCCAATCTACCCTTCTCACCAAGGGTACCTCAGGTTTGTGGTACAAAACTGTCATTATCAGTTTCAGACGCTGCCGTTTGGATTGTCCACGGCACCACGGGTCTTTACCAAGGTAATGGCCGAAATGATGATTCTTCTTCGAAGAAAAGGCGTCTTAATTATCCCTTACTTGGACGATCTCCTGATAAGGGCAAGGTCCAGGGAACAGTTAGAGGTCGGAGTAGCACTATCTCAGGTAGTGCTACGTCAGCACGGGTGGATTCTAAATATTCCAAAATCGCAGCTGATTCCAACAACACGTCTACTGTTCCTAGGGATGATTCTGGACACAGTCCAGAAAAAGGTGTTTCTCCCGGAGGAGAAGGCCAGGGAGTTATCCGAGCTAGTCAGGAACCTCCTGAAACCAGGACAAGTGTCAGTGCATCAATGCACAAGGGTCCTGGGAAAGATGGTGGCTTCTTACGAAGCGATTCCATTCGGAAGATTCCATGCAAGAACTTTTCAGTGGGATCTGCTGGACAAATGGTCCGGATCGCATCTTCAGATGCATCAGCGGATAACCCTATCTCCAAGGACAAGGGTGTCTCTCCTGTGGTGGTTGCAGAGTGCTCATCTTCTAGAGGGCCGCAGATTCGGCATTCAGGACTGGATTCTGGTGACCACGGATGCCAGCCTGAGAGGCTGGGGAGCAGTCACACAGGGAAGAAATTTCCAGGGCTAGTGGTCAAGCATGGAAACGTCTCTTCACATAAATATCCTGGAACTAAGGGCAATTTACAATGCCCTAAGTCAAGCAAGGCCTCTGCTTCAGGGTCAGTCGGTATTGATCCAATCGGACAACATCACGGCAGTCGCCCACGTAAACAGACAGGGCGGCACAAGAAGCAGGAGGGCAATGGCAGAAGCTGCAAGAATTCTTCGCTGGGCGGAAAATTATGTGACAGCACTGTCAGCGGTGTTCATTCCGGGAGTGGACAACTGGGAAGCAGACTTCCTCAGCAGACACGACCTCCACCCGGGGGAGTGGGGACTTCACCCAGAAGTCTTCCACGTGATTGTAAACCGTTGGGAAAAACCAAAGGTGGACATGATGGCGTCTCGTCTCAACAAGAAACTAGACAGATATTGCGCCAGGTCAAGGGACCCTCAGGCGATAGCGGTGGACGCTCTGGTAACACCGTGGGTGTACCAGTCAGTGTATGTGTTCCCTCCTCTGCCTCTCATACCCAAAGTATTGAGAATCATAAGAAGGAGAGGAGTAAGAACTATACTCGTGGCTCCGGATTGGCCAAGGAGGACTTGGTACCCGGAACTTCAAGAGATGCTCACGGAGGACCCGTGGCCTCTACCTCTAAGAAAGGACCTGCTCCAGCAGGGACCTTGTCTGTTCCAAGACTTACCGCGGCTGCGTTTGACGGCATGGAGGTTGAACGCCGGATCCTGAAGGAAAAAGGCATTCCAGATGAAGTCATCCCTACCCTGATCAAGGCCAGGAAGGATGTAACCGCGAAACATTATCACCGCATTTGGCGAAAATATGTTGCGTGGTGTGAGGCCAAGAAGGCCCCTACAGAGGAATTTCAACTGGGTCGTTTCCTGCATTTCCTGCAAACAGGACTATCTATGGGCCTAAAATTAGGGTCCATTAAGGTTCAAATTTCGGCCCTGTCAATATTCTTCCAAAAAGAACTGGCTTCAGTGCCTGAAGTTCAGACGTTTGTCAAAGGGGTACTGCATATACAGCCTCCTTTTGTGCCTCCAGTGGCACCTTGGGATCTCAATGTAGTGTTGAGTCTCCTAAAGTCACATTGGTTTGAACCACTCACCACTGTGGAATTAAAATATCTCACATGGAAAGTGGTCATGCTGTTAGCCCTGGCTTCAGCCAGGCGTGTCTCAGAATTGGCGGCTTTATCATATAAAAGCCCTTACCTAATTTTTCATTCAGACAGGGCAGAACTGAGGACTCGCCCTCAATTTCTCCCTAAGGTGGTTTCAGCGTTTCACATGAACCAGCCTATTGTGGTGCCTGCGGCTACTAGGGACTTGGAGGACTCCAAGTTGCTGGACGTAGTCAGGGCCCTGAAAATATATGTTTCCAGGACGGCTGGAGTCAGAAAATCTGACTCGCTGTTTATCCTGTATGCACCCAACAAGCTGGGTGCTCCTGCTTCTAAGCAGACGATTGCTCGTTGGATTTGTAGTACGATTCAGCTTGCACATTCTGTGGCAGGCCTGCCACAGCCAAAATCTGTAAAAGCTCATTCCACAAGGAAGGTGGGCTCATCTTGGGCGGCTGCCCGAGGGGTCTCGGCTTTACAACTTTGCCGAGCAGCTACTTGGTCAGGGGCAAACACGTTTGCTAAATTTTACAAATTCGATACCCTGGCTGAGGAGGACCTGGAGTTCTCTCATTCGGTGCTGCAGAGTCATCCGCACTCTCCCGCCCGTTTGGGAGCTTTGGTATAATCCCCATGGTCCTTACGGAGTTCCCAGCATCCACTAGGACGTCAGAGAAAATAAGAATTTACTTACCGATAATTCTATTTCTCATAGTCCGTAGTGGATGCTGGGCGCCCATCTCAAGTGCGGATTGTCTGCAATACTTGTATATAGTTATTGTTACAAAAATCGGGTTGTTTATTGTTGTGAGCCATCTTTTCAGAGGCTCCTACGTTTATCATACTGTTAACTGGGTTCAGATCACAAGTTGTACGGTGTGATTGGTGTGGCTGGTATGAGTCTTACCCGGGATTCAAGATCCTTCCTTATTATGTACGCTCGTCCGGGCACAGTATCCTAACTGAGGCTTGGAGGAGGGTCATAGGGGGAGGAGCCAGTGCACACCAGCTAGTCATAAAGCTTTTACTTTTGTGCCCAGTCTCCTGCGGAGCCGCTATTCCCCATGGTCCTTACGGAGTTCCCAGCATCCACTACGGACTATGAGAAATAGAATTATCGGTAAGTAAATTCTTATTATTTGTCAGGTTATCTCTTGCTGTTATTTGGCTGCTTCAGGAGGATCAACATACTGTTAACACAGCCTCTAGATAACGTGATCACTCCACTGTCCAAGCAACAGGGGAAGGGGAGGGCCGGGAGGACGGGGGGGTGTAGGCAGAAATTTTGCCTAGGGTGCCGAGAAACCTTGCACCGGCCCTGAGTAGGTGAGAGGGTTCAGCTGTGTCCTTAGATAATAGGCACAGTATGCACATGTGCAATTCAGCTGCTCAAGGTTGAATACACATGAGGGATGGATACACAGACCTTCTCCACATCATGTCAGTAGATGTTCAGTTGGACTCTGCTTACTATTGTCCTCCTGATGCCAGCTCCCGGTCTTGTATCTGTCTTTCTGAGGCCCTGCTCCTGGCATCTCTCTGAACCTGTGGCTCAGCTGCACATCTTGTAGCTGGCAGCTCCATCTCCCTGCAACACGGCTCCCAGGCTTATCACACATGTCAGGCTTTCAGCGTCAGCCTGGCTTTCTCCTCATGGTGGGCCTGGCTCTCTTTCTCAGTGGAAGCCCTGCACCACACATGGTCCCCACAGCAGCAGCACTCCAGCATGCCTGATTCCTCTTCAGCATCTTCTGCAGCACTGAACTCTTGGGTATACAAGCTCCACCCCCAACACTCTGTGAAAGCTGCCCAGTGGGACCCACTGCCTAGCGTTCCGGCTGGTTCCTCCTGCCTCCCATGTTTCTCCCTGTGACACCGACCAGTATCTGCAGGGTCCTAGAGTCCAGCAGCAGCCTGGGTATCACATTATCACTACAGTAACCCTTTGTGTTGGGGGTAACAAAAAGAGATCTAATGCAGAAGAAAACATCCATTTTCATTGGCAAATCACTAGGTATCTTTGCCCTTTGACATATCAGCCCAAAGTTTATACCGTATTCTTTGTAAAACATAAAACTAGTTGAATAAAAGGAGCTTGGAGTGCCAAATACTAAAACAGCACAAATTCCTGTGCCGGCCAACTGTAGCATAATCTGATCAGATCAATTAATATCAATATACTGTACATTACAAGGTTGTGTTCAGAATTGTTAGGAATTGAAAATAAGGAATTAGCCTGCAAGTGAACCTTCTCTTCCAAACTTTGTTTAGCATTACTTGTATTGCAGTGTTTTAACTCTTTATTTGTTTAATATACATTATAAAATTATTAAATGTCACCAGGTGAGGTTGCATACACTGCTAGTATTATGTTAACACCTTTTATGTATTTGCACTGTTAGGGGGAGATGTACTAAGCCTGAAAAGTGATAAATATCACTGTGATAAAGCATCAGCCAAACGGCTCCTAACTGCCATATTACAGGCTGTGTTTGAAAAATGACAGTTAGGAGCCGATTGGCTGGTACTTTATCACAGTGATATTTATCACTTTTCAGGATTAGTACATCTGGCCCTTAGTGTATAATGTCTCCTAGCTGTTACATGTATGTAGTGTTCACTCTAGGAGTGAAAAGGGGCAGGGCGCCGGACTCACTTCGCCGCGCGCGCGTCCGAAATAAGGGCGCAGCCACGCAAATTAGGGGGCGTGGCCACGCCTCCGTCATTTTAGGGGGCGGTGCGGCCCACAGACGCTACTATAGAGAGCGTCTGTGGCCGGCGACGTCACTGTTGGGGGCGTGCCCAGCACCTCCGTCGGTGCTGGGCTTCCCCCAGCCCTCTCCCAATGCGTGAATGGATGCCGCGCGCATGCGCACGGCATCTATACACGCCGGGAGGGCAGAGAGCGGGCGGCTGTTCTAGCAGGGCGCCGCAAAAGGGGCAGGGCGGGTTTTGCCTGTTAAAAAACGGGCAGGGCGCGGCGCCCTGCTAAAACAGCCTAGAGTGAACACTATGTATGCGTTGCATTCCTGCTGTAGCAGACACACTGGAGCCACACAAGTGAGCTGTAGACTGGAAAATGTCTATGGAGCCCCAATCCTAAGTGTAGGCGTGGACCAAAGAATTGTCTATCTGAACCCACTCTACTGTGGGAATATGAGAGGGTTGTTAAAAAAGATGCAGACAGTGGTCAGAAGATTCTTTTTGTCCTGGACAATGCTGATGCAAAGTTACTAATACAGTTAGACTAGTCACATGGCAGTGACGGTTCAGCAGAAAGTGGATCACGAAGTCTCTATAGTATTTGCTACTGTGTGAAGACATTGAACTCAGTACCTATCATGCCTGTAGAGGAATAAAACATGAGCTGTGCATTGAAGTGACTGAGACGAAGACACTGGTGACACATTTAAATGCATGTAATTTGCAGTGGATTAAACTCCCTGGTATTTGTTTGCAAAATAGCTATATTTTTGCATACATCTTAATAATAAATGGGTGCATTTTTCACCCACTCTTTGCCAATCTGATTGATTTAACCCACGTCAAGGTACTGTACCAGGAAGACAACCCATAAGGTTGAACTACTGGTGGACCAGTTGGCTTACTGGTCAAACTTTGCTAAACATTGTCCCGGTATCCTCATGGCGACATCGGTGGAAATGTCACTGACCCATCAATCTCTGGATTGATTGACAATTGCCCCAGGGTCGTACTGGCCCACAGGGAACCAGGGAAACCACCGGTAGGCCCCACTGCCTGAGGGCCCACTCCTTCCTCTAAGGATCAGGTTCCAGACTGTGCACTTGTATTATACATGGTAGATATGTTGCATTACACTGCACTAAACTATTGTGTATTTCAAGCCTCTGTGGAGGCTGGCCACACCCCCTTTGTAGGCTGCCCCACCCCTAAGTATGGGCCCCTATTACTGCATTCCCCCGGTGGGCCCTTCATGCCCCAGTCCGGCACTGAATTGCCCCCAATATCACAGTGTTGCTGGTAGAAGTGTATACATACATATACCATATTACTCACTTCCTCAAAATATTATACATTTGGATATTTCTTTCTCTATAATTTGTCTATTGATTTATCTATTGATTTGTATATGTATAAGCCTATACTGTGGAGTAAGCTTCTGTAAACATGTTTCTTTGAATAGATATTGATTGGTAGGAATGTGAAATTTTATATTGAAACGTTACATAGTGTACAATACATAAAATGAATAATAAAGCCGAGTAAGAAGACTATCATCTATATACGTCTAGTTGCGATTGCAGATGTTTACAAAACTGTTGTGAAAATGAGTGTTTTCCCTGTAAGGCATAGAGGCATTTGGGCCAAATTGAATTACTTACTGTACTGTATATTATGGGTAACATCATCACAGTATTGGTCACAAAATCTTCCTTGGGGCTGTCCGTGTACCAGGGGAACATTTTGCAACTGAAACTGTTCTGCAGTTGCATGAAATGACATTCTGGTCTAATGAATCATTATAGTGAGCTCATTTATGTTGTCTTTCTTTTCTATTAAAACATTTTGGTCCTCAGTTAGACACAAATGTAAAATAATAAAAAAGTTACATTTGGGAACCTATTGTGACTTAGCTATAAACAGGAGATTCATCTGTGTCTGCATAAGTAGGACATTAGCCTCCCCCTCCAGTAACAGGAGCAGATGCTCCAGGAATGCGCATTACAGTAAATAGGTGGAGAGTGCAGATTATAAGTACTCATTGTTAAGGAACTCCAGCACTATTTGTATGAGACCCCTAGAGCTGGTTACCGGGTCTTCCGCCAATAACAGCTGCTCCTGTTCCCTTAGAGCTGTGGGGGTCATTCCGAGTTGATCGCTAGCTGCCGTTGTTCACTGCGTAGCGATCAGTGAAAAAAACGGCAAATCTGCGCATGCGTATGCATCGCAATGCACACGCGCGTCGTACGGGTACGAAGTGCATTGTTGTTTTGCACTGGTTCTAGCAACGATTCCAATCACATAGCCGAACGCAAGGAGATTGACAGAAAGAGGGCGTTCATGGGTGTCAACTGACCGTTTTCTGGGAGTGTTTGGAAAAACGCAGGCGTGGCCGGGCGTTTGCTGGGCGGGTATCTGACGTCATTACCGTGTCACTCGTCGCAGCAATCATCGCACAGGATAAGTAACTACAGGGCTGGTCTTGTTTTGCACAAAATGGGGTATATATTTACTAAGCTCCCGATTTTGACCGAGATGCCGTTTTTTCATCAAAGTGTCATCTCGGTCAATCTCGGTCATTTACTAAACACTAATCACGGCAGTGATGAGGGCATTCGTAATTTTTTGCTAGTTCAGGTAAAAAATTACGAATGAATACACCATCGGTCAAATTACGCCTGTTTAGATACGAATCTCGGTCATTTACTAAGCAAAAAAACACAAAACACTGCCGTGAATAATTACAATTCGCAAAAAAGTCCTAAAAAAAAACAGACCTGCTTTTTTTTTTCGTGATTTGAGATGCATGCAGGGATCCATGAGATCCGTGCATGTATATCAATGGGAAGTGGTGGGAAAGTGCTTTTTGTTGTTAAAAAAAAATGCGTGGGGTCCCCCCTCCTAAGCATAACCAGCCTCGGGCTCTTTGAGCCGATCCTGGTTGCAGAAATATGGGGAAAAAAATGACAGGGGTTCCCCCATATTTAAGCAACCAGCATCGGGCTCTGCGCCTGGTCCTGGTCCCAAAAATACGGGGGACAAAAAGAGTAGGGGTCCCCCGTATTTTTAAAACCAGCACCGGGCTCCACTAGCTGGACAGATAATGCCACAGCCGGGGGTCACTTTTATACAGCGCCCTGCGGCCGTGGCATCAAAAATCCAACTAGTCACCCCTGGCCGGGGTACCCTGGGGGAGTGGGGACCCCCTCAATCAAGGGGTCCCCCCCCCCCAGCCACCCAAGGGCCAGGGGTGAAGCCCGAGGCTGTCCCCCCCCATCCAATGGGCTGCGGATGGGAGGGCTGATAGCCTTTGTTGAAATGTAAAAGATATTGTTTTTAGTAGCAGTACTACAAGTCCCAGCAAGCCTCCCCCGCATGCTGGTACTTGGAGAACCACAAGTACCAGCATGCGGCGGAAAAACTGGCCCGCTGGTACCTGTAGTACTACCACTAAAAAAATACCCAAAAAAACACAAGACACACACACCGTGAAAGTATAATTTTATTACATACACACATACATACATACTTACCTTATGTTCTCACGCAGGTCGGTCCTCTTGTCCAGTAGAATCCAAGGGGTACCTGTTGAAGAAATTCTACTCACCAGATCCCGTGGTCCAGGCTCCTCGTCAAATCCAGGCATAATCCACGTACTTGAATAAAACAAAAAAACGCTTGCCCGACCACGAACTGAAAGGTGACCCATGTTTGCACATGGGTCACCTTTCCCCGAATGCCAGAAACCCACTTTGCCTTCTGGCTAAGTGGGTTTCTTCAGCCAATCAGGGAGTGCCACGTTGTAGCACTCTCCTGATCAGCTGTGTGCTCCTGTCTTCACTGACAGGCGGCACACGGCAGTGTTACAATGTAGCGCCTATGCGCTACATTGTAACCAATGATGGGAACTTTCTGCTCAGCGGTGACGTCACTTTAGGTCAACCGCAGGGCAGAAAGTTCCCAGCATTGGTTACAATGTAGCGCATAGGCGCTACATTGTAACACTGCCGTGTGCCGCCTGTCACTCAGTACAGGAGCACACAGGATCAGGAGAGTGCTACAACGTGGCACTCCCTGATTGGCTGAAGAAACCCACTTAGCCAGAAGGCAAAGTTGGTTTCTGGCATTCGGGGAAAGGTGACCCATGTGCAAACATGGGTCACCTTTCAGTTCGTGGTCGGGCAAGCGTTTTTTTGTTTTATTCAAGTACGTGGATTATGCCTGGATTTGACGAGGAGCCTGGACCACGGGATCTGGTGAGTAGAATTTCTTCAACAGGTACCCCTTGGATTCTACTGGACAAGAGGACCGACCTGCGTGAGAACATAAGGTAAGTATGTATGTATGTGTGTATGTAATAAAATTATACTTTCACGGTGTGTGTGTCTTGTGTTTTTTTGGGTATTTTTTTAGTGGTAGTACTACAGGTACCAGCGGGCCAGTTTTTCCGCCGCATGCTGGTACTTGTGGTTCTCCAAGTACCAGCATGCGGGGGAGGCTTGCTGGGACTTGTAGTACTGCTACTAAAAACAATATCTTTTATTTTTCAACAAAGGCTATCAGCCCTCCCATCCGCAGCCCATTGGATGGGGGGGGACAGCCTCGGGCTTCACCCCTGGCCCTTGGGTGGCAGGGGGGGGGGGACCCCTTGATTGAGGGGGTCCCCACTCCCCCAGGGTACCCCGGCCAGGGGTGACTAGTTGGATTTTTGATGCCACGGCCGCAGGGCACTATATAAAAGTGACCCCCGGCTGTGGCATTATCTGTCCAGCTAGTGGAGCCCGGTGCTGGTTTTAAAAATACGGGGGACCCCTACTCTTTTTGTCCCCCGTATTTTTGGGACCAGGACCAGGCGCAGAGCCCGATGCTGGTTGCTTAAATATGGGGGAACCCCTGTCATTTTTTTTCCCATATTTCTGCAACCAGGATCGGCTCAAAGAGCCCGAGGCTGGTTATGCTTAGGAGGGGGGACCCCACGCAATTTTTTTTAGGATTTTACTTTGTTTAATTTAAAAAAAAAAAAAAATACGAACCCCAGCACGGATCACACAGATCCGGCCGAGATTGATTGTAAAAAAAAACGGCAGTGTTTTGCTAATCACTGCCGTCAAATTAGGTAAAAAAACACGAATGACATCGACATCGGAAGCAAAGAAAAACACGAATACGACAGCTTAGTATATTAGTCGTAATCCATTCAAAAAGTTGCAGTTTTACACTGTCGATGTCATTCGTGATTGAACTTTGACCTTTTTTCGGAAATTACGAATCTTAGTAAATAAACCCCAATGGGGTACATTTACTAACATTCGTAATTCCCGAAAATAGGTCAAAGTTCAATCACGAATGACATCGACAGTGTAAAACTGCAACTTTTTGAATTTATTACGATGGATTTACTAAGCTGTCGTATTCGTGTTTTTCTTTTCTTCCGATGTCGATGTCATTCGTTTTTTTTTTACCTAATTTTACGGCAGTGATTAGCAAAACACTGCCTTTTTTTTTTTACAATCAATCTCGGCCGGATCTGTGTGATCCGTGCTGGGGTTCTTTTTTTTTTTTTTTTTAATTAAACAATGTAAAATCCCCCAAAAAAATGCGTGGGGTCCCCCCTCCTAAGCATAACCAGCCTCGGGCTCTTTGAGCCGATCCTGGTTGCAGAAATATGGGGAAAAAAATGACAGGGGTTCCCCCATATTTAAGCAACCAGCATCGGGCTCTGCGCCTGGTCCTGGTCCCAAAAATACGGGGGACAAAAAGAGTAGGGGTCCCCCGTATTTTTAAAACCAGCACCGGGCTCCACTAGCTGGACAGATAATGCCACAGCCGGGGGTCACTTTTATATAGTGCCCTGCGGCCGTGGCATCAAAAATCCAACTAGTCACCCCTGGCCGGGGTACCCTGGGGGAGTGGGAACCCCTTCAATCAAGGGGTCCCCCCCCCCAGCCACCCAAGGGCCAGGGGTGAAGCCCGAGGCTGTCCCCCCCCCATCCAATGGGCTGCGGATGGGAGGGCTGATAGCCTTTGTTGTAAAATAAAAGATATTGTTTTTAGTAGCAGTACTACAAGTCCCAGCAAGCCTCCCCCGCATGCTGGTACTTGGAGAACCACAAGTACCAGCATGCGGCGGAAAAACGGGCCCGCTGGTACCTGTAGTACTACCACTAAAAAAATACCCAAAAAAACACAAGACACACACACCGTGAAAGTATAATTTTATTACATACATACACACATACATACATACTTACCTTATGTTCTCACGCAGGTCGGTCCTCTTCTCCAGTAGAATCCAAGGGCTACCTGTTGAAGAAATTCTACTCACCAGATCCATGGGTCCAGGCTCCTCGGCAAATCCAGGGATAATCCACGTACTTGAATAAAACAAAAAAACGGTTGCCCGACCACGAACTGAAAGGTGACCCATGTTTGCACATGGGTCACCTTCCCACGAATGCCAGAAACCCACTTTGCCTTCTGGCTAAGTGGGTTTCTTCAGCCAATCAGGGAGTGCCACGTTGTAGCACCCTCCTGATCAGCTGTGTGCTGCTGTCCTCACTGACAGGCGGCACACGGCAGTGTTACAATGTAGCGCCTATGCGCTACATTGTAACCAATGATGGGAACTTTCTGCTCAGCGGTGACGTCACTTTAGGTCAACCGCAGGGCAGAAAGTTCCCATCATTGGTTACAATGTAGCGCATAGGCGCTACATTGTAACACTGCCGTGTGCTGCCTGTCAGTGAAGACAGGAGCACACAGCTGATCAGGAGAGTGCTACAACGTGGCACTCCCTGATTGGCTGAAGAAACCCACTTAGCCAGAAGGCAAAGTGGGTTTCTGGCATTCGTGGGAAGGTGACCCATGTGCAAACATGGGTCACCTTTCAGTTCGTGGTCGGGCAACCGTTTTTTTTTTTTATTCAAGTACGTGGATTATCCCTGGATTTGCCGAGGAGCCTGGACCACTGGATCTGGTGAGTAGAATTTATTCAACAGGTACCCCTTGGATTCTACTGGAGAAGAGGACCGACCTGCGTGGGAACATAAGGTAAGTATGTATGTATGTGTGTATGTATGTAATAAAATTATACTTTCACGGTGTGTGTGTCTTGTGTTTTTTTGGGTATTTTTTTAGTGGTAGTACTACAGGTACCAGCGGGCCCGTTTTTCCGCCGCATGCTGGTACTTGTGGTTCTCCAAGTACCAGCATGCGGGGGAGGCTTGCTGGGACTTGTAGTACTGCTACTAAAAACAATATC
Source organism: Pseudophryne corroboree (assembly GCF_028390025.1). Classification (NCBI taxonomy): domain Eukaryota; kingdom Metazoa; phylum Chordata; class Amphibia; order Anura; family Myobatrachidae; genus Pseudophryne; species Pseudophryne corroboree. The sequence continues at coordinate 92,031,040 of NC_086453.1, read as the reverse complement.
TTTTATTTTACAACAAAGGCTATCAGCCCTCCCATCCGCAGCCCATTGGATGGGGGGGGACAGCCTCGGGCTTCACCCCTGGCCCTTGGGTGGCTGGGGGGGGGGGACCCCTTGATTGAAGGGGTTCCCACTCCCCCAGGGTACCCCGGCCAGGGGTGACTAGTTGGATTTTTGATGCCACGGCCGCAGGGCACTATATAAAAGTGACCCCCGGCTGTGGCATTATCTGTCCAGCTAGTGGAGCCCGGTGCTGGTTTTAAAAATACGGGGGACCCCTACTCTTTTTGTCCCCCGTATTTTTGGGACCAGGACCAGGCGCAGAGCCCGATGCTGGTTGCTTAAATATGGGGGAACCCCTGTCATTTTTTTCACCATATTTCTGCAACCAGGATCGGCTCAAAGAGCCCGAGGCTGGTTATGCTTAGGAGGGGGGACCCCACGCAATTTTTTTTTTAAAAATAAGCACTTTCCCACCCCTTCCCACTGATATACATGCACGGATCTCATGGATCCGTGCATGCCTATCCAAACACGAATAAAAAAAAAAGTTCTGTTTTTTTTTAGCACTTTTTTACGAGTTGTAATTTTTCACGGCAGTGTTTGTTCTTTTTTTGCTTTGCACTTCTTAGTAAATGACCGAGATTCATACTTAAACAGCCGCGTTTTGACCGATGGTGTATTCATTCGTAATTTTTTACCTGAACTTGCAAAAAATTACGAATGCCCTCATCACTGCCGTGATTAGTGTTTAGTAAATGACCGAGATTAACCGAGATGACACTTTGAAGAAAAAACGGCATCTCGGTCAAAATCGGGAGCTTAGTAAATATACCCCAATGTGTTTGCAGGCGCTCTGTTGCACAGGTGTTCACACTCCTGCAAAGCAAAAATACACTCCCCCGTGGTCGGTGACTATGCGTTTGCACGGCTGCTAAAAACTGCTAGCTCACCGCTACTTGAGATGCCGCCTAGCAGTAGGGGCTCACACAATAGGCTGAGTGTAGCAGCAGGATGACTCGGCAAGGCTGGGCTTAACAGCAAACAGACTTTGGCAAGGTAATGCAGACTACGCTGATGTGACTGAAGACAGCAGGACTTAATAACTGGATACACAGCAAGGCAGGAGTTAACTGTAAAACTAATCTGTAAAACAATCTGGAGCGGAGTGTGTAGTGGAATCACAGTAAGGCAATCGTTAACTGTTGAAGTGGCTAAGCTGTGGCTCGAGTACTGGTTCAGGTGAATTAGAAACAGATAGCTGCAGACTTGATGTTAAAGGCATGACAGAAATGAATGTACTGTAGTTTGCGGCAATAGGTTATTACAGACACACAGGCTGGATGTGCACAAAACCAGGACTAAGTATCAGCGGTTGAGGTTACTCGCGGTCAACCGCTGACCGCAAAGTTCCCACCATTGGATACAATGGAGCGCCTATGCGCTACATTGTATCTCTGCCGTGCGCAGCCTGAGTGACAGTTCAGGAGCACACAGACAATCAGGAGAGTGCCACGACGTGGCGCTCCCTGATTGGCTGAAGGGACCCTCTGTGACAGGAGTCACGGGGGCTCTCTGCAGTCGGGGAAAGGTAAACATGGGACCCCTTTCAGTGCGTGGTTCAGGTTTTTCTGTTTGTTTTTTTGCCAAGTACGTGGATTACAAGCTCAGAAGAGGACCGATCTACACTGGATTGTGTGAGTATAATTTTATTTTCAGGTACCTCATGGATTCTACTTGGAAAAGTGGACCGAGCCACGTGTGAACATAGGTAAGTATGTGTGAATGTAGGTGTGCATGTATGTAATAAAGTTTTACTTTCAAGGTGTGTGAGTTCTGTTTTTATTTGGGTATTTTTTTTGTAATAGTACTACAGGTACCAGCGCGCCCGTTTTTCCACCGCATGCTGGTACTTGTGGTTCTCCAAGTACCAGCTTGCGGGGGAGGCTTGCTGGGACTTGTAGTACTGCTACAAAAAACAATATTCTTATTTTTACACATGGCTATCAGCCCCCATCCACAGCCCTTGGATGGGGGGGACAGCCTCGGGCTTCACCCCTAGCCCTTGGGTGGCTGGAGGGGGGGACCCCTTGATTTAAGGGGTCCCCGCTCCTCCAGGGTACCCCGGCCAGGGGTTACTAGTTAGTGATTTAATGACAGGGCCGCAGAGACCTATTTTAAAGTGTCCCCCGGCTGTGGCATTATCTCTCTGACTAGTGGAGCCCGGTGCTGGTGTTAAAAATACGGGGGACCCCTACACTTTTTGTCCCCCATATTTTTGGCACCAGGACCAGGCGCAGAGCCCGGTGCTGGTTGTTAAAATATGGGGGAACCTCTGTCAATTTTTCCCCCATATTTTTGCAACCAGGACCGGCTCAAAGAGCCCGAGGCTGGTTGTGCTTAGGAGGGGGGACCCCACGCAATTTTTTTTAAAGTTTTTACACTAAACGACCCTTTCCCATAGATAACTATGCACAGATCTCACTGATCCGTGCATGATTATCCAAGCTCGCCAGGAAAAAGCAGGTCTAGTTTTTTGCTGCTTTTTTTAACGAGTCGCAAAAAAAAAATACACCCGCACTTGAGCATTCAGAGACTAACACCCAAATACGAATTAATAGTGAATACCCGTGTTGTATGAAATAACAGCCGCATTTGACCGATGGTCTATTCATTCGTATTTCTGAACTTAGCCTTGAAAACCATTACGAATAGCCCAAACACTGCCGAGATTTGTGCTTAGTGAATTCCCGTGTTGGGACTTAGAAAAAAAAACACAAATCGGTCAAACTCGGATTATTAGTAAATATAGGCCTTGGTCCGCAACACTACTGATCTCAGCTCAGTTACCAGCATTATCAGTCCCAGCCTGGTTATTCTTGACACCAGTCCCAGCCTGGTCCATACCACTGTTGGTTCCAGCCCGACTTTCAGTGCCATCAGTACTCCGCACAGCCGATCTAAGCCCAGTACCAAGCACAGCCAGTTCCAGCCTGGTACTCTGTATAACTGGTCCCAGCCCAGTACTCAGTGTAACTAATCCCACCCCAGATATTCAGAATAGCTTGTCCCAGCCCGGTATTCAGTATCGCCGGACCCAGTTCGGTACCCAGCACTGCTGGTCTCAGCCCTAAGTCACTAAGCTTCCTGCACTTGGCCTCCACTCCAGCGCCATCCCAAAACTCAAGTCTGGAAACACAAACTTCCTGACAACATATCAGCAGCCTTCTCCTGCACCAACAGAGTAAACATACTTTATTTCTTTTAAAAATGTGTAGTCCATTTAATTTACTTTAGAAATAGTAGTCAGTTTTAAATGACAATATCAGCAGTTTAACTTTATTTGCATTAATGTGTGGGTCTTTGATGGATTAGATTAAGTACAGAAATGCCTACATACACCTATGCTCAAATCACACCAACTAGTCCTGTTTGGTGTGCCATAGTCCTTGTGTGACACCCCTAGTGATGGGTGTTGTGTGTAGTGTGGATCGCACCTGGGGGTATGGGTCGTTGGGTCGACTCAACTTAGGTCGACAGTCATTGGGTCCACCACGATAGGTCAACATGCGTTAGACAGGGTAACTAGGTCGACATGGTCCTTAGGTCAACCTGCACTAGGTCGACAGGTGAAAAGGTCAACATGAGTTTTTGGAATTTTTTTGGTGTCGTTTTCTTTGTAAAGTGACGGGGAACCCCAGTTGGTGCACCGTGTCCCCTCGCATGGCTCGGTTCGCTTGCCATGCTTTGGGCAAGGTGCCTTGCTCTGCTACTGCTGCGCTCTGCACAGGTTACCGTTCCCAAGTGTAGTCCACGTGGATCATAAAGTATGAAAAAGTCCCAAAAAATTTAATTTTTTTAAAAAAACTCATGTCGACCCTTTTACCTGTCGACCTAGTACAACCTAGTACAGGTCGACCTTATGACCACGTCGACCTAGTTACCCTGTCGACCTAACGCATGTCGACCCATCGTGGTCGACCCAATGACTGTCGACCTAAATTGAGTTGACCTAACAACCGTGTCCCGTACCTGGTCTCAAATGGATCTCCCTCTTCTTATTCCTGTCACAGGCATGGCAGAGGAACAGAGAACTCTCCTTAGGTTATTCACACTGGATTCAGCTAAACAGGCAGTTTTATCTCCAGCCCTGCTGCTTGGACTCCACCCTTAAGGATTTTAAATCTTTCAAAACCAGAATTGATTATTTGTGCTTAGGTATCTGAAGGTCCTTTGTGTGCCCATCTCCAGGGTTTTCCCGGTCAAACAAGCAGGGCCCCTTACTTACCTTGTTTTGTTCTGTTTGAAGAATAAGACCTGGCTAGAGTACACATAGATTTCCTATAATAATTTAAATGTCCCCAGACTCAGTTCATACAGTTTTACAAATGACATTTTCAATACAGAATATACATTGATACAACACACAATTTGAATAATACAATTTTTTTTAAGATCAGATAATGTGATGGATCACGACAGAGTCGATAACAGATGCAGTATACAACAATCTTTCAATTGTGTCAGCCAGTTCTAGGCAGCAATTACCGTAACACTTCTGGTTCTTGGCCGTTGCTATAAGCAACACTATTGGGCTTTACTTTAATCAAACTATGCAATGCCAATATGCAAATACTTCAGGAATAATAAATAACCTTGATACTGTACACTCTGCAGTAAATAATCTTAATACTGTACACTTAGAATACATGTCATGTGACTGAAAGGCCCTACAGCAAGCTTAGTCAACCTGTGGCTCTCCAGCTGTTGTGAAACTACACATCCCAGCACACCCTGCCCCATTTTTAGCATTCCCTAACAGCAAAACTGTGGCAGTACATGCTGGGACTTATAGTTTCACTACAGCTGGGAACACAGGTTGTTCAGGCAGGGCCGTCTTAACAGCAGTGTGGGCCCCTGGGCACAACAATGCACTGGGGCCCCTACCTATTCCTGCAACGGTAGCAGTAGGGCGTGCAATCAGCGTCAGCTTTGATGTCCCGTGGGCGGTAGGGGGTGTTCTATCTTCAGCTCAGCATGTAGGACCTGGAGCAGTAATTTCTGCGAATTAATCCTTTACTGCACAGATGCGGTGGAGGGAACACTAAACTGTATAAGGGGCATTAGGCTGAATGAAGGGGCCCTGGTACATGACTTCCAGGGTGGTAGGGGTTTTTTTATGCGCTGGGGAGGGGTGGATAGTGGAGTGGGTTTAATATTTACCATTTTCCGGTGGGAGGGCAGCTTGCTTGACTGCAGATATCTCCAGTTCCTGGAGATAGATTTCTTACCTTTGAATGGGATAAAAACACTAAAGAGTCTCACCATTCAGGAGGTACTGGGGACTTGGGGATCAGAGTTCGGAGCAATCCACCAACGAAAATATAAAACTGTATACCAGTTTGGAGCTGGAGCAGGGACCAGCTGCTGGAAGGCTGATATCTCTGGTTCACGGCATAGTAGAGACAAGCTGTCAGTGTTCTCCAAAAGGAGAGCGTCCCAGCTTTTGGAATATACCCTCAGAAAAACTAAAAGTCAAACAGAATCCGAGACATTGGGCTGGGAAGAGCAATTAACAGGCTTGGATGGGGACCACTGCTTTGAAGTCGGATATCTCTGGTTCCCCATTTTCAAAAATCTGGTACCCCTGGAAAGAGGGGACCCTCAGCTACCAGCCTAGGACCCTTATACCTCTGGGGCCCTTGGGCAAGTGCCCATTGAGCCCATACGAAAAGACGGCCCTGTGTTCAGGCCTGCCCTACAGCAACACACACTGTGGCCATAATACACTGAAGACTATGTTGGCAAGTGGCAACCATACAAAAGACCTGATAATGCAGTAGATTAAGTAGGGTACTCTACACTTATTATCCCGGCTCTGAGCCGGCTGGTGGCTTGGAAGCGCCTGGTGGCGGCCAGTGCCCTGGGGGTGGTGATGGTGCTGCTGCTGGTCATCCTCATCCCGGTGCTGGTCAGCTCGACTGGCACCTCCGCCCACTACAAGATGACCACCTGCCGCATGGTCTGCAACCCCTATGGCACCAAGCACTGCCACGATGGAGATGGTGCGGGAGCACAGCCTTCTCCAGTCCCTGCCCACCTTCATTCAGGGGCTGAAAGGGGAGCCAGGGCAGCCAGGGAAGGTTGGCCCCAGGGGCCTGCGGGGGGCCACCTTGTGTTAAGTACCCCGGACCCCCTAGTGCCTTAATCCGGCTCTGCCTGTTTTCTTCCCTCTCTCTTGCATTTATTGAGTACAGGACAAAAAAAAGGTATTTTACCCATCAAGATGGAGGAGCTACTTCTTCCCTATTAACTAGGGAGAGAACCTACAGCGCTTTTTTGGTCTATCCACTATATTTTTGGTGAATTTGGTAACGTCCAGCTTTGCATAGGCTGACTTTGCCCAAATATGCCCTAAGTGAACTTTGCCTGCGTCAGAATGCCAGTTGCAACTCAGTTCTGCCTCTTTGGTCAGAAGTGTAAATGTGATTAATATACATATTACTCCATGTCAAACACTACTTGCTTTCACCTATTTCTGGTACGAATTCATACAAGATACACTCCACACATAAGCAATACAGCTACAGTCCAATACAATCTCTGTAAATGATAGCATCTATAGTTTAAGACATGTGTCTCAAATTAATTTTAAGGATACTTGAAATATAGAATGCGGTTTTGGGAGACTCCCTATTTTTTGGCATAATCCTCCGTAGCCCCAGAACAGTAACAAAATCTCCTACATCCCACCAGCTTCATAGTGAAGCAGGCTGAGTGGGAAGATAATCATGCCACCTCTGTGAAGGGGATAGGGCTAAAATGATGTGAAATAGCACCCCCCTTCCTTCACACAGACATACAAATCGTCTCCATTTTCATGTGTTGGTGGCGGGCCTAAAGATAAGACATTTCACTGCGTCTTTGGGAGAAGCCCGGAGAGAAGATGCTGCAGGTCACATCGCCAGGAAACAAAAAAGGTAGGCTAGTATGAAATGAAGCATCCTAGGATGTACAGTATGAAGGCACTATAGCATATATCAAAGATCCCCCCATTTTTAATTGCAAAAGACGGCTAAATTGTGAATTTTACCAAGCTGCAAAATGCAGAGCTATCAGGAGCTTGGCCGCAGTAGATAGCACAATTTCAGATGGCATAAGTCCATAGTAGGCTATGGGCTACAATCACAGTTTTTACCAGAGAGGAATCCTTTTTTATCCCTCCCCGTCAGCTTGATGACAGCGCATGCACGGTAGCTATCAGCTTACTCTACACTGGGACAGAGCATTCTTTCAAGATCTTGCACATCAAGTTTAAAAGCAGATGAATTTCTGAATAGAAATGAGGAAGTATAAGAATCCTAGGTGTTTTACTATTGGTTAGTGTGACAGTTTCGTTGCCGGGCTGAATTTAGTGGTTATGGTGTCTGCCACTCTAGTGAGGGAAGCCTATAAGGTTGCAAGTAAGGGATGGCCCTGTTAGGGTATATAAGCAGAGGCTGGTCATGTGGACAGACTCTTTTTGATTCATTTTGGAGTTGGTTGGAAGCTAAGTGTACTGTCTCTTTCTGCTTTTTGCTTCTGTCTGTTCTTTTATAGTTTTATTTTCCATTCTTTACTTTTCCTTTAATTCCCCCATCTATTTTCCTCATTTGCCCCTTTGCCTTTTCCCTACCCCTTGTTTTTTTTCTTCTTTCTGTTACCCCTTCCCTTTTTTCTTGCTGATTGTCGTCGTCCACCCCCCCAACCTACAATGTCACTTCTCTAGCGCTCAGTTTCCCGGACCCGGCACCTGGCGGAGTCGGCTCTCCCATCATGTGCATTGGGCCTCCGCCGCCCATGTCCTCCGGTGGTCACGGCGTCGTCCAGATCGCGGGAGGGAGACGCGCTGGAGCAGGCGGCTCCATCCGCGGCTCCCCCCTGGGGTTGCCACCTCATCAATTCCTGGAGGTCCACCGCCCCAAACTCCCAACCCCCCCCCCCTCGCAGCACCAAGCAATGTTCATGTAAATAAAATGATGTGCCATATTTATAAAATATACAAAGTACAAACATTCTAAATGATACAGTGTATCTATATAAATAGGAATATAATAGTCGCCACTTGGATATAATAGTCGCCACTTGGATAAATTACAGGCATTTTGTGCCTTAAAACTATATTGTGTGAAAGAGGGAAGAACCGTGGAAGTGTAAGTGTTGCACACAACCTAATCAATATCAAGCTTCAACAGGTCAAACAAACAAATGCACTACTAAAAGGTGTCTGTCTACGGGACCCGTGCCCGGCGCTGTCATGGTTTATGAGCTTCCCTTGGCCGCAGGCGGACCCAGCAGGGCTCCGGCGGACAGGGGGGGAGACGGGCTCCGGGAAGCCCAGGCAGTGGCCTGCCCATCCACAAGGATGGATCTGGACCCTGCAGTAGCATTTCCTGCAGGGGCTGACAGTGGCTTGCCAGGCTCCCTACTGGTAGTGGATGATGTGTTATGTGTAGGCAGGCTGCCTCCTGCTGGGCCACCAGCGGCAGCACAAGCTTTGTCCAATCCATTTCCCCCTCGCTGCTACTACTTCATCCCTTCCACTGCAGCCTGCAGCCTTTCAGCGTTTAGTGCCATGTCCTCCGGCATTTTACTTCAGAGGTGTCAGGCTTTCAGGTTCCTCGGCATCCAGCAGTTCGGTGCAGCAGTTTTCTTGGATTCTCCTGGCACGGTAGCTTCCCAGTGTTTTCCCTCCATACACTGTAGTTTCCTCCCCTCAGGCGGTGCAATCCATTTGTCTTCTGTGCTGGCGCATAATTTCTGCCCTGCACCTAGGTTTCTGCTTTTCCTGTTATACCTGAAGTTTGGGTCTGGGACGGGGGGTTGTCCCAGTTTCCACCCTGTCGACCGGTCCAGGCTATGCAGCTGGTGACCTTGTGTTTATGATGGCACCGGCAGGTTACCCTACCACCTCGGTGTCCCCGTGGCCCCTCTCTGGTCGCTGTTTTTTTCCCATTCCATTCCTTATGCTGGTTCCTTGCCTTGGGTCCTCTCCCCCCCCTTCCTCCCTGCCGGGATCGGCAAGCCCCTCTGTTATGTTGCCCGGCCGTACTTCTGACCCTCCTTCCTCTATTTTTACTCCTGCCCCTCCCCCCACCTCTCATGCCTTCTTCGCGGTGGTCCCCAGGGGTCCCTTCTCTTCCCTGCCGGTGGGCCCGCCTTCCCTCGCTCCCCCTTCTCCCCTTGCCAGCTGCTCCCACGGTGGATTCCAGGTCTGTTCTTGATGTTTCTCTGTCCCCTGACGCTTCGCTTTTAGTTTCAGTACCAGGTTTGTTGGAGGTCTTCCTGTTCCTGCTGGGTTGAATGTGGCAGAGGTTACGGCAGGTGGCGAAGTGGCTCCTTCAGCTGGAGTGCAGATCCTCCGCCCTCGCTTTCGGTTCCTGCGATTTCGTTGGCGTCTGGATCCAGTGAGTATGATTTGTTTCCTATTTTGGGTCTCCTGTCAGATTGCGCGGCAGTATGCTGTCATTTTGCGCTCCCTGCAGATCCGAAAACATGGTTTTCCACTCAGTTACAGAATGGTTAGCATTCGTCAACTGAAGGTGTGCGGGGTGCCTTTTTCATTTTTCTTCCCGGATGCCATGATTTGACCCATTTCTTTCAAAGGAGGTTGTTTCGTTTTGCCCCCTCACTCGGGTTCTGTTTCCCTTTCCCTGCAAGTTTATTGTTTGCATGCTGTTGAGTTACTGTCCTTTACCCCGTAGGTCAATCACATTTGGAATAAATAGCTGTGATCTTTAAGCCAAGCCATTCATGTGTCAGTGTCAATTATTTGTGTCTGTGTCATTTATTTTAGGGTTAAGTTAATCATTATGTCAAAAGGGTAAGGGTTGTGGTTTGTATACGTTAAGTACTACTTCATTAGAAAATGAGGGTTAATGGTCACAAGGCTTTAATGATGTTTAGGAATATACCTATGGAGCTCTTATCAATTCTGGCTGTACCTATGATTAACTAAATGTGAGTGCTGCCAAATTTTTAACAGGACAGTTGCGTGGGTGCCTTAGGGAAGTAAGGATGATGCTGGTTCCACTGCCTACTGTAGGTATGCATAGCTTCAGTGACAATAGCACAAGGTAGGTGCTGGTTAATAGTGATAAAAACGAGTTTTATGGTAAGAACTTACCTTTGTTAAAACTCTTTCTGCGAGGTATACTGGGCTCCACAAGGAATGGACAATGGGGTGTAGAGTAGGATCTTGATCCGAGGCACCAATAGGCTCAAAGCTTTGACTGTTCCCAGAATGCATAGCGCCGCCTCCTATATCACCCCGCCTCCCTGCACAGGATTTAGTTAACCAGTCCAATGCAGTAGCAGGTAAAGAGACGACAACGGTTAGTAGCCACAACACCGCATTCCCACGTCAGGAGACATGTCAGCGGCTAATGCCATACCAACTTAAAGAAGCTAAGTGCGTCAGGGTGGGCGCCTTGTGGAGCCCAGTGTACCTCGCAGAAAGAGTTTTAACAAAGGTAAGTTCTTACCATAAAACTCGTTTTCTGCTGCGAGGTACACTGGGCTCTACAAGGAATGGACAATGGGGATGTCCTAAAGCAGTTCCTTATTGGAGGGAATGCACTGTAGCGGGCACAAGAACCCGGCGTCTAAAGGAAGCATCCTGGGAAGCGGTAGTATCAAAGGCATAGAACCTTATGAACGTGTTCACAGAGGACCACATAGCCGCCTTGCACAATTGTTCAAGGGTCGCCCGAGTAGAATGGGCCTTAATGTGATCAGGAGCAGAGAGACCAGCCTTCACATAAGCATGTGCAATCACCATTCTAATCCATCTGGCCAGAGTGTGCTTGTGAGCAGGCCAGCCCCGTTTGTGAAACCCAAACACAACAAAAAGAGAATCAGATTTCCTAATAGGAGCAGTTCTCTTCACATAGATACGGAGAGCCCGTACCACATCCAAAGACCGCTCTTTGGGAGACAGATCAGGAGAAACAAATGCCGGAACTACAATCTCCTGATTAAGGTGGAACGAAGAAACCTCTTAGGTAGATAGCCGGGACGAGTCCTAAGAACCGCCCGGTCACGGTGAAATATCAGATATGGGGAACTACAGGACAAGGCACCCAAATCCGACACTCTTCTAGCTGAAGCAATAGCCAACAGAAACACCACCTTAAGGGAAAGCCACTTAAGGTCAGCTGAACCAAGAGGTTCAAACGGAGACTCTTGTAACGCCTCCAAAACCACGACAAGTCCCAAGGAGCCACAGGCGGGACATAGGGAGGTTGGATACGCAACACGCCCCGAGTAAAGGTATGCACATCAGGTAAGGTTGCAAGTTTTCTCTGAAACCACACCGACAAGGCAGATATTTGAACCTTGAGGGAGGCTAGACGCAGGCATAAGTCCAGGCCCTGCTGAAGAAAAGCCAACAACTTGGCTATACTAAACTTGGAAGCGTCATAATCGTTAGATGCGCACAAAACAAAGTAAGAGTGCCAGACCCTATAGTAAATCCGAGCTGAAGCCGGTTTCCGGGCCCGCAACATAGTTTGAATGACCGCCTCAGAAAACCCTTTAGCCCTTAAGACGGAAGCTTCAAGAGCCACGCGGTCTAAGACAGCCGGGCTAGGTCCTGGTAGACACAGGGGCCCTGAACGAGGAGGTATGGGCGTTGTGGAAGTAGAATTGGATGCTCTGACGATAGGCCTTGCAGGTCTGAGAACCAGTGCCGTCTGGGCCACGCTGGAGCTATGAGAAGCAGAATTCCTTTTTCTTGCTTGAACTTCCGAATTACAATGGGCAGGAGTGACACCGGAGGGAACACATACGGCAGCCGAAACCTCCACGGTACCGCCAGCGCATCCACGAATGCTGCTTGAGGATCCCTTGTCCTTGCTCTGAAGACCGGAACCTTGTGATTGTGTTGAGACGCCATCAGATCTACGTCTGGAAGGCCCCACCTTTCCACTAGGAGTTGAAACACTTCTGGATGGAGGCCCCACTCGCCGGCATGCACGTCCTGACAACTGAGAAAGTCCGCTTCCCAATTCAGGACTCCCGGAATGAATATTGCCGATATGGCCGGTAGATGGCGTTCTGCCCACTGTAGAATCCGTGAGACTTCCTTCATTGCTAGGCGGCTTCGAGTGCCTCCTTGATGATTTATGTAAGCCACTGTGGTGGCATTGTCCGACTGTACTTGAACAGGACGGTTCTGAATTAAATGCTGGGCTAGGTTCAAGGCATTGAAGACCGCCCGCAACTCCAGAATATTGATCGAGAGGAGGGACTCCTCCTTGGTCCACCGCCCCTGAAGGGAGTGTTGCTCCAGAACCACGCCCCAACCTCCTAGACTGGCATCTATCGTCAACAGGACCCAGTCGGATATCCAGAACGGACGGCCCCAGCACAGTTGTTGGTCCCGGAGCCACCAGAGCAGCGACAGATGGACCTCCGGAGTCAATGAGATCATTTGAGACCTAATCCGGTGAGGCAGGCCATCCCATTTGGCTATAATCAGCCTCTGGAGAGGGCGAGAGTGAAATTGAGCGTACTCCACCATGTCGAATGCTGACATCATGAGGCCCAACACCTGCATCGCCGAATGTATCGACACTTACGGATGAGATAGGAAGCAACGAATCCTGTCCTGAAGTTTCAGGACTTTCTCCTGAGACAGGAACAACCGCTGGTTGTGAGTGTCCAATAGTGCTCCCAGATGCACCATGCTCTGAGCAGGGATCAGGGATGACTTCTTCCAGTTGATGAGCCACCCGTGGGCTTGCAGAAACCGGACCGTCACATCTAGATGACGCATAAGAAGTTCTGGGGAATTTGCCAGGATTAACAAGTCGACCAAATACGGCAGTATCCGGACCCCTTGATGGCAGAGTACCACCGTCATCACCGCCATGACCTTTGTAAAGACTCGCAGAGCCGTTGTTAAACCAAAAGGTAACGCCCGAAACTGGTAATGGCAGTTGCCAATCGCAAATCTCAGGTATTGCTGATGAGACACTGCTATAGGAATATGCAGGTAAGCATCCTGTATATCCAGGGAGACCATGAAGTCCCCAGGTTCCAAGGCCAGAACTATAGAGCGAAGGGTTTCCATCCGGAACTTGAAAACCTTCACAAACCTGTTCAATGCCTTGAGGTTGAGAATGGGCCGGGAGGACCCATTCGGTTTCGGGACTAGAAACAGCGGAGAATAGTACCCCAGGCCCCTCTGCGCAAGAGGCACCTGTACTACGACTCCTGTATCCAGGAGGGTCTGTACCACCGAATGTAGAGTGTTTGCCTTTGTCTTGTCCAACGGGACATCTGTCTGGCAAAATCGATGAGGGGGTCGGTTTTTGAAGGCCATGACGTAACCTCGAGTGACGACTTCCCGTACCCAAGCATCTGAAGTGGTCTTCAACCATTCCTGGGTATACCCTAGAAGCCGGCCCCTCACCCTGGGATCCCCCAGAGGGAGGCCCACCCCATCATGCGGCAGGCTTATCTGTCTTGGAAGCTGGCTGATGGGCCGCCCAGGCTCTTTTGGGCTTAGGCTTACCAGATTTGGAAGTGCGGGCCTACTTGTTGTACGCCTGACCTTTTGCTTTACCTGAAGGATGAAAGGGGCGAAAGGAAGTACCTTTAGCCTTCGACACATAAGGAGCAGTACTTGGCAGACAGGCAGTTTTGGCAGTAGCCAAGTCAGCCACAATCTTATTTAAATCCTCCCCAAAAAGAATATCTCCCTTAAAAGGGAGTACCTCCAGGGTTTTTCTAGAGTCCAGATCCATAGACCAGGATCTCAGCCACAATATCCGGCGAACCAGGACTGATGTAGTAGAGGCCTTGGCTGCCAGGATACCGGCATCAGAAGCCGCCTCTTTAATATAACGAGAAGCTGTGACAATATAAGACAAGCATTGTCTAGCATGGTCAGAGGAGATTTTAGCATCTAACTCCAAGGCCCATGCTTCAAAGGCCTCTGCAGCCCAAGTAGCTGCAATAGTGGGCCTTTGTGCAGCACCCGTGAGGGTGTAAATCGCTTTCAGACAACCCTCCACACGTTTATCCGTAGGCTGCTTTAGAGACATGACGGTGGTGATCGTTAGAGCTGAGGAAACCACCATCTTAGACACATGTGAGTCCACTGGAGGAGGCGTTTCCCAATTCTTAGACAGCTTCGGCGCGAGGGGATAGCGAGCCAGCATCTTCTTTTGAGGCACAAACTTTGTACTCAGGTTTTCCCAGGGTTCCTGACGTGTATCAATTAGGTGGTTAGAATGAGGTAAAACTTGTTTAATCACCTTCTGACGCTTGAACCTATCTGGTTTCTTAGGAGGAACGGATGGCTCGGGATCATCCGTAATCTGTAAAATGAATTTAATAGCCTCCAAAAGATCAGGAACATCCACATGTGAACCACCCTCCCCATCAGCCGTATCTGAGTCAGAACCTGTGGGGTCAGTGTAAGTGCCGTCTTCATCCGACGAGGTGTCAGTGACAGCAGTGGATTGTGAGGCGACAAGCGCTCGCTTAGAGGACCCCTTGGACGTAGGCGAGCGACGGTCAGAATTTTTAGTAGTCAGGGACTGGTTCAACTTTATTTGAGCAGATAAATCCTCTGCCCACGGCGGGTTAGCTGCAGGGACCACAAACGGTTACACCGGCATTGGGGGTCCCATAGGAGGTGTTAGTTTATGAACTAGCGTATGCAGAAGCGTGGAAAAAGCGGCCCATGGCGGGTCATTATTTGCCCCCGTTGCCACCGTCCCACTGGGGGGCAAGGAGCCCCCAGAACCAGAGCCCAAAGCTGCTATATTCTCCTCATAGGTATCTGCGGCTTCAGCAACACCGACAGTGTGTTCAGCCCCAGAACCATTACGCACAGAAGCAGACATGATATAACTTGCAGTATCAGGTAACACAGTACAATTTGTCAGCAGCACAATACCTCTAGCCCAAACCCCTGCGCAGTGTAGTCAGCACCAGCAGAGATAAAGGAGAGATATGGTGACTAAATCACAGAGAAAAATACGTAATACAGTATATCTTTGTGAAAATCCTATATTAGATAAAACCTGACGTACCAAGCACCCTCAGGTTATAGAATATAGGGATAGCAGGTTGAGTGAAAGACACGAAATGGACACCACTCAGCTATCAAATGCACACACAAATAGTCACAGTCTATACAATGCAGACAGAGCCGGCCATAGACATAGGCAAACTAGGCAATTGCCTAGGGCATTTGATATGCCTAGGGGCATCCGCAGCTTCTGTGGATTAAAATGATATGCGGCATGCCTATATTCTGTGTGTAGCATTTCATATGCAGATACAGCTACAGTCTCACACAGTATATAGGCATGCTGCATATAATTTTAATCAGCAGAAGCTGCTTGTGTATCCTAGCCACATAGCAATGCAAATAAGATACATTTTCATTAAAAAAAGGTATGCCCAGCGTTAGCATTGAGGCAAGATTTATGAGGACACATCTGTATCCAAGCAGAGGCAGAGGTCACAGTGTTAGTGGCAGTGTGAGTGCTGAGTGCATGTGAGTGGGTTAGTTGTGCAGTAGTGTTCAGAATATGTGTAAGGAGCATTATGTGTGTCATGTAAAAATGCATTAATAATGTGCAACATATGTGTAAAGGGGCAATATGTGTGTCATTATGTGTATAAGGGCATTAATAATGAGCGGCATATGTGTAACAGGGTACTACTGTATGTGTGTCATTATGTGTATAGGGGCACTAATAATGTGCAGGAAATGTGTAGGGGGCACTATGTGTGTCATTATGTGTATAAGGGCATTAATAATGTGCGGCATATGTGTAAGGGACATTATGTGTAAAAGGGCATTAATAAAGGTTGTCATAATGTGTAAGGTGCATTATGTTTATAAGGACATTAATAATGTGTTTCATATGTGTAAGGGGCATTACTGTGTGAAATTGTGTATAAATGCATTACTAATGTGTGGCATTATGTGTATAAGGTGCTCTACTATGTGGCGTTGCGTATAGAAAGAGCACTACTGTGTCGTCTAATGTGAATAAAGAGCAATATGGTGTGGTGTTATGTGAATAAGGAGCAATTCAGTGTGATGTAATTTAAATAAGGGGCTCTACTGTGAGGAGTGACGTTTATAAGATAAAGTGGTACTACTGTGTGATGTAATGTGAATAAGGGATACTATCGCATGATAAAATGTGAATAAAGTTGCAGTACTGTGTGGCATAATTGGAATTGGGGTTACTATTGTGTGGCCATGCCGCTTGCCAGCAAAACACACCCCTTTTTGGGCAGTACAAACACCAAAATAAGGACTGCTATGGGTGAGGGGTGATGGTGCTGGGAAAGAGGTGCAAGGTCAGAGGCGGAACCAGCGGTGGTGCTAGGGGGCACCAGCCAAAATCTTGCCTAGGGCATCATATTGGTTAGGGCCGGCTCTGAATGCAGAGGTTATTACTAACAATAATACTGCACTGGACTAGCTTACACAGCTACATAACAATAAATATAACAGTACACAGTAAGAACTGGATGTATATCTCAGGGTAATTGTACTAGGAAACTCTGACTAAGTGCACTCTTTCTTAACTAACACTGACTAAAAAAGGCAGGTAGAATACTTAAGTGTCTTGTAAAGTCACAGCACTGACAACCAGGCGGCTTTACATAGGAGGATTTGCCCAAGCATTCCCCGGAACAGTGAGCTGAGGGATAATGGCGTCACAGACACTGCCAGGGAGTGAGGGAGAGACAGATATGCAGCTCCAGGGTGGGAACATTTGCAGAAAATGGCGCCCTGTGGCTGGGGGAGGGGCTTCAGGTCCAAGCTCTATCCCCCTGCTGGCAAAACCACCGGGTACTGCGGGCTCTAATAAAACAGTTTATAGAGAAAACCTGACCTGTCCCATGCCCTGGTGATCTAGTGGGATCGCCTGTATTGCCACAGTGTCCACCGCCAGCGCGCGCGGCCCGCCTCCCACTGACCGCGCCGCATCGCGATAAAGACCGGGTCCCGCAAGCGGGACCCACTCACCACCTCCCGAAGCGCGGCCACGTGATCCCGGAGATCCCCCGTTGTGTGTGCCTGACAAGAAGAAAACCGGAGCCTCCTGCTGTAGTTACCCGGCAACCAGGGCTCGGGAGTGTACAGCGCCGCTGGGGAGAGCCGGACTGCAGCCGTGAATGTCCACTGACATGTAACACTGCTGCTGCCCTTGAAGTCTTCACTTTTTTCTCAGAAAAAAAGCTCTTCTTAGGGCTGCCTGGAGCAGCCCCTCTGTTAAGTGCCTGCTACTGCAGCACCAACTACAAAACTGAGATCCTGTGCAGGGAGGCGGGGTGATATAGGAGGCGGTGCTATGCATTCTAGGAACAGTCAAAGCTTTGAGCCTGTTGGTGCCTCGGATCAAGATCCTACTCTACACCCCATTGTCCATTTCTTGTGGAGCCCAGTGTACCCAGCAGCAGAAAGTATACTAATAAGTTATAAGTATACTTATAACATCTTATAAAAGGGGCTGTACTGATCGTTAGGAGGTCAGTGTGCAGAATAGTGATGCAGCCACCTGATGGAGCACTCAGTGAAGTGACTGCAGCGATGTAGAACGACAGAGCAGGCAAACCCGCACAGAGGGAGGGCTATTACCTGAGGTGCAGTGAAGGGAGCGAGCTAGACGGAGCTGGGGAAGAGTAGTGAGGCTGCGGTGCTGCTGCAGATACTACCTTCCTCGCCAAGAGGCAAGGAATGGGAGACATTAACAAAGGGCGGACTCACTAGACAGACTTCCGAGCTGCAGGAGAAGGAAGGAACTGTCCAGAGGAAAAAGGTGCTGATCTGGCTGTGCTTTGATGACATCTTCTCTGAAGTAACTGTGAGAAACTACTGCCCATGTTACTGATGGGGCAGCCAATTGCTAGAACCAGGAGTGCAGTGTAATCTGAAAGGGGCTGACATAGAGGAGCTGACCGGAGGTTTTAGGTGCTGCACAGCTGTGAATGGAGGGGGGTTGATGGTGTCACTGAAAATGACAACTGCACTTTAATCATACCAATTTATCCACTATTACAAATGCCCAACTGCTCAGGGAATCACAGGAGAAAGTGACTGCAAAGTCCTTTTCTTACATAATGTTAAATCACGGGAGTACATTTTTCTCCTATAGTGCATGCTCTGTTTATGTTAGTTAAGAGCAATTCCCTGTATCTATTACCCTCTGTCTTTGTTTGAGACAGTCAAAAACATTAGGGGTAATTCAGACTTGATCGTAGCAGCAAATTTGTTGGCAGTTGGGCAAAACCATGTGCACCGCAGGTGGGGCATATATAACATTTGCAGAGAGAGTTAGATTTGGGTGGGTTATTTTGTTTCTGTGCAGAGTAAATACTGCCTGCTTTATTTTTACACTGCAATTAAGATTTCAATTTGAACACACTCCACCCAAATCTACCTCTCTCTGCAAATGTTATATCTGCCCTCCCTGCAGTGCACATGGTTTTGCCCAACTGCTAACAAATTTGCTGCTACGATCAGGTCTGAATTACACCCATTGTTACCTCAGGAAAGACAGCAGCTGTGGGTTAGGTGCAGCTTTTCTACTATAAATCCAAGTCCCTAATTCCTTCTGTTAATACTAAACAAGTATGATACCTTTGATACCAGTGATTGATTTGATACCTCTATGGTGTCAGAGGTGACAGTATCTAAAGATTTCTATGCATTGTTATACCAATGACTATAGTTCAATAGAATACTAGCTGCCAGTCTATAGTTAGTAAGCAGAATACTAAGTACTAGCAAATCTGAAGGATACTGCTAATCTTTCTTATTCAATGGAATGGTATTCTGCGTAATATAGAACTGTGTGTTTACTAAATGTAAAACTGAGAAAGACACAACCAAGTAATACACAAGGTAACCTATACAGTCATAGTGTACACTATCTGCAGACAAGTTTTACAAGCCCAGGTTTGCACAATTCA
The DNA here is from genome assembly GCF_028390025.1 of Pseudophryne corroboree. Taxonomy (NCBI): domain Eukaryota; kingdom Metazoa; phylum Chordata; class Amphibia; order Anura; family Myobatrachidae; genus Pseudophryne; species Pseudophryne corroboree. The sequence goes on along the minus strand of NC_086453.1, from coordinate 92,012,047 downwards.
AGTATTCACCATAGCAACATCACTTCTGTTACTGCCAGTGATTAGTGTAAGTGTATAGCCTCATTCTAGGGACAGTGACTCTACTAGTGCTAATACACAGGAAAAGGAATAAAATATGAGTGTCTGGCCAGGCCATGTAAATCCCTAAAGGGGACTATTATGGTGTTTTACTAATATTTAAATTAGGTAGTGTTCAACTTAGTGTGATAGGATATATTATTATGTTATAGGATTAGCAAAGCATATTTAGTGGCATATTTAGTTCAGGCCTGGCCAACCTGTGGCTCTCCTGATGTTGTGAAACTACAAGTCTCGGCATGCCCTGCCACACTTTTGCTATTAGAAAATGCTAAAACTGTTACAGAGCATTCTGGGATGTGTAGTTTCCTGACAGCTGGAGAGCCACAGGTTGGCCAGGCCTGCCATAGATGATATACTGTAGTATTTATATTTAATGTGGAATGCAAATTTAATTTTCCCTTATAGTTCAACCACCAAAGTAGGGGCAATTTAATAAATATTAATTTCTGTTTTGCACTGTGTGTTATATGAACGTGAAAGGCTTACCTTCGAAACTATTGTGTTGTGAGAAGCTATTCATGTTTCCATGAATACTTTGTTTCCCTTGAGAGCTAAACTTTTCTTGAATAAGGAAGCTTTGCTTAAGAAAAAAGTTTGATTATTGTGCCAGGGACAATATTCCTTATCTGTCTGTTGGAATATAAAAATAAGGTGAAACAAACGGTGCAGACTCTTACCGGGTAAAGTATTACACATGGTCAGGTGCACAAACTGACTTCCAGGGCATGGTGGCACACGGGAAACTACAAATGCCATTCGGTCCTGCTAGCAACTGTAGCAAGCCAGGGAAAATGTAAAAAAAAGAAGCACATTTGATTTTAATGTAATAACACACTTTAATTAAAAAACTTTAAAAAAAAACCACAATAGAGCTAAATTAGAGGTAAGAGCTAATCCAGCATACAGGGAATTTTTATAAACTGCATGCTTCTAAGTCACAAGTGTGTATCACGCACACACACATGCGTGCATGATCCGTTTACCGCTGCTTTGCTCATATACAGATTCAGATGTACAAGTGTCACATATTAAATTAATCAATGCAGTCTCGTGACGAGGTTTTGTTACATCATGTGACAAAGAAGCACATTTGAGTGAAAACAATGTAAAAAAGATGCTCAGCGCAAGCTGAGTCGCGTAGTACCTTCTGCGCAGAGAAGGGCTGCTTGGCCTGACTGCAGCAACAGTGTATGAGGACACATATGTATCTCTGCTTCCAGCTTCATCCCAGGATTTGTGAGCCTGCCTTTGTGTAGTCCATCTTATTACAGGATCCCCCAGCCCGCCTCTGCATAGTGCTACTTACAGTAATACTAGATTCCCCATCCTGTCACTGTATAGTGCATCTTATTACAGGATCCCATAGTCTGCTACTGCTTTGTGCATCATATTACTGGATGCCCGATCCTGCCTCTGCATAGTTTTTCTTATTACAGGATCACTCAGTATGCCACTTCGTGATGGTATCAGAATACTTACAGTTGGGATCCTAATTGTCAGAATCCTGATGCTCATAATGCGGATGGAGTAAGTATTTTAACCCTAACCTTCCCCTCCAGCAGCCTAATCCTAACCGTCCATCCCCACCACCACACCCTAACACTAACCCTCCCTAGTGTCTAACCCAACCCCAGTATTTACTAGAGATGAGCGGGTTCGGTTCTCAGAGAACTGAACTCTCCCGAACTTTGAGGTCTGAGCCCGGATCTGAGTCAGGCTTGGGACTTCCCAGACTTGGATCCCAGAACGAGGCAAAACGTCATCATCCCGCTGTCGTATTCTCGAGGTTTTTGGATTCCATATAAAGAGCCGCGCGTCACCACCATTTTCACTCCAGACTCGGAGAGTGAGGGAGACAGACCTCTGTATCTCTATGTGGGTGGTGGCGTCGGGTGGGTGTGTGCTCTCTAGGGGTGCTGTCCTGTCACTGTGGTGTCCCTGTGATGTTTTTAGGGGTACTGTCCTGGTTGTCACTGGTGTTTCATGTGCTGTTAGGGGTGCTGCAAATGTACATGGGTGTTGCTGTCTTTGCTGTCACTGTGTTGTACAGGGGGCAGGGGCACTGTCCTCCTGTATGCTGTGAAAATACAGGGGTGCTGGCCCTATCTTGTATGCTGTAAAAATTCAGGGGTGCTGTGAAAATAAATGTACACTGGTCCTGTCTTGTATGCTGTAAAAATTCAGGGGTGCTGTGAAAATAAATGTACACTGGCCCTGTCTTGTATGGTGTAAAAATTCAGGGGTGCAGTGAAAATAAATGTATACTGGCCCTGTCTTGTATGCTGTAAAAATTCAGGGGTGCACTGAAAATAAATGTACACTGGCCCTGTCTGTATGCTGTAAAATTACAAGGGTGTTGTGAAAATACAGGGGTGCTGGCACTGTCCTGAATGCTGTAAAAATTCAGGGGTGCAGTGAAAATAAATGTACACTGGCCCTGTCCTGTATGCTATAAAAATACAGGGGTGCTGTAAATATAAAGGGGTGCTGGCACTGTCTTGCATGCTGTAAAAATTCAGGGGTGCTGTGAAAATAAAGGGGCACTGTTCTGTGTGTTGTAATAATAAAGGGGTGCTGTAGTATGAAATGGAAAACAAATATTTGGAGGAAAAAATTGTGAAAGATCAGGAACCACTTCCAGTTCCTAGTACTAGTGCTGAAGCTGCTAATGCCACCAGTCATGACATTGACGATGCAATTCTATCAATGTTTTCTGCTAAGGCCAATGCCCAATGTCATAGAGGGCATGTAAAATCCAAGAAGCAAAAATTAAGAACCAAAAAAAAAAAAATATCTGATAAGAGACTTAAAATTGATAATATGCCATTCATGAAAAGGCACGGAAAACCACCATGACTGGTGGTTCAGCTTCTCATGAAGATGGAAGCCCTCCTCCCTCTTGAAAAATTAAAACAATTAAGCTTGTTAATGCACAGGAACTGTGCATTCAGAGATATCACAAATCCCAAAGGAGGGTCCAAGTGTGTCCACGGTTGCGATGTCTAGGCTTAACCTTCACAACACTGTATGGGAAGAGGAGGCTCCTGTCACCATTTGCACACCATCTGCAAGTGCTGGGAGGAGCACCGCCAATCCAGTTGCTGAGATTGAGATTGAGGATGTCACTGTAGAAATACACCAAGTGAGCAGGATATGGGTGTAGCTGGCACTGTGGAGGAAGTTGACGATGAGGATTCTGATGGTGATGTGGTTTGTTTGAATAAAGCACCAGTGGAGACAGTTGTTGTCCATGGGATAAAAAGCCTATTTGCATGCCTGGGCAAAATGCCAAAAGGCCACCTCTTCGGTGTGAAATTATTTCTCCAGAAATCCGGACAACAGGTGTCAAGCCATCTGTTGCCTTTGTCAATCCATAATACGTAGGGGTAAGGATGTTAACCACCTAGGAACATCCTCCCTTATACATCAACTGCAGCGCATTCATCAAAGTCATTGTCAAGTTCACAAACTTTGGGTAATAGCGTAAGCAGTCCACTGACACCTAAATGATGTGGTTTGTTTGAATATTTTTTCTCTATGAGGATGAGGATGTAAACACTGAAGGGGAGGATCTGAGGATGACTCTGTAGAGCCAGTTTTTGCAAGGAGAGATTAATTGCTTTTTTTTTTTGGTGTGGGCCAAAACAAACCAATAATTTCAGCCACAGTTGTGTGGCAAACCCTGTCATTGAAATTATTAGTTTGTTAAAGTGTGCATGTCCTGTTTATAAGACATAAGGGTGAGTGGGAGGGCCCAAGGACAATTCCATCTTGCACGTCTTTTCTTTGCCACATCATTCCAGTGGTGCTGCCCTATATGGAGTGCTGCCCCTTTGCCCTATCAGTCCAGTGATGCTGCCCCACTGCCATTTAAGTCCAGGGGTGCTGTTGCCTGTCTTCTGTGCTGTGTAATTCTCCAGGGGTGCTGCCTACAGTATGCTCTATAAGTCCAGGGCTGCTGCCGGATAATTCCAGGGGTGCTGCTATACTTGATCCTAGGTTTAAATTAAAGGTTAAAGCAGAATATGAAACAAGCTTCAACATCACAAACAGATTTGTGAAAACATAGCCACAAAGGTAGAAATGGAAATTGTAACTTTGACGAAGTGTTTTCCAATGAGACCACATTTGTAGCCAAAGTCAGTCAGGCTCAGAAGAGACAGAATCATAATCCAGCACAACTGCCACAGAGGTAAAAGAGTGATTTTCTGCCGGAGCATTAGAGAGAGGTTTTCTCAATTATTTCATGTTAGGGACTCACTCAAATGAATGTCTCCAATTAGTCAACCTTAATTTTGATTTATTATTAATGTTCCACATTTTGGGATTATTTATTTACAAGATACGCATTTGTTGTACAGGGTTCTTTTCCTAAGGGTAGCGTAGGATTATCGCAAGACCTCGCAGTGTTAGAAGAACAGAGTTTCAGTGATCATGCATTGCATCAGCTTTCCATTGCACTGCAGCACTAGATGGGACAGGAGCTCCTTTGATGCACAAACAGTTATGGAATAAGGTCCATTATGGAGTCTCATGGTGGCTTACAGCCAGGAAGATGACTGGCTTGCCAGGCTGAGGCATGCTGTGGTCACAGAGGTTAGCATTGCTTCCTCCCACAGTCCTACTTATAGTATGAAATGATTTTTGACTGTAAAGTGGTAAGCTCCACTAGGGCAGGGGCTCAATAACAAAAAATACTGTACCGAACCCACCCAAACTCAACTTGCCCGATCCGTGCTGCTAAAACATTTAAGGGGCTGCTTTATTTAAAAATAAAATATGAATAAAATAAACAAGACACACAGGTATGCTCACATGCGTGTAACTGGGACACACAGGTATGCTCACATGCGTGTAACTGGGAGCTGTGAATAATAAAAATAAGGCATCTGCCACAAAATATGTTAAAAAAAATGCAATAAAAAAAATGGAATAAAAGAAACCCATGAGATTTTCCCAAAATAAGTCTCCAGACTCCGTGGAGGGGAAAATATCCAATCTTGATACTGTGGTATACACCAGTTTATTTGCATCCCATCATTAAATCCAAGATTATCGTAATCCCTGAAAATGGAGAAGGGGGTACAAATTCGGAGGCTTTGGCCCCTAGTTTTTCAGTTTGTCCAGTAATGTGGTAATTATATATTTGCTTGGTTGAAGATCTTTCCATTCCACACCAATATAGGAGTGGAGGTGAAAGCCCGTGTGTTGTTCCTGATTACGTGTGCCTCTCTAATTTTTAATCACCTTCTTGACACTGTCCTCTTCCTCTTGCCTCTTCTCATAATGTGAAAAGTCATCAAAGAAGGAGGTGGTATGTTTGTAGCTAGCTATGATTTGGAGAACTTTGCAAGCTTTTTCCAGGGGTACAACCTGTCGCTGAAATGATGGGTTTATTAAAGTGTGCATGTCCTGTTTAAACAACATAAGGGGGGGTGAGAGGTCCCAAGAATAATTCCATCTTGCACCTCTTTTTTTCTTTGCATTATGTGCTCTTTGGGCCTAGTTTTTAAAACTGCCATCCTGACTGCCACTGCAGTGCCACCCCTAGATGGGCCATGTGTTTGTGCCGCTTGGCTTAGTCATCCAGCTACCTTGGTGCAACCTTTTGGCCTAAAAACAATATTGTGAGGTGTTCAGAATAGACTGGAAATGAGTGGAAATAATGTTATTGAGGTTAATAATATCGTAGGATCAAAAATTCCCCCAAATTCTGTGATTTTTAGCTGTTTTTATGTTTTAAAAAAAAAATCCAGATCCCAAACCAAAACACAAAAGAGTGGTTTTGGCAAAACCAATCCAGATCCAAAACCCAAAAAGTGTCCGCTGCATATCTCTAGTATTTACCATCGGGATATGTTGAGATTCTGCTGTTGGGATTCTAACTGTCGGGATCCTGACTGCATCCCACCACTGCTTAGTCCATTTTGTTACAGTATACCTCATCCTGCCTCTGGATAGACCATCTTAATACAGGATTCCCCGTCCTGTCACTGTATAGTGCATCTTATTACAGGATCCCTCAGCCTGGCTTTGCATAGTCCATCTTATAACAGGATCCCCCAGCCTGCCACTGCAGAGTGCATCTTATCAGTGGATCCCCATCCTACCTATGCATAGTGCACAGAGGCGGAACTACCGCCAGTGCAACCAGTGCGTTGCACTGGGGCCCCCCACTGTCCAGGGGCCCAAAGCATGTAATGAGTCAAACTGACTCATTACATGCCGCTGTGTGCTGCGGGCAACTGCTGCCCGCAGCCGCCCGGAGAGCAGCACAGCCGACACGAGGGGAAGGAGGAGGGAGCCGCAGCAGCGCCTCAACCAATAAAACAGCGCTGCTGCGGCTCCCTCCTCCACCTCCCTCCTCCTCCTTACCCTCGTGTCGGCTTGTACGTAAGGTGGAACGCACAGGCCAGATGTGGCTGAGCTAGACCGGATTCCAGGCCCCGCCCAAGCAGGAAGTGGTGTGCAGCCTCCTCCCGGTTACTGGCAGCAGCAGGTAATGTCCTGTGTTATCGGCGCTGATCACGTGTGCGGCTTTTTATCTCACTCATACTGTGTATCAGGGGCAGGGGACCTGTGGTACTACATAGCCCAGCATGCCCTGCCACAGTGTTCTGGTTAGGGCATGCTGGGATGTGTAGTGCCACAGGTTGCCTCCCCCTGCTGTATATGGGGGGTTACAGGCATGTCAGGCAGTAAGTGTCTCCTGTGCTATAGCAATGTCATTATACAGCATGGTCTGGGAGCTCAGGGGCCTATTTAATAAGCCTTGGTTGGAGATAAAGTACCAACCAATCAGCTCCTAACTGTCCCTCTCCTTCACTATAGGCTGTCTTCCGCCACTGTGAATCGCATCCCAGCATTCACAGCGGCGGAGAACAGACTATGGTGAAGTACTGGGACAGCAGCAGCAGCAGCGCCTCCACCAATAACACAGCGCTGCTGTTGCTCCCTCCTCCACCTCCCTCCTCCTCCTTCTCTCCTGCCTGGGAATCGTGATCTCTGCCAGAAGCTGCACCGAGGAGCCTGAGCCAGCGGAGAGAGTAAGTATAATTCATTAATTCTTTCTTTCTTTCTTTCTTTCTTTCTTTCTTTCTTTCTTTCTTTCTTTCTTTCTTTCTTTCTTTCTTTCTTTCTTTCTTTCTTTCTTTCTTTCGTTCTTTCTTTCTTTCTTTCTTTCTTTTCAGTAAACTTTTTATTGAGACATCACAGATATCACATTACATAATAAAATGTACAGAAATTGTAAAATACAGTGATACGAAGAGTTTGTAGCTGGAGTTGTACAGCAAATTCACATACATCAAATTGCAAAGACTTTTGCATTATAAGTGAGTAATCGTTTAATACAGTGATGGTATTATACATTGTTGACGTAACCATAAGGGGAGACGTCACAATTGTCCATTCTTAAACCAAAGATATAGGTTGGTCTTGCACAGCCAATCTAGTCAGGTACCACGTAGTGTTCTTGAGGCTGTTATGAAGGTGTAGCCGTGTAGTGAGGGGCAGAGTGGAGATATAAGATTCCCAGAGATTGAAAAACCTATCTACTTGTTTACCTCTATCAACAATAGCCTCCACCCAGTCCATCCTGAATATATGGTGTAGTTTACTCAAAAATAATGGTATCTGTGGTGGTGTACTATCTATCCACCCCTGTAGAATCATTTTTTTCCTGGCCGCACTAAGGGCTATCAGTAGTTTTTTACATTCCAATGGCATGCGGAGAGTGGGATCAATGATACCCAAAACTGCCCATTCGGGGGTAAAGGGCACATAGGTTATTAAATTAGCCTCCGCATATTTCCTAATGAGATGCCAAAAATATTGTACAATTGGGCATGCCCACAAACAATGATATGTGTCAGCCTCACTCTGGTGGCATCTTGGGCAAGAGTATGATTCCGACGTTCCCATATGGTATCGTCGTAACGGGGATAGATAAGTGTTATGATACACAGTAAGAAATAATTCAGTGTACATGCTTGCTGGGAGGACCTTCCGGGAGTATAGTAGTGCTTTTTCCATTGTTGGTATGGTCAGTCCAGGAAAGTGGGCCAACCATTTTGACATGCCACCTGTCACAGTAGCGTGGTCTAATATTGTCCTCAAAAAAGTATAATGTATGGATATGGCCTTGTGACTCGGTACAGGGTGCATTAAGAGACTATCTAGAGGGTTAGTCCAGTCCCCCTCCGCAAAATGTGTAAGAACATGCCTAACGTAAAATTGTGTTTGCAAAAATGGAAGGGGAGACGAAACGACCACAGCATGTCTCGTTGAAACCCCTGAGAAGGTGAGCAAACGGTGGTCCTCCACAGATACCAATGACCGAATCGATGCTATACCAGCCTCCCTCCATGTTGTGAAGGGATGGGCAGCCATGCCGTCCAAGAACTCTGGGTTTTTAATTAAGGGCAAGTGTAAGGAGTAGTATTGATTCAATTTCGTATTGTGGCGCAGTATGTGCCACATTTTCCTAGTAGACCACAATAGTGGGTTAGACCTAACATGGTCCGGTATCTCCCAATCATGTTGGTGAAGAAAACATGTCAGACCCATATCTGCTAAAAAAGTTCTGTTCGAGGGATGTGTTCGTATATACAGAGCTATATTGCAGCCAATCTCTCAAGTGTCTCAGAAGTGCAGCGTGATTATAAACTACTACATCTGGAAAGTTGATACCCCCCCATTGGACTTAGGTTGCGCTAGTTTACGCAAAGCAATACGTGCCCGGCCTCCCTTCCATATAAAGGTTCTGATGAGTTTGTTGATTGTTTGTACGTCCTGTTTAGTCAGCAGTATGGGAAGTGTTTGTAGTGGATATAATATGCGCAGTATAGCCACCATTTTTAGCAGGTTAGCACTGCCCAGATATGACAATGGAAGACGTTCCCATCTCCTAACATCATCAGTTAGATCATCAGTGTGGCCTTGCTTACGTTGATTTTGTATAGTTCAGACATATAGCGTGGCACCATAATACCCAGATATACAATATATGTGGACACCCAGTGTAAGGGAAAATGTGAGGTCCAACTCGGACACGTCACATTGCCATACAACAATAATGCTTTAGATTTGTCCATATTGATACTAAAACCTGAAATGCGGCCAAATAATTGGATCTTGTCTAGGATCAAGTCAAGGGAATACTCTGGGTCAGATATATAAAGAAGGATATCATCAGCGAAAGCAATCAGCTTAATTTCCTGTCCACCCACTTTTATACCCCGAAAAACCGACCAATCCTGTAGTGTCCTAAGCAACGGGTCGAGGGCCAGATTAAACAGCAGCGGCGATAGAGGGCATCCCTGACGGGTACCCCTTTCCAAAAGGAACCGCTGGCCTCTGATCCCATTTATTAATAAAGAAGCAGATGGATTGTCGTAGATGTATCGTACATAGTTAATAAAGCCCGTATCAAAGCCTCTTCTCTCCAACACAGTAAACAAATGTGGCCACAAGACCATGTCAAAGGCCTTATTGGCATCGAGGCTGAGAAGCATATTCGAGTCTGTACATGGAGACTGGGATGCCGCCACCGCCGCTAGTGCCATGGGGATTGCTTTAACCGCATGTCTACCAGTTACAAACCCCATTTGTGTTGTGGTGAGTATATCAGGGAGAATGGATTGAAGCCACGTCGCCATTATCTTGGCCAATAGTTTGTAGTCAACATTTAATAGACTAATTGGTCTGTATGAGGAAAGAAAATTGGTGTCCCTACCAGGTTTGGGGATAAGTGTAATAAATGCTTCATTAAAGAGAGGAGACGGGGTGCTCCTTTCATGTATAGCTGGAAACAATTCCAATAAGGTGGGAACAATGTGGACCTGTAGCATGCGGTAATAATCTCCCGACAGGCCATCTGGACCCGGAGATTTACCATGAGGTAAATTGGAGATAGCAGTGTTAATTTCCTCCGCCGTTATTTTTCCCACAAGGGCTTCTCTCTGGTCTCGAGTCAGAGGGGGCAGTACCTCATCTATGAGCAGCTGTGATTGTATATCAGTATCTATTTGTGCCGAGCTAAACAAAGATTGAAAATAGGATTGAAATTGTTCCACTATTTCTTGAGATTTGGTGATAATACGACCGGACCTGGGGTGGTGTACAGCGGTTATAATGTGTCGTTTTTTGGGAGGTTGGGAAATGACCGCCAGTAATCTACCAGCCGTATTGCCCCATCTATAAAATTTATTTTTGGTAAAGTCTAAGGAGTGTTTCGCCTGGGTGGCTAAATAAGTTTCAAGCAAGCGCCTGGCCTGTTTGTACTCAGTAAGGGTGATCTCTGTTGGAGTAGTAGTGTATGTTTGGAAGGCTAAGGACATTGCCACTTTTAACGCAGTGTATTCCAGTTTGGATTCCCTTTTTTTTCGGGTGACATAACCAATAATGTGACCCCTCATCACTGCCTTGGAGGCGTTCCAAAAAATGTCAGGTCTATCCCAGTAATCTATATTTTCATCAACGTAATTGGTCCAATGATACGCAAGATACAGTTTAAAATCCTCTGAATCTGCCAAGTATTGTGGGAATCTCCAGATATGATCTGTCGAGTGCATATGGGGGTGGGTTATTGCCAGCGTGACAGGGGCATGATCAGAGATCAATATGTCAAGTATATCCACCCCAGCAACCTGGGACATTAAGTCATCGGCAATTAAGAACTTGTCAATATGAGACAACGTTCTATGTGCCAGTGACAAATGGGTATGTGTTTTATCGGTTGGGTGTAGCAATCTCCATGAATCAGAAATGTCTAAGGAATCTCTAAATTACATTAAATGTGTGCTCTGGGAGTCAGTGGTTCTCGGCATAGTCGGTGACCTGTCAACCATAGGGTCGTCTACCATGTTATAATCTCCACCCACTATTAGAAAATAATTAGTTCTGCCTAGAAGAATGTGGGCGATGTCTTGAAGGAATGTGTGTATTAACGTTCGGGGCGTATAAGTTGACAAGAGTAAATTTAGAATGAAAAAGCTCTATGTCCATTATGATATATCTGCCTTCGGGGTCAATGATTTCTGTCAAAACAGTGATGGGGAGATTTTTCCGAAAAAGTATGGCAACCCCTCTGGATTTCGCACGAAAAGGAGCAGCGATACAAGAACCAAGCCATGGAGCTTTCAATACATTTTGCTCGCCCGTTAGCCAGTGTGTTTCCTGTAAGAAAATCACATCCGGGTAAAAGCGTTTAAGGTGCGTGACCCCACGTCGTCGCTTGACAGGGGAATTAAGTCCTCCTACATTCCAAGAGATGAATTGTAGTGGCTTCGGGGGTATTACCTCAGATGAGGAAGAATCTGCTGACGGCATGGCTACCCAATCCCCTCAGGGCAGTGAATTATCTGATGGATAAACAATGTAAGTAAGCATGTAATGACGGCTCCCCTCCTAACCCAGGATCCCCAGGGTAGCAAACATTTCAACAGCAGTAACAACAGTATAACACGAAATGCAATGCACAGTCTCAGTATTTGAGATATCAATTGTGAATCATAATGTCTCATACCTCTATTTTCTGACAAAAAAGGGGCAAAGGGGGAGGGGAAAACTTCTGCACCAGTCAAAAGGTCAACATGTGTTCTTTCTGATATAGTATGAACCCCATTAATACATGTATTGTGGTGTTAATTCACTATCATATGTTGGGGGTGCCGCCATAGACAATAAGATTGAAGACACAAAAGAAATAGGAAAGATTGCGCCAACCAAGAGACAATCTTTCCTATTTCTTTTGTACCTCTATTTTCTAACATTTTCCTAACAACCAAAACTATGGTGGGCACCAGCAAGGCCTAGTGGTGCGCACACTGAACACTAACAAAAATATTTACTAAATCAGTAAAGATGAATACTTATAGGTAAATTCAGAATCAACTAGAATAAGAAATAGAAAAAGAGAATAAAAATTTATAAGGTGGTTAACACATATCCGCCCGAGGCGGGGGTATCCGAACCGCTCAATCTTGTGTGCCCCACTGACTGATATCTTAACTAATAGGCGACCTTGACGGAGATCCGTGAGTCAGGAAACGAGACCGCGCCACCGCTGGGTCAGTATAAAACATCTGGTTTCCATTCTCTAAGACCCGCAGTTTAGCTGGGTACAGCAGGGCGAATCGGATATTTTTACTATGCAAGTGGAAGCAGACGTCAGAAAATTATTTACTTTTCTGAGCCACAGCTGCCGAGAAGTCTTGAAATATCAGAATCTTGTGGCCCTTGACTAACAATTCTCTATTTTTACGGTAAGCTGTGAGAATTTGTTCTTTGGCCCTGTAGTCTAAGTAGCGGGCGATTATCTCTTTCTTTCTTTCTTTCTTTCTTTCTTTCTTTCTTTCTTTCTTTCTTTCTTTCTTTCTTTCTTTCTTTCTTTCCAAAAAGGGGGACTGTCTGCCGTAATGTGTAAAAAGGGGGAATCTGCCAGCCTGCCGTAATGTGTAAAAAGGGCACGCTGTCTGCCGTAATGTGTAAAAAGGGCACGCTGTCTGCCGTTATGTGTAAAAAGGAAACGCTGTCTGCCGTAATGTGTAACAAGGGCACGCTGTCTGCCGTAATGTGTAACAAGGGCACGCTGTCTGCCGTAATGTGTAACAAGGGCACGCTGTCTACCATTATGTGTAAAAAGGGGGACGCTGTTTGCCTTAATATGTAAAAAGGGGAATCTGTCTGCCGTAAGGTGTAAAAGGGTCTCTACCTGGTGTAGTGGTGCTACTGTGCGGCGTAATTTGAATAATGGAGACTACTGTGCACCGTTTTATGAGTTGGTATTATTTTGTGGCCACACCCCTTCCCATGAAGCCACGCCCCTATGTATTTTTGCACGCACCTACGGCGCGCACTGCCCCTGTTTTGCATGCAGGGGTGGGGCTCCGATGCCGTTTCTTGCACACAGTGCTAAAATGTCTAGTTACGGCACTGTTGCTAGGTATCCATTTCTCTGGCCCTGAGCAGGTACCCCTCACCAGATCCTCTCCAGGGGTGAGGGGATGGACTTGGATGGGATGAGAGGGGGGGCCCAAAGCATTTTGTCGCACCTGGGCCCACCGCTCGCTTGTTCCGCCACTGATAGTGCATCTTATTACTGGATCCCTCAGCCCTCCACTGCACAGTGCATCTTATTATCCTGCCTCTGCATAGTCCATCTTATTATTGGATCCCTCAGCCTGTGTCTGCATAGTCAAACTTATTACTGGATCCATCAGTTCTCCACTGCACATTGGCATCTTATTACCAGATCCCCATCCTGCCTCAGAACAGTCCATCTTATTACAGGATCCCCCAGCCTGCCACTGCATATTCTATCTTTTACTTGATTCCTCTACCCTCCACTGAACAGTGCATCTTATTACTGGATCCCCATCCTGCGTCTGCATAGTCCATCTTATTACTGGATCCCTCAGCCCTCCACTGCACAGTGCATCTTATTATCGAATCCCCATCCTGCGTCTGCATAGTCCATCTTATTACGAGATCAGGCAGCAACCTCCCCGGCAGAGCACTCACACAGAGGCTGGAAAATACACTGTATTCTCTCTACTTGTTTAATGTATTAAATATTCAATAATACAGTGATATGTGGGATTAGGGGTTATTCAGTCCAGTTTAGGTGAATCAGATCATTAAATAGGGATTGTAAATAGACAATATGATACATGCTGTTGAAGATGTGTCTCAATAAAAAAAAAGAATATATATATATATATATATATATATATATATACACTGCAGGCTGGTGTATCCCTATAACATAACATATGTGGGAGGTATGTCTGTCTATGTGTGTGTGTGTGTGTGTGTGTGTGTGTGTGTGTGTGTGTGTGTGTGTGTATATTCGAATGAGGGTGCTCACCAATAGATGCAGCTATAAACGTATTTAATACAGCAAATGTACAAGTCACAAACAGAGTGCTAAGCAGGTATACAGTGCATCCCGAAAGTATTCACAACGCTTCACTTTTTCCACATTTTGTTATGTTACAGCCTTATTCCAAAATGGAATACATTCATATTTTTCCTCAAAATTCTACGCACAATACCCCATAATGTCAACTTGAAAAAAAGTTTTTGGGAGATTTTTGCAAATTTATTAAAAACTCAGAAATCACATGTACAAAAGTATTCACAACCTTTGCCATGAAGCTCAAAATTGAGCTCAGGTGCATCCTGTTTCCACTGATCATCCTTGAGCTGTTACTACAGCTTAATTGGAGTCCACCTGAGGTAAATTCAGTTGATTGGACATGATTTGGAAAGGCACACACCTGTCTATATAAGGTCCCACACTTGACAGTGCATGTCTCAGCACAAACCAAGCATGAAGTCAAGGAATTGTCTGTAGACCTCCGAGACAAGATTGTCTCGAGGCACAAATCTGGGGAAGGGTACAGAAAAATATCTGCTGCTTTGAAGGTTCCAATGAGCAAAGTGGCCTCCATCATCCGTAAATGGAAGAAGTTCGGAACCATCAGTACTCTTCCTAGAGCTGGCTGGCCGTCTAAACTGAGCGATCGCGGGAGAAGGGCCCTAGTCAGGGAGGTGACCAAGAACTCGATGGTCACTCTGCTGTCAGAGCTACAGCATTCCTTTGTGGAGAGAGGAGAACCTTCCAGAAGGACAACTATCTCTGTAGCAATCCACCAATCAGGCCTTTTTGGTAGAGTGGCCAGATAGAAGCCACTCCTTAGTAAAAAAGCACATGGCAGCCCACCTGTAGTTTGCCAAAATGCACCTGAAAGACTCTCAGACCATGAGAAACAAAATTCTCTGGTCTGATGAGAAAAATATTGAACTCTTTGGCGTGAATGCCAGGCGTCTTGTTTGGAGGAAACCAGGTACCGCTCATCACCAGGCCAATACCTGTTAGTGCCAGGAGGCACACGTCCCAGCCGTTGCATAGTAGCCAGGACGCTGCACCTCCCACTGACCCCCGCCCGGCACCTAACAAAAGGCGGACGCCGGGCGCAAGGTCTCCTGGTCTCCACCCGGCATCTAGCAACAGACTGACACTAGGCACTGGGAGCTGCCAGACTTCTAGCAACGGGGATGCCGCAGGCAGACGGCGTTCCCCATTGCTTAGGAAATAGGTATATGTGCAGCAGGGCAGCTGCACTTGTTTTGCAATTAGGGTGTGGATTGGTTGTTAGCCACATATATTCACTTTCAGTTCACTCCCCAGATCGTTGGTGATAGGTCATGCTCTTTGTGAGAACCTGTCAGCCTGTGAATATCCATGATCCTGAGACCCTGTCTTTCTGCTTTCCTGATTGCAACCAGCTAGCCCTGTATTCAGATTTTGGTGTGGAGTTTCCACACAGGCCTTTTGTATCCACATTGTGCATTGTTGCATTAATATTTAATCAAGTTGCTGATTACATCCTGTGCATTGTTGCATTTACAAATCATTTGTATATACAGTCTCGTTGCTTACAACACCCTGTGCATTGTTGCATGTACACATTGATTGTGTTAAGAATCTACTCCTCAGTCTGTGCCTTAGCATAGCAGTAAGGTTGTGTCTGGTGAACGTCTCACCGTACTGCATTTACCCCTGCCCAGCCTCCGATATTCGCCTTGTCCATACGTGAAACCTGGGGGCATATGACTATGGTGTGGACCTAATTCACCCTGGAAAGGCGGCTGCTATAGGAGGAGTCTAGGATTGCAGGAGGCTAAAAGACTGCTGGGCAATAATGTCACAAGGCACCGACTATAAACCTACGGAGCTGAATGTAAGCGTAACAATACCATCCCTACAGGGAAGCATGGTGGTGGCTGCATCATGCTGTGGGGATGTTTTTCAGCAGCAGGAACTGGGAGACTAGTCAGGATAGAGGAAAAGATTAATGCAGCAATGTAGAGAGACATCCTGAATGAAAACCTGATCCACAGCACTCTTGACCTCAGCATGGGACGATGATTCATCTTTCAGCCGAACAATGACCCTAAGCACAAAGCCAAGATATCAAAGGAGTGGCTTCAGGAAAACTGAGTGGCCCAGCCAGAGCCCAGACTTCAATCCAATCTATGGAGAGATCTGAAAATGTCTGTGCACCAACGCTTCTCATCCAACCTGATGGAGCTTGAGAGGTGCTGCAAAGAGTAATGGGCTAAACTGCCCAAATATACAGTAGGTGTGCCTGGCTTGTGGTATATTCAAAAAGAGTTGAGGCTTTAATAACTGCCAAAGGTGCATCAACAAAGTATTGAGCAAAGGCTGTGAATACTTATGTACATGTGATTTCTTAGTTTTTTATTTTAAATAAATTTGCAAAAATCTAAAAAAAAAACCTTTATTCACATTTTCAGTATGGGGTATTGTGTGTAGAATTTTGAGGGGAAAAATGAATTTATTCCATTTTGGAATAAGGCTATAATGTAACAAAATGTGGAAAAAGTGAAGCGCTGTGAATACTTTCCAGATGCACTGCAAATCCAGCTCAACAGTGTTAGCCTGCGTTGGGCACCTGTGGATGTAAGGGGGAGATCTTAGAAGCCACCTTGTAAGGTAGGTTACTACAGTGCCACAGTTTTCTTACAGCCTCCCAGCAATTACGTAATGGTTCTCTGCTGAGAAATTCAAATTCTAAGAAACATAAAACAACTAGAGATATTTTGAAATAAATGTATTTTTAATAATTTCATATTTGTAATATGCCACACATCTGTGTCCTGAATTCATATGACACACAAGAAAATGTTTTTTTTGCAGTCTGGTGAAAGGTACTCCTAAGGGGGTCATTCCGACCTGATCGTAGCCGTGCTAAAATTAGCAAAGCTACAATCACTTACACTGACATGCTGTGAGTGATAAATTGCAGCAACTAATCAGCTTCTAACTGACATTTTTCAAACACAGTCTGTAACTTGGCAGTTAGGAGCTGATTGGCTGGTGCAATTTATCACTCACAGTGAAATATATCACTCATTGATAAATGAGCCCATTAGTTTGCTATCACCCCTAGGGCTGCCATCAGAAATTGTGGAGCCCGGGACTGACAAGATAGGCAGGAGCCACACCAGCCCCCCTCCTCTGGGCACACCCTTATGCCTACACATCTCTCTAGCCCAAGCCAGCCCCCTTCTGTCTCTCCAGCCCTGCGGTGTCATTCTAGCCCCAGCCAGTCCGCTTCTGTTTCTCCAGCCCTGCACTGTCTCTCTAGCCCCAGCCAGCGGCAGCCACCTTTTGTCTTTATAGCCACAGACAGCCTCCATCTGTCTCTCCACTCCCAATCAGCCCCCTCATGACACACATCTTCTTCTGGCTGCTCCTCAGGCACAGAGGCTCCCCTCTCTCTTCCATCAGTGTGACGTAATGACATCACACGCGCCAAGACAAGAAAATAAAAAATATTGCATGGTGGTAGGAGTTCCATCAGGCCCCCTCTCTGTCTGGGCAAGGGACTCCAGTGCTGGCAGTTTCCCCCTGATGGCAGCCCTGTCTCTAGGACTTTACCACCATTTTATATTTGCTTTTCTTAATATATGACAATACACTCATTGTATATACCTATTAATCAGTGCTGAAAGTAGGGTGGTACGGGGTAGTAACATAGTAATATAGGGGGACCTTTACTAAGCAGTGATAAGAGCGGAAAAGTGAGCCAGTGGAGAAGTTGCCCCATCAACCAATCAGCAGCTCTGTATAATTTTATAGTATGCAAATTATAGATGTTACTTCAGCAGTGATTGGCTACCATGGGCAACATCTCCACTGGCTCACTTCTCTGCTCTTACCACTGCATAGTAAATGTCCCCCTTAGTAACATAGTTAATGAGGTTGAAAAGAGGCAAAATGCCCATCGGGTTCAACCTGTATTCTGTATTAAGCAGTGCACATTATAATGCACCAGCCGAAATAATGGTTTCGTACCTATTGACAACTATATTTCGTATCACTCCCATGTACATAATGTCAATATATTAAATGCTATAGCCTTGGATACCTTTTTCAGCTAGAAAACTGTCCAATCCGTTTTTAAATGCATTTACAGAGTCCGCCATTATTATCTTCTCCGACAGGGAGTCCCAAATCCTTATTGCCCTTACGGTGAAGAACCCTTTCCTATGTTTTGTATGGAATTCTCTCTCCTCTAGCCTCAGTGAGTGCCCACGTGTCCTGTACAGAATTCCATTAATAAACATATCCCCTGCTAAGTCTTTGTATTGACCCTTTACATATTTGAAGATATTAATAATGTCTCTTCTTAATCTCCTCTTTTCAAGGGAATACATATTTACCTAGTAAGCCTTTCCTCATACTCCAGTGTTTCTAACCCTTTAATCAGTTTAGTAGCTCGCCCTTGAACTCTTTCAAGCTCCCCGATATCTTTTTAATAATATGGTGCCCAAAACTGAACACAATATTCCAGGTGCGGACGTACTGATGATTTATACAGAGGCAGGATTACATCCTCGTCCCTTGTCTCAGTATCCCGTTTTACGCACGCAAGGACTTTACTTGCCTTCTTTGCTGCTTTTGACATTTTGTACTGTTATTAAGCCTATTATCTATGAGCACCCCCAAATCTTTTTCCACTACTGCTACCCCTATATTTTCTCCATTAAGTATGTAGGATGCAAGTTTGTTTTTAATCCCAAAGTGCATAACTTTGCATTTTTCAATATTGAACCTCATTCCCCATTTAGATGCCCAGGTTTCAAGTTTAAGTAAGTCATTCTGTAGAGACTCCAAATCAATTTCTGAATTAATTACCTTACACAGTTTACTATCATCTGCAAAAATTGACACTGTGCTTTCCAGAGCTATTCCTAGATCATTAATAAATATATTAAACAGTAGTGGGCCGAGTACGGACCTTTGTGGTATTCCGCTGACTACTGGTGCCCAGCTGGAGAACATCCCATTGACCACTACTCGTTGTACCCTGTTATCCAGCCAATTACCTATCCATGTACAAATAGTATTTACTAGTGAGAGTTCCCTTAATTTAATGATCAGTCTCCTGTGAGTCACTGTATCGAAGGCTTTTGCAAAATCTCAAAAGACCACATCCACTGCATTGCCCTGGTCGAGATTATCACTCACTTCCTCGTAGAAGCTAATTAAATTAGTTTGACACGATCTGTCCCTCACAAACCCATGCTGACTCTTGCTAATAAACTTAGTATTCCACAGATAATCCTCTATGCTATCCCTCAAAATTCCTTCCAATATTTTACCCACTATAGAGGTTATACTAACTGGTCTATAGTTTCCAGGATGATTTTTAGATCCCTTTTTAAATAATGGCACTACCTCAGCTATAAGCCAATCCCTCTGTACCATACCTGATGTAATTGAACTATAGAAAATCAAGTATTAGAGTTTTGCTAGCTGTGCCCTAAGCTCCATAATAACCCTCGGATGAAAACCATCTGGGCCCGGTGATTTATTAATGGAGTACCATTAAGAAATAGGGTGGTGGTACTCAGCACCACCAGCCCACCGCTGGGGCATAATTTATAAGGGGCATTTTTGTCTGTGGGACATAAAATGGTGTCAGTGATATAACTGTGTTTTGCCTTGTATATAAGAGGCATTATGGTGTGTGGTATAATATGTAAGGCATTACAGTATGTGGCATAATGAGCAATGAGTGTTACGGTGTCTGGCATAATGTGTAATGGGCATTATGGTGTGTGGCATAATGTGTAATGGGCACTACGGTGTTTGGTATAATGTGTAAGGGGAAATACTGTGTGTGGCATAATGTGGCCATGCCCCTATTGTCATGTAGCCAATCCCCTAGTTTCAAGTGACCACGCCCCCTCATGGCACATGACCACGCCCATTTTTACTATCAGTAGCACTTAGAAAAAAAATTCTAGTTGCACCGCTGCTATTAATGTGTACGTATAATGCATTCAAATTCTATACAATTTCCACAGGAGCATCTTTCACCAGACTGCAAATGGACATTTTCTTGCTACATCTTCTAAAAAAATTATAACGCACAATTTTTTTCAGCAAATCCATTTTTGCATCACATTTTCATAACAGTGCATTCTTCCAATTCACTAGGAACTAGTTACATTGCTGAGGCCATGAAAATAAGTTTCCTTCAACAGCAATGAGATGTGTTTATATTCAAGTACCTCAGCTATGCCACTGTCAGCTGTTGAATGTATAGCACCAGAGAGAATATACAATAGATGTCAGATAGCACTTGGACTGAATAGCCAGCACTTGCACAAAGACTATAAATAAGATGACATAGATCTGTCCGGGAATAGCCTGTTGTTGGGTCATACAAGTCAGCTGTGCAGCAAACATCCTCAATCTATAGATTCATTGTTAATACTAAAGACAATTCTCAGAAATGCAGTATTGAAATTCCTACAGCTTAAAATACAAATTCATGACAGTGGTCAGTAAGTAGTGTCACCCAGTGTGCATTTATGTGTCTATAATAAACAAGTCTACGAAATATATCCTTTCGGTTCTTGCCTAATATAACATAACATTTTGTAATGTATTTTGCCGTTTTTATTTTATGTATTATTAAATATTGAACTTGTTTTTTATTTTGCACTGGTGAGATTTTGTTCATTTGCAGGTGTCACATAACGGCGCGTTGTTATGGCTGTAAATAAAGAGGTTATTTTAAATAGATGAAAATCGAACTTTAGTAAATATACTCCCGAGGGTCTCACATGGCGCTAGATGTAAATCCTTTATTTGCATAAAATATTATTTTTTTGTGTGTCCAGATTTGACAATGTTTTATACTAATAAGACCTTACGTGCAGAGAGGCAGAACGGTGGAGGTGAGGAGCAGGCTATCATAGGCCAAGTACAGTAAGGATGTGTTCATATGCTTGCTAAATAATCCATGCTGATGATGACGATGATGATGAAGATAAAATGAAAAATTATATATGTGTATGTATATATTGAGAAAAATAAAAATAAAATGGTTATTACCCTTCCACCTGTATTCTTGAATAATACAGATAGCAATACAATGGACAAACAAGTGCCACATAGTCAAAAACACACTTCCCCAAAAACTTATTAGGGGTGTATTCAATAGATGTCGGATCCTTTCCGACGGAAAGGATCCAACATCTAAGTATTCAATGAGCGGCCAAATCCGACAGGATTTGGCCTTTCCCGACAATGGCAACCTGGATTGACATTGCCGGAAACAGGGCGAAAACCTGTCGGATTCGGACGCGTTTTCGACAATGCATGTGGATCGGTGGCTGAAGCCGCCGATCCGCGTGCTTTCCGACAATTCGGAATTCCCGACTTGTCGGAAGAAAAGGAGCCATCATTGAATAGATCGGAACCCCTTCCGACCTAAAAACGTTGGAAACTGCCGTCCATCTGACAAGACGGCAGTGTCCGATAATAATTGAATACACCCATTAGTGGGTGTTCTTCAGAGTACTGACAGATAGGTCAGTGAAGACACCTAGAAGGAGGTGGCGAAGAAACAGGTGCCCAATAGTGTAGTATATATATATATATATATATATTAAATTCAAGCGCAACAAGCACCAAATAGTTAAGGAAGATTATGACCTGAATAAGGTATACAGGTGGTTGATGGGGGGAGAAGGAGGCCAGAACACCACCTATAACTCCAGAGGTAGACAGAGTTGGAGAAGACGACGGGAACAGAAGTCGTACACAGCCGGCACGTCCAACAGTGACAGCGAGAGTGCCTTCTTAGACTCAGAGGGGTCATCCAGGGTGCAGCCAGTCCCTTTAGGGACACCTGTGGCAACCCCAGCAGAGAAAGGCAGAAGAGGACGCCCACCCGCCGGGGCAAGCAGTGCGCGCGAATTAAAAGGGCGCACGGCCAAAAAGAATCCCTAATCTTCAACTTGTCCGACAGATCCTTCTCGGATATAGAACTGGGAGTTCTTGAGAAGGGTCTTTCATTCGTGCCAACTAATCCATTCAACAGCTTTCAGTGGCAAGTTGACCTGCACCGTTTCTCGCGCAAGCTGAGACTGCAAGAATTTTTCCAAAACTCCAACTCGCAGGATTCAATGAGTAATCCAATTTTTGATAGATTCTACCATACACGGCATAAATCCACCTTTGATCCCCCGTCAACCAACCCTTCCATTCAATCTTTCACCAGACTTCTGGACGATTCAGTCATCAAATACACAGCAGCGGCACCAACAGTACATCGGAATCTCTCCAAGGCTGAACAGTTAGCCCTTAAGCAATTGGGGGCGTATCGTGATGTGATCTTCCGCCCTGCGGACACGGGGGGAGGTTTGGTCATCCTCAACCTCTCCGACTACATTAAAGAAATTGAGGGACAACTGGCAGAGCCCGAGACATACGAGGAATTGTCCCATGACCCGACTCCCGAATACCAGCATGAACTGGAGCATCTCCTCAATCAGGCCAAGTCCAAAGGTCTGTTATCAGGAAAGATGTGTGAGGCTCTCAAACAAGATCACCCGCTTGTACCCCTTTTTTTTGTGGTACCTAAAATCCACAAAAATGCCACGTCCCCGCCGGGCAGACCGATTATTGCTGCTAGGGATTCCATCTTTCAACCCATCTCTACATTCCTTGATGGAATCTTACAACCGTAGACAAAAAACAATGTAAAGATGGCGCTCAAGTTCAAAAGTGCTGCAGTCCACCAGCAGGGATGGTCAAAGAAATCCCAAAAAAGTCACAATTTCTACAATCAACTTTGCTCCTGACAATATTTGCTCCTGACAATAAACTAAATAAATTCCAAACCTATTTGGACATACAAAAATTTGTCAGAAAAGTGTCCCTAAAGAAGTATTTCCTGACACAAAAGGGAGAAACCACACTGGCAAGAGACCCTTTTAGGCCCAAATCTACTTTTAATCCCACATTTAATCGGGGTTGTTTTATAGAAAGTTTTAACAAAGCTGTCACGACAGATTTGGAGGATACCACTTTTAAAACCAAAACCCATCAAAATCTAACTAAGACTCAAAAAGGAGCCATTGAGAGCCTAAGTGGCAACACCAATATAATCATCAAACCAGCAGATAAGGGGGGGGGGTATAGTAATCATGGATGCTGAGAAATACGATGAAGAAATAAGAAAACAATTGGAAGATAGGGAAACATATGTAACACTGAGAGGTAATCCCAGTGAAAGAATAGAGAAGAATTTCATGCACCTACTATCTAAATATAAAGAACAAAATATTATTACAGATAAAGAGGAGCGATACATGAAAGTAAAGGATCCCAGTCTTCCGGTATTTTATGTACTTCCCAAGGTACATAAGGACATCACAAACCCTCCGGGGAGACCCATAGTCGCAGGAACAAACTCAATAACTTCCAATCTATCTCACTTCATCGATTATCATTTGCAACCAGAGGTGTTAAAAATCAAATCATATATCAAAGACACCACTGATATTTTGAATAAATTAAAAACAGTATCCTGGAACGAAAATCTTATCTTATATACGGCAGATGTTCGGAGTCTCTATACTATCATAGACCACGATAAAGGCGTCCAGGCGGTTAAATACCACCTGGAAAAAAATACAAGTTCTGGCACTTTAATCCCCTTCTTATTAGAAAGCATAGATTTTATTTTAAAAAACAATTTCTTTTGGTATAATGGAAAATATTTTCAACAAACAAGAGGGACTGCCATGGGCACCCGTTTTGCGCCGTCCTACGCCAACCTTTTTATGAGCCTTTGGGAGGACAGTCATATTTGGGGAAACAATAATTATCTACCACAGATCAAATTCTGGTATAGGTTTATTGATGACATAGTGTTTATCTGGGAAGGAGAAGAAGAATCGTTGGAAGATTTTTGCACATCCCTCAATTCGAATGATTTCAATATTCACTTGATTTTTAACACAAGCAAGATAGAGATCAATTTTTTAGATCTCACGATATATATCAAGGAGGGGAATATACATACGAAATCCTTCTTTAAACCCACGGACACCAATGCATATATTCCCACTGGAAGTAACCACCATCCAAATTGGATTAAGAATATACCCAAAGGACAATTCAAACGGATGAGGAGAAATTGCACAGAATTAGAAATATATAGAAAGCAAGCCAATGACATAAAAAATAAATTTAGAGCCAAAGGATATGAGGAGGAGCCTATGAACAAGCTTATTGAGGAATTAGCATCAGTAGATAGGGAGGACACCCTACAACCAAAAATAAAGGAAGATACAGAAAAATTCTCATTACCTTTTATCACCACTTTTAATTGCCAATATAAAGATATGGAAAAAATCGTGAGAAGACATTGGCATTTGTTGGCACGTGATCCAGTTTTAAAATCAATAATACCATCACAACCTAAATTCATTTATCGGAGGGCCCCAAATTTGAGGCAGAAGATCGTAAAGAGTGCCATGGCCCCCAAGAAATCTATTAGAATAAAGACGAAGGGATTTCATAGGTGTGGGCTGTGTAAAATGTGTCAAACTTATAGAACACAGACATCAAAAACTGAAAACTATCAATCCACATCTACGGGGAGAACATATACTATCAATGAGTTTATTACATGCAATACCAAGAATTGCATATACCTAATGGAATGTAAGTGTGGTATGCAATATATTGGACGCACATCTAGATCCCTGAAAATAAGATGGGCGGAGCATGTGAGAAACATTGAGAAAAGGCTTATTACCCATTCAGTCTCCAATCATTTCAAAGAAGTCCATCAAAGTAGTTGTAAAGGTTTAACCAAGGTAATAGGGATCAGGGCGGTCCAAAACCAATGGAGAAGAAATAACGAAGAAGAATCACTAGCGCAAACTGAAATGAAACTCATATATGAAATGGGCACACTTAATCCTAAGGGGTTAAACTTGGAATTTGAATTAAAATGGTTTTTATAAATATACTTCATAGGTCCATTTTTACCCCAGTGATGACATGATTGCGAACATATACTATGAAAACTATGAGTTCAGCAAAATATAGGTATGTACTATTGTGAATATAATTCATCTTCCACAAATCCAAACTTAAGCTGTAGATTAATAACTCTTAATGTACTATTGTGAATGCAATTTTCCATATGCCCGAGACCGGAAGTAACATCAGTGGAACGCAAGTTGTTAATGCGCTCCACGATGCTTGTACAAATAAGGCAAATCATTGTGGTCAGGAGGACACGGAGCGCTGTACGGGGCGCAACCGGTCACGTGACCGGAAGAAGAAGAGAAATAACGTGCGTTCCATTCAACTAGGAACGCACGTATGAATTATACAGACGAGATATCTGGTCACGGGGACACGGAGCGCTACACGTGGCGCGGCCGGTCAGGTGACCAAGAGAGAATAGAAACTTCTGTGCGTTCCAGCAATTAAAACCGCGAACGCACAAAACATACAGGGAATAGATCCGGTCACATGGTTATTGATAGGCAGGAAGTAGCGTGCGTTCCACGGACTTTGGAACGCACGCACTCGTGGAAAAACATTGAATAAATTTATATTTTAGGTTAAGGATATGTAAGTGAAGAGGGAATAATGTCCTGACGGACAGGAAATACACAAATGTATGTTTTGAAACTGTACAGATTAATAATGAACACTGATGAGTCCTCCAATCAGATCACAGAGGGGGGTTTAAATACACCCTACCTCTCACATACCACACACCTTGACAAAGGCCCTTATAGGGCAGAAACGCGTTGGTGACTGGTTGGAGGTACCCACGGTGTCCAGAGGAAACTTGCTGATTGTTGCTGTAGACCCCAGGGAGCAATATTTAAGGCGCTTTTTTGGGTGGACATTGGATACACCCCAACAACTCTGGTACGTGGGCCCACCAATCTGTGGTGGAGTGCAATTCTACTATTCATTTTAAAATTTGTATTTGGACGCCATATGTTTTTAGAAAAATAACTTTTTATCATATTTTAAATAAAAATCATCGTTTACATATCAGTACTTCACTATATAGTGTTGTTCTCTTTTTATCATTGGGGATTTAACTCCGAATGGAGAGGTGAACTGGAGAAGAATCCCATAGGAGAACCACTAGAGAGTAGTGGAAGCAATACCACAGGCGTAAAAGGGTGGGCACGACAGACACCCCAATTAATCTGGTACGTGGGTCTGCCCATTCATTGGGACTCCTTATATTTGAATATTTCACCTATATAAATATAGCTGAATCTGACTATACTTCACTATATTGCTCTCTCTTCTAATTTTTGGGAAATTTCGTGACAATTGGAGTGGAGAATTACTGTCGAACTAAGAATATACTCACCTGATTTTAATACGTCTGAAGATTGAACATTCCCATATTAACCCAGGGAGCGCACCACAGCAAACTTGATTGTAGAAATTGGAATCTTACAACCGTTGATTGTCAAACATCACAACTATATCAAAGACACCACCAGTTTCCTAGAGCGGATCAACAATACCGGGCAGGTTCCCCCAGGGACATTGATGTGCATGATTGACGTCAAGAGTTTATACACCAGCATCCCGCACCAGGAAGGTCTGCAAGTTATGCAGGACTACCTCATAAAGGAGAAGATGGACACCCTCGACATTGGGCTTTTCATACAACTCCTCTCATTGACCTTGAAAAGGAACTTCTTCATGTTTAACGGCAGATTCTTCCGGCAGAGAACGGGGTGCGCGATGGGGAGCAATGTCTCCCCATCATTTGCCAACGTCTACATGTTTCAAGAGGAACAGGTGGTATTCTTTGACAATCGAGCTATAGCTCAGCACATCTTGATGTTCGTCAGATACATAGACGATTTGTTCTTGCTCTGGACGGGGGACAAGGCACTATTTGAACAACTAATGGAGGAAGCTAACAACAGACCCTCCACAATCAAGTACACCTACACCATCAGCGGAGAGTCCGTGAATTATTTAGACGTCAGGATAACTGTGAAGGACGGTACATTAATCACCAGCCTGTTCACCAAACCAACGGACAAGAACGTCCTGCTGAGGGCTAACAGCCACCATCCGAGACCCCTCAAAGAGGGACTCCCCAGATCACAGATGATAAGGGCTTCCAGGATCATCAGTGACCGCTCCAGCCTAGATCGAGAACTGGAATCCATGGTCAATAGATTTACCCAAAGGGGATATGATTATCATAAATTGCAATCACAGAAAAGGGAGATCATGGCTATACCGAGGGAGACCCTGTTGACACCTACAGCACGTAAGAACAAAGCGATCATACCATTCGTCAACCAGTTCAACACTGCCAGTCCGGTGATACAGAGAGCGGCCAGAGCCCTGTGGCCCATAGTGGCCTCAGACAAGAAACTTCCAGTGTTCAAAGAAAAACGCCCCATGTTATGCTTCTCTAGAGGCAAAAGCATCAGGGACATCATTGTACACTCGGATATCACGGGTTTACAAAATGAGGCACAGCGACCCTCTACTTTCCTCACCAAGGCCCCAGGCTGCTACAGGTGCCTCAAATGCACCACATGTAACAACATGATCATTGGATCTTCTTTCAGACATCCCCATAAGGAGAGGATCTACCAGATCAGACATGTGGTGACATGCACGACTACACACATCGTGTATACACTCACTTGCCCGTGCCACTTAGTATACGTGGGCAAATCTATCAGAACTTTCAGGGAGAGAATGGCCCTGCACAGGTCCGCCATCAAGCAGGCACTGATGGGTAAACCCTCCGAACAACCCGTGGCCAGACACTTCGCACTGATGGGCCATTCGCTGAATGACTTTAAGCATCAGATCATCGATCACGTGCCCTGCAACATCCGAGGAGGAGACAGAGATCGAAGATTATTGCACATAGAATCCAAATGGATCTACGAATTGGGAACCATCAGTCCAGGGGGACTGAATGAGAAATTTTCTTGGAACATTTTCCTATAATTCAAAGACGAACTGTTTATTTGTCCGGTCCCTCCCTGTGAGCACAGTACCATCACGCAGCCACTTATATATGGCATGTCTCACAATACGGTCACACTCATATGCGGTGGGGTGATCTTTGGCACTACGGATGCTGGTCATATTTTTTTATATTTTTTTATTTTTTTTCATATTTTTTTATTTCTTTATTTTTGTCTCTATTGCCCAGTCTTTATACTTACCCTAGGGAACTGGACTTTCCACCCAGAGTCCCATATTATTAGTGCAGCCTTTGTTTCAGAGGTGGAACACTGGCGGGCTTTACAATCATCAAGTCAATATGACACAAATAGCAGCCACGGCCCGGGCACACAGTCTGACTGACAAGTCAGCGGCCTCTAACAGGCTCCCGGATCACGCTTATTTATCAGTTACGGAGAGACCAGCATCCTCTATTGCCAAAGTTCATCCAATTACCACACATCACCCTGGCTCCCCCACACATTTGTCACCACGGGTCTCATGGAGGGAATGGGTTTCCCATGTGTTGAGGTTCCTGGATCTTTTAATTGCACTTCTATCTACACTTGGCACTGTTGTCATTCACGACACGTCACCACTGTACACATTGGTCTATTGGCGTCTCGGTTGCCATCGCAACGGACGCCTTCACAGTGACGTCACCAAGCCGCGACCGGAAGTTCGGCGGCTTCGTCGTGTCTCCGGCCGCACACCGTGCACTGGCGGGTTCCACTGGGATATAAGGTAAGCTCACACACTCAGTCACTGTTACACACCTTGACAAAGGGGCATGTGAGCCCCGAAACGTCGGCTTCATGTAATCATTTTTGAATACACTTTTTACTTTTCATAAAATCCTCGAGTGCCGCTGTTTCTTTCTGTAAGCCTGCATTATCACCACAGAAGGCACCGAGGTCTGAGACGCCCGACAGGAGAGTGCCAGTCCTATTTGGGAAGTATATATACAGTATATATATTGTATATATGTATCAGAGGTTCCAAAACGCAGTCCTCAAGGCACCCCAACAGTCCAGGTTTTAAGTTTGTACATACCTCAGCACAGGTGATCCAAATAAATTGGCTGGGGTATAAATTAAGTCACCTGTGACAAAGCATGGAAATACTTAAAACCTGGAGCGTTAGGGTGCTTTGAGGACCGCCTTGGAAACCTCTGGTTTATGTATACACTGTATATGTTCTGATATATATGTCATCACATCACACTCCACGTAGGCCTAAATGTCCACCGTGGCACTCTAAATTAACAAGACACCTACAAAAACTGTCACGTAAAGTTGAACGCCAGTGGCGTAAATCTCGTATTCCAAGTGACTTCCTCACATATAAGACTGTCTCTACCACTCTTATTGTAATGCTCTGGACACTGCCAAACAAACATTTTTCCAAACTCTCATCTCTGCTCAAGCCTCTAACCCCAAATAACTTTTTAATACAATTAAATCAATTCTCAACCCTCCTTCACCCAACCCACCAGCCACTATCAAGGCGCAAGATCTTTCTTCCTACTTCAAGGACAAGATTGATAAGATCCAAGATGAAATGGTATGCTCTTCTTCAACCAGGCACTTTCTCTTCATTTGCTCACAAATGAAGATGAAGTATCAACACTCTTCTCATCCTGCTAATCTACTACCTCTCCTCTTGATCCTATACTCTCACAAATAAGTAAATATCTGTCTGAGGTGCTAATCCCAACCTTAACTAACATCTGTAATCTCTCTCTCTCTACTGGTATCTTTCCTTCACAGTTCAAGCATGCAGTGTTTACTCCCATTCTGAAAAAAAACAAAATTTTGACCCTGACTCTCTCAAACTACTGTCCCATCTCTCAGCTCCCTTGCCTACTTGAGAAACTTGCCTACACTCACCTCACACACTATCTTACAGATGGAGCATCCCTCATTGTTGCAGTTTCTCCGCCTAAACGCAGTGTATGTTGCACCTTAGCTATAGCTCAGGTTGTTGAGGAGTTGCATGGAAAGACACGTTTGGGTGGAACATACACTGCATGCAATACACATCTTCACCACTGGGTGTCTAATGCTCCACTAATCCAGTACTGTAGAGCGAATAGCGGCGGATGGATATACAGTACCGTACAGTAATCGTACTGTAATAGTGTACTATTAGCAAGCCTTGGCAAATGGCAAGTGATAACTGTAATGTTATACACACAGACCAATGGTCAGGCCGAGAGAACTTTAGGAACTTGAAGTGTACAGTATAGCGTACTATAAGCATTCATGCCATGATTTACTAATGAACGCTGGGCTTCAGGGACGCTGTAAGAAATATTCATTCTCTGTCGGGACCAAAAAATAAATCAATAAATAAAAATAGTGTATACAGACGCAAACTTACGTGTTAAAGCAATGGGTCATTGGTCTTAGGGTTATGTGAGCGTCCAAGTCCTGTAGACAATACAGCATAAGCAAAACCAATTGAAAGGGATCACTGCTTATATTTACACATGAGTTTGCATCTGTATCACCAGGCATCATAGCCTAATGGTGAGGTGTACCGGGCCCCATGCTCATGGTCCCAGGTTTGATTCCTGGGAAGAGTGAATGCCAATTTTGTAAAAAAAAAAATTAATGACACTTTATTTAAAAACATTTTTTTTTAACATTCATACATTTAAGAGAATTATGAACACAGGAAAAGATCAGTTTTCATTACCAACTGGCCGAGACAGGAAAACACTGTAACATAGAATTTCTCAAGCAGAAACAGCCACAGTCTCACACTCAATATAGGCATGCCACATATCATTTTAATCAGCAGAAGTAGCTTGTACATCCTATTCACATAACGATGTGTATAAGATGCATTTACGCCAAAAAAAAGACACCCAACGTTAGCAGAGCTACCTGGGAACTGACGGCTCACTCACACCAGGCATCTCACGGCATGCCTTACAAATGAACATGCATTCTATTTCTATGCCTTCTGGGTTCCTTTCCTCCAACCAAAGCCAGCATGAGCCATTCATTTACATAGTGTACTGGCCGTGTTGTGTTTGTCATTTAGTAAGCAGTACACCCAGTCCATAAAAGCATACGACCCACAGAGGCAGGGATTAGAGGTGGGGGAGGCTGCCTAGTAAAGCAATGGGGAGGCCCAGGAAGAAGTACAGTAAACTAAGGGGGACATGTACTAAGTGGTGATAAAAGTGGAGAAGTGAGCAAGTGGAGAAGTTGCCCATGGCAACCAATCGGCATTGACGTAACATTTATAATTTGCATACTATAAAAACATACAGAGTATCTGATTGGTTGCCATGGGCAACTTCTCCACTGGCTCACTTCTTCACTTTTATCACTGCTTAGTACATGTCCCCCTCAGTCTCATAAAGATAACACTGTCATAATGTGAAAAGCCACACTTGTATTGTACAGTATATCTGTGTAAAAATTAGCATGTACATCTGCTAATATACCTAAAACAGGTTCTATTGTGTTTCGTACATGTACAGACGCTGACAGAACTTGTTTTGGGAAAATTTGAAAAAATATGTGGCTGCTAATTTTTA
This sequence comes from Pseudophryne corroboree, assembly GCF_028390025.1. Lineage (NCBI taxonomy): Eukaryota > Metazoa > Chordata > Amphibia > Anura > Myobatrachidae > Pseudophryne > Pseudophryne corroboree. The sequence continues at coordinate 91,980,533 of NC_086453.1, read as the reverse complement.
CACAGTTATACAAGTGTGTATGCTACAGTTCAGTGATTTCCAGGGAAACACTGTAACATAGAATTTCTTAAGCAGATACAGCCACAGTCTCACACTCAATATAGGCATGCCACATAATATTTTAATCAGCAGAAGCAGCTTGTGAATCCTATTCACAAAGTATAACACTCACCGGTAACGCCATACACCACGCTAAGCTCTATGCCTACCCTGCGACAAAACACGCCGCCTTGCGACCAGGCACACTGCGACTCCGCGATCGCGACAAACTTCATAGACGGTATAGATAAGTGAGGCTCCATCTGTAACTCATACAACTTATTGGACCCACAGCAGTCAGGATTTGGTTCCCAACACTCCACACCACAGACACAGCACTGTCTAAAGTTGTGAATGATTTGGTCACTGTGAAGTCTAAAGGCCACTACTCACTTCTAGATCTCTTTGGTGCTTTTGACACTGTTGACCATTCTCTTCTCATACAAACACTACAATCCCTAGGTCTTCAGGACACAGCCCTCTCTTGGTTCTCATCCTATCTAATCACTCTTTCAGTGTTCATTTCCTTGAATCCACCTCCTCTTTGCTCCCTCTTTCTCTTGGAGTACCGCAAGGCTCAGTCTTATGTCCTCTGCTTTTCTCTATCTATACCTCATCTCTTGGTAAACTAATCAGCTCTTTTGGATTTCAGTATCATCTGTACGCAGATGATACTCAAATCTACCTATCCTCCCCTGATTTGTCGCTATCTGTGTTGGGCCGTGTCACTGAATGCCTTTCTGCTTTTTCATCTTGGATGACATCTCGCCACCTCAAAATTAATATTTCCAGAACAGAATTAATTATATTTCCACCGGCCATTAGTAGTTATCAATCTGATATTTCTATCACAATTGAGAACTTGACAATGAACCCTACACCACAAGCTCTCTGCCTAGGTGTCATTCTTCACTCTGAACTGTCCTTTGTTCCCCACATTCAATCTGTCACAAAATCATGTTACATGAATCTAAAAAACATCCAAAATACAACCATATCTTACACAAGACACTGCATAAACTTTAATCCATGCTCTCATTATCTCACACATTGATTTTTGCAATAGTCTTCTTAATGGTCTTACCAAAAAGACTTTCCCCATTACAATCCATTCTGAATGCAGCTGCCAAGCTAATCTTCCCCGCTAGACGTTCGTCGTCTGTAGACCCACTATGTCAGTCCCTCCATTGGTTACCTGTATTCTACCATTTTTAATATAAAATACTTTTACTCACACAGAAGGCTATTAACCATACTACACTAACATACATCTCTTTGCTTATCTCAAAATATCTCCCAACTTGCCTCTTTGCTCTTCACAAGATCTACGTCTCTCATCCACACTCATTACTTGCTCCCATGCATGACTGCAGGACTTTCTTCGGGCTGCACCCACTCTGTGGAATGCCCTACCTCCCACAATAAGACTCTCTTCTAGTCTCCAAACCTTCAAGCGTTCCCTGAAAACTCACCTATTCAGAAAAGCTTATCAAATTCCGGAACCACTCACATAACCTTCATAAGTTTTCCTATCCAATGATATCCCCACTGTACAGTCCACACATATCCTCCACATATTTTCTCTTTTTTCACTTTCCCTTCCTCCTGACCATTGTTCATCATTGCTGTGATGTGATATCATCATGCAGCCCACCAAGAACCTTTGCAATCTGATTGACAACTATGCAATAGATAGCACCTAGCATACCTTGTGTATCAATGCCAATTTCCCTATAGATTGTTGGCCTGTGAGCAGGGCCTTCCATAGGCAAACACAGGGGGGGAGGTCCGGTTGGCCTGAAACGCCCCTCCTCTTGGCAAGTGTCTCAATTTATGACAACAAAAGCAATAGCAAACTTCTACCAAGTTTGCTGTGTATGTGGATCTGAGCCATCAGTTAGTGCACTGGACCAGAGAGTAGATATCAGGAAGAAGAGACAGGAGCCTTACCATAGTGTGGGAGAATGTGTGCTTAGAAAATGCAGTACTATTATTTTTGTGTATTTATTTATTATGGTATATTTAACCTTTTCCTGACCACTTATTTATATTATTTAAATGTTTAATACAGCCTATACTAAAGACCATCTATAATGTTAAATATTAATACTATATTCCATACAGTATATAGTGTATGAAAGACCAATGTTTACATTAATGTCCAGGGTCTTTACTAGGTTATTCTGCCGCTTCCCCAGACTCACGCACTTGCTCCAATGTTCGACAGAGTGGGAGAATGTATACTGCATTTGGAAACCCCCCCCCCCCACCTCTAGAAATCTTGTATTTGCCAATGGGGCCTTCTTACCTTTATGACTGTTTGTTATTACCCAGTTTTGTTTTATTATTTGTCCAGTTGTAAATCGCAATGTAATTTGCTGCACTATATAATAAACTGTTAATAAATAAAATAAATAAATAAATATAAAACAGATGTACACTTATAACAAGCGTATCTGTAGATTAAAGGTGTCCCAGAACTTGTACCCGATAGGCAACACCAGCTATAGATGACGTTACCTATAGACGCCTATGAGCTTCTTTATTCAGAATCACCCCACAACCCCCACCACCATCTCATAGTAATACTACTTCAAACGAATCCTCCCTCTTATGCATAATTCCATTCTAGCTACAGAAAGGCAATCTTCCCGCCGCCTCTACACAAAAACAAATATTAATATTTAAAGTGTGTTGTGAAGATTTGTGCAGGATAAGGGAAGATTGAAAGCTGTTTCTCAGACAGCAAGGGGGAGCCTGGGAGCGACACCAGTGATCAACAGCCCCTGCACAATTCAATTATGTGTTTTGCATATTTTCATGCGGACGGGCCAAATTGCTCTGCACTGTTTATGCAAGAACATATATTATGCCATCGATGAAGCAAATCAAGATGACAAAACTCTCTTGTTTTATATCTACGCAGCTAGAGGAACCCATGGCAAAGTGATATATTTCATAGGAATTCTTTACACTAACCTACGGCATTATCCCAAAGCACATCACAGAGGTTTTATGTTCCCATCACATTAGCTAGGCCATTTTATTTTAGTGGAAAATTATATTGATTTGTATTTTCCTCAACGTCAGTAATGAAAAATTGTATAAATTGTCAAGTTGATTTACATTTTTACTCAGCTTCCCATGGAGCCAATAACACCGGGTCAACATCCTAGATTTAAATGGCTTCATTTGAAAAAAGAAAACGTTATTTCATCATGGTTAATACAATACAATTCACAGCACTACTTTCTGCTGTTTGCCTGTCACCTTAGGCACCTCATGATAATTGTAACACCACATACTATAAAAGAAAAAAATAATATTGTAATAAATAATAATAAATAGGTGATGGCATGCTGAATGCTTCAAAGTAAATATATCTTGTGCATGCCAATATACTGCATTAATAAGTTCACCTATTACAATACAGAATGAAATGCATCAGAGTTCAGTAACGTCCCTGCAATCCTCTCTCAGGTACAGAAATTCCCCAGCGTAATTTAACAGTGCACTTATATGAGGATGCAAGGATATTAAACCCAAGTTCTTTACAAAGACATCTGAGCTTGGGAATACTGGAAATCAATTAGCTGAAATCCCCTGTTGGTGTAACTGGCTTTCAATTCATGATTGAAAATGTATTTTATTATATGATAATAAGAGAGCCAGTTGGAGAGAAATGGAAGAAAAATCATAGATGTCCAAACATATATGAAATAAATAAATAAATACATGTATATATCTATATCACTATAGCTATCTATCTATCTACTATTTATCTATCTATCGAGATGCAGTCAAAATGCCGACTGTCAGGATACCGGTGGTCAGGATACTGATGCCGGAGTCCCAAAGGCCAACATTTTACCGGCAGCAGGAATACCGGCACCCACCCGTAACTCCCACTCAGTTGGTGGATCCACGCCACCAACCAAGTACAAATAGAACTTTTGGCAAGTGAAGCTCACCATTGGGCCAGATGTGTGGCAAGCGCAGCGAGCCCACGAGGGGACTCGCTGCCTTGCAGATGGTATTCCGGCAGATGGGATACTGACAGCTGGTATCCCGTCTGCTGGTATTACATACGAATCTAGTGATGAACGGGTTCGGTTCCTCGGAATCCGAACCCCCTCGAACTTCACCCATTTTACACGGTTCCGAGGCGGACTCAAATCTTCACGCCTTGCTCGGTTAACCCGAGCGCGCCCGAACGTCATCATCCCGCTGTCGGATTCTCGCGAGATTCGTATTCTACATAAGGAGCCGCGCGTTGCCGCCATTTTCACTCGTGCATTGGAGATAATAGGGAGAGGACGTGTGCAGCAGTCTCTCAGTTGTGTTCAGTGTGCTGCAAATATCTGTGCTCAGTGTGCTGCAAATATCTGTGCTCAGTGTGCTGAAAATATCTACGTTCTCTGCCTGAAAAACGCTCCATATCTGTGCTGCATTGTAGTATATAGTAGGAGGACAGTGCAGAATTTTGCTGACCAGTGACCACCAGTATATAATATATATCAGTACAGTACAGTAGTCCACTGCTCTACCTACCTCTGTGTCGTCAAGTATACTATCCATCCATACCTGTGGTGCATTTAAGTTTTGCGCACTAGTAGGAGGACAGTGCATAATTTTGCTGACCACCAGTATATAATATATAGCAGTACGGTATAGTAGTCCACTGCTATACCTACCTCTGTGTCATCAAGTATACTATCCATCCATAACTGTGGTGCATTTCAGTTTTGCGCAGTATATATAGTAGGAGGACAGTGCATAATTTTGCTGACCACCAGTATATAATATATAGCAGTACGGTACAGTAGTCCACTGCTCTACCTACCTCTGTGTCGTCAAGTATACTATCCATCCATACCTGTGGTGCATTTAAGTTTTGCGCAGTATATATAGTAGGAGGACAGAGCAGAATTTTGCTGACCACCAGTATATAATATATAGCAGTACGGTACAGTAGTCCACTGCTCTACCTACCTCTGTGTCGTCAAGTATACTATGCTTCCATACCTGTGGTGCATTTAAGTTTTGCGCAGTAGTAGGAGGACAGTGCATAATTTTGCTGACCACCAGTATATAATATATAGCAGTACGGTACAGTAGTCCACTGCTCTACCTACCTCTGTGTCATCAAGTATACTATCCATCCATACCTGTGGTGCATTTTAGTTGCTGTGCGCAGTATATATAGTAGGAGGATAGTGCATAATTTTGCTGACCACCAGTATATAATATATAGCAGTACGGTACAGTAGTCCACTGCTCTACCTACCTCTGTGTCATCAAGAATACTATCCATCCATACCTGTGGTGCATTTAAGTTTTGCACAGCATATATAGTAGGAGGACAGTGCAGAATTTTGCTAACCACCAGTATATAATATATAGCAGTACGGTACAGTAGTCCACTGCTCTACCTACCTCTGTGTCGTCAAGTATATTATCCATCCATACCAGTGGTGCATTTAAGTTTTGCGCAGTATATATAGTAGGAGGACAGTGCATAATTTTGCTGACCACCAGTATATAATATATAACAGTACGGTACAGTAGTCCACAGCTCTACCTACCTCTGTGTTGTCAAGTATACTATCCATCCATACCTGTGGTGCATTTAAGTTTTGCGCAGTATATATAGTAGGAGAACAGTATAGAATTTTGCTGACCACCAGTATATAATATATAGCAGTACGGTACAGTAGTCCACTGCTCTACCTACCTCTGTGTCATCAAGTATACTATCCATCCATACCTGTGGTGCATTTAAGTTTTGCGCAGTATATATAGTAGGAGAACAGTACAGAATTTTGCTGACCACCAGTATATAATATATAGCAGTACGGTACAGTAGTCCACTGCTCTACCTACCTCTGTGTCATCAAGTATACTATCCATCCATACCTGTGGTGCATTTTAGTTGTTGTGCGCAGTATATATAGTAAGAGGAAAGTGCATAATTTTGCTGACCACCAGTATATAATATATAGCAGTACGGTACAGTAGGCCATTGCTATTGATATATTACTGGCATATAATTCCACACATTAAAAAATGGAGAACAAAAATGTGGAGGGTAAAATAGGGAAAGATCAAGATCCACTTCCACCTCGTGCTGAAGCTGCTGCCACTAGTCATGGCCGAGACGATGAAATGCCGTCAACGTTGTCTGCCAATGTCACAGTAGAGAGCATGTAAAATCCAAAACACAAAAGTTCAGTAAAATGACCCAAAAATCTAAATTAAAAGCGTCTGAGGAGAAGCGTAAACTTGCCAATATGCCATTTACGACACGGAGTGGCAAGGAACAGCTGAGACCCTGGCCTATGTTCATGGCTAGTGGTTCAGATTCACATGAGGATGGAAGCACTCATCCTCTCGCTAGAAAAATGAAAAGACTTAAGCTGGCAAAAGCACAACAAAGAACTGTGCGTTCTTCTAAATCACAAATCCCCAAGGAGAGTCCAATTGTGTCGGTTGCGATGCCTGACCTTCCCAACACTGGACGGGAAGAGGTGGTGCCTTCTACCATTTGCACGCCCCCTGCAAGTGCTGGAAGGAGCACCCGCAGTCCAGTTCCTGATAGTCAAATTGAAGATGTCACTGTTGAAGTACACCAGGATGAGGATATGGGTGTTGCAGGCGCTGAGGAGGAAATTGACAAGGAGGATTCTGATGGTGAGGTGGTTTGTTTAAGTCAGGCACCCAGGGAGACACCTGTTGTCCGTGGGACGAATATGGCCATTGACATGCCTGGTCAAATTACAAAAAAAAATCTCCTTTTCGGTGTGGAATTATTTCAACAGAAATGCGGACAACTGGTGTCAAGCCGTGTGTTGCCTTTGTCACGCTGTAATAAGTAGGGGTAAGGACGTTAACCACCTAGGAACATCCTCCCTTATACGTCACCTGGAGCGCATTCATCAGAAGTCATTGACAAGTTCAAAAACTTTGGGTGACAGCGGAAGCAGTCCACTGCCAACTAAATCCCTTCCTCTTGTAACCAAGCTCCTGCAAACCATACCACCAACTCCCTCAGTATCAATTTCCTCCTTAGACAGGAAAGCCAATAGTCCTGCAGGCCATGTCACTGTCAAGTCTGACGAGTCCTCTCCTGCCTGGGATTCCTCCGATGCATCCTTGAGTGTGACGCCTACTGCTGCTGGCGCTGCTGTTGTTGCTGCTTGGAGTCGATCGTCATCCCAGAGGGGAAGTCGGAAGACCACTTGTACTACTTCCAGTAAGCAATTGACTGTCCAACAGTCCTTTGCGAGGATGATGAAATATCACAGCAGTCATCCTGCTGCAAAGCGGATAACTCAGGCCTTGGCAGCCTGGGCGGTGTTAAACGTGTTTCCGGTATCCACCGTTAATTCACAGGAAACTAGAGATTTGCTTGAGGTACTGTGTCCCCGGTACCAAATACCATCTATGTTTCATTTCTCTAGGCAGGCGATACTGAGAATGTACACAGACCTCAGAAAAAGAGTCACCAGTGTCCTAAAAAATGCAGTTGTACCCAATGTCCACTTAACCACGGACATGTGGACTAGTGGAGCAGGGCAGACTCAGGACTATATGACTGTGACAGCCCACTGGGTAGATGTATTGCCTCCCGCAGCAAGAACAGCAGCGGCGGCACCAGTAGCAGCATCTCGCAAACGCCAACTCGTTCCTAGGCTGGCTACGCTTTGTATCACCGCTTTCCATAAGAGGCACACAGCTGACAACCTCTTACGGAAACTGAGGAACATCATCGCAGAATGGCTTAGCCCAATTGGACTCTCCTGGGGATTTGTGACATCGGACAACGCCACTAGTATTGTGCGTGCATTACATGTGGGCAAATTCCAGCACGTCCCATGTTTTGCACATACATTGAATTTGGTGGTGCAGAATTATTTAAAAAAGGACAGGGGCGTGCAAGAGATGCTGTCGGTGGCCGAAGAATTGCGGGCCACTTTCGGCATTCAGCCACCGCGTGCCAAAGACTGGAGCACCAGCAAACACTCCTGAACCTGCCCCGCCATCATCTGAAGCAAGAGGTGGTAACGAGGTGGAATTCAACCCTCTATATGCTTCAGAGGATGGAGGAGCAGCAAAAGGTCATTCAAGCCTATACAGCTGCCTTCGATATAGGCAAAGGAGGGGGAATAAACCTGACTCAAGCACAGTGGAGAATGATTTCAACGTTGTGCAAGGTTCTGCAACCCTTTGAACTTGCCACACGTGAAGTGAGTTCAGACACTGCCAGCCTGAGTCAGGTCATTCCCCTCATCAGGCTTTGGCAGAAGAAGCTGGAGAGATTGAGGGAGGAGCTAAAACAGAGCGATTCCGCTAGGCATGTGGGACTTGTGGATGGAGCCCTTAATTCGCTTAACCAGGATTCACGGGTGGTCAATCTGTTGAAATCAGAGCACTACATTTTGGCCACCGTGCTCGATCCTAGATTTAAAACCTACGTTGGATCTCTCTTTCCGGCAGACACAAGTCTGCGAGGTTCAAAGACCTGCTGGTGAGAAAATTGTCAAGTCAAGCGGAACGTGACCCGTCAACAGCTCCTGCTTCACATTCTCCCGCAACTGGGGCTGCGAGGAAAAGGCTAAGAATTCCGAGCCCACCCGCTGGCGGTGATGCAGGGCAGTCTGGAGCGAGTGCTGACATCTGGTCCGGACTGAAGGACCTGCCAACGATTACTGACATGTCTTCTACTATCACTGCATATGATTCTGTCACCATTGAAAGAATGGTGGAGGATTATATGAGTGACCGCATCCAAGTAGGCACGTCAGACAGTCCGTACGTATACTGGCAGGAAAAAGAGGCAATTTGGAGGCCCTTGCACAAACTGGCTTTATTTTACCTAAGATGCCCCCCTTCCAGTGTGTACTCCGAAAGAGTGTTTAGTGCAGCCGCTCATCTTGTCAGCAATCGGCGTACGAGGTTACTTCCAGAAAATGTGGAGAAGATGATGTTCATCAAAATGAATTATAATCAATTCCTCCGTGGAGACATTCACCAGCAATTGCCTCCAGAAACTACACAGGGACCTGAGATGGTGGATTCCAGTAGGGACGAATTAATAATCTGTGAGGAGGGGGATGTACACAGTGAAAGGGGTGAGGAATCGGACGATGAGGAGGAGGTGGACATCTTGCCTCTGTAGAGCCAGTTTGTGCAAGGAGAGATTGATTGCTTCTTTTTTGGTGGGGGCCCAAACCAACCAGTCATTTCAGTCACAGTCGTGTGGCAGACCCTGTCGCTGAAATGATGGGTTTGTTAAAGTGTGCATGTCCTGTTTATACAACATAAGGGTGGGTGGGAGGGCCCAAGGACAATTCCATCTTGCACGTCTTTTTTTCTTTAATTTATCTTTGCATCATGTGCTGTTTGGGGACTATTTTTTGAAGTGCCATCCTGTCTGACACTGCAGTGCCACTCCTAGATGGGCCAGTTGTTTGTGTCGGCCACTTGGGTCACTTAGCTTAACCATCCAGCGACCTTGGTGCACCTCTTTTTTTCTTTGCATCATGTGCTGTTTGGGGACTATTTTTTTAATCTGCCATCCTGTCTGACACTGCAGTGCCACTCCTAGATGGGCCAGGTGTTTGTGTCGGCCACTTGGGTCGCTTAGTTTAGTCACACAGCGACCTTGGTGCACCTCTTTTTTTTTTTTGCATCATGTGCTGTTTGGGGACTATTTTTTGAAGTGCCATCCTGTTTGACACTGCAGTGCAACTCCTAGATGGGCCAGGTGTTTGTGTCGGCCATTTGGGTCGCTTAGCTTACTCATCCAGCGACCTCGGTGCAAATTTTAGGACTAAAAATAATATTGTGAGGTGTTAGGTGTTCAAAATAGACTGGAAATGAGTGGAAATTATGGTTATTGAGGTTAATAATACTATGGGATCAAAATGACCCCCAAATTCTATGATTTAAGCTGTTTTTGAGGGTTTTTTGTAAAAAAAACACCCAAATCCAAAACACACCCGAATCCGACAAAAAATTATCTATCTATCTATCTACACAATAATAGGGAAGCGCTGTGCTGCATATTACTTGCCACACACAAAACAATATAGAAAGTCCACAGATTAACCTGAAGAACTTTAAATTCAAATAATCTTCTTCCAGAATCACTAAAGTCCATATATTGGGATCCGCTGCTCCCTTGTAACACGAATCCCGAATCCCACGTGGTTTAAATTTCCGCAAAAAAAATCAAACAAGGGGTGCCTCCATAGTACATAAAAGTAGTTTTAATTTTGTTAAAAAATATAAAACAGGTACTGAATGTACCTTGCACCAATAATTAAAAAAATGTGGACTGGTTATCACATGGTATTATGCTCACAACTCCAGACATACTGCATCACAGGCTGGCTGTCATCCACGAATACTCGCACCACACCGCCGGCATTTTTGGATGTCAACTTTTTGACCCTGTCGACCTTTTGACTGTCTAACATGTGGTGTCTATCTATTGACTGTCTAACTAGACACTGTCTACACACCCATTATAATGTGGTGGAGAACTTGTGAGCATTCGATCTGCGCAGAAAAGGTGGACTACAGCATACTTGCCTACTTTTGAATAAACATTTTAGTAAGTAAACACCTATAAGCGCGGATGTGCACTTCTACATCTGGGAGACGTGTCATAAAAATGCACTGTAACAGCTACATAATGGGGATAAGGTGCAATCAGGGAGATCGCTGGTCTATTCAGGGAGTCAGGGAGATTGCTACTATTCAGGGAGTCTCCTGCAGATTGAGGGAGGGTAGGCAACTATGGACTACAGCAACCAAAAGGAATGTATTTACGTTTACTGCAACTGCATTATGGAGCGCTAATCAAGGTGGTGAGTGAAGAAAAATCAAAAAGTCTGTTTTAAAGTGTTTAATGGAAAAGTTGTATGCATGTGTGAAAACCATGATACAAAGTTTGCTAATAGTTATGCAACCTGCAAATGTATGAAAGTTTCCAGTTATCTGATATATGCGGTGTCCTGAAAGAGAAATGTGTCAGAGCACAAAAGTAGAGGATATCTGCTAGAAAAATATGTGTCTAAATCAAAATGTGGTCTGGACTTTTCTGGGACAGTTAAAAAGAAAGAGCCTTGTTATATACTGGTTATTGCAGTCAGCGTGCAGGGCCGGTTCAAGCCCTTTTGGCGTCCCGGGCGGAAAATAGGGGCGTGGCTTCATACAGGGGGCGTGGTCAGTTACGCCCCCTGTACAGTAGAGTAGCGCCGCTGAAAGAAAAAAATCTCCTGATTCCCGACCGCTGCAGACCTCCGCCGGCACAGCTCCTCTCCTCGGATCTATGGGAGAGACGTCATGACGTCTCTCCCATAGCACAGCATAGACAGACACTAGAGGTCAATTATGACCCCTAGCGTCTGTCAGTCCCACAATGCTGTGCGCACCGCACAGCAAAGATCCTCTCCACGAAGGGAAACTAGAAGCTACGCGTCTAGTTCCCTTCACAGCGGGGGACCAGTGGGGGACACAGCGGGCAGCGGGGGGCACAGTAGCGGATCTTGCCATGGTGCGGCACCCTGCGGATGGCGACGGCGCCCTCCGGATGGTGACGGCACCATTGGGAAGGCGGCGCCCGGGGCAAAAGTCCTGCTTGCCCGTGGCAAGATCCGCTACTGTCAGCGTGGTACAAGTAACAAGCAAAGCAGTTGCTGGGTTATATTGTGATGTGAATAAGTTTGAAAGCCAAGTGTTCCTTCAAATAAAAAGAACTGTGTTAAAAAAAAAGTACATTTAAAGAGAGACCCAATTTATTTTGGGAGAAAAGACTGTGGTTCAAAGTTCTTCATGGTGATAACATCTGATGATTAGGCAAGCCAAAATCTGCTTCAGTCCTACATCATCCGATAACATGGAGGACATTTTGAAGGCCTTGATGCAAACTATGTGACAAAAAGTGTAATTCCAGTCAAGGAGACATTTAAAAAGCAGAATCGAATGGTCAGTGTGGGTGTTCAGTGTATCTTGGTGCTTGGTTGCCTGGTAAAGTTAATGTCAGCAGAGAACAATATGATCATTTGAAAGCAAGATTGTCCTGTTATTTTGAGCAGATCCATGATTTGAAGAGAAAGTCAGCTGACAAAAGATTTGTACATCAGCAACAGAAGAGTAAGTTGCACAGTGAGTTGGCTTCTTTAAAAATGACCACACAAAAGCGGGAGGCTTCTAGTAATGTGGAGAAAATGAGGCCTGCACTTTCTGCGTCTTTCAACAGAGGTCCTTACGGGGTCCTTACATGGCTCCCCTTTCACTGCCTGCCCAAATTGGCTCTCCGGCAAGGGACAACAAATACTGAATCTAGCGCTCTGTCACTTCCAATCAATATGCTGCCAGCAACATAGGGCTACTCACCCCTATTGGATTGAAAAATCAAACAAGCAAAAAAAGAAAATAATGTTGCAGCGCATATAGATTAGAAATATTAAGAATCTATTTATTAAAACACATATATGAATAAAATATATTATACAAACTATGCAATTTATACCACCGGCCGGTCAGTACACTTTTACAATGATTATTGCACATATAAACTAGATGTAGCATATATTGTAACAAATTGCCTCCTATCCGTTCAATATATCTTGGCAACACCTATTGCGGTGATTGAAATATAATAAATCTGATTGATTATTCAGGCTGAATGATACACACAATATTCTTTCCTGTGAGGTTATATGACAGTCATTTTGGTGGAAAAATGATGAAATAAAGTTATTCCTCACATCAAGTGCAAGTAGATGTGCTGTATATAGCCACAGCCTGTAATAAACGTGAGCCAGTGCTCCCTCTAAGAACGTGTCTGGCCAGACATTAATATGATACAGTCTCACCACTCCTGTGCATGGATAATTTCACCCGACATGTCCTCCCGGCTGCTGGTGCTTTTCAACCCTTTATCGCGCAGTCATCTCTGGGGGACCATATGAAAATGGTGAAGAATTCCAATAGCACCTTGCTGGAGTGTACGGTTTAGCTGTAGAATCCTCCGGATAGTGGTATATCAATTTAAATGAGTAATTGACGCGTTTCCCCGCCTCCCTCCGGGTTCAGCGGCTTCATCTTGATGAAGGCGGAGGGAGGCGGGGAAACGCGTCAATTACTCATTTAAATTGATATACCACTATCCGGAGGATTCTACAGCTAAACCGTACACTCCAGCAAGGTGCTATTGGAATTCTTCACCATTTTCATATGGTCCCCCAGAGATGACTGCGCGATAAAGGGTTGAAAAGCACCAGCAGCCGGGAGGACATGTCGGGTGAAATTATCCATGCACAGGAGTGGTGAGACTGTATCATATTAATGTCTGGCCAGACACGTTCTTAGAGGGAGCACTGGCTCACGTTTATTACAGGCTGTGGCTATATACAGCACATCTACTTGCACTTGATGTGAGGAATAACTTTATTTCATCATTTTTCCACCAAAATGACTGTCATATAACCTCACAGGAAAGAATATTGTGTGTATCATTCAGCCTGAATAATCAATCAGATTTATTATATTTCAATCACCGCAATAGGTGTTGCCAAGATATATTGAACGGATAGGAGGCAATTTGTTACAATATATGCTACATCTAGTTTATATGTGCAATAATCATTGTAAAAGTGTACTGACCGGCCGGTGGTATAAATTGCATAGTTTGTATAATATATTTTATTCATATATGTGTTTTAATAAATAGATTCTTAATATTTCTAATCTATCTCCGGCAAGGGGTCTTCCTGGGTCTCCTGTGTATCCTTCTGTTCCACAGGTCACAGCAGCCTCCTCCATGGTGCTCATTCCTCCTCCACACATGCACTTCTGGATGTGTATAAAGGGTACTACTGTGTGGTGTAACGTGACTGACAGACACTACTATACGATATAATGTGAATTGGTACTATTCTGTGGCCTACCCCTTCCTCATGAAGTCACGACCATATTTTTGTATGCATGCCTTTGGCACGCACTAACCCTGTTTTAAATAAGGGAGGACAATGGAAACTTTCACCCTGGGTGCCACAAGGTCTAGAACCGGCCCTGGTCCTCCCGCAGTCCAGCCCACTACTGTCGCTCACACATCCTCTGAGTGCACTGCAGGATGGCCACCGATACCCACAACCCTGCAGTGGCCAGCCTTTAAGTAATATGTCACCATGCGTCATAACGTCTACTATTCAGGCCCCACCCCCCTGCATTTCCGAAACCGCACATGTGTAGTCTGGATTTTCAGGGAGTGACACAAAAACCGGGAGGTTTGCAGGGCAGCGGGAGGCTCATTTAAAAAACAGGAGTCTCCTGCTAAATGCAGTAGGATAGGAAAGCCTGCGGCAGTGTTGTATTCAACATGCAGGCTTCTGGCTGGTGTGGATCTACATATACCAGCATCATACATCCCAACTGTCCCGAATACAGCAGGACAGTCCTGCTAATTGGACACTATCCCGCTGACCCACCCACAAGCCGCAGTGTCCTGCGGGCCGGGGAGGCAGTTGGGAGAGCCAGTAATCACTGCTGCTCTGCTCTACAAAGCAGCCGGTGATGACCCAATAGATGTCTCATGGCATCTATGCTGTTTCTGAAAAAGGGGTGCTCTCTCTGTCTGCTGCATCTGAAAAAGTGTGCCCTCTGTCTGCTGTATCTAAAAGGGTGCTCTCTGTCTGCTGTATCTGAAAGGGGTGCTCTCTCTGTCTGCTGTATCTGAAAGGGGTGCTCTCTCTGTCTGCTGTATCTGAAAGGGTGCTCTCTGTCTGCTGTATCTGAAAGGGTACTCTCTGTCTGCTGTATCTGAAAGGGGTGCTCTCTCTGTCTGCTGTATCGAAAAAGGGGTACTCTCTCTGTCTGCTGTATCTGAAAGGGGTGCTCTCTCTGTCTGCTGTATCTGAAAGGGGTGCTCTCTCTGTCTGCTGTTTCTGAAAGGGTGCTCTCTGTCTGCTGTATCTGAAAGGGGTGCTCTCTCTGTCTGCTGTATCGAAAAAGGGGTGCTCTCTCTGTCTGCTGTATCTGAAAAAGGGGTGCTCTCTCTGTCTGCTGTATCTGAAAGGGTGCTCTCTGTCTGCTGTATCTGAAAAGGGGTGCTCTCTCTGTCTGCTGTATCGAAAAAGGGGTGCTCTCTCTGTCTGCTGTATCGAAAAAGGGGTGCTCTCTCTGTCTGCTGTATCGAAAAAGGGGTGCTCTTTCTGTCTGCTGTATCTGAAAAAGGGGTGCTCTCTCTGTCTGCTGTATCTGAAAGGGTGCTCTCTGTCTGCTGTATCTGAAAAGGGGTGCTCTCTCTGTCTGCTGTATCGAAAAAGGGGTGCTCTCTCTGTCTGCTGTATCGAAAAAGGGGTGCTCTGTCTGCTGTATCGAAAAAGGGGTGCTCTCTCTGTCTGCTGTATCGAAAAAGGGGTGCTCTCTCTGTCTGCTGTATCGAAAAAGGGGTGCTCTCTCTGTCTGCTGTATCTGAAAGGGTGCTCTCTGTCTGCTGTATCTGAAAAAGGCATGCTCTCTCTGTATGCTGTATCTGAAAGGGTGCTCTCTGTCTGCTGTATCTGAACAAGGGGTGCTCTCTGTCTGCTGTATCTGAAAAAGGGGTGCACTCTCTGTCTGCTGTATCTGAAAAAGGGGTGCTCTCTCTGTCTGCTGTATCTGAACAAGGGGTGCTCTCTGTCTGCTGTATCTGAAAAAGGCGTGCTCTATCTGTCTGCTGTATCTGAAAGCAGAGCTGGATTAAGGGGGGGGGGGGGGGGGCTGATCTGACCCAGCTGCTGTTGCGACTAACTCATGAGCATCAGCACAGCATTGCTCGGACCCGGGATGAGCCAGGAAGAGGCACACTGGTGAGCGCCGAGCGGCAGCAGCGTCCGGAGCGGGAGAGAGCAGCATCAGCTCACACTGATGAGCGGCAGCAGCTCCCGGACCCTGGGACTTTGCCTGGGACTCCCTGTCACTAGCCAGTTGTCTGAGGGCTGGTCCCAGTACTCACTAATGTCACTGATAACGGTAACCAAAGTTGGCTGCATGATTCTTATTGCAGATTCACAGCTTTTAGTGCTTTGGAGTCCATGCCGGTGACTTTATTATATGATTTTATGTGTGTATTTGATTTGAGAATGCAGTATTACAGAAGCTTTTACATTTACATCGACAGAATAAATGGCAAAAGGTAGAAAACAAGATACCATTTAGAGCCAATGAAAAAAGAAATAATAATATTCCCTTAAGAAACTGGTATGAAACATTAGCTTCTCCTCGGTATAATGGACAAACGAGACATTTTTTTCCCAGGAACCAGACTTGGGGGGAAAAGAAAGAGTTGGGAGGAACAGAAGTAGAATTCAACCCGGGGACTAGTGTCAAAAGAAAGAAAGAAGATTTAAAAGAGGGAAGTGAGGAGGAAAAAGGAACAAAAATGAGACAACAGAATCCCCGGTAGGATTGGATATATTCAATCTATCAGATCATGTTTTAAGTGAAATAGAATTAAGATTGCTATCTAGAGGTTTATCTTTTGCCCCAAATATGGCACCAAATGGGTTTGAATTATTTATTGATATAAATAAGTTTATAAGAACACTAACATTGACGCGCCATTTTGCCAAAAATAAGAAGCCAGATATAGAAGCTAACAATATAAAAGAAAAGGTTTTCAAGAAACGATCTACTTATTACCCTATAGAATCCAGGGGGAGTTTTATTGATACTTTCTCTTCCCTAGTAAAAAAGGATTTAGAGCAATTATGCAGGTCTGAAAACAGGACCAGAGACAATTTGTCTCAGGGGGAAAGAGCAGCTTTAAAGTCTCTGGAAGAGAACCCTGAACTAGTCATTAAGATGGCTGACAAAGGGGGCGGAATTGTATTATTAAATAAGAAAGATTACCTGGAGGAATGTTATAGACTCCTTGATGATAATGTTACTGTTGTTAGTAAAAGGCATTAATGATTCCAGTATAACTCAAGAGTAATATACATTTTTATTTAATTCACAACCACGAATTCCTATTTTTTATACTTTACCCAAGGTGCATAAAAGGTTACAAAAACCCCCAGACCGCCCCATTATTTCGGGGATAGGCTCAGTGAGTTCAAAGATCTCTGAATTTGTGGATGCACATATTAAAGAATATGTCACCTCATTGAAATCCTATACAAAGGATTCTACACATATTCTAAATGAATTAGATGGCTTTAAAAAAACAACATAGTATCTGAGGTTGAAAAAAGACAATTGTCCATCGAGTTCAAACTATTTGTAGTCTCCTATGCATGATGATTTGACTAAAATTTCTGACTGGTGCTGATGTCAGCCGTTGCATTTTATCCATATTTATAGTAACTATAATGCATGACTATGCACCATACCCCTGGATATCCTTATCCATTAGGTATTTATCTAACCCATTCTTAAAGGTGTTGACAGATTCCGCCATTACAACTCCCTCAGGCAGGGAATTCCAAACACGTATTGTCCTTACCGTGAAAAAGCCTTTACGCCGTATTGTGCGAAATATCCTCTCCTCTAACCTGAGCGAGTGTCCACGAGTCCTCTGTGTTGATCTAACCAAAAACAGGTCCTGCGCAAGCTCTTTGTATTGTCCCCTTATATATTTGTAGATGTTGATCATATCCCCTCTTAGTCTCCGCTTTTCCAATGTAAACATGCCTAGTCTTGCAAGCCTTTCCTCGTATTCCATCGTCTCCATGCCCTTAATCAGTTTGGTCGCCCTCCTCTAAACCTTTTCTAGCTCCAGGATATCCTTTTTGTAGTACGGTGCCCAGAATTGTACACAGTATTCAAGGTGTGGCCTCACTAGTGATTTATATAATGGGAGTATAATACTCTCGTCCCTAGCATCAATACCCCGTTTTATGCATGCTAATATCTTATTAGCCTTCTTTGCTGCAGTCCAACTTTGGGTACTACTGCTTAGTTTGCTATCTATGAGGACACCTAAGTCCTTTTCCAGTACAGAATCCCCTAATTTTACCCCATTTAGTAGGTAGGTGTAATTTTTGTTCTTGTTACCACAGTGCATTACCTTACACTTGTCTGTGTTGAAGCGCATTCTCCATTTGGCTGCCCATGCTTCTAATTTAACTAAGTCGTTCTGTAGAGACTCGGCATCCTCCTCTGTATTTATAGTCTTACACAATTTGGTATCATCTGCAAAAATTTACACCATGCTCTCTAGACCTTCTGTTAGGTTGTTAATGAAAATATTGAACAATAGCGGTCCTAATACTGAGCCTTGCGGCACACCACTTAGCACTTCAGTCCAAGTTGAAAAAGATCCATTAACCACAACGCGCTGCTCCCTATTATCTAACCAGTTTTTGACCCAAGTGCATATTGTGCTTCCTAGCCCTGATTCTTGTAGCTTGTAGATAAGTCTCATGTGTGGTACAGTATCGAACGCTTTGGCAAAGTCTAAAAAGATTACATCAACGTCTTTACCCTGATCTAGGTTTGCGCTTACTGTTTCATAAAAGCCAAGTAAGTTGGTTTGACAGGATCTGTCCTTCATAAACCCATGTTGATTCCTTTTAATTACCTTATTGACTTCAAGGAACTTCTTAATACTATCTCTTAGAATACCTTCCAATACTTTCCCCACTCTAGATGTAAGACTAACTGGTCTATAATTACCTGGTTCAGCTTTACTTCCCTTTTTGAATATAGGCACTACTTCCGCTATACGCCAGTCTTTGGGAACCATACCTGATATAACTGAATCCTTAAAGATCAAAAATAGCGGTTTTGCCAGTTCAGAGTGAAGCTCCATTAGAACCCTTGGGTGAATAGTTTACCATCGGGCCCTGGTGATTTATTAATCTTTAAATGTTTTAATCGGTCACAGATTACTTCCTCGCTTAAATAAGTACCTATCAGTGGAATATTCTCATTATTGAGATTGTGTGTCAGTCCCTGAATTGGGTCCTCTCTAGTAAATACTGTTGAAAAAAACTCATTTAGTGTGTCCGCTATGTCATTATCAATTTTGCTTAAGACTCCCAACTTGTCTTTTAAAGGGCCTATACTCTCCTTCTTTAATCTCTTTCTATTAATGTATTTAAATATTTTTTTGGGATTCGCTTTGCTTTCCTTTGCTACTAGTTTTTCAGTTTCTACTTTAGCCGCTCTTATTTCCTTTTTGCAAATTTTGTTACATTCCTTATAGTGCTGAAACGACTCTGCTTCCACGTCAGATTTGTATTTTTTAAATGCTCGCCTTTTCTTGCCCATAAGTTCCTTAATCTTTTTGTTAAGCCACATCGGTTTATGATTTTTATTCCGTTTTTTGCTGCTCATAGGAATAAATTTGAGTGTATTTTTAGCTAGCGGGAATTTTAGTACCTCCCATTTCTCCGTAGTATTTTTTCCTAAAAACAAACCTTCCCATTCAATATCCCTGAAAAATACCCTCATCTTTTCAAAATTTGCTTTGCTAAAGTTTAGAGTCCTAGTTGAGCCAGTATAGGGCTGTTTATGGAAACTGATATTGAATGTGACCATATTGTGGTCGCTGTTTCCTATGGGTTCCCCTACTATAATACCTGATACCAAATCCCCATTGTTTGTTAATACCAGGTCTAAGATTGCATTGTACCTAGTTGGTTCCTCAATTAGTTGGACTAAGTAGTTATCATTAAGTGTGTTTAAAAACATATTGCCCCTAGCAGTATCATATGAATCGTTTTTCCAGTTTATCTCTGGATAGTTAAAATCTCCCATCACTACTAAGTCTCCTACTCCTGCTGCTCTTTCAATGTGCTTTAGTACCAATTCCTCATCAGATGCGTTGATACCAGGCAGCCTATAGCATACACCCAATACTAACTTTTTTATTCCTTTTTCCCCGCATGCAATTTCTACCCATAATGTCTCGACAGTGTCTACAGTCCCCTCCTGAATATCTTCCCGTATATCAGGTTTTAAAAACGGCTTTACGTAAAGACACACCCCTGCACCCTTTTTATTTAGTCTGTCTCTCCTAAACAGTGTATAGCCCTCTAGATTGACTGTCCAATCATGAGATTCGTCCCACCAAGTTTCAGTAATGCCTATAATATCATACTGTTTGCTTGCTGCAAGTATTTCTAGTTCACCCTTTTTACCAGTAATGCTTCTGGTGTTTACATACATACAACTAAGATAAGAATTTTCCCTTGCGCTAGGGATATCTTTCACCTTATGTAGCAATGATGACCTGTAATCGTCATTGGTTAGTGCTTTGGTAAAATCTCTTTTAGTACCCATGTTAGTAACCTTACCGCCTGCTCTTACCCTCCCCCCAACTTCTCCCCCATTTCGTTTACTACCGCCATCCCCACTATTCTAACTGCATGACCCGTAGTTTCTAGCTAAACCCTCCCCCCAGGCTCCTAGTTTAAAATCTCCTCCAACCTTCTAACCATCCTTCCCCCCAGCACTGCTGCCCCCTCCTCAGTCAGGTGCAATCCGTCACAACAAAAGAGATGGCGCCTGACTGAGAAGTCCGCCCAGTGTTCCAGGAACACAAACCCCTCTTTCCTGCACCAATCCCTAAGTCACACATTTACCTCCCTAATCTCCCTCTGCCTCCCTGGACTAGCGCGTGGCACGGGTAATAAATGGGATAGTACATTTCAATGGGATAGTACATTCTCGTGGGTTACTATTGATATAGAAGCACTTTATACAAGTATACCTCATGTGGGGGGTCTTGAAGCGGTGAAATAATTTTTAGATACGGATGAAAATATTACTATTAATAGGAAATCGTTTATTTTGGATTGTATTAAATATATCTTGGAGAATAATTATTTTAAATTTCAGGAAACGTTCTTTAATCAGGATTGCGGGGTAGCAATGGGTACGCCGTACGCACCGAGTCTGGCTAATCTTTATTTGGGAAAATGGGAGGAACAAGTACTAGAGAACAATAATCCTTTCATATCATCTATATGTCTATATAAAAGATTTATAGATGATATTCTGATGGTATGGTCTGGCAGTGAGATGATGTTTGACAAATTTATGGCCTATCTGAATGAAAATACATTTAATTTACGATTCACCTCCAATTTTCAAAAAACTAAGATAGAATTTTTAGATCTGGTATTGGATAGTACGGATTGTATGGATGGTGGAAGGGTTAATACGTACACACACATTAAGAAGACAGATCGTAATAGTTACATACACTATCATAGCTGCCACTATTAGAAATGGGTAGATAACATAACCTATTCACAATTTATCAGACTCCGACGTAACTGTTCTGAATTATCTGAGTTTGAAGAACAGGCCGATATATACAAGCAACGGTTTATAAATAAAAAATATCCTGAACAAGTCATTGAGGAGTCTTTTAATAGAGCTAAAGAAAGAAACAGTTCTGAACTAGTGGTGTACAGACAAAGAGAACAAGATCATGACAGATTTTCCATTCCCTTTGTGACTAAGTATAATACTAAAGGGGGTGCTATCAAAAATATCCTACAGAAGCATTGGGATATTTTGCATCTAGACCCGGTGTTACAGAAAGTAATTCCAACATATCCACAGGTAGTTTTTAGAAAATCCCGTTCTTTGAAAAGTAAACTTGCTCCTAGTAATTTGAAGAGTGTTATTATACCATGAGTAGATAGATTGGAGGGATTTTAATATGCATGTACAAAATGTAAGGTGTGTCAGTATGTGAATAAGGATCATAAACATTTTTTTAATTCTAATAATGATAAATCATGGAAAATCAAAGGGAAATTAAGTTGTCTCAGTTCACATGTTATTTACCTTTTGGAGTGTAAGTGCGGAAAACGCTATGTAGGGAAAACTAAGCGAGTGCTTAAATTAAGGATTTTGGAGCATACACGAAACATCATCCACGGAGTTGAGAATCATAGTGTGCCACGACATTTTGCAAGCTGCTGTGACTCACAACTTCGTGGTTTTTCCTTTAAAGCTATTGAGCGAGTAGAACTTGATGAAAGGAAAGGTGATATTCTCAATTTACTTTCAAAGCGAGAAACCTTCTGTATCTACACATTAAAATAAGAATTTACTTACCGATAATTCTATTTCTCATAGTCCGTAGTGGATGCTGGGAACTCCGAAAGGACCATGGGGAATAGCGGCTCCGCAGGAGACTGGGCACAAAAGTAAAAGCTTTAGGACTAGCTGGTGTGCACTGGCTCCTCCCCCTATGACCCTCCTCCAAGCCTCAGTTAGGATACTGTGCCCGGACGAGCGTACACAATAAGGAAGGATTTTGAATCCCAGGTAAGACTCATACCAGCCACACCAATCACACCGTACAACCTGTGATCTGAACCCAGTTAACAGCATGATAACAGAGGAGCCTCTGAAAAGATGGCTCACAACAATAATAACCCGATTTTTGTAAATATGTACAAGTATTGCAGACAATCCGCACTTGGGATGGGCGCCCAGCATCCACTACGGACTATGAGAAATAGAATTATAGGTAAGTAAATTCTTATTTTCTCTGACGTCCTAGTGGATGCTGGGAACTCCGAAAGGACCATGGGGATTATACCAAAGCTCCCAAACGGGCGGGAGAGTGCGGATGACTCTGCAGCACCAATTGAGAGAACTCCAGGTCCTCCTCAGCCAGGGTATCAAATTTGTAGAATTTTACAAACGTATTTGCTCCTGACCAAGTAGCTGCTCGGCAAAGTTGTAAAGCCGAGACCCCTCGGGCAGCCGCCCAAGATGAGCCCATCTTCCTTGTGGAGTGGGCATTTACAGATTTTTGGCTGTGGCAGGCCTGCCACAGAATGTGCAAGCTGAATTGTACTACAAATCCAACGAGCAATAGTCTGCTTAGAAGCAGGAGCACCCAGCTTGTTGGGTGCATACAGGATAAACAGCGAGTCAGATTTTCTGACTCCAGCCGTCCTGGAAACATATATTTTCAGGGCCCTGACAACGTCTAGCAACTTGGAGTCCTCCAAGTCCCTAGTAGCCGCAGGCACCATAATAGGTTGGTTCAGGTGAAACGCTGAAACCACCTTAGGGAGAAACTGAGGACGAGTCCTCAATTCCGCCCTGTCCGAATGGAAAATCAGATAAGGGCTTTTACAGGATAAAGCCGCCAATTCTGACACGCGCCTGGCCCAGGCCAGGGCCAACAGCATGACCACTTTCCATGTGAGATATTTTAACTCCACAGATTTAAGTGGTTCAAACCAATGTGACTTTTTGGAACCCAAAAACTACATTGAGATCCCAAGGTGCCACTGGAGGCACAAAAGGAGGCTGTATATGCAGTACCCCTTTTACAACGTCTGAACTTCAGGGACTGAAGCTAGTTCTTTTTGGAAGAAAATTGACAGGGCCGAAATTTGAACCTTAATGGACCCCAATTTCAGGCCCATAGACACTCCTGTTTGCAGGAAATGTAGGAATCGACCCAGTTGAATTTCCTCCGTCGGGCCTTACTGGCCTCGCACCACGCAACATATTTTCGCCAAATGCGGTGATAATGTTTTGCGGTTACATCCTTCCTGGCTTTGATCAGGATAGGGATGACCTCATCCGGAATGCCTTTTTTCCTTCAGGATCCGGCGTTCAACCGCCATGCCGTCAAACGCAGTTGCGGTAAGTCTTGGAACAGACAGGGTCCTTGCTGAAGCAGGTCCCTTCTTAGAGGTAGAGGCCACGGATCCTCCGTGAGCATCTTTTGAAGTTCCGGTTACCAAGTCCTTCTTGGCCAATCCGGAGCCACGAATATAGTGCTTACTCCTCTCCATCTTATCAATCTCAGTACCTTGGGTATGAGAGGCAGATGAGGGAACACATACACTGACTGGTACACCCACGGTGTTACCAGAGCGTCTACAGCTATTGCCTGAGGGTCCCTTGACCTGGCGCAATACCTGTCGAGTTTTTCCCAACGGTTTATAATCATGTGGAAGACTTCTGGGTGAAGTCCCCACTCTCCCGGGTGGAGGTCGTGTCTGCTGAGGAAGTCTGCTTCCCAGTTGTCCACTCCCGGAATTGCTGACAGTGCTATCACATGATTTTCCGCCCAGCGAAGAATCCTTGCAGCTTCTGCCATTGCCCTCCTGCTTCTTGTGCCACCCTGTCTGTTTACGTGGGTGACTGCCGTGATGTTGTCCGACTGGATCAACACCGGCTGACCTTGAAGCAGAGGTCTTGCTAAGCTTAGAGCATTGTAAATGGCCCTTAGCTTCAGGATATTTATGTGAAGTGATGTCTCCAGGCTTGACCATAAGCCCTGGAAATTCCTTCCCTGTGTGACTGCTCCCCAGCCTCGCAGGCTGGCATCCGTGGTCACCAGGACCCAGTCCTGAATGCCGAATCTGCGGCCCTCTAGAAGATGAGCACTCTGCAATCACCACAGGAGGGACACCCTTGTTCTTGGTGACAGGGTTATCCGCTGATGCATCTGAAGATGCGACCCGGACCATTTGTCCAGCAGGTCCCACTGGAAAGTTCTTGCGTGGAATCTGCCGAATGGGATTGCTTCGTAGGAAGCCACCATTTTACCCAGAACCCTTGTGCATTGATGCACTGAGACTTGGCTCGGTTTTAGGAGGTTCCTGACTAGCTCGGATAACTCCCTGGCTTTCTCCTCCGGGAGAAACACCTTTTTCTGGACTGTGTCCAGGATCATCCCTAGGAACAGAAGACGAGTCGTCGGAACCAGCTGCGATTTTGGAATATTGAGAATCCAATCGTGCTGCCGCAACACTACCTGAGATAGTGCTACACCGACCTCCAACTGTTCCCTCGATCTTACCCTTATCAGGGAATCGTCCAAGTAAGGGATAACTAAAATTCCCTTCCTTCGAAGGAATATCATCATTTCGGCCATTACCTTGGTAAAGACCCGGGGTGCCGTGGACCATCCATACGGCAGCGTCTGAACTGATAGTGACAGTTCTGTACCATAAACCTGAGGTACCCTTGGTGAGAAGGGTAAATTTGGACATGAAGGTAAGCATCCTTGATGTCCCGAGACATCATGTAGTCCCCTTCTTCCAGGTTCGCAATCACTGCTCTGAGTGACTCAATCTTGAATTTGAACCTCTGTATGTAAGTGTTCAAAGATTTTAGATTTAGAATCGGTCTCACCGAGCCGTCCGGCTTCGGTACCACAACAGTGTGGAATAATACCCCGTTCCCTGTTGCAGGAGGGGTACCTTGATTATCACCTGCTGGGAATACAGCTTGTGAATGGCTTCCAAAACTGTCTCCCTGTCAGAAGGAGACATCGGTAAAGCCGACTTTAGGAAACGGCGAGGGGGAGACGTCTCGAATTCCAATTTGTACCCCTGAGATATCACCTGAAGGATCCAGGGGTCTACTTGCGAGTGAGCCCACTGCGCGCTGAAATTCATTGAGACGGGCCCCCCACCGTGCCTGATTCTGCTTGTAAAGCCCCAGCTTCATACTGAGGGCTTGGCAGAGGCGGGAGAGGGTTTCTGTTCCTGGGAACTGGCTGATTTCTGCAGCCTTTTTCCTCTCCCTCTGTCACGGGGCAGAAATGAGGAACCTTTTGCCCGCTTGTCCACGAAAAGACTGCGCCTGATAATACGGCGTCTTCTCATGTTGAGAGGCGACCTGGGGTACAAACGTGGATTTCCCAGCTGTTGCCGTGGCCACCAGGTCTGAAAGACCGACCCCAAATAACTCCTCCCCTTAATAAGGCAATACTTCCAAATGTCGTTTGAAATCCGCATCACCTGACCACTGTCGTGTCCATAACCCTCTACTGGTAGAAATGGACAACGCACTTAGACTTGATGCCAGTCGTCAAATATTCCGCTGTGCATCACGCATATATAGAAATGCATCTTTTAAATGCTCTATAGGCAAAAATATACTGTCCCTATCTAGGGTATCAATATTTTCAGTCAGGGAATCCGACCACGCCAACCCAGCACTGCACATCCAGGCTGAGGCGATTGCTGGTCGCAGTATAACACCAGTATGTGTGTAAATACATTTTAGGATACCCTCCTGCTTTCTATCAGCAGGATCCTTAAGGGCGGCCATCTCAGGAGAGGGTAGAGCCCTTACAAGCGTGTGAGCGCTTTATCCACCCTAGGGGGTGTTTCCCAACGCACCCTAACCTCTGGCGGGAAAGGATATAATGCCAATAACATTTTAGAAATTATCAGTTGTTATCGGGGGAAACCCACGCATCATCACACACCTCATTTAATTTCTCAGATTCAGGAAAACTACAGGTAGTTTTTCCTCACCGAACATAATACCCCTTTTTGGTGGTACTCGTATTATCAGAAATGTGTAAAACATTTTTCATTGCCTCAATCATGTAACGTGTGGCCCTACTGGAAGTCACATTTGTCTCTTCACCGTCGACACTGGAGTCAGTATCCGTCTCGGCGTCTATATCTGCCATCTGAGGTAACGGGCGCTTTAGAGCCCCTGACGGCCTATGAGACGTCTGGACAGGCACAAGCTGAGTAGCCGGCTGTCTCATGTCAACCACTGTCTTTTATACAGAGCTGACACTGTCACGTAATTCCTTCCAACAGTTCATCCACTCAGGTGTCGACCCCCTAGGGGGTGACATCACTATTACAGGCAATCTGCTCCGTCTCCACATCATTTTTCTCCTCATACATGTCGACACAAACGTACCGACATACAGCACACACACAGGGAATGCTCTGATAGAGGACAGGACCCCACTAGCCCTTTGGGGAGACAGAGGGAGAGTTTGCCAGCACACACCAGAGCGCTATATATATACAGGGATAACCTTATATAAGTGTTTTTCCCCTTATAGCTGCTCTATCTTTAATACTGCGCGTAATTAGTGCCCCCCCTCTCTTTTTTAACCCTTTCTGTAGTGTAGTGACTGCAGGGGAGAGCCAGGGAGCTTCCCTCCAACGGAGCTGTGAGGGAAAATGGCGCCAGTGTGCTGAGGAGATAGGCTCCGCCCCCTTATCGGCGGCCTTATCTCCCGTTTTTCTATGTATTCTGGCAGGGGTTAAATGCATCCATATAGCCCAGGAGCTATATGTGATGTATTTTTTGCCATCTAAGGTATTTTTATTGCGTCTCAGGGCGCCCCCCCCCAGCGCCCTGCACCCTCAGTGACCGGAGTGTGAAGTGTGCTGAGAGCAATGGCGCACAGCTGCGGTGCTGTGCGCTACCTTATTGAAGACAGGACGTCTTCTGCCGCCGATTTTCCGGACCTCTTCGTCTCTTCTGGTTCTGTAAGGGGGACGGCGGCGCGGCTCTGGGACCCATCCATGGCTGGGCCTGTGATCGTCCCTCTGGAGCTAATGTCCAGTAGCCTAAGAAGCCCAATCCACTCTGCACGCAGGTGAGTTCGCTTCTTCTCCCCTTAGTCCCTCGATGCAGTGAGCCTGTTGCCAGCAGGACTCACTGAAAATAAAAAACCTAATTTAAACTTTTACTCTAAGCAGCTCAGGAGAGCCACCTAGATTGCACCCTTCTCGTTCGGGCACAAAAATCTAACTGAGGCTTGGAGGAGGGTCATAGGGGGAGGAGCCAGTGCACACCAGCTAGTCCTAAAGCTTTTACTTTTGTGCCCAGTCTCCTGCGGAGCCGCTATTCCCCATGGTCCTTTCAGAGTTCCCAGCATCCACTAGGACGTCAGAGAAATACACTTGCTCCAGGTGGTTTAAATGAAGGTTGTGATATTGTGCCGTTCTTGGAAGGCTGATTCCGTATGCATGTATTTCAGAGTACACCAGCGGCAGTGGCTACGTCCCGGCTGGTGATCTCGGAATGCATATGCATGGCGGAAGGCTGGGGGAATAGGCACGATAGTTTTATGAGATCTGAATTGTCCTCATTCCATTATGTTAAAATCTTCTATTAAGTACATAGTGTTTAAAAGGGTTAAATACGGGGACTTAGTAACACTAATGTTTGAGTGGATTGTATGAGTCAACCCAGAATCATGTTTATGGGAGATATGTTTCAGCTGACACATCTATTAAGGAGATTATTAACTAAAGATATTTTTTAGGTTTATTTTTAAAATACCCTGCTATCCGTGAAATGAAATGTCGATGATTTTATTTTATTTTTTATATATATGATTGTGAGATGTTAATGATGTAGAAGTTATACGAATTGTTTATGTTTTTATGTGAAAATACTTTTTAATTGATAAATTGATTATAACACCCAGAATGGGTATATAGAGAGATCGAGTAGTTGGTTAACCACACCCCCTGACGAAGTACCTGACATACGAAACACGTTGGGCGTGGCTGAGTGACATAGACGCTGTGACGTCATCCTTCGGAATCAGAGCCGGTGGTGGGACAAGCCGTGGATCAGAAGACGCTCTCGGCTAAGTCGCGGTGGAAAGGAAACACCTTGCTGTTGAATTTTAACTTTAATGTATGTAATCAAATGCTACAAGTAAAAATTGTTACTTTCCATATAATCAAGAGTGCGCTCTCCATTTTTTGACAGTCTTTACCATTACTCCAGTGGCTTGGAGGGGATTTGAAGCTGCACTCAATTTGGAATTAAAACTCTGAATAATAACAGATCCTGTTGCGCTATACTGAACATTCTGGAGGATATATATATATCCATCACTAATAGATATGAAGCCCTATCTACACCTGAAAATAAAACCCGGAATGCACATTTTTTTCAGAGAGAGGGGAATTGGAGGGAAAGGAGAGCATTCAACAACAAAGAAGTAGTTCACAGCCCGGGATTGGGAACCAAAAGAAAAAAAAAGGAACAAAGAGAGGCAAAAGAGGAGGAAAGAGGGGGAAAAATGAGAAGACAGAATTCCCGTTAAAAGCAGAGGTGTTTAATCTGTCAGATCATATCTTAACTAAAAATGAAAGTACCCTATTGTCAAAAGGATTATCCTTTGCTCCTAATACGTCCCCCAATGGGTTTGAATTATTTATAGATACAAATAAATTTATAAGGAACCTGACTTTGAAACGCCACTTTGTTAAACAAAATAAACATACAGATGGGGAGAATAATGTGCAAAATAATAGTAAAAGTTTTAAAAAGAGATCAAACTTTTATCCAATTGAATCCAGAGGCAGTTTTATCGATGCATTCTCCAAATTGGTGAAAAAAGATCTAGATAAACTTTGTAGTAATGAGTATAAGTTTAAGGATAATTTGAGCAAAGGAGAAAGAGCTGCTTTGAAAACGTTGGAAAAAGACCCCCTTTTGGTTATTAAGATGGCGGATAAGGGAGGAGGTATTGTTTTGTTAAATAGAAAGGATTATTTGGAGGAATGTGAAAGATTGTTGAATGATAGAAACACTTATAGAAAATTATCTCAGGACCCCACAGAACGGATTGTAGAAGAAGTGAGATCTTTGTTGTATAAAGGTGTAAAAGATGGTAGTATTAATTCAGAGGAATTTGGATTTATGTTTAACCCTCATCCTAGGGTTCCAATATTTTATAGCCTTCCAAAAGTCCATAAACGGCTGGACAAGCCACCCGGACGCCCTATAGTGTCCGGGATAGGATCGGCTTCATCAAGCATATCAGAATTTGTGGATGCACATATAAAAGATCATGTACTTAAATTAGAATCATATATTAAAGATTCAACACAGATTTTGAATGAACTAGGAGATCTAAAATGGAGAAATGAATTTAGTTGGGCCACGATTGATGTCGAGGCCCTATATACTAGTATTCCGCATGAGGGGGGATTGGAGGCCACTAAAATGTTTCTAGAAGGAGATCCTAATTTAACAAGTGAAAAAAGGAATTTTTTGTTGGAATGTATGGGTTATATCCTTAAGAATAATTATTTTAATTTTCAGGGTGAATTTTTTAACCAGGAATGTGGGGTTGCAATGGGGACCCCATATGCCCCAAGTCTGGCAAATCTCTATCTGGGGAAATAAGAAAAGGAGGTCATTTATAATAATAACCCCTTTCGAAATTATATACATATATATAAAAGGTTTATAGATGACGTACTTGTGGTATGGTCGGGGAATGACGAGGATTTCAAAAAATTCATGGTATATTTAAATGACAATGATTATAACTTACATTTTACTTCTAATCATCAAAAAAGAACAATTGAATTTTTGGATCTTATATTGGATAGCAGTGATTACAGTAGTAATGAAAAAATAAACACTTATACCCATATTAAAGGGATAGATAGAAATAGTTATGTTCATTTCCAAAGCTGCCATTATAAGAAATGGATTGAGAATATCCCTTATTCTCAATTTGTCAGATTGAGACGTAATTGATCACAAATAGATAAATTTCAGGAACAATCGGAAATCTATAACAGAAGGTTTAGGGAAAAACAATACCCAGATACACTGATAAAAAAATGTTATAAAAAAGCCCTAGATAGAGATAGGAAAGAGCTAACGGTATATAAGGAAAAAGATGTGATGTCGGGTCATACACAAGGTGTCTCTTTTGTGACACGGTATAATGTAAAGGGAGGAGAGATTAAAAAGATACTTATGAGACACTGGGACATTTTGTGTCTTGACCCGTTATTAAAAGATGTCATCCCGCAGCAACCCAGGATCATATACAGGAAATCTTGTTCCCTGAAAAATAGATTGGCTCCAAGCAAACTTAAATCCATTAATGACCAGTCAGATATATATAAAACTGAAGGATTTTTTGCTTGTCAAAGATGTAAAGTGTGTCAATATGCACATAAGGATAATAAACAATTCTTTGATTCCAGTAAAAAGAAATCATGGAAGATTAAAGGTAAATTGAGCTGCTTGAGTACCCATGTTATATATTTATTGGAGTGTAGCTGCGGTAAAAGCTACGTTGGTAAAACGAAGCGCACTCTAAAATTGCGCATATTAGAACACACACGTAACATTTTACACAAAGTGGAAAATCACAGTGTCCCCCGTCATTTTAAAGAATGTGCCAATTCCAGTTTGAAAGTTTCTAAGTTCAAAGCGATAGAAAAAATTACACTAGATGATAGAAAAGGTGATTTGTTAAAAAAGCTCTCTCAGAGAGAAACTTACTGGATATATACCCTAAACACATTTGCACCACAAGGACTTAATGAAGGATGTGATATTGTTCCGTTTTTACATGATTAGCCTGTGTGCCTAAGCTTATTGAGATCCATAAGTGGCAGTGGCTGAGTCCCGACCTGTGGATCTCAAACAATGAGCCCGGACGTATGGGTTAAAATGCACTGAATCATTAGCATTCTGATTATATGAAATGGAAGAATTTACGATCAACAGCTGTTTGTCAATGAGTGGAAGTCCCATCTATTGGATTATATATATTTTTTAGGTTTTTTGGTCCGATTATAGTATTAAGTCTGCCTTTTATTATTAATATATATATACAGGTTGAGTATCCCATATCCAAATATTCCGAAATACGGAATATTCCGAAATACGGACTTTTTTGAGTGAGAGTGAGATAGTGAAACCTTTGTTTTCTGATGGCTCAATGTACATAAACTTTGTTTAATACACAAAGTTATTAAAAATATAGTATTAAATGACCTTCAGGCTGTGTGTATAAGGTGTATGTGAAACATAAATGAATTGTGTGACTGTAGACACACTTTGTTTAATGCACAAAATTATAAAAAATATTGGCTAAAATTACCTTCCGGCTGTGTGTATAAGGTGTATATGAAACATAAATGCATTCTGTGCTTAGACTTAGGTCCCATCACCATGATATCTCATTATGGTATGCAATTATTCCAAAATACGGAAAAATCGGATATCCAAAATACCTCTGGTCCCAAGCATTTTGGATAAGGGATACTCAACCTGTATATGCATATATTTTTTAGGATATAATCTTTGAATATGTGTTCGTTTTGGATATATGGAATTATGTTTTATAGAGAGGTTGTAAAAATAGATGTATATTTCTTGTAAAGTGCAGCATAGTGATCTGATCCCAATTAATGATTGCGTGGGGAGGTTTGTTAACCTCATTTAGCTAGAAGTTATATGGCAAGGTACTATTAAAATGATTAAAAACAATTGCAGTTTAATGTTGTTAGGAAAATTGATTCTGTGAGAATTGGGACTGATTAGTGTGCTGCACTCTTTTTATTTTGTAGTGAACTGTTATAATGGTGTTTATTAGAATATACCTAAACGTGTCTCTCACTTTTAAACTGATGTGAAAGTGTTAAACTTACAATGAAGGGTGTATGTATAAAATCCCTGCTTATGGACAATGACCACATCCCCTGACGAAGACCACTATTGGTTGAAACGCGTTGGGCGTGGCTACACACCGTGGACGTTGTGACGTCAGCTGCTGGAACCAGAGCCGGTGCAGTGCTATCAGCGAGACGGAGCAGAGCAGAGCCCTGACGGTTTTTAAATACATGCTGTATTTGTCTTCTGAAACTGAAATGTACGTTGCTACTACACTTTATTTATAAAGATATTACATTTTAAACTTACCAGTGCGCTCTCCTAATTTCTTAGCATATATATATATATATATAGAATGGGGGAATATGGGTATCGGCGACTGGTGTTGTTTAAAACAGAAGCATTAACAGAATAAGATTTATGAGCCAAAAAATATAAAATTAACAAACAAGCTTTTTAATATATAAAAGTGGAATAAAAGACAGAATATTTCACAACGCGTTTCGTCTCAATCAGACTTCTTCAAAGGACCCTTTGAAGAAGTCTGATTGAGACGAAACGCGTTGGGTGCCCTGCAGTGACCCCCCCTAGCCTTTTATAAAAGCTAAGTCCGAATTCCTTACCTTTTATTGAGATTTTTTATGCTTCTACCAGTACTTGTGAAATATTCTGTCTTTTATTCCACTTTTATATATTAAAAAGCTTGTTTGTTAATTTTATATTTTTTGGCTCATAAATCTTATTCTGTTAATGCTTCTGTTTTAAACAACACCAGTCGCCGATACCCATATTCCCCCATTCTATATCCATTTAGCAGTATTGTGCCTGTACTGCACCTTTAAGGGTTGGCAGACACCTTTAAGTAGGTACGTGTGTGTTTTTAATCAACATTAGGGTTTTTTTAAATCACATTTTTTACTGAGATTTTATCCCACAAGTGGCGCAATATCATTTTCTGTTACACACATATATATATATATATATATATATATATATATCTTCCTTTATTTCTTATTTTTTTCTTGTTCTTATGACCTGGTGTATGTATACCTGACATGTTTCTACTGGTGTAGGGATGGTCGTGTGCTTCTTACTTTGCATCTATCTCAGCATACAGGTGTAAATACTGTATGCTATGTTTGTGTACTTTCTTTGAAGCTTTTTATTTTTTGACTTAAATGACTCCAAGTCAGCTTTTAATGATAAGCCAGTATGTTGTAAGCATAGCAAGGTTCTTATACAGTGAGATAAGAGGCAGCACTGGCATCCCATTACCAACCCTCTACCTGGTAGGGGGAGAGGGCTGAGTCTGCTGCAGAGGCATGAGGGCCCCCTGTCTTAAGTACCCCGGGCCCCCTGAAGGATTAATCCGGCCCTGTCTGAAAGGGGTGCTCTGTCTGCTGTATCAGTCCAGGGGCGCTCTGTCTGCTGTATCTGAAAGGGGTGCTCTGTCCATACATTCAGGGGGCTCTGCCCCAGTGTCAATTAAATTAACCCAGTAACATCCAGGGGCTCTGTCTGCTGTATCCAATCTGTCCATCCATTCGGGGGCCCCGCCACAGTGTAAAATTAAAATATTAAAAGCTAAAAACAAAAAGCCTAAAAATATAATTATTAAATTATATATATATTTTTTTTGTTTGTGCTGTACCTCAGTGTACTATACAATTTGTATTTTATTTTCAGAAGTACTGTGTCACTGCCAGTCAGACTGCAATATATTATTATTTCGTACTTACTGTATACACGTATTGTGACACTGTAGGTGGTACATTTTTTGTACAAATTGTTGTGTATGCTGTAACCCACTTGGTTCATGTTTGTTGATAGATATGGAGGACGAACAATTGAGAGGAGAGGCATAGACAGCTTAAATCAGGGCATGTAAAATCATAGAAAAAATAAAAGTCAGATTAGTGCAATAATATAACCAATAACAATTGTCTATGCAATAAAGACCGTCACCAATGTCCCCACGGATCAATTTTTATTTTTAAAATCAAACAAATGAAAGGAAATTACTAATCAGTCCTTCCTTCCACTATATATATATATATTATATACTCTACCTCCCTTGGGCCTCTGATCTGTGTCAGACCATTTTTGCTGATTTTGGTTTCATATATTATTTTCAAACACAGCTAAAATCACATAAATTGGCCTATTTTTGTTCCTAGGGTATTACTAACCCCAATAACATTAATTTCCAGGCAATGTTGACCACAGTAAAAACAATGAATAATATATATTGTACAATTTATATTTTTTAGAGATGAGCGGGTTCGGTTCTCTGAGAACCGAACCCCCCCCGAACTTCACGTCCCGAGCCCGGCTCCGAGCCTGGCTTGCGACTTCCCGCCAGACTTGGAAACCAGAACGAGGCAAAACGTCATCATCCTTCTGTCGGATTCTCATGGGTTTTGGATTTAATATATAAGGAGCCGCGCATCGCCGCCATTTTCACTCCAGTCCTGGAGAGTGTAGCGAGAGGACGTGTCTCCTCAGTGTCTGTCTGTGCGGAAAAGTGTGGTGGCAACTTGCTCTTATTTGTCATTGCAGTGCTGTCTTGTGCTGCATCAGTCCAGTGGTGGTGTCTTGTGCTGCATCAGTCCAGTGGTGGTGTCCTGTGCTGCCATAAATCCAGTGCTGCTGTATAAGTCCAGTGCAGTGGTGCAGTGTTGTGCTGCATCAGTCCAGTGGTGGTGTCCTGTGCTGCCATAAGTCCAGTGGTGGTGTCCTGTGCTGCCATAAGTCCAGTGCTGCTGTATAAGTCCAGTGCAGTGGTGCTGTGTTGTGCTGCATCAGTCCAGTGGTGGTGTCCTGTGCTGCCATAAGTCCAGTGGTGGTGTCCTGTGCTGCCATAAGTCCAGTGCTGCTGTATAAGTCCAGTGCAGTGGTGCTGTGTTGTGCTGTATCAGTCCAGTGGTGGTGTCCTGTGCTGCCATAAGTCCAGTGGTGGTGTCCTGTGCTGCCATAAGTCCAGTGCTGCTGTATAAGTCCAGTGCAGTGGTGCTGTTCTATCCTCCAAATTTTTGTTCTCCATTATTTTTCTGGAGTCATATAACAAAATGCAGCAAAGGAGAGCGTACGACCTACACCACACAGGGCAAATCCTGTAAACATTATTTGGATTACATTAGAGATGTGCAGCTGGCATTTTTCGTGTTTTGTGTTTTGGTTTTGGATTCGGGGCCGCGGTCGTGTTTTGGATTCGGACGCGTTTTGGATTCGGGTGATTTTTGAAAAAAAAAAAAAAAACAGCTAAAATCATAGAATTTGGAGGTAATTTTGATCCTATAGTATTATTAACCTCAATAACAATAATTTCCACTCATTTCCAGTCTATTCTGAATACCTCACAATATTATTTTTAGTCCTACAATTTGCACCGAGGTCGCTGGATGACTTAGCTAAGCGACCCAAGTGGCCGGCACAAACACCTGGCCCATCTAGGAGTGGCACTGCAGTGTCAGACAGGATGGCACTTAATAAAAATAGTCCCCAAACAGCACATGATGCAAAGAAAAAAAGAGGTGCACCAAGGTCGCTGGATGGCGGTCGCTGGATGGCTAAGCTAAGCGACACAAACACATGGCCCATCTAGAATTAGTCTCCAGTAACATGTGAATTATAAGGCAATATCACTGGAATTATTCGTTATAATCAATGGAATTATTGGTCCAAATCACTGGAAGAAAATGACAAAATCACTAGAATTAAAAGCCAGTATCACAGGAATTATTCGTTCTAATCAATGGTAGTATTGGTCCAAATCACTGGAAGAAAATGACAATATCATTGGAATTAAATGGCAGTAATGTCGGGAATTATATCAAATGGCAGTACCACTGGACATATACGGAAGTGTCAGACAGGATGGCACTTTTAAAAAAATAGTCCCCAAACAGCACATGATGCAAAGAAAAGAGAAAAAGAGGTGCACTGTGGTCACTAGATGGCTAAGCTAAGTGTCACAAACACCTCAATATCACAGGAATTATTAGTTCTAATCAATGGTATAATTTATTGGTCCAAATCACTGGAAGAAGATGACAAAATCACTAGAATTACATGCCAGTATTACGGGAATTATATCAAATGGCAGCACCACTGGACATATACGGAAGTGTCAGACAGGATGGCACTTTTAAAAAAAATAGTCCCCAAACAGTACATCATGCCAAGAAGTAGCTGTCCCATATGTACCAAGAAGTAAGAGGGCAATGAGGTAGCTCTATGACTAAGCCAAGCGACACAAGTGTGCAACACAAACACCTAGCCCATCTAGGAGTGGCACTGCAGTGTCTGATAGGATGGCACTTTTAAAAAACTAGGCCCCATACAGCACATGATGCAAATAATAAATAAAAAGAGGTGCAAGATGGAATTGTCCTTGGGCCCTCCCACCCACCCTTATGTTGTATAAACAGGACATGAACACTTTAACAAACCAATCATTTCAGCGACAAGGTCTGCCATACGACTGTGGCTGAAATGATTGGTTTGTTTGGGTCCCCACAAAAAAAGAAGAAATTAATCACCCCACCAAAAAAGAAGCAATTCATATCTGGGACTGGTGGAAACAGTTCCATACAGCAAAACTGTCTGTATGCCAGAAATGGAGGCCAGACCGGAGCCTGCCAGTATGCAGTTTTGATATCCACAGATATCCTGAGTTCCCTAGCCTCTCCCTTGGGGACTACTATCACAGAGACTCCATCTGGACTTGAATCTCTAAACTTTAGCAAAGCCAACTTTGACATGATGAAGGAAGCGTTAAGGGACATTGAATGGGAAATTCTGTTTCAAGGAAAAAATACTACAGAGAAATGGGATGTATTAAAATCACTGCTAATTAATAATACTCGTAAATTTATTCCCACCAGCAGCAAAAAAAAAGGAATAAAAATCCCAAACCAATGTGGTTTAACAAAAATATAAAGGAATTAATGGACAAAAAAAGACGAGCATTTAAAAAATACAAATCTGAGGGGGATGCGGAGTCATTTCAACACTATAAGGACTGTAACAAAATATGCAAAAAAGGAATAAGAGCGGCTAAAGTAGAAACTGAAAAACTAGCAAAGGAAAGCAAAGCGAATCCCAAAAATTATTTTAGTACATCAACAGCAAGAGACTAAAGAAGGAGAGTATACGTCCTTTTAAGGACAAGAGGGGAGTCTTGATCAAAAATGATAATGACATCGCAAACAAACTAAACAAGTTTTTTTCAACGGTATTTACCAGAGAGGACCAAATGCTGGGTCTAACACAAAATCTCAACAAAGATAATGTCCCACTGCTAAATGCTTATTTATGTGAGGAGGTAGCCTGTGACCGATTAAAAAAGTTAAAGATTAATCAGTCACCTGGTCCATATGGAATTCACCCGAGGGTGCTTATGGAGCTGCACGCTGAACTAGCAAGTCCTCTATTTTTGATCTTCATGGATTCGGTTAAATCGGGTATGGTTCCCAAAGACTGGCGTATAGCGGAGGTAGTGTCGATATTTAAAAAGGGGAGCAAAGCTGAACCAGATAATTACAGACCGGTTAGTCTTACATCTATAGTGGGGAAAGTATTGGAAGGTATTCTAAGGGACAGTATTCAAAAGTTCCTTGAAGCAAATAAGATCATTAAAAGGAACCAACATGGGTTTGTGAAGGACCGATCATGTCAGACCAACTTACTTGGCTTTTATGAAACAGTAAGTGCGAACCTGGATCAGGGTAAGGAAGTGGATATAATCTTTTTAGACTTTGCCAAAGCTTTCAACACTGTACCACACAAGCGTCTTATCTACAAGCTACAAGAAATAGGACTAGGGTGCACAATATGCATTTGGGTCAGTAATTGGTTAGATAATAGGGAGCAGCGCGTTGTGGTCAATGGATCATTTTCAAATTGGACTAAAGTACTAAGTGGTGTACCACAAGGGTCTATACTTGGACCACTTTTGTTCAATATTTTCATCAACGACCTACTCTATTCAGGCCTATCCAGGGGGTCTGCGCACGTAAGGTGATTGACCATTGCGGCCATCAGGTGGGCGCCACCGGCTTGAGCACCCATCAGTAAAAACATAAATCGGCACCTCTGCAAGTGGGGTGGGGTGAATTGCATCATCATACATATACAGAGAAAAGGGACAACACTAAATGACTTTTCAAGTGATAAAGTATATTGTAAACAAAGTAAAAAAAAATTGTGACTTTGTTCACAATATTTTTTAACTTTAAAAGTGATTGAGTGCTGTCTATTCTTTATATACTTTATATGTGGTCTGGTTGGGATATTTAATTGGGGTTGGGTACGGGATGCCGCCGGTCAGAATACCGATAGCGGCATCCCACCCACTATAATATCAACATCTTGAATTCATTTAATTAACCTTACCCTTTGCCCTAACCCTGATCAGCATAAGTCTTCCAAACTTATATGATGATTTGGAATTTAGAGTTTGTGATCCAACCACAAAAGGAGGCTGCAGAAAATGCGATCGCCTGTCAATCAGGCAGAGGCGTTCGCAGGGCGGCAATGCTCCCTTTCCTAGGCGGAGATGGAGCATTGTGGGAGTGGAGGCACTGAAATGGGGGGCATGGCGGGGGCGTGATCGCGGTGGCTGCATGACATCACATGCAGTCACCGCAATCAGAAGCATGGCAGCGGGTCTCCTGCGGCGCAGTTAAGCTGTGTTGGCAGGAGGCAACCTTAATTTCTGCTATCAAGCAGTAATTGTGATGCGATCGCAATTTCTGCTTGATGAAGGCTGGAGATGGCGGTCAGCATGCTGGGCAGCCTTGCCCTGCGATGGGCGGCCCCCAGCATGCAAACAAAAGGATTGCAAATTCTGCTTATTAGCAGAATTTGAAATCCTTACTGAATCAGCCCCTTAGTCAGGACGTCGGCATTCAAAATGTCTTCTTGTTCAGAATGCATGATTATGTTAGTGTAGACATTGTAAATATTGATGTTAAATGACACTAACATGATTGACATTAACATGATGTTGACACTGTCAGAATGTTGACACATAGAATTTGTCATAGGCTTAGGGGCTGCCTGCAACTAGGCCAAAATATAATTTTTGACATTCTGACTGTCGACATGTTATTCTGCACCCAATGACTTAATGCTTGCTCTAGCAACACTAATAACATTCCTTTACAAACCTAGGGTCCTATTTACTATTGGCTGGTACTTTATCTCCATTCACTTTATCTCCATTCAAGGCTAAGTAACTAGACCCCCAAGTCCCCTGTATGCAGTAGCACACACTAATCCTACTACATATAGGAACTCATTTTATTAAAAAAAGAAATTGTTGCCGATATAATCTGCAGATATGTTCTAAGTGCCGCCTCCACCTGTGAGGGGAGGTGTAGAGTACTTCATACACAGGGTCCCGGGGAGAAGCCATGTTGTTGGGAGCCAGGGCTGTGGAGAGCTATGCTGCTGCTGCCTGCTGGGAATGACAGTCTGCGTGTGTAGTCAGTGTGCAGAATCACACACAGCAGTTGTGGGTAGCAGCAGAACCAGCTCTGGAGCAGCCATAGTAGAGTCCCAGCTTCTGCCCTGCTTCTGCTAATGGACAGCCACCAGAGGGTGTTCTAGAAGCATGGCTAATGTGGGAAGGGGATCCGTGATATTCAGTGGGATTTTCGGACATCACTTGACCCGGGTTAGGAAGCCTCTGGACTGTGCTGTCCAGAGGAATCCCAGACAGGTGGCCCCCATCAACCTGGACTGCCTTCCTGAGGACATACTGCGGAGCCTGAGCCTAAAAATTACCCTGCACAGAGATGCTATAGTTACTAACCATATAATTACGGGTATAATAATTACAGAGCACCAGATATCACAGGCATGTGCCAGCAGTGCCGGAGCAGTGCTTCCCGATGCCCTGTGCCTCCCATGCCCCCAACCTGTGATGTCACAAGAGGGAGCTGGAATGACAGCAGTGGAGAGCTGCCCGGAGCTCCAGGCGGGTCTACACACAGCAGGGCACATGCCTGAAGTGTACTTTGGATGTTTCGAGCAGCACTAGAGCTTCCCTACTGGCTGCAGGGTGTCATTTGAGGCACACTGCTAGCCAGATGCCTGGACTATGGGGCCTTGCCCTCTGGGTGATGTCACCACTAACACACTTGTCCTATGGCCCTGCGCGCTAGTCACTTACAGCTCCTAAACATGCACAGCTATGGATAATGGCCCATCTTGGCTTGGGAATATCAGGTACTTATGCTCACTCACTTCTTTCCCTCATCAATAGTGGCATGGATGTAAGTAGGAAGACCATGTTGTAGACCATATAACTGAACCTTATAAGCACAAATTTTCTTTAATAAATCATTAGGGCTATTTCTCACTTAAATGGGTCATCACTGGTAATAACAGCGCTATCCCTGGCTATACCCACTGCCGGTTATGGCTGTAAGACATCCTTGTATGGGGAAGCCTGTGTAATCATGGCAGTGCTGGTATTGCTGCAATATCTGAACATAGTCATTAAATAAAAATATGATTTGTTCTTTGTAAAAATTTTTTGCTTTTAAGCACTTAAATATTAGTCCTTTTGTTATATTTTCATCTTTTTTATATATTTAGATATTTTATGTGTGTGGGTGCTTTTGGGAAAGTCTGAGGAGTATGCAGCGCATTCCTATACTGTGGGCGGAGACACTGTAACGTGATTCCTGTGGGAGCCTGTGCTCCATGCTACAAGTCTGCATACACCATGGGTGGGGGTCTTAGGGGGTGTGAGGTGGTGGGCGGAGGGGCTGTCATTCTCATCTGTGCTGAACTCTACAAGTTCTAACGGCAGCCATGATGTTCAGTATCAGCTTATTTGGGTACCATTACTGTACATATATATTGGGCGAGAGATTCATATTAGGCAGGGACTATTACTGACATATTTATTTATCCTTTAGTGTTTCTACATTTAATGTCTCTATATCAGCCAGGCAGTGTTTTCTGTATCCAATGGCAAAGCTGATATGTCATGTGGTTACATTTGTATCCAATACACAGAGATCTGCATCATATTCACTGTAATAAAAAGTGCACAAAGCCGCCTAGCTGATATAAAGGCCTAATACTAAAGGTAATGGTGATGGATCTATTAGAGAGAGGGGAGTCTCTACAGCTGACATCCCCTATATCTGTACCTGTATGTGATCACTGTATGTACAGATGGGTCCATGTTTATCTTGACCTTTAGGATTAACTGTGACTGGCCAGTCAGACTTAATCCCCTGCTGTAATGACTTAATCCCCTGCTGTATTGTTCTCTGTATTGTATTGCAGCTGAGAACCATAGATGAAGGGTTTATGTTAATAAACCATGTTGTGCCTAGGCGCAGCAAACTAGCCAAGATAACCGTGGACCCATCTGTAACCGTCAGCTCAGCGTTACAGAATAACGAATGAAGTAGAAATGCTATTATCACCATATAACCCGTAGCCACAGGTGAGTCGGCAGCTGATAGCTAAACACCCCTATACTCAGAGTTATAATTACCACCCAGCGTATGATTGTTCTGTTGCTTGGTATTGTAAGCTGTGTATTATACAACTTTGGGCCTAATTCAGACCTGATTGCAGCAGCAAATTTGTTAGCTAACGGGCAAAACCATGTGCACTGCAAGGGGGGCAGATATAACACGTGCAGAGACAGTTTGATTTGGTTGGGTTATTTTGTTTCTGTGCAGGGTAAATACTGGCTGCTTTATTTTTACACGCAATTTAGATTTCAGTTTAAACACACCCCACCCAAATCTCACTCTCTCTGCACATGTTACATCTGCCTCCCCCCCCACCCCTGCAGTGCACCTGGGGGGTCATTCCGAGTTGATCGCACGCTAGCGGTTTTTAGCAGATGTGCAAACGCATAATCGCCGCCCACAGGGGAGTGTATTTTTGCTTTGCAAGTGTGCGAACGCCAGTGCAGCCGAGCTCTGCAAAAACATTTTGTGCAGTTTCAGAGTAGGTCTGAACTTACTCAGCCCTTGCGATCACTTCAGTCTTTTTGGT
This sequence comes from Pseudophryne corroboree, assembly GCF_028390025.1. Classification (NCBI taxonomy): domain Eukaryota; kingdom Metazoa; phylum Chordata; class Amphibia; order Anura; family Myobatrachidae; genus Pseudophryne; species Pseudophryne corroboree. The sequence continues at coordinate 91,938,314 of NC_086453.1, read as the reverse complement.
GCCGGAATTGTCGTCACACACCCGCCCTCCAAACACCCAGACACGCCTGCGTTTTCCCTACTACTCCCAGAAAACGGTCAGTTGCCACCCATAAACGCCCTCTTTCTGTCAATCTTCTTGCGATCGGCTGTGCGTATAGATTCGTCATTAAATCCACAGCTCATCAACGATCCGCATTGTATCCGTACGACGCGCGTGCGCATTGCGGTGCATACGCATGCGCAGTAGAGACCCCCATGGTTTTGCCCATAAGCTAACAAATTTGCTGCTACGATCAGGTCTGAATTAGGCCCCTTGCGTCCTGACATCTGCTGAGGTGTAAATGTGCCTAAGTCACTATTTGGCCAATTAAAATTATTTTTTTTTTGTTGCTGAGTCAAAATAACTGAAATAACTGAAGTGGCCACTTACCTTTGTCGGGATGTAATAGCACTCCCATGTCAGAAGATGACATTGAAAATAATGTAAAGATAACAAGATAAATCTTCAGCACAAAGAAATTATCCTACGCCTTCAGAACTTACTATCAAAAGAGGCAATAGGAGCCTATGGCATCACATCAGCCAAAGCTCTATTATGATGTGTACAGTGACAGTTGGAGCCTATAACATCACAACAGCTAGGACCTGGCTGGGACTATTATGGAGACTATGTGAAGCAATACAAATATTGGGGTACATTTACTAAAGTGTGATGTTTTTTAGAACTGGTGATGTTGCTCAAAGCAACCAATCAGATTCTACTTAACATTTATCTAGCTGCTTCTAGAAGATAATAGATAGAGTCTGATTGGTTGCTATGAGCAACATCACCAGTCCTAAAAAAAACTCCCACTTTAGTAAATGTACCCCATTGTGTCAGTGTGATGTTACTTTATCATTCCTGTTTGGGATACTGTATTTAGTTACTAGCAGTGTCACCCTTTATTTATATGTTGCCCACATCAAGGGCTCTTACCCTGCAGATTACAATGTACAGTTAAAATCCTAGTTTTCCAAATGTTCCAAATTAATTAGTAGTCATTATTATTATAATCATTATTTGGTTATGAAATGGTGCTGTAAGATCACAGTATTAGTAACTGCTGGAAGCCGTTATGATTTACTTACAATAATATAATTTCATTAATAAATACAATCTGAGCCATAGGTTGAAAAGTGGATTTAATTAAGAGACATTCTGCAGTGGGAAATGGAGAGCACACATGTTACTTCACCCCAGTGATATCTCCTCTGTTACACAGAATCACCAACTATCACCAATCACTGAGGAACAGTTACCACTGGCTCTATTGTACAGATTAGTAGACCTGCCTGACTGGGGTATATAAGTATACTGATGACTTCAGGGGCAGATTAGGTACGTAAAGTGGCCTTAGAGAAAACTGTGAAAGTGGCCTCATATAGGAAGGACCAAGGACCTTATTCAGGTTTGTTAGCAAACCAAAAAAGTAAGCAACTGGGCAAACCATGTGCACTGCAGGTGGGCTAGATGTAACATGTGCAGAGAGATTAGATTTGGGTGGGGTGTGTTCAAACTGAAATCTTAATTACAGTGTAGAAATTAAGCATCCGGTATTTACCCTGCAGAGAAATAATATAACCCAACCAACTCTAACTCTCTATGCACATGTTACATCTGCCACACCTGCAGTGCATCATGGTTTTGCACAATTGCTTACTTTTTTGGTTTGCTAAGAAATCTGAATAACCCCCCAAAATCAGCTGCTGGCAGGGTCTACACAAATGTTAGTAAGGTTAGCAAATCTTTAGGGCTAACCACAATACATCCCAAGGGTATCCCAGTGAGTGCCATATAATACAGAGAACATACTGTATACGTGACCCACATACAGTATAGAGCATCAATGTAACACACTTTTAATACTGTTTATTAGTAAGAGCGGCCAGTCTTGAGGTGTGACTGTTGCACTGGGACCACCCTTAATCCACAGTTACAGATCCTGGTGGGATAGTCACTTCTGTATTTCCAACCACAGTTGGTGGATCCTACCATCCACCCCATGGCTGCTGCTCGTTAATGGGAATGCTAATTTTGGAGTTTATCCACATGTATTTGGTCTTTCCCATGGAACCTTTGCTGCTACCTACAACAACTCCTGCTGTTCATATGTAATCAGCTGTAACTAAGAACTAAAGACCTTTTTCAGCTTCAGTTGCAGTTTTGATAATTTAGCAAAACTGCAATTGACTGTGATCACATCAGCAAGTCCGGCCAGCATGCAAATACCCGTCAGCGATGCGCATCGCTGATTTCTGGAAGCCCCTTGTCCGCATAATCCCCGTAGTGACCCTCTTGTCCGCATAATCCATGTAGAGACCCCCTTGTCTGCATAATTTCCGTAGTGACCTTCTTGTCCGCATAATCCATGTAGAGACCCCCTTGTCTGCATATTCCCTGTAGTGGCCCCTCTGTATATTCCCTGTAGTGACATCCCTTATTTGCATATTCCCTGTAGTGACCCCGTTATCTGTATGTGGCCTATAGTTTCCCCCCTTGCTTGCATTTTTGCTTTAGTGACCCCCTCTTGTCTTTATTATGGTTATGGTTCCCATGCCTGAATGTTCCTTACAGGGCTCCTGTCCCCTATCCAGATCTTCCTGTTAGTGCTTACCATAGTAGAAAGGCCTCCTTTCTTCCTTCCTTCCCTCTGCAGTCTTGGCTCCTCAGGTCCCTTGCCAGATATCCCTGCACATGCTCAGTATTGGCCAGGAAGGAAGGGTTACATATAGTTCTCCTGACAGTTTGATAGGATTGAATGGGACAGCACTAAACTAAAGTAGATAGGAAAAAAACTACAGGGGCTTCACTCACATATGTAAGTCCTTGCATTAACAGTAGGGGACAGGGGTGACTTAACTAACTTTATGTGGTGGTGACCCCATTTATGGGGGTACCACATATTATTTCATCACTGCGTGCTATTTGGAGGCATTGTAAAACATTAGTACTTTCTGTGACTGGACCCCTCGATCTGGGTTCCTCCATTAAGGCAAAGCCAGGTGGTATGCTGTTTAACCTGCCTACAAACTAGACTTGGAAGTTGGAGCCAATCCACAACTGTTGACACACTCCACTAGCCACTTACGGTATGGACAAGATGGGGGATTTTACCTTGTCTTTTATGTTTTCATATGAGATCAAATACCTCAAAATATGCATTGAGGCATCTCATACATCATTGTCATATGTTTTAACATTGTCTATTTGTTTTTTTAATGTTGTCATTTATGTTTTTTAATAAATATACTCTTTTTACAAAATAAATTTGAGTATAGATAAAAAACACTTCATTATACAAGAATAATCCATCCTGATATAACAACCATCCTTCAGAGGGAAAGCGCTATTATATACCTTTTCATTATCTTTTTTCACATGATTACCACATAAGGTTTTAGTGTTCACTTATTTTAAATGTATATGAGCTGCATTTCTTCTCTTTACTGCGCTTCTATATGTGGATTGCCATTTTTTCTGTCTACAGCCCAGTAATTTAACGAAGGGTGTTTATTTATTGAAAGAGAGCAGTTACTGCTGTACTCACTGTTACATACTGGTTCTCATGGAGTGGAGGTTCGGTGTATCGGGGCATCATATAACTCACCAGCCAGTTAGTGCACATTATGTAGGCACTGGGTAATGGTGCAGGAACACTGACATGTTGTGGATTACAGGTAATCGCTGGTCTCTCTGAAGCTAAGTAGGAGACTTCTGTCTCCCACCATATCATACTACAGTCTAACACAGTAGTAAAAGACAAGATGGCCCCTGCACATGTTCAGTATAGATCTCAGTGGCCATCTTGAGCTAGGGTATGAAGCGTCCCTCGAGGAGTAGCAACATGGAGTCTGCAAGTAGTGCACTCCACTTTCAGCAGTTAATATTCCATTGGTAATAGTATACTAGCTGACATTTTACTTAGGCGATGCCAAGGTAGAAGGTAGAAGGAGTGGTGCCATAATCATCACTGGTAGCAAGTGCCTTTACTACGTGTAGAAATAAAATCACAGCATTGTGTGTAAAAACACACTGAGGGTATGGCAATGCCCACTATGATGAGGTATTGAGCTTATCATATTACAGCTATGCCACCGTGTCTTGATTCCAGATGCAGGTATATTGGGAGGTAGATTAGATGTGTGACACCCAGGAGCAGTATGGGTGTGGGATGGTTGTGGTTCTCCTCGGATGATAGGGATGAGTAAATATACTCAAGTACGAAAAAATCACAAAAGGGTTTAAAAGAGGACTTATTAGTTAAGCATAAAGTTAAAGTTCCTTAGATATCCTCAGAAGAAACGTTCAATAAAATCTAACTGTTGATGAACATACAACATTACACCTTGGATATTAGCAATCAATGCACTACACAGGCAGCATTTATTGTTCTGGAACTGGCAGAAGGCTGTTATTCCTCAATCTGTGTTGGCTTCCTGCAAGAGAGTTAATCTATGCAACAAACTTCCCTTAACTATGCAACTATTCCCTAAGAGGAATGGTTTATTTTCTATATCACAGTGAATATCTGGTCACCATGAACAATAAGCATTTATATAACGCAAGCTTAACATAACACAAGAATAAATAAATCTGATACTAGCAATTAAGCATAAAATATACACAGGTTACAATAATACCAAGTTTTGCAGTGACTTCCCTTTTTACCTCAGGTAAGGTGTGCATGCAAACCTCCTCAATTAATTAGTACTTTAGAGTTCGTGCACGTTTGAGTAGATACTGATGAGAGCTCTTTTATAATATGTTGCCCGGGTTACATAGATGGAAGGAGTTTATCCATTGTTTAATGTTATCCTTAAGTATCACAGCCTAACTTAGAAGTAACACCACTGTAGCACGGCTGCGACCCGTGCTACAGCCCCCTTCAGACAGCGCTCACCAACCCGGCACAGCAGGGGCGGTGCTGGGAGATCACATGATCTCCCAGCACCGCCCTCCCATACACTGTGAACGGGAGCTGTGTCGCCTCGACACGGCTCCCGTTCACACTAGACAGCTAGCCAGGTTGAACACGTTTTCAACCCGGCTAGCTAACCGGGTAGGATTCCCGGATCACTTGATCCGGGAATTTGCCGGGGGACCCTTTTCCACTAGGGAAAAACACGGGTAAATGCGCGCCCCCGCTTATTTACCCGTGTTTTAAAAAGCTAGTGGAAAAGGGGTATAAGTTACTCACTCTTCTATAGAAATAAGCCTGTCTTCTCCTCCATGCTGACTGATTAAAGTGTTATACTGTACTCTGTCTCCAATATTCCAATATGCAGCCACAGGTAAGCAAACTTGAAAATAGACACTTTGTAACTGCTCTCCTGTAATTATTCCTACTATGAATGACTTATATAACATGAACGTGTAATTTAACTATGTAGGGAAAGTCTATATCTTTCCTTCCATATATTAGCTTCTTCTTTGCTATTTCTTGCAGCGACTATCCTATGATGGGGAGTTGACACTGTTGCTGCTTTCTTGAGCCAAAAACAAGTCTAGATGCTCCAGTTTACTAGTCTGTCCTTTCCTAGCCTGTTGTTGCAACAGGGGCAAGGCTAATCAGTTATAATGGCTTTTCCTGCATGTGTATCTGGCTATACGGGGCTGCAACTCTATCTGAAGAAATCTGTTTCTTTCTAGGCTGCTGTGGTGGTGGTGGTGGTGTAACACAGTGATGCAGAACTGTGTAGGGTATGTTTAGTGCAGACCTCATCCAGGTGTCAGCCACACTGGCTGGACTCGATAGCTGTTTTTGGAGTTCGTTTATGTACAACGGCGGCTGTGCTGGTTTCACTGCTGTATTGCTGAGGGGAAGGGAATTACCACAGAGTTTCGCTCACCAAGTGTTCATAAGTTGGCAGGCCTGCCCCGGTCCCGCCTTGACTCTCAGTGGGGATCTGTGTCACTGCCCAGCTCTCTTACTGGCCTGCTGCTGCTGTCACCACCTCCTGGTCTGCCTCCAGGCCTGACCACACCTGCTAGGATACCAGGGGTACCGCCGGAAACCCTGCTGTCAATTTCAGCAAATTCAGCCTCTGATCCAGCATTGCAGGTCACCAGCGACACATTGCAGGCAGCTCTGCTCCCCTTCACAGTGGACCGACTGCCATTAACTGTCAGTGCAGCCTCTTTTATCTCCTTCTCTCCCATGAGCCTCCACTGCTGCCAGGGACCTCATGATGCTGATACTACCCACTGTCACCAATGTAAATGAAGCATGCAGTACAGGACACAGTATATACTAGAGATGAGCGGGTTCGGTTCCTCGGAATCCAAACCCCCCCGAACTTCAGCCTTTTTACACGGGTCCGAGGCAGACTCGGATCTTCCCGCCTTGCTCGGTTAACCCGAGCGCGCCCGAACGTCATCATCCCGCTGTCGGATTCTCGCGAGGCTCGGATTCGATCGCGAGACTCGGATTCTATATAAGGAGCCGCACGTCGCCGCCATTTTCACACGTGCATTGAGATTGATAGGGAGAGGACGTGGCTGGCGTCCTCTCCGTTTATAGAGAAGAGAGTAGAGAGTTAGAGACACTATTTACTAATTTTGGGGAGCATATTAGGACTGGAGTACTACTACTTGCTGATAGTGTGACCTGTGACCATTGACCACCAGTTTAATTAATCCGTTCTCTGCCTGAAAAAAAACGATACACAGTGTGACACAGTCACATACCATATCTGTGCTCAGCCTCAGTGTGCTGCATCATCATATGTAATACTGTATATCTGACTGTGCTGAGTGCTCACTGCTCACACAGCTTAATTGTGGGGGAGACTGGGGAGCAGTTAGAGCAGGAGTACATAAATAATATATTTTAAGTACAGTGCACACTTTTGCTGCCAGAGTGCCACACTGCCAGTGTGACTGACCAGTGACCACACTGACCACCAGTATATTGTGATTGTCTGCTTAGGACGGAGTACTACTTGCTGATAGTGTGACCAGTGACCACCACCAGTTTAATTAATCCGTTCTCTGCCTGAAAAAAAACGATACACAGTGTGACACAGTCACATACCATATCTGTGCTCAGCCCAGTGTGCTGCATCATATGTAATACTGTATATCATTATCTGACTGTGCTGAGTGCTCACTGCTCACACAGCTTAATTGTGGGGGAGACTGGGGAGCAGTTATAGCAGGAGTACATATTTTAAGAACAGTGCACACTTTTGCTGCCAGAGTGCCACTGCCAGTGTGACTGACCAGTGACCACTGACCACCAGTATATTGTGATTGTCTGCTGACCACTAGTATATTGTGATTGTCTGCCTGAAAAAGTTAAACACTCGTCGTGTGGTGTTTTTATAAACGCATTCTGCAGACAGTGTCCAGCAGGTCCGTCATTACATAATATATACCTGTCCGGCTGCAGTACTAGTGTGATATATATAAATTTTAATTTTATCTCATTATCATCCAGTCTATATTAGCAGCAGACACAGTACGGTAGTCCACGGCTGTAGCTACCTCTGTGTCGGCAGTCGCTCGTACATCCATAATTGTATACCACCTACCCGTGGTTTTTTTTTTTCTATCTTCTTGATACTAGTAGCTTACTTTAGGAGTCTGCAGTGCTGACAGACAGTGTCCAGCAGGTCCGTCATTACATAATATATACCTGTCCGGCTGCAGTACTAGTGTGATATATATATATATATATTTTAATTTTATCTCATTATCATCCAGTCTATATTAGCAGCAGACACAGTACGGTAGTCCACGGCTGTAGATACCTCTGTGTCGGCAGTCGCTCGTCCATCCATAATTGTATACCACCTACCCGTGGTTTTTTTTTTTTTCTATCTTCTTGATACTAGTAGCTTACTTTAGGAGTCTGCAGTGCTGACAGACAGTGTCCAGCAGGTCCGTCATTACATAATATATACCTATCCGGCTGCAGTACTAGTGTGATATATATATATATATATTTTAATTTTATCTCATTATCATCCAGTCTATATTAGCAGCAGACGCAGTACGGTAGTCCACGGCTGTAGCTACCTCTGTGTCGGCAGTCGCTCGTCATCCATAAGTATACTAGTATCCATCCATCTCCATTGTTTACCTGAGGTGCCTTTTAGTTGTGCCTATTAAAATATGGAGAACAAAAATGTTGAGGTTCCAAAAATAGGGAAAGATCAAGATCCACTTCCACCTCGTGCTGAAGCTGCTGCCACTAGTCATGGCCGAGACGATGAAATTCCATCAACGTCGTCTGCCAAGGCCGATGCCCAATGTCATAGTACAGAGCATGTAAAATCCAAAACACCAAATATCAGTAAAAAAAGGACTCAAAAATCTAAAATAAAATTGTCGGAGGAGAAGCGTAAACTTGCCAATATGCCATTTACCACACGGAGTGGCAAGGAACGGCTGAGGCCCTGGCCTATGTTCATGGCTAGTGGTTCAGCTTCACATGAGGATGGAAGCACTCAGCCTCTCGCTAGAAAAATGAAAAGACTCAAGCTGGCAAAAGCACAGCAAAGAACTGTGCGTTCTTCGAAATCACAAATCCACAAGGAGAGTCCAATTGTGTCGGTTGCGATGCCTGACCTTCCCAACACTGGACGTGAAGAGCATGCGCCTTCCACCATTTGCACGCCCCCTGCAAGTGCTGGAAGGAGCACCCGCAGTCCAGTTCCTGATAGTCAGATTGAAGATGTCAGTGTTGAAGTACACCAGGATGAGGAGGATATGGGTGTTGCTGGCGCTGGGGAGGAAATTGACCAGGAGGATTCTGATGGTGAGGCGGTTTGTTTAAGTCAGGCACCCGGGGAGACACCTGTTGTCCGTGGGAGGAATATGGCCATTGACATGCCTGGTGAAAATACCAAAAAAATCAGCTCTTCGGTGTGGAAGTATTTCAACAGAAATGCGGACAACATTTGTCAAGCCGTGTGTTGCCTTTGTCAAGCTGTAATTAGTAGGGGTAAGGACGTTAACCACCTCGGAACATCCTCCCTTATACGTCACCTGCAGTGCATTCATCATAAGTCAGTGACAAGTTCAAAAACTTTGGGCGACAGCGGAAGCAGTCCACTGACCAGTAAATCCCTTCCTCTTGTAACCAGGCTCACGCAAACCACCCCACCAACTCCCTCAGTGTCAATTTCCTCCTTCCCCAGGAATGCCAATAGTCCTGCAGGCCATGTCACTCGCAATTATGACGAGTCCTCTCCTGCCTGGGATTCCTCCGATGCATCCTTGCGTGTAACGCCTACTGCTGCTGGCGCTGCTGTTGTTGCTGCTGGGAGTCGATGGTCATCCCAGAGGGGAAGTCGTTAGACCACTTTTACTACTTCCACCAAGCAATTGACTGTCCAACAGTCCTTTGCGAGGAAGATGAAATATCACAGCAGTCATCCTGCTGCAAAGCGGATAACTGAGGCCTTGGCATCCTGGGTGGTGAGAAACGTGGTTCTGGTATCCATCATTACTGCAGAGGCAACTAGAGACTTGTTGGAGGTACTGTGTCCTCGGTACCAAATACCATCTAGGTTCCATTTCTCTAGGCAGGCGATACCGAAAATGTACACAGACCTCAGAAAAAGACTCACCAGTGTCCTAAAAAATGCAGTTGTACCCAATGTCCACTTAACCACGGACATGTGGACAAGTGGAGCAGGGAAGGCTCAGGACTATATGACTGTGACAGCCCACTGGGTAGATGTATGGACTCCCGCCGCAAGAACAGCAGCGGCGGCACCAGTAGCAGCATCTCGCAAACGCCAACTCTTTCCTAGGCAGGCTACGCTTTGTATCACCGCTTTCCAGAATACGCACACAGCTAAAAACCTCTTACGGCAACTGAGGAAGATCATCGCAGAATGGCTTACCCCAATTGGACTCTCCTGTGGATTTGTGGCATCGGACAACGCCAGCAATATTGTGTGTGCATTAAATATAGGCAAATTCCAGCACGTCCCATGTTTTGCACATACCTTGAATTTGGTGGTGCAGAATTATTTAAAAACCGAGAGGGGCGTGCAAGAGATGCTGTCGGTGGCCAGAAGAATTGCGGGACACTTTCGGCGTACAGGCACCACGTACAGAAGACTGGAGCACCACCAAAAACGCCTGAACCTGCCCTGCCATCATCTGAAGCAAGAAGTGGTAACGAGGTGGAATTCAACCCTCTATATGCTTCAGAGGTTGGAGGAGCAGCAAAAGGCCATTCAAGCCTATACAACTGAGCACGATATAGGAGGTGGAATGCACCTGTCTCAAGCGCAGTGGAGAATGATTTCAACGTTGTGCAAGGTTCTGCAACCTTTTGAACTTGCCACACGTGAAGTCAGTTCAGACACTGCCAGCCTGAGTCAGGTCATTCCCCTCATCAGGCTTTTGCAGAAGAAGCTGGAGACATTGAAGGAGGAGCTAACACAGAGCGATTCCGCTAGGCATGTGGGACTTGTGGATGGAGCCCTTAATTCGCTTAACAAGGATTCACGGGTGGTCAATCTGTTGAAATCAGAGCACTACATTTTGGCCACCGTGCTCGATCCTAGATTTAAAACCTACCTTGGATCTCTCTTTCCGGCAGACACAAGTCTGCTGGGGTTCAAAGAACTGCTGGTGACAAAATTGTCAAGTCAAGCGGAACGCGACCTGTCAACATCTCCTCCTTCACATTCTCCCGCAACTGGGGGTGCAAGGAAAAGGCTCAGAATTCCGAGCCCACCCGCTGGCGGTGATGCAGGGCAGTCTGGAGCGACTGCTGATGCTTACATCTGGTCAGGACTGAAGGACCTGACAACGATTACGGACATGTCGTCTACTGTCACTGCATATGATTCTCTCCCCATTGAAAGAATGGTGGAGGATTATATGAGTGACCGCATCCAAGTAGGCACGTCAGACAGTCCGTACTTATACTGGCAGGAAAAAGAGGCAATTTGGAGGCCCTTGCACAAACTGGCTTTATTCTACCTAAGTTGCCCTCCCACAAGTGTGTACTCCGAAAGAGTGTTTAGTGCCGCCGCTCACCTTGTCAGCAATCGGCGTACGAGGTTACATCCAGAAAATGTGGAGAAGATGATGTTCATTAAAATGAATTATAATCAATTCCTCCGTGGAGACATTGACCAGCAGCAATTACCTCCACAAAGTAGTACACAGGGAGCTGAGATGGTGGATTCCAGTGGGGACGAATTGATAATCTGTGAGGAGGAGGATGTACACGGTGATATATCGGAGGATGATGATGAGGTGGACATCTTGCCTCTGTAGAGCCAGTTTGTGCAAGGAGAGATTAATTGCTTCTTTTTTGGTGGGGGTCCAAACCAACCCGTCATTTCAGTCACAGTCGTGTGGCAGACCCTGTCACTGAAATGATGGGTTGGTTAAAGTGTGCATGTCCTGTTTATACAACATAAGGGTGGGTGGGAGGGCCCAAGGACAATTCCATCTTGCACCTCTTTTTTCTTTCATTTTTCTTTGCGTCATGTGCTGTTTGGGGAGTATTTTTTTGAAGGGCCATCCTGCGTGACACTGCAGTGCCACTCCTAGATGGGCCAGGTGTTTGTGTCGGCCACTAGGGTCGCTTAGCTTACTCACACAGCTACCTCATTGCGCCTCTTTTTTTTCTTCTTTGCGTCATGTGCTGTTTGGGGAGTGTTTTTTGGAAGGGCCATCCTGCGTGACACTGCAGTGCCACTCCTAGATGGGCCAGGTGTTTGTGTCGGCCACTTGGGTCGCTGAGCTTAGTCACACAGCTACCTCATTGCGCCTCTTTTTTTCTTTGCGTCATGTGCTGTTTGGGGAGTGTTTTTTGGAAGGGCCATCCTGCGTGACACTGCAGTGCCACTCCTAGATGGGACAGGTGTTTGTGTCGGCCACTTGGGTCGTTGAGCTTAGTCACACAGCTACCTCATTGCGCCTCTTTTTTTCTTTGCGTCATGTGCTGTTTGGGGAGTGTTTTTTGGAAGGGCCATCCTGCGTGACACTGCAGTGCCACTCCTAGATGGGCCAGGTGTTTGTGTCGGCCACTTGGGTCGCTTAGCTTAGTCATCCAGCGACCTCAGTGCAAATTTTAGGACTAAAATTTGTGAGGTGTGAGGTGTTCAGAATAGACTGAAAATGAGTGGAAATTATGGTTTTTGAGGTTAATAATACTTTGGGATCAAAATGACCCCCAAATTCTATGATTTAAGCTGTTTTTTAGGGTATTTTGAAAAAAACACCCGAATCCAAAACACACCCGAATCCGACAAAAAAAATTCGGTGAGGTTTTGCCAAAACGCGTTCGAACCCAAAACACGGCCGCGGAACCGAACCCAAAACCAAAACACAAAACCCGAAAAATTTCAAGTGCACATCCCTAGTATATACTATTGCTTTAAATAAATATACATGAACTTATGGTACTATTAGTGGGTGCCACAGATGCTCCAAATTTCAGTAATGCAGCAATGCAATTCCCCAACATAATTTGCAATATTTTCTTTTTATATGAGGATGTGAGGAAATAAAATCCTAGTCCTTTATAAAGACACCTGAGCTTTTGATATAATGTATACAGTAAACTAAATAACTACAATCCCCTGGCTTTCATCTGAAGATTAAAAGATCTTTATTTAGGATATGGGGGAGAGGTAGAGGGAAAAGGAGAGAGACAGACAGAGAGAGATGGAGAGCAGAGAGGAAGGAAAGAAGGGAGGGAGAGAGGGGATGGAGAGAAAGAGAGAGAGGGGGGGGGGCAGTCCTGAAAGTAGGGTGGTACGGGGTGGTACGGAGTACCATCAAGAAATATGGTGGTGGTACTCAGTACCACCAGCCCACAGCTGGGGCATAATTTATAAGGGGCATTTTTGTGCGCAGGACATAAAATGGTGTCAGTGGCATAATATGTAATAGGCATTACGGTGTGTGGTATAATATGTAAGGCATTACAGTGTGTGGCATAATGTGTAATGGGTGTTATGGTGTCTGGCATAATGTGTAATTGGCATTACGCTGTGTGGCATAATAAGCATTACGGTGTTTGACATAATGTGTAATAAGCATTACGGTATTTGGCATAATGTGTAATGGGCATTACGGTGTGTGGCATAATGTGGCCATGCCCCTATTGTCATGTAGCCACTCCCCTAGTTTTGTGTGACCATGCCCCCTCATGACACGAGACCACACCCATTTTTACTTACAGTACCTCTAAGAAAAAATTTCTGCTTGCACCACTGAGAGAGGGAGAGGAAAGAGAGGAGGGAGAGAAAGGGAATGAGAGGAAGGAGAGAGAGGAGAGGGAGGTAGAGAGCGAGAGGGATGGTGATAGGAAGGTAACTGAGGAGTGGCTAAAAGACCCATGGAGATGCTGCCTCAGTCATGTCGCTAAAAGCATACATAGATCTTGAACTTCTCACATAGGACTCCATGCTCACATGGAGAAACTGTTACTCCATAGCACAGGTGTACGTTTCAATGGCGCCACGTATTGTATCAAGCAGTATTTCAGCATCTATGGATGCCGAGAGTGGGCATCTCAGTCCTTGCATATTCAGACCCATGGATGTACACCCGGGAAGGGCTTTGGCTTTGCAGTGGCATCAGCATAAAGATGCAGATGCCACTGTATCCAGCTCAGAATCAGCCTTTTAGTGTTTTTCATTGTATGCTGGGGATCAGTACTAAATGCCGCCGGTCAGAATCCCGGCGGTCGAAATACCGACGCCGGAATCCCGACCACACAATCCTGACAGGGGTGGGGAGCGGAACGCAGCCCCTTGCGGGCTCGCTTCGCTCGCCACGCTGCGGGCACGGTGCCTCGCTACGCTCGGCACACTATTATATTCTCCCTCTATGGGTGTCGTGGACACCCACGGAGGGAGAATGTGTCGGGATTGTGGCGGTCGGGATTCCGGCGTCGGTATTTCGACCGCCGGGATTCCGTCCGGCGGCATCTTGACCGCATCCCGTATGCTGTGCTTCATGTTAATGGGTATGTGAGGACCGTCATACAGTAGATGGATGATGTTGGCAGATACTGTAGGGATTCTCTGTACAGTAACATACAGTAACTTGGTGTAGAGCCATAACAAATACATGTTTCAAGGATCAATATATGAATCTTGGAAGTTCTAGGAGGACCACGGTAATTGCAGGTCTGGGCTATGAAGCAAAGTGGAACAACACTACTATTAGGGAAACCTAGGCAGCTGCCGATACCTCCCAACTTGGGAAGTGTAGGAAGGGACACTGGGGGGTAATTCCAAGTTGATTGCAGCAGGAATTTTGTTAGCAGTTGGGCAAAACCATGTGCACTGCAGGGGGGGCAGATATAACTAGAGATGAGCGGGTTCGGTTCCTCGGAATCCGAACCCGCCCGAACTTCATGTTTTTTTACACGGGTCCGAGCGACTCGGATCTTCCCGCCTTGCTCGGTTAACCCGAGCGCGGCCGAACGTCATCATCCCGCTGTCGGATTCTCGCGAGGCTCGGATTCTATCGCGAGACTCGGATTCTATATAAGGAGCCGCGCGTCGCCGCCATTTTCACACGTGCATTGAGATTGATAGGGAGAGGACGTGGCTGGCGTCCTCTCCGTTTATAGAGAGTGAGACTAGAGTAGAGAGAGACACAGTAGTAATTTTGGGGAGCATTAGGAGGAGTACTTTAGGAGGAGTACTACTACTTGCTGAAGTGATAGATAGATAGTGTGACTGTATAATGTATATCTGACTTGTGGGGGAGACACTGACAGTGGGGAGCAGTTAGAGTCTGAGAGCAGGACTCAGGAGTACATATAACGTACAGTGCACACTTTTGCTGCCAGAGTGCCACACTGCCATTGTGACCACACTGACCACCAGTATAATATATATTGTGATTGTCTGCTTAGGAGTACTACTTGCAAGTTGCTGATAGTGTGACCAGTGACCTGACCACCAGTTTATAATAATCACCACCAGTTTAATATATATAATATATATATATAATTGTATATAATATATATATAATATTGTATACCACCTACCCGTGGTTTTTTTTTTTTCTTTCTTCTTGATACATACTACTATAGTAGCTTACTGTAGCAGTCTGCGGTGCTGTTGAGCTGACAGTGTCCAGCAGGTCCGTCATCAGTCATTAGTACATAATAAATATATATTATATACCTGTCCGGCTGCAGTACTAGTGTGATATTATATATATATATATTGATTTCATCTCATTATCATCCAGTCTATATTAGCAGCAGACACAGTACGGTAGTCCACGGCTGTAGCTACCTCTGTGTCGGCAGTCGCTGGTCCATCCATAATTGTATACCACCTACCCGTGGTTTTTTCTTTTTCTTTCTTCTTGATACATACTACTATAGTAGCTTACTGTAGCAGTCTGCGGTGCTGCTGAGCTGACAGTGTCCAGCAGGTCCGTCATCAGTCATTAGTACATAATAAATATATATTATATACCTGTCCGGCTGCAGTACTAGTGTGATATTATATATATATATATTGATTTCATCTCATTATCATCCAGTCTATATTAGCAGCAGACACAGTACGGTAGTCCACGGCTGTAGCTACCTCTGTGTCGGCAGTCGCTGGTCCATCCATAATTGTATACCACCTACCCGTGTTTTTTTTTTTTTCTTTCTTCTTGATACATACTACTATAGTAGCTTACTGTAGCAGTCTGCGGTGCCGCTGAGCTCACAGTGGCCCTCATTCCGAGTTGATCGGTCGCAAGGCGAATTTAGCAGAGTTACACACGCTAAGCCGCCGCCTACTGGGAGTGAATCTTAGCTTCTTAAAATTGCGACCGATGTATTCGCAATATTGCGATTACTAACTACTTAGCAGTTTCAGAGTAGCTCCAGACTTACTCTGCCTGTGCGATCAGTTCAGTGCTTGTCGTTCCTGGTTGACGTCACAAACACACCCAGCGTTCGCCCAGGCACTCCCACCGTTTCTCCGGCCACTCCTGCGTTTTTTCCGGAAACGGTAGCGTTTTCAGCCACACGCCCCTGAAACGCCGTGTTTCCGCCCAGTAACACCCATTTCCTGTCAATCACATTACGATCGCCGGAGCGAAGAAAAAGCCGTGAGTAAAAATACTTTCTTCATAGTAAAGTTACTTGGCGCAGTCGCAGTGCGAACTTTGCGCATGCGTACTAAGCGGATTTTCACTGCGATGCGATGAAAAAGAACGAGCGAACAACTCGGAATGAGGGCCCGTGTCCAGCAGGTCCGTCATCAGTCATTAGTACATAATAAATATATATTATATACCTGTCCGGCTGCAGTACTAGTGTGATATTATATATATATATATTGATTTCATCTCATTATCATCCAGTCTATATTAGCAGCAGACACAGTACGGTAGTCCACGGCTGTAGCTACCTCTGTGTCGGCAGTCGCTGGTCCATCCATAATTGTATACCACCTACCCGTGGTTTTTTTCTTTCTTTCTTCTTGATACATACTACTATAGTAGCTTACTGTAGCAGTCTGCGGTGCTGCTGAGCTGACAGTGTCCAGCAGGTCCGTCATCAGTCATTAGTACATAATAAATATATATTATATACCTGTCCGGCTGCAGTACTAGTGTGATATTATATATATATATATATTGATTTCATCTCATTATCATCCAGTCTATATTAGCAGCAGACACAGTACGGTAGTCCACGGCTGTAGCTACCTCTGTGTCGGCAGTCGCTGGTCCATCCATAATTGTATACCACCTACCCGTGGTTTTTTCTTTTTCTTTCTTCTTGATACATACTACTATAGTAGCTTACTGTAGCAGTCTGCGGTGCTGCTGAGCTGACAGTGTCCAGCAGGTCCGTCATCAGTCATTAGTACATAATAAATATATATTATATACCTGTCCGGCTGCAGTACTAGTGATATTATATATATATATATATTGATTTCATCTCATTATCATCCAGTCTATATTAGCAGCAGACACAGTACGGTAGTCCACGGCTGTAGCTACCTCTGTGTCTTTTAGTTGTGCCTATTAAAATATGGAGAACAAAAATGTTGAGGTTCCAAAATTAGGGAAAGATCAAGATCCACTTCCACCTCGTGCTGAAGCTGCTGCCACTAGTCATGGCCGAGACGATGAAATGCCAGCAACGTCGTCTGCCAAGGCCGATGCCCAATGTCATAGTACAGAGCATGTAAAATCCAAAACACCAAATATCAGTAAAAAAAGGACTCCAAAATCTAAAATAAAATTGTCGGAGGAGAAGCGTAAACTTGCCAATATGCCATTTACCACACGGAGTGGCAAGGAACGGCTGAGGCCCTGGCCTATGTTCATGGCTAGTGGTTCAGCTTCACATGAGGATGGAAGCACTCAGCCTCTCGCTAGAAAACTGAAAAGACTCAAGCTGGCAAAAGCACCGCAAAGAACTGTGCGTTCTTCCAAATCCCAAATCCACAAGGAGAGTCCAATTGTGTCGGTTGCGATGCCTGACCTTCCCAACACTGGACGTGAAGAGCATGCACCTTCCACCATTTGCACGCCCCCTGCAAGTGCTGGAAGGAGCACCCGCAGTCCAGTTCCTGATAGTCAGATTGAAGATGTCAGTGTTGAAGTACACCAGGATGAGGAGGATATGGGTGTTGCTGGCGCTGGGGAGGAAATTGACAAGGAGGATTCTGATGGTGAGGTGGTTTGTTTAAGTCAGGCACCCGGGGAGACACCTGTTGTCCGTGGGAGGAATAGGGCCGTTGACATGCCTGGTGAAAATACCAAAAAAATCAGCTCTTCGGTGTGGAAGTATTTCACCAGAAATGCGGACAACATTTGTCAAGCCGTGTGTTGCCTTTGTCAAGCTGTAATAAGTAGGGGTAAGGACGTTAACCACCTCGGAACATCCTCCCTTATACGTCACCTGCAGCGCATTCATAATAAGTCAGTGACAAGTTCAAAAACTTTGAGCGACAGCGGAAGCAGTCCACTGACCAGTAAATCCCTTCCTCTTGTAACCAAGCTCACGCAAACCACCCCACCAACTCCCTCAGTGTCAATTTCCTCCTTCCCCAGGAATGCCAATAGTCCTGCAGGCCATGTCACTGGCAATTCTGACGAGTCCTCTCCTGCCTGGGATTCCTCCGATGCATCCTTGCGTGTAACGCCTACTGCTGCTGGCGCTGCTGTTGTTGCTGCTGGGAGTCGATGGTCATCCCAGAGGGGAAGTCGTACTCGTAAGACCACTTTTACTACTTCCACCAAGCAATTGACTGTCCAACAGTCCTTTGCGAGGAAGATGAAATATCACAGCAGTCATCCTGCTGCAAAGCGGATAACTGAGGCCTTGGCATCCTGGGTGGTGAGAAACGTGGTTCCGGTATCCATCATTACTGCAGAGCCAACTAGAGACTTGTTGGAGGTACTGTGTCCCCGGTACCAAATACCATCTAGGTTCCATTTCTCTAGGCAGGCGATACCGAAAATGTACACAGACCTCAGAAAAAGAGTCACCAGTGTCCTAAAAAATGCAGCTGTACCCAATGTCCACTTAACCACGGACATGTGGACAAGTGGAGCAGGGCAGGGTCAGGACTATATGACTGTGACAGCCCACTGGGTAGATGTATGGACTCCCGCCGCAAGAACAGCAGCGGCGGCACCAGTAGCAGCATCTCGCAAACGCCAACTCTTTCCTAGGCAGGCTACGCTTTGTATCACCGGTTTCCAGAATACGCACACAGCTGAAAACCTCTTACGGCAACTGAGGAAGATCATCGCGGAATGGCTTACCCCAATTGGACTCTCCTGTGGATTTGTGGCATCGGACAACGCCAGCAATATTGTGTGTGCATTAAATATGGGCAAATTCCAGCACGTCCCATGTTTTGCACATACCTTGAATTTGGTGGTGCAGAATTTTTTAAAAAACGAGAGGGGCGTGCAAGAGATGCTGTCGGTGGCCAGAAGAATTGCGGGACACTTTCGGCGTACAGGCACCACGTACAGAAGACTGGAGCACCACCAAAAACGCCTGAACCTGCCCTGCCATCATCTGAAGCAAGAAGTGGTAACAAGGTGGAATTCAACCCTCTATATGCTTCAGAGGTTGGAGGAGCAGCAAAAGGCCATTCAAGCCTATACAATTGAGCACGATATAGGAGGTGGAATGTACCTGTCTCAAGCGCAGTGGAGAATGATTTCAACGTTGTGCAAGGTTCTGCAACCTTTTGAACTTGCCACACGTGAAGTCAGTTCAGACACTGCCAGCCTGAGTCAGGTCATTCCCCTCATCAGGCTTTTGCAGAAGAAGCTGGAGGCATTGAAGGAGGAGCTAAAAGGGAGCGATTCCGCTAGGCATGTGGGACTTGTGGATGCAGCCCTTAATTCGCTTAACAAGGATTCACGGGTGGTCAATCTGTTGAAATCAGAGCACTACATTTTGGCCACCATGCTCGATCCTAGATTTAAAACCTACCTTGGATCTCTCTTTCCGGCAGACACAAGTCTGCTGGGGTTCAAAGACCTGCTGGTGACAAAATTGTCAAGTCAAGCGGAACGCGACCTGTCAACATCTCCTCCTTCACATTCTCCCGCAACTGGGGGTGCGAGGAAAAGGCTCAGAATTCCGAGCCCACCCGCTGGCGGTGATGCAGGGCAATCTGGAGCGACTGCTGATGCTGACATCTGGTCCGGACTGAAGGACCTGACAACGATTACGGACATGTCGTCTACTGTCACTGCATATGATTCTCTCACCATTGAAAGAATGGTGGAGGATTATATGAGTGACCGCATCCAAGTAGGCACGTCAGACAGTCCGTACTTATACTGGCAGGAAAAAGAGGCAATTTGGAGGCCCTTGCACAAACTGGCTTTATTCTACCTAAGTTGCCCTCCCACAAGTGTGTACTCCGAAAGAGTGTTTAGTGCCGCCGCTCACCTTGTCAGCAATCGGCGTACGAGGTTACTTCCAGAAAATGTGGAGAAGATGATGTTCATTAAAATGAATTATAATCAATTCCTCCGTGGAGACATTGACCAGCAGCAATTGCCTCCACAAAGTACACAGGGAGCTGAGATGGTGGATTCCAGTGGGGACGAATTGATAATCTGTGAGGAGCGGGATGTACACGGTGATATATCGGAGGATGATGATGAGGTGGACATCTTGCCTCTGTAGAGCCAGTTTGTGCAAGGAGAGATTAATTGCTTCTTTTTCGGTGGGGGTCCAAACCAACCCGTCATTTCAGTCACAGTCGTGTGGCAGACCCTGTCACTGAAATGATGGGTTGGTTAAAGTGTGCATGTCCTGTTTATACAACATAAGGGTGGGTGGGAGGGCCCAAGGACAATTCCATCTTGCACCTCTTTTTTCTTTCATTTTTATTTGCGTCATGTGCTGTTTGGGGAGTGTTTTTTGGAAGGGCCATCCTGCGTGACACTGCAGTGCCACTCCTAGATGGGCCCGGTGTTTGTGTCGGCCTCTAGGGTCGCTTATCTTACTCACACAGCTACCTCATTGCGCCTCTTTTTTTCTTCTTTGCGTCATGTGCTGTTTGGGGAGTGTTTTTTGGAAGGGCCATCCTGCGTGACACTGCAGTGCCACTCCTAGATGGGCCAGGTGTTTGTGTCGGCCACTAGGGTCGCTTAGCTTACTCACACAGCTACCTCATTGCGCCTCTTTTTTTCTTTGCGTCATGTGCTGTTTGGGGAGTGTTTTTTGGAAGGGCCATCCTGCGTGACACTGCAGTGCCACTCCTAGATGGGCCCGGTGTTTGTGTCGGCCACTAGGGTCGCTTATCTTACTCACACAGCTACCTCATTGCGCCTCTTTTTTTCTTTGCGTCATGTGCTGTTTGGGGAGTGTTTTATGGAAGGGCCATCCTGCGTGACACTGCAGTGCCACTCCTAGATGGGCCCGGTGTTTGTGTCGGCCACTAGGGTCGCTTATCTTACTCACACAGCTACCTCATTGCGCCTCTTTTTTTCTTTGCGTCATGTGCTGTTTGGGGAGGGTTTTTTGGAAGGGCCATCCTGCGTGACACTGCAGTGCCACTCCTAGATGGGCCCGGTGTTTGTGTCGGCCACTAGGGTCGCTTAGCTTAGTCATCCAGCGACCTCGGTGCAAATTTTAGGACTAAAAATAATATTGTGAGGTGTGAGGTATTCAGAATAGACTGAAAATGAGTGGAAATTATGGATTTTGAGGTTAATAATACTTTGGGATCAAAATGACCCCCAAATTCTATGATTTAAGCTGTTTTTTAGTGTTTTTTGAAAAAAACACCCGAATCCAAAACACACCCGAATCCGACAAAAAAAATTCGGTGAGGTTTTGCCAAAACGCGGTCGAACCCAAAACACGGCCGCGGAACCGAACCCAAAACCAAAACACAAAACCCGAAAAATTTCAAGTGCACATCTCTAGATATAACTAGAGATGAGCGCCTGAAATTTTTCGGGTTTTGTGTTTTGGTTTTGGGTTCGGTTCCGCGGCCGTGTTTTGGGTTCGAACGCGTTTTGGCAAAACCTCACCGAATTTTTTTTGTCGGATTCGGGTGTGTTTTGGATTCGGGTGTTTTTTTCAAAAAACACTAAAAAACAGCTTAAATCATAGAATTTGGGGGTCATTTTGATCCCAAAGTATTATTAACCTCAAAAACCATAATTTACACTCATTTTCAGTCTATTCTGAATACCTCACACCTCACAATATTATTTTTAGTCCTAAAATTTGCACCGAGGTCGCTGTGTGAGTAAGATAAGCGACCCTAGTGGCCGACACAAACACCGGGCCCATCTAGGAGTGGCACTGCAGTGTCACGCAGGATGTCCCTTCCAAAAAACCCTCCCCAAACAGCACATGATGCAAAGAAAAAAAGAGGCGCAATGAGGTAGCTGTGTGAGTAAGATTAGCGACCCTAGTGGCCGACACAAACACCGGGCCCATCTAGGAGTGGCACTGCAGTGTCACGCAGGATGGCCCTTCCAAAAAACCCTCCCCAAACAGCACATGACGCAAAGAAAAAAAGAGGCGCAATGAGGTAGCTGTGTGAGTAAGATTAGCGACCCTAGTGGCCGACACAAACACCGGGCCCATCTAGGAGTGGCACTGCAGTGTCACGCAGGATGGCCCTTCCAAAAAACCCTCCCCAAACAGCACATGACGCAAAGAAAAAAAGAGGCGCAATGAGGTAGCTGTGTGAGTAAGATTAGCGACCCTAGTGGCCGACACAAACACCGGGCCCATCTAGGAGTGACACTGCAGTGTCACGCAGGATGTCCCTTCCAAAAAACCCTCCCCAAACAGCACATGACGCAAAGAAAAAAAGAGGCGCAATGAGGTAGCTGTGTGAGTAAGATTAGCGACCCTAGTGGCCGACACAAACACCGGGCCCATCTAGGAGTGGCACTGCAGTGTCACGCAGGATGTCCCTTCCAAAAAACCCTCCCCAAACAGCACATGACGCAAAGAAAAAAAGAGGCGCAATGAGGTAGCTGACTGTGTGAGTAAGATTAGCGACCCTAGTGGCCGACACAAACACCGGGCCCATCTAGGAGTGGCACTGCAGTGTCACGCAGGATGTCCCTTCCAAAAAACCCTCCCCAAACAGCACATGACGCAAAGAAAAAAAGAGGCGCAATGAGGTAGCTGTGTGAGTAAGATTAGCGACCCTAGTGGCCGACACAAACACCGGGCCCATCTAGGAGTGGCACTGCAGTGTCACGCAGGATGTCCCTTCCAAAAAACCCTCCCCAAACAGCACATGACGCAAAGAAAAAAAGAGGCGCAATGAGGTAGCTGTGTGAGTAAGATTAGCGACCCTAGTGGCCGACACAAACACCGGGCCCATCTAGGAGTGGCACTGCAGTGTCACGCAGGATGTCCCTTCCAAAAAACCCTCCCCAAACAGCACATGACGCAAAGAAAAAAAGAGGCGCAATGAGGTAGCTGACTGTGTGAGTAAGATTAGCGACCCTAGTGGCCGACACAAACACCGGGCCCATCTAGGAGTGGCACTGCAGTGTCACGCAGGATGTCCCTTCCAAAAAACCCTCCCCAAACAGCACATGACGCAAAGAAAAAAAGAGGCGCAATGAGGTAGCTGACTGTGTGAGTAAGATTAGCGACCCTAGTGGCCGACACAAACACCGGGCCCATCTAGGAGTGGCACTGCAGTGTCACGCAGGATGTCCCTTCCAAAAAACCCTCCCCAATCAGCACATGATGCAAAGAAAAAGAAAAGAAAAAAGAGGTGCAAGATGGAATTGTCCTTGGGCCCTCCCACCCACCCTTATGTTGTACAAACAAAACAGGACATGCACACTTTAACCAACCCATCATTTCAGTGACAGGGTCTGCCACACGACTGTGACTGATATGACGGGTTGGTTTGGACCCCCCCCAAAAAAGAAGCAATTAATCTCTCCTTGCACAAACTGGCTCTACAGAGGCAAGATGTCCACCTCATCTTCACCCTCCGATATATCACCGTGTACATCCCCCTCCTCACAGATTATCAATTCGTCCCCACTGGAATCCACCATCTCAGCTCCCTGTGTACTTTGTGGAGGCAATTGCTGCTGGTCAATGTCGCCGCGGAGTAATTGATTATAATTCATTTTAATGAACATCATCTTCTCCACATTTTCTGGATGTAACCTCGTACGCCGATTGCTGACAAGGTGAGCGGCGGCACTAAACACTCTTTCGGAGTACACACTTGTGGGAGGGCAACTTAGGTAGAATAAAGCCAGTTTGTGCAAGGGCCTCCAAATTGCCTCTTTTTCCTGCCAGTATAAGTACGGACTGTGTGACGTGCCTACTTGGATGCGGTCACTCATATAATCCTCCACCATTCTATCAATGTTGAGAGAATCATATGCAGTGACAGTAGACGACATGTCCGTAATCGTTGTCAGGTCCTTCAGTCCGGACCAGATGTCAGCATCAGCAGTCGCTCCAGACTGCCCTGCATCACCGCCAGCGGGTGGGCTCGGAATTCTGAGCCTTTTCCTCGCACCCCCAGTTGCGGGAGAATGTGAAGGAGGAGATGTTGACAGGTCGCGTTCCGCTTGACTTGACAATTTTGTCACCAGCAGGTCTTTCAACCCCAGCAGACCTGTGTCTGCCGGAAAGAGAGATCCAAGGTAGGCTTTAAATCTAGGATCGAGCACGGTGGCCAAAATGTAGTGCTCTGATTTCAACAGATTGACCACCCGTGAATCCTTGTTAAGCGAATTAAGGGCTGCATCCACAAGTCCCACATGCCTAGCGGAATCGCTCCCTTTTAGCTCCTTCTTCAATGCCTCCAGCTTCTTCTGCAAAAGCCTGATGAGGGGAATGACCTGACTCAGGCTGGCAGTGTCTGAACTGACTTCACGTGTGGCAAGTTCAAAGGGCATCAGAACCTTGCACAACGTTGAAATCATTCTCCACTGCACTTGAGACAGGTGCATTCCACCTACTATATCGTGCTCAATTGTATAGGCTTGAATGGCCTTTTGCTGCTCCTCCAACCTCTAAAGCATATAGAGGGTTGAATTCCACCTCGTTACCACTTCTTGCTTCAGATGATGGCAGGGCAGGTTCAGTAGTTTTTGGTGGTGCTCCAGTCTTCTGTACGTGGTGCCTGTACGCCGAAAGTGTCCCGCAATTTTTCTGGCCACCGACAGCATCTCTTGCACGCCCCGGTCGTTTTTAAAAAAATTCTGCACCACCAAATTCAAGGTATGTGCAAAACATGGGACGTGCTGGAATTTGCCCATATTTAATGCACACACAATATTGCTGGCGTTGTCCGATGCCACAAATCCACAGGAGAGTCCAATTGGGGTAAGCCATTCCGCGATGATCTTCCTCAGTTGCCGTAAGAGGTTTTCAGCTGTGTGCGTATTCTGGAAAGCGGTGATACAAAGCGTAGCCTGCCTAGGAAAGAGTTGGCGTTTGCGAGATGCTGCTACTGGTGCCGCCGCTGCTGTTCTTGCGGCGGGAGTCCATACATCTACCCAGTGGGCTGTCACAGTCATATAGTCCTGACCCTGCCCTGCTCCACTTGTCCACATGTCCGTGGTTAAGTGGACATTGGGTACAACTGCATTTTTTAGGACACTGGTGAGTCTTTTTCTGACGTCCGTGTACATTCTCGGTATCGCCTGCCTAGAGAAGTGGAACCTAGATGGTATTTGGTAACGGGGGCACACTGCCTCAATAAATTGTCTAGTTCCCTGTGAACTAACGGCGGATACCGGACGCACGTCTAACACCAACATAGTTGTCAAGGACTCAGTTATCCGCTTTGCAGTAGGATGACTGCTGTGATATTTCATCTTCCTCGCAAAGGACTGTTGAACAGTCAATTGCTTACTGGACGTAGTACAAGTGGGCTTACGACTTCCCCTCTGGGATGACCATCGACTCCCAGCGGCAACAACAGCAGCGCCAGCAGCAGTAGGCGTTACACGCAAGGATGCATCGGAGGAATCCCAGGCAGGAGAGGACTCGTCAGAATTGCCAGTGACATGGCCTGCAGGACTATTGGCATTCCTGGGGAAGGAGGAAATTGACACTGAGGGAGTTGGTGGGGTGGTTTGCGTGAGCTTGGTTACAAGAGGAAGGGATTTACTGGTCAGTGGACTGCTTCCGCTGTCACCCAAAGTTTTTGAACTTGTCACTGACTTATTATGAATGCGCTGCAGGTGACGTATAAGGGAGGATGTTCCGAGGTGGTTAACGTCCTTACCCCTACTTATTACAGCTTGACAAAGGGAACACACGGCTTGACACCTGTTGTCCGCATTTCTGGTGAAATACCTCCACACCGAAGAGCTGATTTTTTTGGTATTTTCACCTGGCATGTCAACGGCCATATTCCTCCCACGGACAACAGGTGTCTCCCCGGGTGCCTGACTTAAACAAACCACCTCACCATCAGAATCCTCCTGGTCAATTTCCTCCCCAGCGCCAGCAACACCCATATCCTCCTCATCCTGGTGTACTTCAACACTGACATCTTCAATCTGACTATCAGGAACTGGACTGCGGGTGCTCCTTCCAGCACTTGCAGGGGGCGTGCAAATGGTGGAAGGCGCATGCTCTTCACGTCCAGTGTTGGGAAGGTCAGGCATCGCAACCGACACAATTGGACTCTCCTTGTGGATTTGGGATTTCAAAGAACGCACAGTTCTTTGCGGTGCTTTTGCCAGCTTGAGTCTTTTCAGTTTTCTAGCGAGAGGCTGAGTGCTTCCATCCTCATGTGAAGCTGAACCACTAGCCATGAACATAGGCCAGGGCCTCAGCCGTTCCTTGCCACTCCGTGTGGTAAATGGCATATTGGCAAGTTTACGCTTCTCCTCCGACAATTTTATTTTAGGTTTTGGAGTCCTTTTTTTACTGATATTTGGTGTTTTGGTTTTGACATGCTCTGTACTATGCCATTGGGCATCGGCCTTGGCAGACGACGTTGCTGGCATTTCATCGTCTCGGCCATGACTAGTGGCAGCAGCTTCAGCACGAGGTGGAAGTGGATCTTGATCTTTCCCTAATTTTGGAACCTCAACATTTTTGTTCTCCATATTTTAATAGGCACAACTAAAAGGCACCTCAGGTAAACAATGGAGATGGATGGATTGGATACTAGTATACAATTATGGACGGGCTGCCGAGTGCCGACACAGAGGTAGCCACAGCCGTGAACTACCGCACTGTACTGTGTCTGCTGCTAATATATAGACTGGTTGATAAAGAGATAGTATACTCGTAACTAGTATGTATGTATAAAGAAAGAAAAAAAAACCACGGTTAGGTGGTATATACAATTATGGACGGGCTGCCGAGTGCCGACACAGAGGTAGCCACAGCCGTGAACTACCGCACTGTACTGTGTCTGCTGCTAATATATAGACTGGTTGATAAAGAGATAGTATACTCGTAACTAGTATGTATGTATAAAGAAAGAAAAAAAAAACCACGGTTAGGTGGTATATACAATTATGGACGGGCTGCCGAGTGCCGACACAGAGGTAGCCACAGCCATGAACTACCGCACTGTACTGTGTCTGCTGCTAATATAGACTGGTTGATAAAGAGATAGTATACTCGTAACTAGTATGTATGTATAAAGAAAGAAAAAAAAACCACGGTTAGGTGGTATATACAATTATGGACGGGCTGCCGAGTGCCGACACAGAGGTAGCCACAGCCGTGAACTACCGCACTGTACTGTGTCTGCTGCTAATATATAGACTGGTTGATAAAGAGATAGTATACTCGTAACTAGTATGTATGTATAAAGAAAGAAAAAAAAACCACGGTTAGGTGGTATATACAATTATGGACGGGCTGCCGAGTGCCGACACAGAGGTAGCCACAGCCGTGAACTACCGCACTGTACTGTGTCTGCTGCTAATATAGACTGGTTGATAAAGAGATAGTATACTCGTAACTAGTATGTATGTATAAAGAAAGAAAAAAAAACCACGGTTAGGTGGTATATACAATTATGGACGGGCTGCCGAGTGCCGACACAGAGGTAGCCACAGCCGTGAACTACCGCACTGTACTGTGTCTGCTGCTAATATATAGACTGGTTGATAAAGAGATAGTATACTCGTAACTAGTATGTATGTATAAAGAAAGAAAAAAAAACCACGGTTAGGTGGTATATACAATTATGGACGGGCTGCCGAGTGCCGACACAGAGGTAGCCACAGCCGTGAACTACCGCACTGTACTGTGTCTGCTGCTAATATAGACTGGTTGATAAAGAGATAGTATACTACTAATATTATATATACTGGTGGTCAGGTCACTGGTCACTAGTCACACTGGCAGTGGCACTCCTGCAGCAAAAGTGTGCACTGTTTAATTTTAATATAATATTATGTACTCCTGGCTCCTGCTATAACCTATAACTGGCACTGCAGTAGTGCTCCCCAGTCTCCCCCACAATTATAAGCTGTGTGAGCTGAGCAGTCAGACAGATATATAATATATATAGATGATGCAGCACACTGGCCTGAGCCTGAGCAGTGCACACAGTCAGATATGGTATGTGACTGACTGAGTCACTGTGTGTATCGCTTTTTTCAGGCAGAGAACGGATATATTAAATAAACTGCACTGTGTGTCTGGTGGTCACTCACTATATAATATATTATGTACTCCTTGCTCCTGCTATAACCTATAACTGGCACTGCAGTAGTGCTCCCCAGTCTCCCCCACAATTATAAGCTGTGTGAGCTGAGCAGTCAGACAGATATATATAATATTATATATATAGATGATGCTGCACACTGGCCTGAGCCTGAGCAGTGCACACAGATATGGTATGTGACTGAGTCACTGTGTGCTGTGTATCGCTTTTTTCAGGCAGAGAACGGATTATAAATAAAACTGGTGGTCACTGGTCACTATCAGCAAAACTCTGCACTGTACTGAGTAGTGAGTACTCCTAATGCTCCCCAAAATTAGTAAATCAAGTGTCTCTCTAATCTATTCTAAACGGAGAGGACGCCAGCCACGTCCTCTCCCTATCAATCTCAATGCACGTGTGAAAATGGCGGCGACGCGCGGCTCCTTATATAGAATCCGAGTCTCGCGATAGAATCCGAGCCTCGCGAGAATCCGACAGCGTCATGATGACGTTCGGGCACGCTCGGGTTAACCGAGCAAGGCGGGAAGATCCGAGTCGCTCGGACCCGTGAAAAAAAACATGAAGTTCTGGCGGGTTCGGATTCAGAGAAACCGAACCCGCTCATCTCTAGATATAACATGTGCAGAGAGAGTTAGATTTGGGTGTGGTGTGTTCAATCTGCAATCTAATTTTCAGTGTAAAAATAAAGCATTGAGTATTTACCCTGCACAGAAACAAAATAACCCACCCAAATCTAACTCTCTCTGCAAATGTTATATCCCCCCCCCCTGCAGTGCGCATGGTTTTGCCCAACTGCCTACAAAATTCCTGCTGCGATCAACTTGAAATTACCCCCACTGTGCACTCCAAAGATACATGTATACAAAAGAGGCATGGTTATGTGACACAGGGCGTGTTTGTGCATCACACTCCCATTTTTTGTCACCCCCGTAAGCATGCCCAGCATTTTCTAAGATGCTCGGCTGCCCCCAGGCACTCTCGGTGGTGTTTTGAGGGGCACTATGCTGCTAAGTAAAGCAGCACCACCATCACGTGGGGCTCTTCGGTAGGATGGTGGGACAGTGTTTGAATCTTGGATAGATGGGTTGTATTGGTTGCCAAGGGAGCCAGGGATTAGTGGCAAATAAATAAATCAGTTGGAAATGTAATACAAATATGAAATAAAGATTATATGCAGTACAGCCAATATCCTGAGGTTGCCAGCAACTCAGAGCATTGATATGAACTGGTTATTTAGATTAATGCGGTCTGTCCTCCAAAGGGGAAAACTAGTAAGATGACTAAAGCTGGACACGCCCTTGGGTGTAGCAAGGCGCATCCACTGGGAAGAGCAGTATATACTAGAGATGAGCGGGTTCGGTTTCTCGGAAACCGAACCCCCCCGAACTTCAGCCTTTTTACACGGGTCCGAGGCAGACTCGGATCTTCCCGCCTTGCTCGGCTAACCCGAGCGCACCCGAACGTCATCATCCCGCTGTCGGATTCTCGCGAGGCTCGTATTCTATCGCGAGACTCGGATTCTATATAAGGAGCCGCGCGTCGCCGCCATTTTCACACGTGCATTGAGATTGATAGGGAGAGGACGTGGCTGGCGTCCTCTCCGTTTAGACTGTAGACTAGAGAGAGAGTAGAGAGTGACACTTGATTTACTAATTTTGGGGAGCATATTAGGACGGAGTACTACTTGCTGATAGTGTGACCAGTGACCACCAGTTTAATCCGTTCTCTGCCTGAAAAAAAACGATACACAGTGTGACACAGTCACATACCATATCTGTGCTCAGCCTCAGTGTGCCCTCAGTGTGCTGCATCATCTATGTAATACTGTATATCTGACTGTGCTGAGTGCTCACTGCTCACACAGCTTAATTGTGGGGGAGACTGGGGAGCAGTTATAGCAGGAGTACATATTTTAACAGTGCACACTTTTGCTGCCAGAGTGCCACTGCCAGTGCCAGTGTGACTGACCAGTGACCACTGACCACCAGTATATTGTGATTGTCTGCCTGAAAAAGTTAAACACTCGTCGTGTGGTGTTTTTATTCTATAAACGCATTCTGCTGACAGTGTCCAGCAGGTCCGTCATTATATAATATATACCTGTCCGGCTGCAGTAGTGATATATATATATTTTTTATATCATTATCATCCAGTCTATATTAGCAGCAGACGCAGTACGGTAGTCCACGGCTGTAGCTACCTCTGTGTCGGCAGTCGCTCGTCCATCCATAATTGTATACCACCTACCCGTGGTGTTTTTTTTCTTCTATCTTCTTGATACTAGTAGCTTACTTTAGGAGTCTGCAGTGCTGAGCTGACAGTGTCCAGCAGGTCCGTAATTATATAATATATACCTGTCCGGCTGCAGTAGTGATATATATATATATTTTTTATATCATTATCATCCAGTCTATATTAGCAGCAGACGCAGTACGGTAGTCCACGGCTGTAGCTACCTCTGTGTCGGCAGTCGCTAGTCCATCCATAATTGTATACCACCTACCTGTGGTGTTTTTTTTTTTTCTATCTTCTTGATACTACTAGTAGCTTACTTTAGGAGTCTGCAGTGCTGAGCTGACAGTGTCCAGCAGGTCCGTCATTATATAATATATACCTGTCCTGCTGCAGTAGTGATATATATATATATTTTTTATATCATTATCATCCAGTCTATATTAGCAGCAGACGCAGTACGGTAGTCCACGGCTGTAGCTACCTCTGTGTCGGCAGTTGCTAGTCCATCCATAATTGTATACCACCTACCTGTGGTGTTTTTTTTTTTTCTATCTTCTTGATACTACTAGTAGCTTACTTTAGGAGTCTGCAGTGCTGAGCTGACAGTGTCCAGCAGGTCCGTCATTATATAATATATACCTGTCCTGCTGCAGTAGTGATATATATATATATTTTTTATATCATTATCATCCAGTCTATATTAGCAGCAGACGCAGTACGGTAGTCCATGGCTGTAGCTACCTCTGTGTCGGCAGTCGCTCGTCCATCCATAATTGTATACCACCTACCTGTGGTGTTTTTTTTTTTTCTATCTTCTTGATACTAGTAGCTTACTTTAGGAGTCTGCAGTGCTGAGCTGACAGTGTCCAGCAGGTCCGTCATTATATAATATATACCTGTCCGGCTGCAGTAGTGATATATATATATATATTTTTTATATCATTATCATCCAGTCTATATTAGCAGCAGACGCAGTACGGTAGTCCATGGCTGTAGCTACCTCTGTGTCGGCAGTCGCTCGTCCATCCATAATTGTATACCACCTACCCGTGGTGTTTTTTTTTTTTTCTATCTTCTTGATACTAGTAGCTTACTTTAGGAGTCTGCAGTGCTGAGCTGACAGTGTCCAGCAGGTCCGTCATTATATAATATATACCTGTCCGGCTGCAGTAGTGATATATATATATATATTTTATATCATTATCATCCTGTCTATATTAGCAGCAGACGCAGTACGGTAGTCCACGGCTGTAGCTACCTCTGTGTCGGCAGTCGCTAGTCCATCCATAATTGTATACCACCTACCTGTGGTGTTTTTTTTTTTCTATCTTCTTGATACTACTAGTAGCTTACTTTAGGAGTCTGCAGTGCTGAGCTGACAGTGTCCAGCAGGTCCGTCATTATATAATATATACCTGTCCAGCTGCAGTAGTGATATATATATATATTTTTTATATCATTATCATCCAGTCTATATTAGCAGCAGACGCAGTACGGTAGTCCACGGCTGTAGCTACCTCTGTGTCGGCAGTCGCTCGTCAATCCATAAGTATACTAGTATCCATCCATCTCCATTGTTTACCTGAGGTGCCTTTTAGTTGTGCCTATTAAAATATGGAGAACAAAAATGTTGAGGTTCCAAAAATAGGGAAAGATCAAGATCGACTTCCACCTCGTGCTGAAGCTGCTGCCACTAGTCATGGCCGAGACGATGAAATGCCAGCAACGTCGTCTGCCAGTACAGAGCATGTAAAATCCAAAACACCAAATATCAGTAAAAAAAGGACTCAAAAATCTAAAATAAAATTGTCGGAGGAGAAGCGTAAACTTGCCAATATGCCATTTACCACACGGAGTGGCAAGGAACGGCTGAGGCCCTGGCCTATGTTCATGGCTAGTGGTTCAGCTTCACATGAGGATGGAAGCACTCAGCCTCTCGCTAGAAAACTGAAAAGACTCAAGCTGGCAAAAGCACAGCAAAGAACTGTGCGTTCTTCGAAATCACAAATCCACAAGGAGAGTCCAATTGTGTCGTTTGCGATGCCTGACCTTCCCAACACTGGACGTGAAGAGCATGCGCCTTCCACCATTTGCACGCCCCCTGCAAGTGCTGGAAGGAGCACCCGCAGTCCAGTTCCTGATAGTCAGATTGAAGATGTCAGTGTTGAAGTACACCAGGATGAGGAGGATATGGGTGTTGCTGGCGCTGGGGAGGAAATTGACCAGGAGGATTCAGATGGTGAGGTGGTTTGTTTAAGTCAGGCACCCGGGGAGACACCTGTTGTCCGTGGGAGGAATAGGGCCATTGACATGCCTGGTGAAAATACCAAAAAAATCAGCTCTTCGGTGTGGAAGTATTTCAACAGAAATGCGGACAACATTTGTCAAGCCGTGTGTTGCCTTTGTCAAGCTGTAATAAGTAGGGGTAAGGACGTTAACCACCTCGGAACATCCTCCCTTATACGTCACCTGCAGCGCATTCATCATAAGTCAGTGACAAGTTCAAAAACTTTGGGCGACAGCGGAAGCAGTCCACTGACCAGTAAATCCCTTCCTCTTGTAACCAAGCTCACGCAAACCACCCCACCAACTCCCTCAGTGTCAATTTCCTCCTTCCCCAGGAATGCCAATAGTCCTGCAGGCCATGTCACTGGCAATTATGACGAGTCCTCTCCTGCCTGGGATTCCTCCGATGCATCCTTGCGTGTAACGCCTACTGCTGCTGGCGCTGCTGTTGTTGCTGCTGGGAGTCGATGGTCATCCCAGAGGGGAAGTCGTACTCGTAAGACCACTTTTACTACTTCCACCAAGCAATTTACTGTCCAACAGTCCTTTGCGAGGAAGATGAAATATCACAGCAGTCATCCTGCTGCAAAGCGGATAACTGAGGCCTTGGCATCCTGGGCGGTGAGAAACGTGGTTCCGGTATCCATCATTACTGCAGAGGCAACTAGAGACTTGTTGGAGGTACTGTGTCCCCGGTACCAAATACCATCTAGGTTCCATTTCTCTAGGCAGGCGATACCGAAAATGTACACAGACCTCAGAAAAAGACTCACCAGTGTCCTAAAAAATGCAGTTGTACCCAATGTCCACTTAACCACGGACATGTGGACAAGTGGAGCAGGGAAGGCTCAGGACTATATGACTGTGACAGCCCACTGGGTAGATGTATGGACTCCCGCCGCAAGAACAGCAGCGGCGGCACCAGTAGCAGCATCTCGCAAACGCCAACTCTTTCCTAGGCAGGCTACGCTTTGTATCACCGCTTTCCAGAATACGCACACAGCTAAAAACCTCTTACGGCAACTGAGGAAGATCATCGCAGAATGGCTTACCCCAATTGGACTCTCCTGTGGATTTGTGGCATCGGACAACGCCAGCAATATTGTGTGTGCATTAAATATGGGCAAATTCCAGCACGTCCCATGTTTTGCACATACCTTGAATTTGGTGGTGCAGAATTATTTAAAAAACGAGAGGGGCGTGCAAGAGATGCTGTCGGTGGCCAGAAGAATTGCGGGACACTTTCGGCGTACAGGCACCACGTACAGAAGACTGGAGCACCACCAAAAACCCCTGAACCTGCCCTGCCATCATCTGAAGCAAGAAGTGGTAACGAGGTGGAATTCAACCCTCTATATGCTTCAGAGGTTGGAGGAGCAGCAAAAGGCCTGTCAGGAATCGACTCACCAAGCTGACATCTGTCCGCCGCTGCGGACTCCGTCCTGGGTCCCTGCGTTCATCTGTCATCCGCGTCTCTGCCATCAGACGCCATCCTGGGCCTGGGAGCGCTCCTGTGATAGCGGGCGTGTAGCACGCCGCGTTCCCGCTAGGCCGCGGCATGGGCGCCGCCATGACAGCCTCCAGCAGTCAGCATACGGCGGCCAATCCGGTGCTTGGCCGCACCCACTTTTCCTCACTCCACCAATGACTGTTTAACAAGGGGTATATATGAAGCTGCAGGATCAGTCTGCAGGCATCCTGAACTTTGTGTCACTCCTGCGACTCATGTGTAAGGATCTGGTTCCTGTTTCCTCCGTGTACCTGGATACCTACCTGCTGTTCCGTGTTCCTGGCTTTCTACCTGAGACTTTGTACTCCTGGTTACTTTTCACAGCTCCGTGGAACTTCAAGCCCCAGCAATACCTGCATCCATCTACAGGCTTCACACTCATCACCATCTCTGTGTGCTTCAGCCTAGCAGTAGAGACTGACTCCAGGTGTGTTCCATCTCCCCACCTGTGATGCAGCTTGCTCGCTGCCAGTGCCTCATCACCTGCACTGTGGACATAGTCAGACTCCTGCCTCTGCTACCAGGTTTGCCATACAACACCATCTCTGCTGGTTCCATGTTTTAATCTGCTCTGGTTTCCATACCAGAATATTCTCTGCCAAATTATCACTCATCTGTTATCATCACTACCGGTTATTATTTCATCAGTCACCATTCATTCTGTTACCATAGACTCTCAGCTATTACGCTGTACAATTGACATTTGCATTTCTACTGTTATTTTCTGCTGCCGTTTGTGAATCATCTGTATAATAAATATCATTGCGCTCATGCGCAGAAACATAATCCAGCCTCCTCGTTTTCTCCCATCCACCTCCACTGACCCACTAGCACCCCCTCCGGGGACACAGACAAAACCAAGTCTGACAGTAAGTTCAGGATCGATGGACTCGGATGGTGGACGGAGTGTGGGGTCAGAGGCCTTGCAAAATCTGGTCTCCCGTCTGGATGGTCAAGAGGCTGCGCAGCAGCAGATGTTCCAGTTCCTGCAAGGGATGTCCTCCCGGATAGATACACTACAGCAATCCCTGCCTAGTGTACACACTTCTACAGTTCCTGTTACTCCAGCACCTGCCAGTACTGTGAGTTCCTCTATGCCGGCTGCATCAGCTCCAGTGTCACGTCTGCACCTGCCCGTGCCAAGCAAGTATGATGGCAGCCCAAAGTTATGTCGCGGGTTTCTCAACCAATGTGAAATCCAGTTTGAATTGTTGTCACATAATTTCCCCACGTCAAGATCCAAGGTTGCCTACATCATCTCTCTACTTTCTGGATCTGCTTTGAGTTGGGTGTCTCCTCTGTGGGAACGTGCCGACCCTCTGATTAACAACTATACAGAATTCGTGTCAACCTTCAGACGGATCTTTGACGAGCCTGGTCGTGCAACATCAGCTTCTGCAGACCTAATCCAACTTCGTCAAGGTACCCGTAGTATGGGACAATATGTCATCCAGTTCCAGACGTTGGCCGCAGAGATTCAGTGGAACAATCAAGCCCTGGTAGCAGCTTTCTGGCATGGACTCTCTGATCGGATCAAGGACGAACTGGCAACCCGCGATCTTCCTGTACAATTGTCTGATTTAATTTCCCTGTGCATCAAGTTGGACTCTCGCATCCGCGAACGCAACAATGAACGTGCTCGGAGTGAGCCACGCAGATCAAGGATGATACCTTCCGTACAGTTCCAGTCTCCACCTTCTGATGAGCCTATGCAAATAAATAGGTCCCGCCTAACTCCTGAGGAGCGGTCAAGAAGACTTCGTGAGAGACTTTGTCTTTATTGTGCGGCTGCAGGTCACCAGATTAATTCCTGCACAGTGCGTTCGGGAAACGCCAGATCCTGACTTGTAAAGGAGGAGTCAAGTTGGGATCTTCTAGACAAGCTCCTTCTAATCAAGACCTTATCCTTCCTGTGACTTTAGAGACTTCAGTTGGGCTTCAGTCTGCATCAGCATTAGTGGACTGTGGAGCCGCAGGAAATTTCATCACCCAAGCTGCGGTAAATAAATTTTGCTTGCCTGTATGTGAACTTTCTTACCCAGTCTACATTACCGCCGTGGATGGTAGCCGAATCTCCAAGGGGAATATTTCTCACCAAACTGCACCAGTGGTTTTGGGAGTGGGGTTCCTACACTCAGAATTAATAAAGTTCTTAGTCATTCCTCAAGCCACCCAGGAGATCGTTTTGGGCATGCCCTGGCTCCAGCTACACAATCCACAGTTTGACTGGTCAACGTTACAACTTACTTCATGGGGTTCACATTGCCATCAGTCCTGTTTAGCCCAAGTTTGTCCAATCAAGTCTACTGAAGTAAAAACCCAGTCAAGTCTTCCTGCGGCTTATCAAGATTTCTCTGATGTCTTCAGTGAAAAGGCCGCGGATGTCCTGCCGCCCCATAGAGAATGGGATTGTCCCATCGATCTCCTTCCTGGCAAGAAGCCACCTAGGGGGCGTACCTACCCGTTATCTGTTCCCGAAACTGAAGCGATGAGCGACTACATCCGGGAGAATTTACAGAAGGGATTCATCCGTCCTTCATCATCACCCGCTGGTGCAGGCTTCTTCTTTGTTAAAAAGAAGGATGGAGGACTGCGTCCATGCATTGACTACCGGGGTCTCAATGACATTACCATTAAAAATAGTTATCCATTACCACTCATTACCGAATTATTTGACAGAGTTAAAGGAGCCCGCATCTTCACCAAGCTAGATCTCCGCGGTGCCTACAACCTCATCAGAATCCGGAGTGGTGACGAATGGAAGACAGCTTTTAACACTCGAGATGGTCATTACGAGTACCTGGTAATGCCATTCGGGTTGAGTAATGCCCCAGCAGTGTTCCAACACTTTGTGAACGAAATCTTCCGTGACGTTCTGTATAAATACCTCGTTGTTTATCTGGATGATATCCTCATCTTCTCTCAAGATCTTCCCTCTCATCGTCTACAAGTCCGTGAAGTCCTCCGACGTCTTCGTGAGAACCGGCTCTACGGTAAACTATCCAAGTGTACCTTTGAAGTTTCCTCTATACCCTTCCTGGGTTATATAATTTCCGGATCGGATCTCCAGATGGACCCGACAAAGTTGGAAGCCATTGCCAATTGGTCCATTCCAAATTCTCTCAAGTCTATTCAGCGGTTCCTGGGATTTGCCAACTACTATAGGAAATTTATTCGGGGATTCTCCACTCTCATCGCTCCTATTACCAACTTAACTCGGAAAGGGGCAGACCATTCCAACTGGTCAGAAGAGGCTTTAGCGGCCTTCCAGAAGATCAAGCTGGCCTTTATGTCTGCTCCAGTTCTGTCCCAGCCAGATGTAAACAGACCGTTCGAGTTGGAGGTGGATGCCTCTACAGTTGGAGTTGTTCTCTCCCAGAAGGGAACCGATGGGAAAATCCACCCCTGTGGATTTTATTCTCGTAAATTCCTCCCTGCAGAAGCTAACTACTCCGTTGGAGATCAAGAACTACTGGCGATTAAGCTGGCCCTCGAGGAATGGAGGTATCTCCTGGAAGGGGCCAAACATCCGTTCAACATCTACACGGATCATAAAAATCTGCTATATTTAAAGGCAGCCCAGTGCCTTAATCCTCGCCAGTCCAGGTGGGCTATGTTTTTCTCACGTTTTAACTTTAAGCTTCATTTCCGCCCAGGTTCGCAGAATGTTAAAGCTGACGCCTTATCCCGATCTATGGAATCCGAAGAGGAAACGCCTGACTCAGTTCCACATTCCATCCTGAGTCCAGTGGTATTTGCTGCATCTCAAGTCTCCCCAGCTCCTCCTCCTGGTAAGACTTTTGTTTCCCCAGAACTCCGTCCCAAGTTGCTGTCTTGGGCCCATCAATCCAAGTTCACTGGTCATCCCGGTGTCCTGAAAACCTTCAAGTTCCTCTCTGAGACATACTGGTGGCCAAAGATGAAAGCTGACATCAAGGATTTCGTAGCATCCTGTCCTAAGTGTGTGCAGCACAAGACTCCTCGTCAGTCTCCAGCAGGTCAGTTACAACTATTGTCTATTCCTAGTCGCCCTTGGTCACACCTGTCCATGGACTTTATCTCCGACCTTCCTCCTTCTCAAGGATACAATACCATCTGGGTTGTAGTGGACAGATTTACCAAGATGGCCCATTTTGTTCCTCTTCAGGGTCTCCCTTCTGCCCCAAAACTCGCCCAAATCTTCCTACGGGAGATTTTCCGCTTACATGGTCTACCCTCAGAAATAATATCCGACCGAGGTGTACAGTTTGTAGCGAGGTTTTGGAGGGCTCTCTGTTCTGCCATGCAGGTTAAACTGAAGTTCTCGTCATCTTACCACCCTCAGACGAATGGGCAGACAGAGAGGGTAAATCAAGAACTAGAGACATTTTTAAGATTGTATGTTTCATCTTCTCAGGATGACTGGTTTGATCTGCTCCCATGGGCCGAGTTTGCCCACAACTTCCGCTACCACACTGCTACTGAGACAACTCCATTCTTTGCAGTATATGGGCAACATCCTCGTGTTCCAGACTTCCAAGAACTCCCTCACATGGATGTTCCTGCCGCCACTACTGCTCTGAGTCAGTTTTCTTCAATCTGGAGGAAGATTCACATTTCTCTCAAAAAGGCCTCCAGCCGGTATAAATACTTTGCTGATCGCAAAAGACGCGCAGTTCCTAGCCTGAAACCTGGGGACAAGGTTTGGCTGTCTACCCGGAACCTCCGTCTTAGGGTCCCGTCTATGAAATTTGCACCACGTTTCATTGGCCCCTTCCCTGTCGAAAGAGTCATCAACCCTGTGGCCTACAAGCTGAAGTTACCACCTTCTCTGCGAATACCTAATGCTTTTCATGTTTCTCTCCTCAGACCTTTAGTCCTGAATCAGTTCCAAAGAGCTCTTCCAGTTGGCCCCAAAGTTCGAACTCAGCGGGGCGTGGAGTTCGAGATTGGCAAGATTCTGGATTCCCGTTGCCGGTATGGACGTCTTCAATACCTTGTCGATTGGTCCGGTTATGGCCCAGAGGAGAGAAGTTGGGTAAATTCGTTGGATGTCCATGCTCCAAGGTTGGTCCGTGTCTTCCATAACACTCATCCTTCCAAGCCACGTGGGTGTTCGGTGCCCACCCTTAAAGGGGGGGGTACTGTCAGGAATCGACTCACCAAGCTGACATCTGTCCGCCGCTGCGGACTCCGTCCTGGGTCCCTGCGTTCATCTGTCATCCGCGTCTCTGCCATCAGACGCCATCCTGGGCCTGGGAGCGCTCCTGTGATAGCGGGCGTGTAGCACGCCGCGTTCCCGCTAGGCCGCGGCATGGGCGCCGCCATGACAGCCTCCAGCAGTCAGCATACGGCGGCCAATCCGGTGCTTGGCCGCACCCACTTTTCCTCACTCCACCAATGACTGTTTAACAAGGGGTATATATGAAGCTGCAGGATCAGTCTGCAGGCATCCTGAACTTTGTGTCACTCCTGCGACTCATGTGTAAGGATCTGGTTCCTGTTTCCTCCGTGTACCTGGATACCTACCTGCTGTTCCGTGTTCCTGGCTTTCTACCTGAGACTTTGTACTCCTGGTTACTTTTCACAGCTCCGTGGAACTTCAAGCCCCAGCAATACCTGCATCCATCTACAGGCTTCACACTCATCACCATCTCTGTGTGCTTCAGCCTAGCAGTAGAGACTGACTCCAGGTGTGTTCCATCTCCCCACCTGTGATGCAGCTTGCTCGCTGCCAGTGCCTCATCACCTGCACTGTGGACATAGTCAGACTCCTGCCTCTGCTACCAGGTTTGCCATACAACACCATCTCTGCTGGTTCCATGTTTTAATCTGCTCTGGTTTCCATACCAGAATATTCTCTGCCAAATTATCACTCATCTGTTATCATCACTACCGGTTATTATTTCATCAGTCACCATTCATTCTGTTACCATAGACTCTCAGCTATTACGCTGTACAATTGACATTTGCATTTCTACTGTTATTTTCTGCTGCCGTTTGTGAATCATCTGTATAATAAATATCATTGCGCTCATGCGCAGAAACATAATCCAGCCTCCTCGTTTTCTCCCATCCACCTCCACTGACCCACTAGCGCCCCCTCCGGGGACACAGACAAAACCAAGTCTGACAAGGCCATTCAAGCCTATACAACTGAGCACGATATAGGAGGTGGAATGCACCTGTCTCAAGCGCAGTGGAGAATGATTTCAACGTTGTGCAAGGTTCTGCAACCTTTTGAACTTGCCACACGTGAAGTCAGTTCAGACACTGCCAGCCTGAGTCAGGTCATTCCCCTCATCAGGCTTTTGCAGAAGAAGCTGGAGACATTGAAGGAGGAGCTAACACAGAGCGATTCCGCTAGGCATGTGGGACTTGTGGATGGAGCCCTTAATTCGCTTAACAAGGATTCACGGGTGGTCAATCTGTTGAAATCAGAGCACTACATTTTGGCCACCGTGCTCGATCCTAGATTTAAAACCTACCTTGGATCTCTCTTTCCGGCAGACACAAGTCTGCTGGGGTTCAAAGAACTGCTGGTGACAAAATTGTCAAGTCAAGCGGAACGCGACCTGTCAACATCTCCTCCTTCACATTCTCCCGCAACTGGGGGTGCGAGGAAAAGGCTCAGAATTCCGAGCCCACCCGCTGGCAGTGATGCAGGGCAGTCTGGAGCGACTGCTGATGCTGACATCTGGTCCGGACTGAAGGACCTGACAACGATTACGGACATGTCGTCTACTGTCACTGCATATGATTCTCTCCCCATTGAAAGAATGGTGGAGGATTATATGAGTGACCGCATCCAAGTAGGCACGTCAGACAGTCCGTACTTATACTGGCAGGAAAAAGAGGCAATTTGGAGGCCCTTGCACAAACTGGCTTTATTCTACCTAAGTTGCCCTCCCACAAGTGTGTACTCCGAAAGAGTGTTTAGTGCCGCCGCTCACCTTGTCAGCAATCGGCGTACGAGGTTACATCCAGAAAATGTGGAGAAGATGATGTTCATTAAAATGAATTATAATCAATTCCTCCGTGGAGATATTGACCAGCAGCAATTGCCTCCACAAAGTAGTACACAGGGAGCTGAGATGGTGGATTCCAGTGGGGACGAATTGATAATCTGTGAGGAGGAGGATGTACACGGTGATATATCGGAGGCTGATGATGAGGTGGACATCTTGCCTCTGTAGAGCCAGTTTGTGCAAGGAGAGATTAATTGCTTCTTTTTTGGTGGGGGTCCAAACCAACCCGTCATTTCAGTCACAGTCGTGTGGCAGACCCTGTCACTGAAATGATGGGTTGGTTAAAGTGTGCATGTCCTGTTTATACAACATAAGGGTGGGTGGGAGGGCCCAAGGACAATTCCATCTTGCACCTCTTTTTTCTTTCATTTTTATTTGCGTCATGTGCTGTTTGGGGGGTGTTTTTTGGAAGGGCCATCCTGCGTGACACTGCAGTGACACTCCTAGATGAGCCAGGTGTTTGTGTCGGCCACTAGGGTCGCTTAGCTTACTCACACAGCTACCTCATTGCGCCTCTTTTTTTCTTTGCGTCATGTGCTGTTTGGGGAGTGTTTTTTGGAAGGGCCATCCTGCGTGACACTGCAGTGCCACTCCTAGATGGGCCAGGTGTTTGTGTCGGCCACTTGGGTCGCTTAGCTTAGCCATCCAGCGACCTCGGTGCAAATTTTAGGACTAAAAATAATATTGTGAGGTGTGAGGTGTTCAGAATAGACTGAAAATGAGTGGAAATTATGGTTATTGAGGTTAATAATACTTTGGGATCAAAATGACCCCCAAATTCTATGATTTAAGCTGTTTTTTAGGGTTTTTTGAAAAAAACACCCGAATCCAAAACACACCCGAATCCGACAAAAAAAAATCGGTGAGGTTTTGCCAAAACGCGTTCGAACCCAAAACACGGCCGCGGAACCGAACCCAAAACCAAAACACAAAACCCGAAAAATTTCCGGTGCTCATCACTAGTATATACCCTTTTGGCAAAGTAGGTACTCCTTTCTGGCGTGTGGCAACATTTTCTAATTTATATCTCACCTAATGCAAATTTGACTCTACACGGGTTCAGTATGTTTAGCCGGCAACCCGATCTTGAAACACCAACAGGGGCAAGGTAAGTACGTTAACCTCTCTACCCTACCCCCTCCCTTCCCGCAGCCTAACCCTAGCCTCCCCCACAGTGGCTAACCCTAACCTCACCCCTTAGTGCCTGACCCTAACTTCCCCCCGGTGGTGACTAAACCTAACTCCCAGATCCCCGCAGCCTAAACCTAACCCTTCCCCCCTAGTGCCTAAACCTAACCTCCCCCCAGTGTTGCCTAACCCCTCTCCCCGCAGCCTAACCCTAACCCCCCCCCCCGGTGTTGCCTACTCCTGACCTCCCCCTCCTGGCCCTAACCAAAACCCAGCCACTATACTTACATTTGGGATGCCAGCTGTCAGGATGTCAGCTGTCGGGGTTCTGGCGTCGGTCTCCTGACCCAGTTGGGATTCCGGAGTCAGCATTCTGACAGGTGCCGGGATCCCGACAGCTGGTATCTTAACCACATCCCCTGCACACATGACACATCTCTTTATACATAATTATTGAAGAAGGGGAAGAGGATGAGTACAGTAAGGAATGTAGCCTGTCCTTGGGCCACAACCACTAGTAGCTATGCTGCTGTCAGTGCTATAAAGCTAAACTGTCAGAGAACCACTTACACCCAGAGGTTAAAGTGAGCCAGAATGGGGCAGAACTGCGCTCACCTAACCCAGAATGTGAGCCTGGAGCAGCATGGGGATGCCGGGCGCCAGCTGTGGTTCTGTTACCAGCGGGCGCTGGCACCTTCCCCTCAGCGGCAGCCGGAGCTCACTCCTGAGCTCCGGCTTCCAGCTGTGCAGCGCTATGGGAGAGACGTAATGACATCTCTTCCATAGATCCGAGGAGCGGGCGCCAAGCGGAAGTCAGCGGTCCGGAAGCAGGAGCGGGGCTGGTGAGTATTGTGGTTTTTTTTTTTGTTTGTTTGTTTTTTGCGTGTGCAGCACGATACTAGGGGGCATCTATACTGGGGGCAACAGTACTGGGGGTAGCTTCTACTGGGGGCAGCTTCTACTAGGGGCATCTATACTGGGGAATTACTGGGGGTATAACTACAGGGGCCAACTGTATTGGGGGCAACTTCTACTGGGTCATCTATACTGGGGTATAACTACTGTGGTCAACTGTACTGCGGGCAGCATCTACTAGGGGGCAGCTTTTACTGGGGGCATCTATACTGGGGCAGCTTCTACTGGGGGCATCTGTACTTGGGGCATTTATACAGGGGCATAACTACAGGGGGCAACTGTACTGGGGGCAGCTTCTACTAAGGGTCATCTATACTGGGGCATAACTACGTGGGCATCTATACTGGCGGAATCTGTACTGGGGGCATAACTACAGGGGCATCTGTACTGGGGCAGCTTCTACTGGGGGCATCTGTACTGGGGGCATAACTACAAGGGGCATCTGTAATGGGGGCATCTGTACTGAGGGCAGCTCTACAGGGGGCAGCTGTACTCTGTACTGGGGGCATCTGTACTGGGCATAACTACAGGGGGCATAACTACAGGGGGCATCTCTACAGGGGGCATCTCTACAGAGGGCATATCTACTAGGGGCATATCTACTGGGGGCACTACTAATGAGGGCATTGCATAGGGGGCACTTAATAAGGGGCATCACTCCTGGGTACATAAGGGGCACTACTACTGGGGGCACCAATACTATGGGCTTTACATAAGGGGCACTACAACTGTGGGCACTACCAATACAGTGGCATTGCATAAGGGGCACTACTAATGAGGGCATTGTATAAGGCAGAGGTTCTCAAACTAGGTCCTCGGGGGGACACACAGTGCATGTTTTGCAGGTAACCCAGCAGGTGCACAGGTGTATTAATTACTCACTGACACATTTTAAAAGGTCCACAGGTGGAGCTAATTATTTCACTTGCGATTCTGTGAGGAGACCTGCAAAACATGCACTGTGTGTGCCCCCGAGGACCGAGTTTGAGAACCTCTGGTATAAGGGATGCTACTGCTGTGGTCATCTTGGGTGACCATGCCCCTTTTTTGCAGTGCACCTACAGCACGCACAATGCCTTTAGGGCTGGGGTGGGTGGGGGTTGAGTTCCACCACCTCTCCAGGACCATTTTAAGCACTGCTTACACCTAGTCATGGGAAACCTCTCATTTTATCTGCAGCCTGTGTGCTGCAAGATCCGAATGCTATAAATTAATTATATACTCTTCACTCACAGACAATATTAAGGTATATATTTTTAAATCAGTATTTGCCTTGCAACACTTGCCCCAAGGCATCCTGCGGTGTTTGCATGAGGTTTCTCTGCAGTGCTTACTTAACTGTAATTGAACTGGGAACATGAAGTCATAATTTACTGCCTGCAGTCAAATGTCATTTCGTCTGTCACTGTTCTCTTGCCACACACGCAGCTCTGCTCTGGCACTGTGTCTGACAGTAAACTGCATGATCCCTGATTCAATTCAAGATTTCCCCTAGGTCTGT
The DNA here is from genome assembly GCF_028390025.1 of Pseudophryne corroboree. Taxonomy (NCBI): domain Eukaryota; kingdom Metazoa; phylum Chordata; class Amphibia; order Anura; family Myobatrachidae; genus Pseudophryne; species Pseudophryne corroboree. The sequence goes on along the minus strand of NC_086453.1, from coordinate 91,893,608 downwards.
TTTAGGAAATGTTACACAATGGGTTAACATAAAGGGGAAGCATCGGATTGTATTCGTTTTTGTTATACTGTAATCATCAAAGGTATATATCCGGTCTCTTGAGATTACATATGATACTTGAGTGGAATTATTAGATACGGATTGCATTTCCTATGTCTTTCTGAGAGGTCGGAGATTGGAAATACATCCTCTCATGTGTTTGATGCAGCTACAATTTCTGCTCTGCATTGTAAAAACATTAGGAATCACTCCAAAGCCACTCCACATCTCTGCTGTATACAGAGCATTCTGGGTCGGCACCACCTGCCCCTGGTGCACATGACGTCACAGCATTACATTGCCTGTGCCACTTTGGGTAGGAGGGTGGATTTCCAGGTAACTCTGCAAGCTTTAAAAGGGTACCAGCGGGCAGTGAGCGTGCCACTTCCTGGCCATCACCAGTCACACACCCGTTGTTGCTCCCCTGGCTGTATAACACTTACGGTACATGAGCTGCTCATAGGAACACTCATCCATTTTCAACAAACAAAGGGTAACCTGCAAATGTAATTCAGACATAGTCTATGGTGGTCATTCCGAGTTGTTCACTCGCTAGCAGTTTTTAGCAGCCATGCAAACGCATTGTTGCCGCCCACTGGGGAGTGTATTTTCGATTTGCAGAAGTGCGAACGCTTGTGCAGCAGAGCGCCTGCAAACACATTTTATACAAAACAAGACCAGCCCTGTAGTTACTCTTCATGTGTGTTGATTCTAATGACGGAGGGATGGCTTTTGACGTCACACACCCGCCCAGCGAACACCCAGCCATGCCTGCGTTTTATCTGCCACGCCTGCGTTTTTCTAAGCACTCCCTGAAAACTGTCAGTTGACAACCAGAAATGCCCACTTCATGTCAATCTTTCTGCGTTCGGCCGTGCGACTGGAATGTTCGTTACACTCTGTGCAAACCCACGATGCTTATTGTACCCATACGATGTGCCTGCGCATTGCGGTGCATACGCATGCGCCGAAATGCCGATTTTTAGCCTGATCGCTGCGCTGCGAACAACGGCAGCTAGCGATCAACTCGGAATGACCCCCTGTTTATCAAGTGATTTCGATCTTTAAAATGTGGCTGTTTGAGTCAAGTATTGCCCCTACAGTACTTAGGAATATTGTAAAAGAGTTTTTGCTATAGACCCTGGTCTCCATTTACATTGCAGCAGTACAGAACAGTCTTGACAACTTACAGTGGCCTGGCTAGTCACCCTAACCCCAACACATACATTCCCTCCTGCCAATGTCACTGAGGAATGTGACCATGCCCAGCTGCCGGGTTCTACATGTTGGGGTACCACAGGATGAGTAACATCATTATTACCATGACTGCAGGATGAATTGTTGCATAATGTACAGCAGAGGAAGACACAGGACTTTATTGGCTAAGAACAAAACTGCAATTACTGTACCCCTGTCATAAATCTGGATATGGTTCAATAGATCTACAATAAAAAGATAGACTGTCAGTAAGGTCAACACCAAATGGTCAATACTCAATATGCAAAAGGTCAACAGAGTCAAAAGGCCAACGGGGCCAAATTGTCAACATGGAAAAGGTAGACAGTAGAAAAGGTCGACAGGTACAAAAGGTTGACATGAAAATGGTTGACACAAGTATTATTTTGTGTCATTTTGCATGCTTCACCATGTGACGCCAATGAGTGGAAACGTGTAGTGTTGCGGGCTCACTTTGCTCGCCACGCTTTGGACAAGGTGCCTCGCTCCGATACCTCTGCGTTCGGCACATGTTAATATTCCCAATCGCAATCCACGTGGATTGTAAATAATTAAAAATTGTAAAACTTGTGTCGACCATATTTGTCGATCATTGTCATGTCGACATTTTGAACTTGTCGACCTTTTGTACCTGTCAACCTTAAGCACTGTCTACCTTTTACCAGTCAACACTTTGACTCTATCAATCTTTGCATGTTGACCATTTAGGGTTGACCTATTGACTGTCTATCATTTTACTGTAGATCTATCAACCAGATACCCAAAATTCCATGCTTGTGGGTTAGGCTGTTGGTAGCTTCCATGCTGCCTCTGAGCATTATTCGGGCGGTGCTAGTGAGAACATCTGCCTATTCACCATACAAAGTAAAGAATCTATAAACACCTGCGATTGGTGCTGGAAGAGGTGGATTTTGGGGTGCAAGCAATATTTCAGTGGGGACATATAAATACTAGGGGGGGTTAGTTCCATAATGGTTACTTATGGACACTGGTACTGTAGGTGGGGGTTAATGCCACTGGGTTATCTATTAACACTAGGGGATGGGTGGCAATACCACTAGTGGTCCTACTGCCACTACTGGATGCGGACTAATGTTACAATGGGGAGTGTTAAACGCAGCTAGGCACATATATTTTCCACTAACATAGTTAAATACATTTTTAGAAAGATGTTCTTGACTGTACTTTCCCGGATGTTCTAGAGCGACTATTTTTTATAATGTTGTTGTTAAAAATAATTATCAGTTAAGTGGTAAATACACAATACAGATCCAAATAGCACCCCAGCATACTACTCCTGCACCCCAGTTTATTTGCATTACTATATGTGGTAGAGTACACTACTAGTATATACTGCAGTTATGTTTGTTAAAAATGTTGTTTTGTGTTTTGAACAAATCCATGTTGTTTCTACCTACCTTTCTACTGTAAGTATCCAACTAACAGAATATCAAGTGAATGGTGTCTACTGCTATATCTTGAGTCAGGCCCAGATTTATCAAGTCATGGAGAGTGATAAATTGCATGGTGATAAAGTACCAACCAATCCAGAGAGGAGACTTGAAAAGTAGGTAAGTATGGTCTCAGGCCACGTAAAAAGCATGGGTAAATGCTCATGCTTATACAGGTTGAGTATCCCATATCTAAATATTCCGAAATACGGAATATTCCGAAATACAGACTTTTTTGAATGAGAGTGAGATAGTGAAACCTTTGTTTTCTGATGGCTCAATGTACACAAACTTTGTTTAATACACAAAGTTATTAAAAATATTGTATTAAATGACCCTCAGGCTGTGTGTATAAGGTGTATATGAAACATAAATGAATTGTGTGAATGTACACACACTTTGTTTAATGCACAAAGTTACAAAAAATATTGGCTAAAATTACCTTCAGGCTGTGTGTATAAGGTGTATATGTAACATAAATGTATTCTGTGCTTAGATTTAGGTCCCATCACAATGATATCTCATTATGGTATGCAATTATTCCAAAATACGGAAAAATCCCATATCCAAAATACCTCTGGTCCCAAGCATTTTGAATAAGGGATACTCAACCTGTATTTATAGACTAGAAGTACTTCGGAGGGTTCAGAAAGAAAGGACTATGGGGCAGATTTAACAATGATATTCACAACTAGGGATATTAACGTTATCACTTGTTACAACAGTTAAATGGTGCTCCAGCCAATCAGCTCCTATCATTTATCAAACATATGACAGTTAGTAGCTGATTAGCTGGAGCACTATTTATCATTCGTAATGAGTGATAACAAGAATATCACTTGTTAAAGCTGCTCCTATGCAGGGCCAGATTAACAATGGGGTGGATGGAGCTGCAGCTCCAGGTCTCCACATAAAAATAGGTCCACCATAATAGCAGCATGATGACGACCAGTAACCCAGCTGGCCACACAGTCAGCCATAAATCATAACTATTAAAATTGTTTTTCTAGTTTTCTCAGTAATGTATGCAATTTTAGTATTTTTATGTACTTAGGGAAACAGTGGAGATGACAGTTTAGGGGTGTATGCACTCATGCATTCTCTGGTCCCACCCACACCCGCACTGATCACAGCTCCTCCATATCTCACAGTAGGTCCTTGAACATTTTCAGCTCTAGGCCCATGTGGCCCTTAATCCGGCTCTGCCCCTATGTCATGAGTTGCTCAGCTTAAAATGTATCGTAATGTGGGGATCTATCATTATCAAACGTATTATCGCTTTTTCTCTGACGTCCTAAGTGGATGCTGGGGACTCCGTCAGGACCATGGGGAATAGCGGCTCCGCAGGAGACAGGGCACAAAAGTAAAAGCTTTAGGATCAGGTGGTGTGCACTGGCTCCTCCCCCTATGACCCTCCTCCAAGCCTCAGTTAGGTTTTTGTGCCCGGCCGAGAAGGGTGCAATCTAGGTGGCTCTCCTAAAGAGCTGCTTAGAGTAAAAGTTTTGTTAGGTTTTTTATTTTCAGTGAGTCCTGCTGGCAACAGGCTCACTGCATCGAGGGACTTAGGGGAGAGAAGTGAACTCACCTGCGTGCAGGATGGATTGGCTTCTTAGGCTACTGGACACTAGCTCCAGAGGGACGATCACAGGTACAGCCTGGATGGGTCACCGGAGCCGCGCCGCCGACCCCCTTGCAGATGCTGAAGAGAGAAGAGGTCCAGAAATCGGCGGCTGAAGACTTCTCAGTCTTCATGAGGTAGCGCACAGCACTGCAGCTGTGCGCCATTGCTCTCAGCACACTTCACACCAACGGTCACTGAGGGTGCAGGGCGCTTGGGGGGGCGCCCTGGGCAGCAATGAAAGTACCTATGCTGGCTAAAAATACATCACATATAGCCCCTGGGGCTATATGGATGTATTTAACCCCTGCCAGGTTGTCAGAAAAACGGGAGAAGAAGCCCGCCAAAAAGGGGGCGGGGCCTATTCTCCTCAGCACACAGCGCCATTTTCCTACACAGCTCCGCTGCTAGGAAGGCTCCCAGGCTCTCCCCTGCACTGCACTACAGAAACAGGGTTAAAACAGAGAGGGGGGGCACTTATTTGGCGATATTATTATATATTAAGATGCTATAAGGGAAAACACTTATATAAGGTTGTCCCTGTATAACAGTGATTTTCAACCATTTTTTAGTCACGGCACACCGAATAATATTTTAAAATTCCCAGGGCACACCATCATTTCCCCGCAGAAAAAAAAAACAAAAAACACACATTGGCCCTCACAGTAAAGAAAAATCCACACATACATTGGCCTACACAGTTGCTCCCCACATAAATCATGTTGCTCACACATAAATCAATCACATTTCTCCCCACATAAATCGTATTGCTCCCCACATTAATTATTCACATTGTTCCCCCCATAAATCCATATATATCCTTATTCTCCCCACATAAATCTTATTGTTCCCCACAGGAGAAATAAAATAACAAATATTAGCCCCTACCGGTCAGCTGTCCTCCTCCCTGTCCCTCGGTTGCGGGCATTCATAGTGGAGTGCTGCAAATACTGAGCAGGGGGCGGTTGGGCAGGTGTGGATGTGGGTTGGCAAGGAAAGCTGTGTATGCAGGCGGGAACTGGAAGATGTGTAAGCAGGCAAGTGGGCTGGCTGGGTGGTAGACGCGGCAGCAGTGACCTATGATATCACACCGCCGCGTCTTCAAGTCATAGGTCACGGCCGGAGCATGACTGATCCTCTAAAAAGAGCCCGGGCCAACAGTTCACTCTGAAGGTGCAGGACACTGCTCTGGCTCCGCGGCACACCTTGCAACTGGTCGCGGCACACTAGTGTGCCACGGCACACTGGTTGAAAAAGCCTGCTGTATAATATAGCGTTTTGGTGTGTGCTGGCAAACTCTCCCTCTGTCTCCCCAAAGGGCTAGTGGGGTCCTGTCCTCTATCAGAGCATTCCCTGTGTGTGTGCTGTGTGTCGGTACGTGTGTGTCGACATGTATGAGGACGATGTTGGTGAGGAGGCGGAGCAATTGCCTGTAATGGTGATGTCACTCTCTAGGGAGTCGACACCGGAATGGATGGCTTATTTAGGGAATTACGTGATAATGTCAACACGCTGCAAGGTCGGTTGATGACATGAGACGGCCGGCAAACCAATTAGTACCTGTCCAGGCGTCTCAAACACCGTCAGGGGCTTTAAAACGCCCATTTACCTCAGTCGGTCGACACAGACACGGACACTGACTCCAGTGTCGACGGTGAAGAAACAAACGTATTTTCCATTTGGGCCACACGTTACATGTTAAGGGCAATGAAGGAGGTGTTACATATTTCTGATACTACAAGTACCACAAAAGAGGGTATTATGTGGGGTGTGAAAAAACTACCTGTAGTTTTTCCTGAATCAGATAAATTAAATGAAGTGTGTGATGATGCGTGGGTTTCCCCCGATAGAAAATTATTGGCGTTATACCCTTTCCCGCCAGAAGTTAGGGCGCGTTGGGAAACACCCCTTAGGGTGGATAAGGCGCTCACACGCTTATCAAAACAAGTGGCGTTACCGTCTCCAGATACGGCCGCCCTCAAGGAGCCAGCTGATAGGAGGCTGGAAAATATCCTAAAAAGTATATACACACATACTGGTGTTATACTGCGACCAGCGATCGCCTCAGCCTGGATGTGCAGCGCTGGGGTGGCTTGGTCGGATTCCCTGACTGAGAATATTGATACCCTTGACAGGGACAGTATTTTATTGACTATAGAGCATTTAAAGGATGCATTTCTATATATGCGAGATGCACAGAGGGATATTTGCACTCTGGCATCAAGAGTAAGTGCGATGTCCATATCTGCCAGAAGATGTTTATGGACACGACAGTGGTCAGGTGATGCAGATTCCAAACGGCACATGGAAGTATTGCCGTATAAAGGGGAGGAGTTATTTGGGGTCGGTCCATCGGACCTGGTGGCCACGGCAACAGCTGGAAAATCCACCTTTTTTACCCCAAGTCACATCTCAGCAGAAAAAGACACCGTCTTTTCAGCCTCAGTCCTTTCGTCCCCATAAGGGCAAGCAGGCAAAAGGCCAGTCATATCTGCCCAGGGATAGAGGAAAGGGAAGAAGACTGCAGCAGGCAGCCCATTCCCAGGAACAGAAGCCCTCCACCGCTTTTGCCAAGTCCTCAGCATGACGCTGGGGCCGTACAAGCGGACTCAGGTGCTGTGGGGGGTCGTCTCAAGAGTTTCAGCGCGCAGTGGGCTCACTCGCAAGTGGACCCCTGGATCCTACAAGTAGTATCCCAGGGGTACAGATTGGAAATTCGAGACGTCTCCCCCTCGCAGGTTCCTGAAGTCTGCTTTACCAACGTCTCCCTCCGACAGGGAGGCAGTATTGGAAACAATTCACAAGCTGTATTCCCAGCAGGTGATAATCAAAGTACCCCTCCTACAACAAGGAAAGGGGTATTATTCCACACTATATTGTGGTACTGAAGCCAGACGGCTCGGTGAGACCTATTCTAAATCTGAAATATTTGAACACTTACATACAAAGGTTCAAATCAAGATGGAGTCACTCAGAGCAGTGATAGCGAACCAGGAAGAAGGGGACTATATGGTGTCCCTGGACATCAAGGATGCTTACCTCCATGTCCCAATTTGCCCTTCTCACCAAGGGTACCTCAGGTTCGTGGTACAAAACTGTCACTATCAGTTTCAGACGCTGCCGTTTGGATTGTCCACGGCACCCCGGGTCTTTACCAAGGTAATGGCCGAAATGATGATTCTTCTTCAAAGAAAAGGCGTCTTAATTATCCCTTACTTGGACGATCTCCTGATAAGGGCAAGGTCCAGAGAACAGTTGGAGGTCGGAGTAGCACTATCTCAAGTAGTTCTACGACAGCACGGGTGGATTCTAAATATTCCAAAATCGCAGCTGTCTCCGACGACACGTCTGCTGTTCCTAGTGATGATTCTGGACACAGTCCAGAAAAAGGTGTTTCTCCCGGAGGAGAAAGCCAGGGAGTTATCCGAGCTAGTCAGGAACCTCCTAAAACCAGGAAAAGTGTCAGTGCATCATTGCACAAGGGTCCTGGGAAAAATGGTGGCTTCTTACGAAGCGATTCCATTCGGCAGATTTCACGCAAGAACTTTTCAGTGGGATCTGCTGGAAAAATGGTCCGGATCGCATCTTCAGATGCATCAGCGGATAACCCTGTCTCCAAGGACAAGGGTGTCTCTTCTGTGGTGGCTGCAGAGTGCTCATCTACTAAAGAGCCACAGATTCGGCATTCAGGACTGGGTCCTGGTGACCACGGATGCCAGCCTGAAAGGCTGGGGAGCAGTCACACAAGGAAAAAATTTCCAGGGAGTGTGATCAAGTCTGGAGACTTCTCTCCACATAAATATACTGGAGCTAAGAGCAATTTACAATGCTCTAAGCTTAGCAAGACCTCTGCTTCAAGGTCAGCCGGTATTGATCCAGTGGGACAACATCACGGCAGTCGCCCACGTAAACAGACAGGGCGGCACAAGAAGCAGGAGGGCAATGGCAGAAACTGCAAGGATTCTTCGCTGGGCGGAAAATCATGTGATAGCACTGTCAGCAGTGTTCATTCCGGGAGTGGACAACTGGGAAGCAGACTTCCTCAGCACGACCTCCACCCGGGAGAGTGGGGACTTCATCGGGAAGTCTTCCACATGATTGTGAACCGTTGGGAAAGACCAAAGGTGGACATGATGGCGTCCCGGCTGACCAAAAAACTGGACAGGTATTGCGCCAGGTCAAGAGACCCTCAGGCAGTAGCTGTGGACGTTCTGGTAACACCGTGGGTGTACCAGTCGGTGTATGTGTTCCCTCCTCTGCTTCTCATACCTAAGGTACTGAAAATTATAAGACGTAGAGGAGTAAGAACTATACTCGTGGCTCCGGATTGGCCAAGAAGGACTTGGTACCCGGAACTTCAAGAGATGCTCACAGAGGACTTATGGCCTCGGCCGCTAAGAAGGGACTTGTTTCAGCAAGTACCATGTCTGTTCCAAGACTTACCGCGGCTGCGTTTGACGGCATGGCGGTTGAACGCCGGATCCTAAGGGAAAAAGGCATTCCGGAAGAGGTCATTCCTACCCTGTTCAAAGCCAGGAAGGAGGTGACCGCACAACATTATAACCACATGTGGCGAAAATATGTTGCGTGGTGTGAGGCCAGGAAGGCCCCACGAAGAAATTTCAACTCGGTCGATTCCTGCATTTCCTGCAAACAGGAGTGTCTATGGGCCTCAAATTGGGGTCCATTAAGGTTCAAATTTCGGCCCTGTCGATTTTCTTCCAGAAAGAATTGGCTTCAGTTCCTGAAGTCCAGAAGTTTGTCAAGGGAGTACTGCATATACAACCCCCTTTTGTGCCTCCTGTGGCACTGTGGGATCTCAACGTAGTTCTGGGATTCCTCAAATCACATTGGTTTAAACCGCTCAAATCTGTGGATTTGAAATATCTCACATGGAAAGTGACCATGATGTTGGCCCTGGCCTCGGCCAGGCGAGTGTCAGAATTGGCGGCTTTGTCTCACAAAAGCCCATATCTGATTGTCCATTCGGACAGGGCAGAGCTGCGGACTCGTCCCCAGTTTCTCCCTAAGGTGGTGTCAGCGTTTCACCTGAACCAGCTTATTGTGGTACCTGCGGCTACTAGGGACTTGGAGGACTCCAAGTTGCTAGATGTTGTCAGGGCCCTGAAAATATAGGTTTCCAGGACGGCTGGAGTCAGGAAAACTGACTTGCTGTTATCCTGTATGCACCCAACAAACTGGGTGCTCTTGCTTCTAAGCAGACGATTGCTAGTTGGATGTGTAGTACAATTCAGCTTGCACATTCTGTGGCAGGCCTGCCACAGCCAAAATATGTAAATGCCCATTCCACAAGGAAGGTGGGCTCATCTTGGGCGGCTGCCCGAGGGGTCTCGGCTTTACAACTTTGCCGAGCTGCTACTTGGTCAGGGGCACACCCTGGCTGAGGAGGACCTGGAGTTCTCTCACTCGGTGCTGCAGAGTCATCCGCACTCTCCCGCCCGTTTGGGAGCTTTGGTATAATCCCCATGGTCCTGACGGAGTCCCCAGCATCCACTTAGGACGTCAGAGAAAATAAGAATTTACTTACCGATAATTCTATTTCTCGTAGTCCGTAGTGGATGCTGGGCGCCCATCCCAAGTGCGGATTGTCTGCAATACTTGTACATAGTTATTGTTACAAAAATCGGGTTATTATTGTTGTGAGCCATCTTTTCAGAGGCTCCGCTGTTATCATGCTGTTAACTGGGTTCAGATCACAGGTTGTACAGTGTGATTGGTGTGGCTGGTATGAGTCTTACCCGGGATTCAAAATCCTTCCTTATTGTGTACGCTCGTCCGGGCACAGTATCCTAACTGAGGCTTGGAGGAGGGTCATAGGGGGAGGAGCCAGTGCACACCACCTGATCCTAAAGCTTTTACTTTTGTGCCCTGTCTCCTGCGGAGCCGCTATTCCCCATGGTCCTGACGGAGTCCCCAGCATCCACTACGGACTACGAGAAATAGAATTATCGGTAAGTAAATTCTTATTATTACAGGGTACAGTAGAGCTTAAATAGCATAAATAACATGTTAGGTAAGTGCAGATGATACAATTTATTTTTGTTTATACAATGTCTCCAGGGCCCTCTTTTCCGTTTTGTACATTCATATTTGCAGAACAGCACAATTCGCTCGTTTATAGGTCCAATATAGGCCCTCATTCCGAGTTGTTCGCTCGCTAGCTGCTTTTAGCAGCATTGCACACGCTAGGCCACCGCCCTTTGGGAGTGTATCTTAGCTTAGCAGAATAGCGAACGAAAGATTAGCAGAATTGCTACTAAATAATTCTTTGCAGTTTCTGAGTAGCTCCAGACCTACTCACAGATTGCGATCAGCACAGTCCATTTAGTTCCTGTTTTGACGTCACAAACACGCCCTGCGTTCGGCCAGCCACTCCCCCGTTTCTGCAGACACTCCCGCGTTTTTCCCTGACACGCCTGCGTTTTTTAGCACACTCCCGGTAAACGCTCAGTTACCACCCAGAAACACCCACTTCCTGTCAATCATTCACCGATCAGCAGTGCGACTGAAAAGCGCAGCAGGATCCACAGCCAAACTGCTAAGTTTTTTGTTAAATAACTAAGCGCATGCGCCCTGCGTGTCTTGCGCATGCGCATTTTGCAACAAATCGCTGCATAGCGAAAATCGGCAATGAGCGAACAACTCTGAATGACCCCCATAGAACTACTTTCAGAGCTCACCTTTTTTAGTATACAGCCATTCTTTTTGTCTGTGTCTCATGATCCCCTTGTCTCTACCCAGTGTCCTCCTAGCCATCTTATCCATAGCCCCACTGTTTTGAACTTTGTGTACAGTACAGCAGCCAATTCTGTGTAGGCGGGACTGATCGGTACATAAAATAAAGGCTATTACACATTATTTCACATATTCTTTTTATTACTTTTTTTGTATTTTTAATTTTTATTGTTTGGTATGGCTTTACAGTCAACGACTGCTCAGAAATGAACATTGTTCTCACACACTATAAACAGACAAATGTTTTTTGTTTAGTTTTTTTTCAACAAAACACACACGTGCATTTGGTTTCATTTTTATTTTATTGAATGGTTCATTTTGTATGAGTCAACTTTATTTTCTTCTGTTTCATTTGTTTTCCTCTTTAAAACAAAAAGAAAATGGGTGGGCCTCTCAACTAGTGGCTCTGTTCCTCTTGTAATTGTTAAAAATATTTGCGCATGCTATGAAGTCCATGCAATCCTCAGTGAATCCAATTGACGTACAGACTTTTGGAGGAAGAGAGCCAACACCGGAAGCAGGGTCAATACCCATGAGGAATTTAGAATAGAGGTCAAGTTTTTTTTTTTTTTTAAAGCACATAATCATGGACTATAGCTCATACAAAGAGAATCTCGCAATGAAATTCAAAATTTTCACATCTTTATTTGCTCATATCAAGATGATATGACATGTACACATAACCCTTCAATGTTCCTTACTGCTCTTGAGCTCCGGTTGTTAAATATTTGGGCATCTTGTCTATATCTCAATATTTGCTTTCAGAAGCTTGTGAATAGACGGAAGGTATCGGTTATTTTTAAGTGAGATGATCGGTAGAATTCACTCCAAATTCAAACGTCTGGAAGCACTCAACTGATTGCAAATGATGAAGACATCAAGATGATTTCATTGACTTGCGGATATCGCACACCCTCCCTTTAGCAATGGTCCCATAAATGCATTAGTAGCAAATATACCTTTGGATGTGCCTACACATAATCTGGTGCATGATAACAAAACAATGGTCATCTTTACACACATTTGTGGATTTTGTTTATGTAAATTTGTTTAACATGGATCTTGAATGGCTACGTATATCCTGCCGGCACACGCATGCCTATAGTTTTGGGAAAAAGTACATCTTTTCATTGTAGTTTTAGAATAGCAATAGTCTGCTTCTATCAAGAAGTGGTAATAATAGATCTGCTTCTATCATAAAAGCCATTAGGCACAATATTTATTATTAGGCCACAAAGTTTATTAAAAGGCCTAGAGGCGCTCAGCTGGCATTTCTGTTCTGCTTTTGTTGAATACGTGTTTTTTTGTTGCTGAAATATATTTTGGCCTTTGTATCATAACATTTGTTTAAACTGTATTTATACACTGGAAAGGACAGTATAACCTACCTTTTCTCCATGTCAGTGATGGAAGACAAACTCTTCGGAAAAACTGTGATCACCACCACAAACATAGGACAGTCGACCAAAATCAGGAGTCTCGCTCACCATAATAACAGAATTACCTCTTCTTTTTTTTTTTTATAGAAAGGAAAAAACCACCAAATACCACTCAACTGGACATTGTTATCAGTCTCACACACACATAATGCACATTATTACACAGCTCAATAGAAAGACAGTCAACAGAAAAGTGCTTACATCTCACAACAAGAGTCTTAGAAGTTCTCTTGATGCCTCATGGTCACCACCATTTCTTAGAGCTTTTCACCAAAACAACCGCTCTCACCATAATGATGGTGAAATAAATGACTGTGGCACACAATGATCTTCAGGAATCTTTTTCCAGTTCTCATGAGAGGCTCCAGAAGTTTTGTGGTGTCCTCGTGAGAGAGACTCAAGGGATGAGGCAAGCGTTGTAACCAAGACAATAGCTTTAAAACCAGAAAACGAGTCAAAAGACCATAGCGGCATTGCTTTGGAAGTCAAGCACTGTATCTTCCACTCGTGGAGGCAAAATGAGGCCGAGAGGAGAGGCTTTACCTTTACATGCAGATCACTCTGACTTAATGCTACTGAATGTTGCTTGATGTAAAAGATTGAGCACTGTTCTATATATCCTTCTTCATAATCACCCATGCTGTATTTAGTGCATTGCTGGAGTTGGAAATGAGGAGTAAGAGTCAGGCAGCGTCCTCTCTCATTGTTCTATTGACCTTGACATCAGATAGGCCTGTAAAAGTTCGCCATGGCTCGGCGTTCGTTCAACCAAAATGATTACTCTATGGCTTTAAGGAAATCTACACTTTTCTGTAATTTTCTGGTGCATGTTTCACAGCCTTTGTCTTCCTTTTGTTCTTCTCAGGAGTCTTGTGCCCTCCTCATTAAAGCAGGTGTGATGAAGAGGAAACAGACAGAGCGAAGCCTATGGCTCAGATACCTATGGAACAATACATTAATATCAATATGCCTGTTATACAGAATTTTCAACATTATAGCACCCGACATAGGACAAGTGGTTATAACTTGTATGGAAGCAGAAAAACATTTTAAACGGATCCAGTGTTAACCAATAATACTGTAATTATCATTTATTCATTAGATTTTTTTACTTATTAAGTACTTATATTTTCTGTAGTGCTGTGCAGTATGGAGATAAAACACACTGGGTATATTATGAATCCATGACTTAACAGAAAAGTGTTTAAAATCTATTAGAGGCAGTATGTTTTGTGTAGTGGTTAGCATTCACTGCTTCACAGCAGTCATGGGTTCGATTCTCACCACGGCCCTAATTTGTTTGGAGTCTGTATATTCTCCACGTGCTTGCGTGGGTTTCCCCCAGTTGCACTGAAAAATAAACTGATAGGTTAATTGGCTCCTAACTAAAAATTAACCCCAGTGTGTAAGTGTGTGTATGTTTGTACATGGGCAGACTAGATTGGCCAAGTGGTTCTTATCTGCCGTTAAATTCTACGATTTAATGTTTACTTTGCTGTAGAAGAAGCCACTTTCCTCCTTACCAGCTTCTTGGAACTGCAGCTAATGCAGTCCCTAAAAGCCATCTGGGTTGCTCATTTGCGTACAAAAGCAGAATCGCTATCCTGCGCATCGGAACAATGACAGACCCACCATCCATCCAAAGCAGCAGCCACTGCTGCTAGAACAATAGGTTAGATAAATATTACAGTAATATATAGTTTATTGTGTACCTTTTGGTTGTCCCCTTCCTCTAATTTGTTGTCAGGCTAATGACTCTAGCATTGTGTCCAAATACAGGGATAGAGCAGATTCAACAACAACGTAGCAGTGTTAACATAATATGCAACCATGTCTTAGGGAAAAGGTACAAATTGGTAACTAGTATTTTTGACCCTTTGTCACAACAACACAAGCTTGATACTGTAGTATTGGCTTCACTTGATGAATAAGTGATAGATTGAAGGATAATGTTCATCGATTTTATGACAGAGTATGAAAAAATACATTGTTTCTGTTCTCTAGGCATGCCAGTTTGTGTTATAATAATACCTACAGATTGGTGATGAAGTATCGCTCTATGAGGTTTTCACCTTTAGCAAGCTGCCTTTCCTTTAAAGCTTGACATGCTTACTGGTACTCAGATGCCCCCAGGTCTTCACTTCCAAGGTATAAAGACTTACTGTATCACCACAAGGTATTTTTTAAGTTTTAAGATGGTCAGGACACTATACAGAATGTCCAAATACTCAGTACTAGTGACTAGACACAGAGGTGATGCTGGCATAAATCTAAGGCACAACTGGTAGAAGGCAAATGCAAGTGGCAAACAGGACTGGCAACAGTCAGGCTATAGCAATAAGTAATGCTGGGTCGGGACTGATGGCAGACAGAATATTTTGGCAATGTTGGGTTAGGGCTGGCAGCAGACAAACTCACAATCTAGGAACAGGGCAAGGTCAGGGGCAAGAGAAGTCAAGAGAAAGAGAAACCAAGTCAAAAGTAACAGTACACAGGAATGTACAATAGGTTCAGCTACTAGCAAAGAAGGAACAATTAATGGCACAGGGGAGAAATGGAAGAAGCTATTTCATTTAAGCCCTTACTGACCAATGGAGTAAGATGTTAGGAACTAAAGACCTGGCTGCCTAGCAGGTGGCCAAACGAGAGATAGTGCAGTAGGAGGAAGCCAGCGGCTGTTGCTATATGGTGGTATGCAGCTTCAGTTTCTGCTACTAATAGTTTGTAACTTTTGTCATTTTGAACTTTAATCTTCTATCAGCAACCCAACAGGTGATGCCACTACATTTGAGCTTCTGTTCTAGAGAATATGCACTTCAGTGAGTGAATATATGAAGTTGCCTGAGCTCCTGTCATCATGGTGTGTGATTTGGGGCGGTAGGTCTTTACATTTTTATTATATAGTCTGAACATATTTTACATTATCTGAGCTGTTCCTGCCAGCTGCCAGCATAATACAAAAATATAATACATCTACATTTAGCCCCTCATGGCCAAACCCCACTGCCATTACATGGGTCCCTATGTTGGCAGTTATGCCTTTGTGACCTATACAACGTTTGGTAGGGATCTGGGTGACAGTAACTAGGTCGACACTTTCTAGGTCGACCACTATTGGGCGACAGTAACTAGGTCGAAAGGGGTTCTAGGTCGACAGGATCTCTAGGTCGACATGTTCTATGTCAACAGGTCAAAAGGTCGACATGAGTTTTTCATGTTTTTTTTCTTTTTTTGAACCTTTTCCTTCTTAACAATCCACATGGACTACGATTGGAACGATAATCTGTGCCGAGCGAAGCGGTAGTGAAGCGAGGCACCTTGCCCGAAGCATGGTGAGCGAAGTGAGCCATGCGAGGGGACACGGTGCACTAATTGGGGTTTCCGGTCACTCTATGAAAAAAACGACACCAAAAAACCCCGTAAAAAACTCATGTTGACCTTTTTGACCTGTCGACCTAGACCATGTCGACCTAAAGACCCTGTCGACCTAGAGACCCTGTCGACCTAGTTACCGTCGACCTATAGTGGTCGACCTAGACACTGTCGACCTAGTTACCATCTACCTTCCATACCACACCCGTTTGGTAATAGTCACAATGCTACACCAAAAACTCATAACAACAAAATTACATTATATTCAGATATACTGATTTTGTGCTACATAAGTTTCCATCTTTATATTTCAGAATGTAATTGAATTCTACTATAGTAAGCTGTGCGGGCATTTTCTGTTTTGGTTGCCATAACAACTAGGGTAACGGTAAAGTATTTATTACTTAAGTGCCATAATATATGTGCATTGTTATTCTGTTTATTGCTTCTTGTAAATTTTCTGAAAAAAAATTTCAAATGGATTTTCCATTTCATTTAACAGCACAGATATATGTGGTATATATCCTACATAGTACTAAGGACCTAAATTAGATCTACATTTGCATTTCTTATAATATATACCTTGTATCATTTAACCTGTGACCCCAACTGTTTATGCATGCACACATTCACCACTTGCATTATGCCACATATCTAAAGCAGTTTACTGCAGTAGGCTCCATCCAGCATCTGCCCGGACAGCCATGGGTATGGGGGGTCATTCTGACCTGATCACTCGCTGCAGTTCTTCGCAGTGCAGCGATCAGGTCAGATCTGCGCATGCGCTGGTGGCGCAGTGCGCCGGCGCATGGCTGACAGCTGACGGCTGTCATTGCCTAGCGATCGCCTCTGCCTGATTGACAGGTAGAGGCGGTCGCTGGGTGGGAGGGGGCGGCACGGCTGCGTTTGGCCGCCGTTTTGTGGGCGCGGTCCGGCCAACGCAGGCGTGGTCGGACAATGTGGTGGGGCGGGCCGCAGTGGCTGTGTGACAGCACACGCAGCCGCTGCGACCCGGACAGCGACGAGTAGCTCCCGGCCAGCACGCAAAAGCTGCACTGGCCGGGTGCTACTCCTGAAATGCAAAAGCATCCCCGCTGTGCGATGCTTTTGCACTTATGCGACGGGGCAGGGACTGACATGCGGGGCGGGCTAGCCCTGTGCTGGGCATCCCCCCGCATGTCTGTGTTCCTGATCGTAGCTGTGCTAAATTTAGCACAGCTAGGATCAAGTCGGAATCACCCCCTAGTTACAATGCTCTGTTGATTTGCTGATGCAAAGGGACAATGGGACTTTGTATTTTAGGTGTCAATATTATACATTTTAATGTTGCTTTCTTGTATAAAATGTCCCAAAAAGGTGATGCATCAATAATCCCTCCTACCAGTTTACTTGACTTCCTCCGAAATCCTTATTTTTATCCCCACCTGCCTATGAACTTGGCACTTAACGCTGTACTCTTGGGGAGATTTAGCAAATGTTGGAGAGAGATAACATTCGAGCCAATCAGGTCCTAGCTGCCCTGTTACAGGCTGTTTTTGAAAAATTACAGTTAGTAGCTGATGGGTTGGTACTACAAGGTAAAGCTTGTTTAAGCAATAAACATCTTGGCTTTAAGACGCATGCTTCTGTATCCTGTCACCACCGGAATAGTGCAAAACGCTATTCTGTTCTCCGGCTGTTCTGAATTGAGCCCAGTTGTCCCCAAGTTCAAGCCCTCTTTCAGCAACTTTGCAGGGACTGGTCATTGGTGAGGGGCCAGTGGGAATTAGCCGATACCAACCAGGAGGTGTTGCATCAGCTTGTCTGTGCATACCCATAAAGTAGGTGGTTACAGGTGCCGGAGATAGGAGAATAGTAGAAGTGGTTCCAGGTGCCAGTGTAGGAGTCTGGGAGGAAGTAAGCGGCACCAAGTGCAGTTGTAGGAGCTTGGTGGTGGCAGCGTGTTGCCCATCCACTGCGTAGTGGATGTAGTCAGTAACAGGCATTTACTGATGGTAAGAAGGAATCCCTAACGTCCCAAGTTCAGTGGGATAAAAAAAAAATCTGTAATCGTCTGGCAGAGAGAGGTCGTCAGGTCACACTCCTTAATCACTTAACTGGCAATTTTTTGTTTCCCAAAAACTGCTCAGTAATTGTAATTTTTTTAAATTGAATTAGGTCAAAAACATCTATTTAAAACTTATCCAAAGCAATTTTATAAAAAATAAATAAAATAATAATAATAATGAAAAAAAAATACTTGTAAAATATCGTTCTTCAAACATTGGAACATTGCAATCACCACTATCGGACCATCAGAACATAGGTTCCATCGCAACTTTCATTTCCCCTGCAGCTGGAGCCACCGTGTACACACCAGGGGGGCGGAGGAGGGTTAATTTAAATGTCCCCCTATGCAGCAGTCAGGTGGGGGGTTCTGCTGTGCTGACTGGTGATCAGCAGTGATTGGCAGCATGGCAGACACTCGGGGAGGGCACAAGAATACAGAGGTTAGCAGCTACTAGAAGATTATTTTCCAGCAGCTAGCCACTACATATGTCTGACTGGTCGGATTGTTCGTGACCAGGTCAGATAATGCACAGCCTGGTGTGGTCGCAAATTAAGTCACCACACCAGGCAAGTGGTTAAACAAAATTAAAATACTTAAACTGGGCATACACCATACAATTATCTGGCAGATAATCTGCCAGGTCTGACTGGTTGGAATGAAAATCTGGAAATGGATGAGAGCAAATGGCAATCCACCATTTGCTCCCAAACACTGGAAAATGTACAAAACCTGTCCGTGATTTAACCAATTTGTTTGAACAACAGTTTTTGTCCATTTTCCAGTGTTTTGGAGCAAGTGGTGGATTGTCATTTGCTCTCATCCATTACCAGATTTTCATTCCAACCAGACACATCTGGCAGATTATCTGCCAGATAATTGTATAGTGTATGTCCATTTTAAGCAATATTTCCTCCTTGTGCAGTGGATCTGATCTATAAAATAATCCTACAATGTGAAGATTTTCTACAGTGGTCATAACTAGCATCTACAGTAGAACTGAGGGGAAAGGGGCAGAAACATGTACAGGTATATTATTATTAATGGAAAAACTTTAAATATCTTCTTTGCTTTGGTAGATGGAAGACATCTGTATCTTTGGTGATGTGTAGGGAAAATATTTTTCCTCATTTTGCAGAGATCCAAAAACAAAAGTTATTGAAAGGGGGAAAAAAATGAATAATTACTTTACATAGATTTAAACCCCAGTGGAAATCATTCAACGTAATAAATGCAAATTGAATGTTGGGGACCCATCATTCATACCATGTATAAAGGCAAATCAATCAGTAGCTGGCCAGCTGGATGGCTTCTAATTATTGGGCAAAGAAAATCCATACTTTCTCAAAAGGCCTGTAGATTAAACTGTAGATTTTCTATAATACCTTTTGTAACTGTTTCAAGTCATTCTCCTTCTCTCAGTGCTTCTGATGATAAATGATTTATCACAAACACAGACCTAACAATTGTCTTTTCATTTTCCATGATGAGGCTTTGTGATTAGTAGCTACCACTAGAACATGAGTATCTGGGCTCCATCAGTTGTGTCCTTACATAACTGTACACAGATATTCTTTATAGTTTTGCTATTTTTCCTAAATGTTTTATCAACAGTTAACAAAAAATCATACTTGCCTACTTTTGAAAACTAATTTCAAGGAGATTATACGTGGTAGTAGAATGTGCCGTGTGATGTGTGCACAGTGCCGTTTCTTGCGGCCGGCGAGCCGTGGAACCGCACGGGGTTGCGTCATGGGCTGGGTACTCGGGAAGAGGGAGGAGGGGGAGCCAAGCTACAGGAAGGACCGGCGCGACGAGGGAGAGGCGGGCCAAAGAGCGGGAAGAACCTCTTCAAACGTAAGTTTCTCCCCCTTCCTCCTCTGCCACCTGTCATAATGTGTAAAATGGGGACACTTGCCTGCCTAATGTGTAAAATGGGGACTCTTGCCTGCCTAATGTATAAAATGGGGACTCTTGCCTGCCGTAATGTGTAAAATGGGGACACTTGCCTGTTGTATTGTGTAAAATGGAGACTCTTGCCTGCCGTATTGTGTAAAATGGGGACTCTTGCTTGCCGTAATGTGTAAAATGGGGACTCTTGCCTGCCGTAATGAGTAAAATGGGGACACTTGCCTGCCATAATGAGTAAAATGGGGACACTCAACTGCCGTAATGTGTAAAATGGGGACACTCGCCTGCCGTCATGTGTAAAATGGGGACACTCGGCTGCCGTCATGTGTAAAATGGGGACACTCGCCTGCCGTCATGTGTAAAATGGGGACACTCACCTGCCATCATGTGTAAAATGGGGACTCTTGCCTGCCGTAATGTGTAAAATGGGGACTCTTGCCTGCCGTAATGTGTAAAATGGGGACTCTTGCCTGCCGTAATGTGTAAAATGGGGACACTTGCCTGCCGTAATGTGTAAAATGGGGATTTAATGTATCAAGGGCATTGCGGTGTATGGCATAATATAATTTTTTTTTTCCTGTGGTCGCCGTGATCTGTCGGTGCAAGGTCAAAAACTGGGGTGTAAGGTAGTCTTTTCAGATGAGGCCATGCCCATTTTAATGAGACCACGGCCATTTTATTGAGGCCAGGCCTCCTTGCCGGGAGCGCGCCTTCTTTTTCTTTTTATATCTATATGGGGGGGGGGGGGGTTTATATCAATGGGGGGGCGCATTTTTAAATCTCACACTGGGAGCCAAATTGGCTAGAAACAGCCCTGTATGTGCATTCCGTTGAGAGGTGTGTCATGCTCCACCCAAATGGCGTGTCTAGCTCCACATAATGGCATATATGTGCTTAAATGCTTGTTGCAAGATATTTCTATCGAACATCAGTAGCAATATATTGTGATGTGAGATTTTGTAAGTATTGATACTAACATTGCTGCCTGTAATACTGGCACAGGCATTTCTATAATGGGCGCAGTGAGTGCAGTGCACAAGGGCCTCTAGGTCCGGAGGGCCAACACTGCACATACTGCACCCATATAGTATACTTACCTTCCCGGCGGCCCTGCAGTGTGGGCACAAATCATTTGGAAAGTGGCCGCTTTCCGAGTGATTTGCATATGCGCACTCGAGATGTCCACGGGAACAAGTTGCGGGTGCCATGTTCCCAGAGACCTGCGCATGGGCAGTAGACTCTGTAACTGCTGGAGAGGAGGGGGCCCGCAACAGAGGCTGCATGCAGGCCCCCTCCTTTCTTAAAATGCTCCTGAATTCTGGATTTCTTTTTTTCAGCTATTTGCTGTGTTATTTCTTTTCTTCTCACTCAGCACAATATATACGATAAATATGATGCCTCTGCAATAAATTCCAAATAAAATTTGACCTTGTGTGAATTCGTACGTCAATGATCATGTTTTGGTAAAAAAAAATGGTATTTTAAAACTTTTTCTTGTATTGTCCTTTTTTTGTGTTTAACTACAGATTACTAATGAAACATTCCACAGCACATACACTAGCATCAGCCGGATGTAGTTAAATGGATCTACAGTAAAAAGATACACGGTCAACTGGTTAACCCCAAATGGTCAACATGAAAAAGGTTGATCGGGTAAAAAGGTTGACATTAAAATGATAGACACAAAAATTGTCGCCATTTTTTTATTTTAAGGTGTCATTTCATATGTTTCACTATATCTGAACCAAATTAGTGAAAATGTGTATAATTTCATATGTTTCACTATATCTGAGCCAAATTAGTGAAAACGTATACCCTCGTGCAATCACTTTGCTCGCCAACCTTTGGGCAAGGTTACTATTCCCAATCATAGTCCATGTGGACGGTAAATGATGAAAAAGTTGAAAATAAAAAGTAAAATAAAAACTTGTGTTGACCATATGTGTGGCGATCATTGTCATCTGTCGACTTTAAGCATTGTCTACCTTTTACCTATTGACCTTCGCATGTCGACCAATTGGGGTCAACCTATTGACTGTTTTCTGTAGGTAAATCAGATAGCCATCAGCTGCAGATGCTGAGCTAAGAAGACACAATAGAGAAATCACTGTGCAAATAGTGCATGCTCAGTAGGCACTGACACAGTGATGGAGACTACTTGTCGCATGTGCCGACGAGAGAGGCAGGGACAACATGGAGACAGCACCTCTTCTCTAGAACAGCCACAGCATGAGTCACTCCTGTTTTATACAGTGGGGAAAGTGCAGTGCCGGATTACCAAATAGGCAGAGTAGGCGCCAGCCTATGGGTCCGGCACCTTTTAGGGGCCCCACGACTATGGATCAAAGTAATATTGATTTGACCTTGAAAGAAATTGACAATCAAGCTTTCTTAAATAGTTTCAAAAGATTGAAAAAATTAATCAACAAAAGGCAACAAAAACTTTATATTAAAGACTCTGTAGAGAATATACATTACAGTTTCCAGATCATAGGGGGTCATTCCGAGTTGTTCGCTCGCAAGTGAATTTTAGCAGATTTGCTCATGCTAAGCCGCCGCCTACTGGGAGTGAATCTTAGCATCTTAAAATTGCGAACGATGTATTCGCAATAATGCGATTACACACCTCGTAGCAGTTTCTGAGTTGCTTCAGACTTACTCGGCATCTGCGATCATTTCACTGCTTGTCGTTCCTGGTTTGACGTCACAAACACACCCAGCGTTCGCCCAGACACTCCCCCGTTTCTCCAGCCACTCCTGCGTTTTTTCCGGAAACGGTAGCGTTTTCTCCCACACGCCCATAAAACGGCCTGTTTCCGCCCAGTAACACCCATTTCCTGTCAATCACATTACGATCGCCAGAACGATGAAAATGCCGTGAGTAAAATTCCTAAGTGCATAGCAAATTTACTTGGCGCAGTCGCAGTGCGGACATTGCGCATGCGCATTAAGCGGAAAATCGCTGCGATGCGAAGATTTTTACCGAGCGAACAACTCGGAATGACCCCCATAGACTGTTGGTTGGTAAAATTAGGTGATTATTTGCGAGGGGGGCACAGAGATTTCGACTGCCTAGGGGCCTCCACAGGGTTTAATACAGCACTGGGAAAGTGGACCTAGGAAATCACTTCTTAAGCAAAGAGCAACTGGAATGTGTAAACTGCACTCCAATAGAAGTATAGAAGGCAACTCAATTTTAGCTGGAGCGGAGAGGAGTGTTTTACTGGAGTTGGAATAAAAGTGCAGATTTCTACAAAACAAGGCAGGTGAGGTCAGATTATGCACCACTCTGAAGGGGACTCTGCTGGCAGGAAAGATTAGAATGGTGGGCCCGGTATTGCCCTAAAGGACCCCTCAACACCTAAGGTTGTTCAGACAGTACACACCAACTTGAACAACGTAACATCACCACAGAGGATTCTGCACCGCTCCTCAACTGTACATGACCTTTATAGGGTTATAGAGTCGCTGCTTAGTGCTGCCCTCACTGCACACAGAGTTGTGGTGTCATTGCAGGCATCACTTCTCCAACTACAACAGCGTTTTGAAACAAAACAGTAAAACTGGTACTGTGCTTCACAGAAGGTATTTCTGGGTCCACAATAATATAAAACCACAACACTCCTTGAGTAACTATTATTTTGTTATACAGTATCTATTATTTAAGGATGGGAATATCCCTTAAGGCCACCTAGTTTCTCTCTGATGAACTGCTTGCATGGATGACCTCACTCCACCTTCTCTCTCCAATCAGCCGTCCTTCTCTACTCTCGTTTCCTTTGCCTTCAGTACAGCATGGGTTGGTTGACACACACACACACACACACACACACACACACACACACACACACACACACACACACATTTTGTCATTTTTCACATTTATAATATGACCAGATCAGCCTACGTCGCACATTTCCTAGTGCTACTCATACAAAATATATCTGATCCTGCAAAAAATTAGTCTGAATTTAATTATACAGTACATTTCAATGAATCACTGACATACAGCAGCAGATCCTGTAGTGGGATTAGCTTGATTTTCCACAGAAAAGGGATAACAGAGGCACAGCCATGTCTACACGACAAAGGACAAGTCATGCTATTTATGCTCCTCTAGACTGTAAGCTCACAGGCAGTGATGCAGCAAGGGTCCATGACGCCTGGAGGGCCCCAACCCTCTGCCATATGTCTCATGTGTGCCCGCTTGCTGCAGTGCCTCGTTTGGTATGTTTTATGCTGATCTGTTTCTGTCTCCTATACAATCTATTCTGCTAATTGCATCCATGCATTCGTGATCCTGCTCTGTTACTATGCATACCTGGTATTATACTTAGGGTTTTCATGTAAGACTGTGTCAGGTGCTACAGTATCTATAACGCCATGCCAAGACACAATGATAGTGAAGTTGAAATATGAAGCTTTACGTAGAAGGCATCTTACTGTAGTTTAGAACAGAGAATAGGGATATCTGCAATATGTAGTGTTGTATTTGCTCAGTCCTTTAAAGCCTTTCCTGTAGCATGTAATGAAATATTTATAGAATACTGTATCTACTGCAATAAGAGGTCTCAATGAATCCTGCACACAATAGAATAGGAAGATCAGTAGTGAGAGTCACAGGATGCAGAGGGTTAAGGTTGTGAATGGTGGTAGGGCGGATTTAAAATATACAGCAGTAGAATGAGCCTATAGTGGGATAAAGATCATGACATCATTATGGGGTACATTTACTAAGCAGTGATAAGAGCGGAGAAGTGAGCCAGTGGAGAAGTTGCCCATGGCAACCAATCAGCACTGAAGTAACATCTATAATTTGCATACTATAAAATGATACAGAGCGGCTGATTGGTTGATGGGGAAATTTCTCCATTGGCTCACTTCTCCACTCTTATCACTGCTTAGTAAATGTACCCCTATATCATCTCTTTGAAATGCCACATCACGTATTTTATATATGCATAGCATATGGTGTAAGTACATAAATACTGCCATTGTATAAGCCAGAGGCAGGCAGACTTTTGGATTCTCTGATCTACTCTAAAGAACAAAAATCTTTCAGGCTCTAACAAGTACCAAAAAGGGGGCCATGTCCCCCTTAATCCAGCTCTGGCACCAAAGCAATGGAGGCTGTTACATGTGATGCTTATAGGCTATTGCTCTCTCATGTAACAGCCTACGGAAACATGACAGCGGCGGCTTCGGCTAACTGACACTGTCGGACTGGGGCATGAAGGGCCCACTGGGGAAATGCATTGCTATGGGCCCATGATTAGGGGTGTGGCCAGTTGCCACAGAGGCTTGGCTAACCATTAGAGAGTGCATGGTCTGGGCCCCTTGGTAAATAATATATATACTGTAGTAAATACTAGAGATGAGCGGGTTCGGTTTCTCTGAATCCGAACCCGCACGAACTTCATGTTTTTTTTCACGGGTCCGAGCGACTCGGATCTTCCCGCCTTGCTCGGTTAACCCGAGCGCGCCCGAACGTCATCATGACGCTGTCGGATTCTCGCGAGGCTCGGATTCTATCGCGAGACTCGGATTCTATATAAGGAGCCGCGCGTCGCCGCCATTTTCACACGTGCATTGAGATTGATAGGGAGAGGACGTGGCTGGCGTCCTCTCCATTTAGATTAGAAGAGAGAGAGAGAGAGATTGACCTGATTTACTGGAGATTAGGAGTACTGTAGAACTGTGTAGAGAGTGCAGAGTTTACTAGTGACTGACCACAGTGACCACCAGACAGTGCAGTTTTATTTAATATATCCGTTCTCTGCCTGAAAAAAACGATACACAGTGACTCAGTCACATACCATATCTGTGTGCACTGCTCAGCCCAGTGTGCTGCATCATCTATGTATATATCTGACTGTGCTCAGCTCACACATCTTATAATTGTGGGGGAGACTGGGGAGCACTGCAGTGCCAGTTATAGGTTATAGCAGGAGCCAGGAGTACATATTATTATTAAAATTAAACAGTGCACACTTTTGCTGCAGGAGTGCCACTGCCAGTGTGACTGACCAGTGACCTGACCACACTGACCACCAGTATAGTTAGTAGTATAGTATACTATATTGTGATTGCCTGAAAAAGTTAAACACTCGTATCTGACTGTGCTCAGCTCACACATCTTATAATTGTGGGGGAGACTGGGGAGCACTGCAGTGCCAGTTATAGGTTATAGCAGGAGCCAGGAGTACATATTATTATTAAAATTAAACAGTGCACACTTTTGCTGCAGGAGTGCCACTGCCAGTGTGACTGACCAGTGACCTGACCACACTGACCACCAGTATAGTTAGTAGTATAGTATACTATATTGTGATTGCCTGAAAAAGTTAAACACTCGTCGTGTGACTTCACTTGTGTGGTGTTTTTTTTTTTATTCTATAAAAAACTCATTCTGCTGACAGACAGTGTCCAGCAGGTCCGTCATTATATAATATATACCTGTCCGGCTGCAGTAGTGATATATATATATTTTTTATATCATTATTTATCATCCAGTCGCAGCAGACACAATACGGTAGTTCACGGCTGTAGCTACCTCTGTGTCGGCACTGGGCAGTCCGTCCATAATTGCATACCACCTACCCGTGGTTTTTTTTTCTTTCTTCTTTATACATACATACTACTACTACTACATATCTTTATCAACCAGTCTATATTAGCAGCAGACACAGTACAGTACGGTAGTCCACGGCTGTAGCTACCTCTGTGTCGGCACTGGGCAGTCCGTCCATAATTGTATACCACCTACCCGTGTTTTTTTTTTCTTTCTTCTTTATACATACATACTACTACTACTACATCTCTTTATCAACCAGTCTATATTAGCAGCAGACACAGTACAGTACGGTAGTCCACGGCTGTAGCTACCTCTGTGTCGGCACTGGGCAGTCCGTCCATAATTGTATACCACCTACCCGTGGTTTTTTTTTCTTTCTTCTTTATACATACATACTACTACTACTACTACATCTCTTTATCAACCAGTCTATATTAGCAGCAGACACAGTACAGTACGGTAGTCCACGGCTGTAGCTACCTCTGTGTCGGCACTGGGCAGTCCGTCCATAATTGTATACCACCTACCCGTGGTTTTTTTTTCTTTCTTCTTTATACATACATACTACTACTACTACATCTCTTTATCAACCAGTCTATATTAGCAGCAGACACAGTACAGTACGGTAGTCCACGGCTGTAGCTACCTCTGTGTCGGCACTGGGCAGTCCGTCCATAATTGTATACCACCTACCCGTGGTTTTTTTTTCTTTCTTCTTTATACATACATACTACTACTACTACATCTCTTTATCAACCAGTCTATATTAGCAGCAGACACAGTACAGTACGGTAGTCCACGGCTGTAGCTACCTCTGTGTCGGCACTGGGCAGTCCGTCCATAATTGTATACCACCTACCCGTGTTTTTTTTTCCTTCTTCTTTATACATACATACTACTACTACTACATCTCTTTATCAACCAGTCTATATTAGCAGCAGACACAGTACAGTACGGTAGTCCATGGCTGTAGCTACCTCTGTGTCGGCACTGGGCAGTCCGTCCATAATTGTATACCACCTACCCGTGGTTTTTTTTTTTTCTTCTTTATACATACATACTACTACTACTACATCTCTTTATCAACCAGTCTATATTAGCAGCAGACACAGTACAGTACGGTAGTCCACGGCTGTAGCTACCTCTGTGTCGGCACTGGGCAGTCCATCCATAATTGTATACTAGTATCCATCCATCTCCATTGTTTACCTGAGGTGCCTTTTAGTTGTGCCTATTAAAATATGGAGAACAAAAATGTTGAGGTTCCAAAATTAGGGAAAGATCAAGATCCACTTCCACCTCGTGCTGAAGCTGCTGCCACTAGTCATGGCCGAGACGATGAAATGCCAGCAACGTCGTCTGCCAAGGCCGATGCCCAATGTCATAGTACAGAGCATGTCAAATCCAAAACACCAAATATCAGTGAAAAAAGGACTCCAAAACCTAAAATAAAATTGTCGGAGGAGAAGCGTAAACTTGCCAATATGCCATTTACCACACGGAGTGGCAAGGAACGGCTGAGGCCCTTGCCTATGTTCATGGCTAGTGGTTCAGCTTCACATGAGGATGGAGGCACTCAGCCTCTCGCTAGAAAAATGAAAAGACTCAAGCTGGCAAAAGCAGTAGCACCGCAAAGAACTGTGCGTTCTTCGAAATCCCAAATCCACAAGGAGAGTCCAATTGTGTCGGTTGCGATGCCTGACCTTCCCAACACTGGACGTGAAGAGCATGCGCCTTCCACCATTTGCACGCCCCCTGCAAGTGCTGGAAGGAGCACCCGCAGTCCAGTTCCTGATAGTCAGATTGAAGATGTCAGTGTTGAAGTACACCAGGATGAGGAGGATATGGGTGTTGCTGGCGCTGGGGAGGAAATTGACCAGGAGGATTCTGATGGTGAGGTGGTTTGTTTAAGTCAGGCACCCGGGGAGACACCTGTTGTCCGTGGGAGGAATAGGGCCGTTGACATGCCTGGTGAAAATACCAAAAAAATCAGCTCTTCGGTGTGGAAGTATTTCACCAGAAATGCGGACAACAGGTGTCAAGCCGTGTGTTCCCTTTGTCAAGCTGTAATAAGTAGGGGTAAGGACGTTAACCACCTCGGAACATCCTCCCTTATACGTCACCTGCAGCGCATTCATAATAAGTCAGTGACAAGTTAAAAAACTTGGGCCGACAGCGGAAGCAGTCCACTGACCAGTAAATCCCTTCCTCTTGTAACCAAGCTCACGCAAACCACCCCACCAACTCCCTCAGTGTCAATTTCCTCCTTCCCCAGGAATGCCAATAGTCCTGCAGGCCATGTCACTGGCAATTCTGACGAGTCCTCTCCTGCCTGGGATTCCTCCGATGCATCCTTGCGTGTAACGCCTACTGCTGCTGGCGCTGCTGTTGTTGCTGCTGGGAGTCGATGGTCATCCCAGAGGGGAAGTCGTAAGCCCACTTGTACTACTTCCAGTAAGCAATTGACTGTCCAACAGTCCTTTGCGAGGAAGATGAAATATCACAGCAGTCATCCTGTTGCAAAGCGGATAACTGAGTCCTTGACAACTATGTTGGTGTTAGACGTGCGTCCGGTATCCGCCGTTAGTTCACAGGGAACTAGACAATTTATTGAGGCAGTGTGCCCCCGTTACCAAATACCATCTAGGTTCCACTTCTGTAGGCAGGCGATACCGAGAATGTACACGGACGTCAGAAAAAGACTCACCAGTGTCCTAAAAAATGCAGTTGTAACCAATGTCCACTTAACCACGGACATGTGGACAAGTGGAGCAGGGCAGGGTCAGGACTATATGACTGTGACAGCCCACTGGGTAGATGTATGGACTCCCGCCGCAAGAACAGCAGCGGCGGCACCAGTAGCAGCATCTCGCAAACGCCAACTCTTTCCTAGGCAGGCTACGCTTTGTATCACCGCTTTCCAGAATACGCACACAGCTGAAAACCTCTTACGGCAACTTAGGAAGATCATCGCAGAATGGCTTACCCCAATTGGACTCTCCTGTGGATTTGTGGCATCGGACAACGCCAGCAATATTGTGTGTGCATTAAATATGGGCAAATTCCAGCACGTCCCATGTTTTGCACATACCTTGAATTTGGTGGTGCAGAATTTTTTAAAAAACGACAGGGGCGTGCAAGAGATGCTGTCGGTGGCCAGAAGAATTGCGGGACACTTTCGGCGTACAGGCACCACGTACAGAAGACTGGAGCACCACCAAAAACTACTGAACCTGCCCTGCCATCATCTGAAGCAAGAAGTGGTAACGAGGTGGAATTCAACCCTCTATATGCTTCAGAGGTTGGAGGAGCAGCAAAAGGCCATTCAAGCCTATACAATTGAGCACGATATAGGAGGTGGAATGCACCTGTCTCAAGTGCAGTGGAGAATGATTTCAACGTTGTGCAAGGTTCTGATGCCCTTTGAACTTGCCACACGTGAAGTCAGTTCAGACACTGCCAGCCTGAGTCAGGTCATTCCCCTCATCAGGCTTTTGCAGAAGAAGCTGGAGACATTGAAGGAGGAGCTAACACGGAGCGATTCCGCTAGGCATGTGGGACTTGTGGATGGAGCCCTTAATTCGCTTAACAAGGATTCACGGGTGGTCAATCTGTTGAAATCAGAGCACTACATTTTGGCCACCGTGCTCGATCCTAGATTTAAAACCTACCTTGGATCTCTCTTTCCGGCAGACACAAGTCTGCTGGGGTTGAAAGACCTGCTGGTGAGAAAATTGTCAAGTCAAGCGGAACGCGACCTGTCAACATCTCCTCCTTCACATTCTCCCGCAACTGGGGGTGCGAGGAAAAGGCTCAGAATTCCGAGCCCACCCGCTGGCGGTGATGCAGGGCAGTCTGGAGCGACTGCTGATGCTGACATCTGGTCCGGACTGAAGGACTTGACAACGATTACGGACATGTCGTCTACTGTCACTGCATATGATTCTCTCAACATTGAAAGAATGGTGGAGGATTATATGAGTGACCGCATCCAAGTAGGTACGTCACACAGTCCATACTTATACTGGCAGGAAAAAGAGGCAATTTGGAGGCCCTTGCACAAACTGGCTTTATTCTACCTAAGTTGCCCTCCCACAAGTGTGTACTCCGAAAGAGTGTTTAGTGCCGCCGCTCACCTTGTCAGCAATCGGCGTACGAGGTTACATCCAGAAAATGTGGAGAAGATGATGTTCATTAAAATGAATTATAATCAATTCCTCCGCGGAGACATTGACCAGCAGCAATTGCCTCCACAAAGTACACAGGGAGCTGAGATGGTGGATTCCAGTGGGGACGAATTGATAATCTGTGAGGAGGGGGATGTACACGGTGATATATCGGAGGATGATGATGAGGTGGACATCTTGCCTCTGTAGAGCCAGTTTGTGCAAGGAGAGATTAATTGCTTCTTTTTTGGGGGGGGGTCCAAACCAACCCGTCATATCAGTCACAGTCGTGTGGCAGACCCTGTCACTGAAATGATGGGTTGGTTAAAGTGTGCATGTCCTGTTTTGTTTATACAACATAAGGGTGGGTGGGAGGGCCCAAGGACAATTCCATCTTGCACCTCTTTTTTCTTTTATTTTTCTTTGCGTCATGTGCTGTTTGGGGAGGGTTTTTTGGAAGGGACATCCTGCGTGACACTGCAGTGCCACTCCTAAATGGGCCCGGTGTTTGTGTCGGCCACTAGGGTCGCTTATCTTACTCACACAGTCAGCTACCTCATTGCGCCTCTTTTTTTCTTTGCGTCATGTGCTGTTTGGGGAGTGTTTTTTGGAAGGGCCATCCTGCGTGACACTGCAGTGCCACTCCTAGATGGGCCCGGTGTTTGTGTCGGCCACTAGGGTCGCTAATCTTACTCACACAGCTACCTCATTGCGCCTCTTTTTTTCTTTGCGTCATGTGCTGTTTGGGGAGGGTTTTTTGGAAGGGACATCCTGCGTGACACTGCAGTGCCACTCCTAAATGGGCCCGGTGTTTGTGTCGGCCACTAGGGTCGCTAATCTTACTCACACAGCTACCTCATTGCGCCTCTTTTTTTCTTTGCGTCATGTGCTGTTTGGGGAGGGTTTTTTGGAAGGGACATCCTGCGTGACACTGCAGTGCCACTCCTAAATGGGCCCGGTGTTTGTGTCGGCCACTAGGGTCGCTTATCTTACTCACACAGTCAGCTACCTCATTGCGCCTCTTTTTTTCTTTGCGTCATGTGCTGTTTGGGGAGTGTTTTTTGGAAGGGCCATCCTGCGTGACACTGCAGTGCCACTCCAAGATGGGCCCGGTGTTTGTGTCGGCCACTAGGGTCGCTAATCTTACTCACACAGCTACCTCATTGCGCCTCTTTTTTTCTTTGCGTCATGTGCTGTTTGGGGAGGGTTTTTTGGAAGGGACATCCTGCGTGACACTGCAGTGCCACTCCTAAATGGGCCCGGTGTTTGTGTCGGCCACTAGGGTCGCTAATCTTACTCACACAGCTACCTCATTGCGCCTCTTTTTTTCTTTGCGTCACGTGCTGTTTGGGGAGGGTTTTTTGGAAGGGCCATCCTGCGTGACACTGCAGTGCCACTCCTAGATGGGCCCGGTGTTTGTGTCGGCCACTAGGGTCGCTAATCTTACTCACACAGCTACCTCATTGCGCCTCTTTTTTTCTTTGCGTCATGTGCTGTTTGGGGAGGGTTTTTTGGAAGGGACATCCTGCGTGACACTGCAGTGCCACTCCTAGATGGGCCAGGTGTTTGTGTCGGCCACTAGGGTCGCTTAGCTTAGTCATCCAGCGACCTCGGTGCAAATTTTAGGACTAAAAATAATATTGTGAGGTGTGAGGTATTCAGAATAGACTGAAAATGAGTGGAAATTATGGTTTTTGAGGTTAATAATAATATGGGATCAAAATGACCCCCAAATTCTATGATTTAAGCTGTTTTTTAGGGTTTTTTGAAAAAAACACCCGAATCCAAAACACACCCGAATCCGACAAAAAAAATTCGGTGAGGTTTTGCCAAAACGCGGTCGAACCCAAAACACGGCCGCGGAACCGAACCCAAAACCAAAACACAAAACCCGAAAAATTTCAGGCGCTCATCTCTAGTAAATACCACTAGTGCATGCATGATAATTAATAACAGAAATGCTCTGTAGAAAATACACCACAGTCCAGTGCAGTATTAGGTAACATATATAATGAGTAATTCAAGTGCACAGTCTGGAACCTGATCCCTAGAGAAAGAGGTGGGCCCCAAGGTGGTTTCCCCTGTTCCCCTGTGGGCCAGTCCAACCCTGACTGTGCCTTCAACCAGCAGTGGCTTCAGAGCAGCTAGCCAATAAGAATCAGCCAGATTCTTATTGGCTGCTGCTGGATGTCCATCGTGATCTACCGGTTGAATGTCTGCGGTTGACTGGATGATCATGATCAACACTTTAGCCTCCCTTGTTATAATCTATAAATTTATAACATTGTGCAAAAAGTATAATATATAAGGACTTGATTCAGAGGTTGATGCAGTTCCGATGCTTGAGCACGTGTGCGATGGAGTATGCATTTACATACAACATCACTATTACTTGAGACGGCTGCTGCAATATATGGGCGGTTCAGGGTGGATTCTGGAAGGTGATCTAAACTCTTCTCAAAAAGAGGAGGTCATGAGAGTGTTATGGGCGTATCATAGGTGGGTTTCAGCATGCGGCTGCAATCTCATTTGCTGCTACTGTGGCCATATCTGAACAAAGATACAAGGGAGACACAGTGTGCAACAATGAAGGAATAATCAGATCCCCAAGCGCACTTGAGCATTGCTCGGATATGCAAAACTGGGCATCGCAGGGTTTGCTAAATCAGTCACAGTAGCGCACAAGGGGAATGCTTAACTGCCATTTGCACTTTGTCGCACTTAAGAATCCGTGAAAGATTGCAGCTGAGCATGATATGCATGCACCTCTGAATCAGGTACATAGTGTAAATCATCACCACCCAACCTAGGTAATAAGTTGTAATGCATTTGTTTTGTTGTTTTCCTTTTTGTTGCATTGTTTGGACAGTGCAATTTAGAAAACTACACTGAAAATGTTAATTGAACCTTTTTTGTTTAAATACAACTGAGTGTGTGTGTGTGTGTGTGTGTGTGTGTGTGTGTGTGTGTGTGTGTGTGTGTTAAAACAGCAGCAGCTATGTCTGTACAACCTCTGGTTCTGATGTAATGTGATCTATAGTATGTGGATTGGGGTTGTTCATACCCTGATGCAGGTAAGGTTGGTCCTCTAGTGTGCTTCATTTTACCTCTACATGACAAAAATGAGATTTAATTTTCGTAGAACATATATTAATGAGATCCAAGGGTTGACTAGGACACATTGGCTTAGGGATGGCCTCAAAGTCTAAAAGAATTGAAATATATAAAAGTGACCACATACAGTAATAAAGACATACCCACTCTCCTGAAACATCAGGGAGACTCACATATTTTCCCATGGACTCCCAGAACAGTATGCGACTCACCCGCATTTCACCCACCTCCTGTAAATGGGTGGAACGAATCTAAGAATTGTGTTATCTTGGCACCTCACCCTCTTCTGGAATCACCCATTCATGTCATTATGCTCTGAGGGGATAGGGCCTAATGATGACAAGCAATTGGCCCTGCCCTCCTCAGTGATCAACTGCATCTCCCCTCTGGACGGCCTAAGAATGGGAACGGAATAGAAAACATTGATGTTCCAAAGTTTTAATCATTGGAATAAAATATCAATTGCACTTAACCGAAGTCAAACCATCAGTTTCTGTACTGTAAAGCATCAGATTATGAGAGAGCTCCTAGTTGGAGGGAAGAAAGTGTGCAGCATGGTCAAGCCCCTACACTGGACACAGTGAGGCTTATTCAGGTGCGGCTGTTCTTGCTGTTACCATTGCTATATTTTGCCATACGCAACTGCGATTATATTGTAATATAGGCAGAAGCTAACCTGAGCATATTTCGCATCATTTCAGTTGGGCATACAAACGCAGAAACATTGGTACCATCGTTGCAAATCAAGTCATGCCAAAGAGTCTTGAGTGCCTCTGAAGATGCACATTCTGAGCTGCTCTACCAGGACTCTGAGGATTCTCCAGTAGCAAGTATGATCACAACTGCCAATTTATGCACGCCCATAAAACGGCGTATGAATGGCCGACACGCCCATGTTTACGCGACCACTCCCTGTCCCCACCCCCAAATGCTGTCTTCCTGTCACTCACTTTGTGACTAATTCCTGGGTGCAACTGCAATTCATGCACTGCAGCTCACATACATGTACAGTAAGAACACATCGCCCAATGGGGGGTAATTCCAAGTTGATCGCAGCAGGAATTCTGTTAGCAATTGGGCAAAACCATGTGCACTGCAGAGGAGGCAGTGCAGAGAGAGTTAGATTTGGGTGCAGAGAGAGTTAGATTTGGGTGTGGTGTGTTCAATCTGCAATCTAATTTGCAGTGTAAAAATAAAGCAGCCAGTATTTACCCTGCACAGAAATAAAATAACCCACCCAAATCTAACTCTCTCGGCACATGTCATATCTGCCACACCTGCAGTGCACATGGGGGGTAATTCCAAGTTGTTCGCAGCAGGAAATTTTTTAGCAATTGGGCAAAACCATGGCCCTCATTCCGAGTTGATCGGTCGCAAGGCGAATTTAGCAGAGTTACACACGCTAAGCCTACGCCTACTGGGAGTGTATCTTAGCTTCTTAAAATTGCGACCGATGTAATCGCAATATTGCGATTACAAACTACTTTGCAGTTTCTGAGTAACTTCAACCTTACTCTGCCTGTGCGATCAGTTCAGTGCTTGTTGTTCCTGGTTTGACGTCACAAACACACCCAGCGTTCGCTCAGACACTCCCCCGTTTCTCCAGCCACTCCTGCGTTTTTTCCGGAAACGGTAGCGTTTTCAACCACACGCCCATAAAACGCCGTGTTTCCGCCCAGTAACACCCATTTCCTGTCAATCACATTACGATCGCCGGAGCGATGAAAAAGCCGTGAGTAAAAATAAGATTTTACTTACCGATAAATCTATTTCTCGTAGTCTGTAGTGGATGCTGGGGACTCCGTCAGGACCATGGGGATTAGCGGCTCCGCAGGAGACAGGGCACAAAACTAAAGCTTTAGGATCAGGTGGTGTGTACTGGCTCCTCCCCCCATGACCCTCCTCCAAGCCTCAGTTAGGATACTGTGCCCGGACGAGCGTACACAATAAGGAAGGATATTGAATCCCGGGTAAGACTCATACCAGCCACACCAATCACACCGTATAACTTGTGATCTAAACCCAGTTAACAGTATGACAAACGTAGGAGCCTCTGAACAGACGGCTCACAACAATAACAACCCGATTTTTTTTTTTTTTTGTAACAATAACTATGTACAAGTATTGCAGACAATCCGCACTTGGGATGGGCGCCCAGCATCCACTACGGACTACGAGAAATAGATTTATCGGTAAGTAAAATCTTATTTTCTCTGACGTCCTAAGTGGATGCTGGGGACTCCGTCAGGACCATGGGGATTATACCAAAGCTCCCAAACGGGCGGGAGAGTGCGGATGACTCTGCAGCACCGAGTGAGAGAACTCCAGGTCCTCCTCAGCCAGGGTGTGCCCCTGACCAAGTAGCAGCTCGGCAAAGTTGTAAAGCCGAGACCCCTCGGGCAGTCGCCCAAGATGAGCCCACCTTCCTTGTGGAATGGGCATTTATATATTTTGGCTGTGGCAGTCCTGCCACAGAATGTGCAAGCTGAATTGTACTACACATTCAACTAGCAATCGTCTGCTTAGCAGCAAGAGCACCCAGTTTTTTGGGTGCATACAGGATAACAGCAAGTCAGTTTTCCTGACTCCAGCCGTCCTGGAAATCTATATTTTCAGGGCCCTGACAACATCTAGCAACTTGGAGTCCTCCAAGTCTCTAGTAGCCGCAGGTACCACAATAAGCTGGTTCAGATGAAACGCTGACACCACCTTAGGGAGAAACTGGGGACGAGTCCGCAGCTCTGCCCTGTCCGAATGGACAATCAGATATGGGCTTTTGTGAGACAAAGCCGCCAATTCTGACACTCGCCTGGCCGAGGCCAGGGCCAACATCAGGGTCACTTTCCATGTGAGATATTTCAAATCCACAGATTTGAGCGGTTTAAACCAACGTGATTTGAGGAATCCCAGGACTACGTTGAGATCCCACAGTGCCACTGGAGGCACAAAAAGGGGGTTGTATATGCAGTACTCCCTTGTCAAATTTCTGGACTTCAGGAACTGAAGCCAATTCTTTCTGGAAGAAAATCGACAGGGCCGAAATTTGAACCTTAATGGACCCCAATTTGAGGCCCATAGACACTCCTGTTTGCAGGAAATGCAGGAATCGACCGAGTTGAAATTTCTTCGTGGGGCCTTCCTGGCCTCACACCACGCAACATATTTACGCCACATGTGGTGATAATGTTGTGCGGTCACCTCCTTCCTGGCTTTGACCAGGGTAGGAATGACCTCTTCCGGAATGCCTTTTTTCCCTTAGAATCCGGCGTTCAACCGCCATGCCGTCAAACGCACCCGCGGTAAGTCTTGGAACAGACACGGTACTTGCTGAAGCAAGTCCCTTCTTATCGGCAGAGGCCCTGAGTCCTCTGTGAGCATCTCATGAAGTTCCGGGTACCAAGTCCTTCTTGGCCCATCCGGAGCCACGAGTATTGTTCTTACTCCTCTACGTCTTATAATTCTCAGTACCTTTGGTATGAGAAGCAGAGGAGGGAACACATACACCGACTGGTACACCCATGGTGTTACCAGAACGTCCACAGCTATTTCCTGAGGGTCTCTTGACCTGGCGCAATACCTGTCCAGTTTTTTGTTCAGGCGGGACGCCATCATGTCCACCTTTGGTCTTTCCCAACGGTGCACAATCATGTGGAAACAACTTCTCGATGAAGTCCCCACTCTCCCGGGTGGAGGTCGTGCTGAGGAAGTCTGCTTCCCAGTTGTCCACTCCCGGAATGAAAACTGCTGACAGTGCTATCACATGATTTTCCGCCCAGCGAAGAATCCTTGCAGTTTCTGCCATTGTCCTCCTGCTTCTTGTGCCGCCCTGTCTGTTTACGTGGGCGACTGCCGTGATGTTGTCCCACTGGATCAATACCGGCTGACCTTGAAGCAGAGGTCTTGCTAAGCTTAGAGCATTGTAAATTGCTCTTAGCTCCAGTATATTTATGCGGAGAGAAGTCCCCAGACTTGATCACACTCCCTGGAAATTTTTTCCCTGTGTGACTGCTCCCCAGCCTTTCAAGCTGGAATCCGTGGTCACCAGGACCCAGTCCTGAATGCATAACTGTGGCACTTTAGTAGATGAGCACTCTGCAGCCACCACAGAAGAGACACCCTTGTCCTTGAAGACAGGGTTATCCGCTGATGCATCTGAAGATGCGATCCGGACCATTTGTCCAGCAGATCCCACTGAAAAGTTCTTGCGTGAAATCTGCCGAATGGAATCGCTTCGTAAGAAGCCACCATTTTTCCCAGGACCCTTGTGCAATGATGCACTGACACTTTTCCTGGTTTTTGGAGGTTCCTGACTAGCTCGGATAACTCCCTGGCTTTCTCCTCCGGGAGAAACACCTTTTTCTGGACTGTGTCCAGAATCATCCCTAGGGACAGCAGACGTGTCGTCGGAGACAGCTGCGATTTTGGAATATTTGTAATCCACCCGTGCTGTCGTAGAACTACTTGAGATAGTGCTACTCAGACCTCCAACTGTTCTCTGGACCTTGCCCTTATCAGGAGATCGTCCAAGTAAGGGATAATTAAGACGCCTTTTCTTTGAAGAAGAATCATCATTTCGGCCATTACCTTGGTAAAGACCCGGGGTGCCGTGGACAATCCAAACGGCAGCGTCTGAAACTGATAGTGACAGTTTTGTACCACGAACCTGAGGTACCCTTTGTGAGAAGGGCAAATTTGGACATGGAGGTAAGCATCCTTGATGTCCAGGGACACCATATAGTCCCCTTCTTCCTGGTTCGCTATCACTGCTCTGAGTGACTCCATTTAGAATAGGTCTCACCGAGCCGTCTGGCTTCAGTACCACAATATAGTGTGGAATAATACCCCTTTACTTGTTGTAGGAGGGGTACTTTGATTATCACCTGCTGGGAATACAGCTTGTGAATTGTTTCCAATACTGCCTCCCTGTCGGAGGTAGACGTTGGTAAAGCAAACTTCAGGAACCTGCGAGGGGGAGACGTCTCGAATTTCCAATCTGTACCCCTGGGATACTACTTGTAGGATCCAGGGGTCCACTTGCGAGTGAGCCCACTGCGTGCTGAAACTCTTGAGACGACCCCCCACCGCACCTGTTTGTAAGGCCCCAGCGTCATGCTGAGGACTTGGCAGAAGCGGTGGAAGGCTTCTGTTCCTGGGAATGGGCTGCCTGCTGCAGTCTTCTTCCCTTACCTCTATCCCTGGGCAGATATTATGGGGACGAAAGGACTGAGGCTGAAAAGACTATGTCTTTTTCTGCTGAGATGTGACTTGGGGTAAAAAAGGTGGATTTTCTAGCTGTTGCCGTGGCCACCAGGTCCGATGGACCGACCCCAAATAACTCCTCCCCTTTATACGGCAATACTTCCATGTGCCGTTTGGAATCTGCATCACCTGACCACTGTCGTGTCCATAAACATCGTCTGGCAGATATGGACATCGCACTTACTCTTGATGCCAGAGTTTCGCATATATAGAAATGCATCTTTTAAATGCTCTATAGTCAATAAAATACTGTCCCTGTCAAGGGTATCAATATTTCCAGTCAGGGAATCCGACCAAGCCACCCCAGCGCTGCCCATCCAGGCTGAGGCGATCGCTGGTCGCAGTATAACACCAGTATGTGTGTATATACTTTTTAGGATATTTTCCAACCTCCTATCAGTTGGCTCCTTGAGGGCGTCCGTATCTGGAGACGGTAACGCCACTTGTTTTTATAAGCGTGTGAGCGCCTTATCCACCCTAAGGTGTGTTTCCCAACGCGCCATAACTTCTGGCGGGAAAGGGTATACCGCCAATAATTTTCTATCGGGGGAAACCCACGCATCATCACACACTTCATTTAATTTATCTGATTCAGGAAAAACCACATGTAGTTTTTTCACACTCCACATAATACCCTTTTTTGTGGTACTTGTAGTATCAGAAATATGTAACATCTCCTTCATTGCCCTTAACAAGTAACGTGTGGCCCTAAAGGAAAATACGTTTGTTTCTTCACCGTCGACACTGGAGTCAGTGTCCGTGTCTGTGTCTGTGTCGACCGACTGAGGTAAAAGGACGTTTTAACGCCCCTGACGGTGTTTTAGACGCCTGGACAGGTACTAATTGGTTTGCCGGCCGTCTCATGTCGTCAACCGACCTTGCAGCGTGTTGACATTATCACGTAATTCCTTAAATAAGCCATCCATTCCGGTGTCGACTCCCTAGAGAGTGACATCACCATTACCGGCAATTGCTCCGCCTCCTCACCAACATCGTCCTCATACATGTCGACACACAAGTACCGACACACAGCACACACACAGGGAATGCTCTGATAGAGGACAGGACCCCACTAGCCCTTTGGGGAGACAGAGGGAGAGTTTGCCAGCACACACCAAAAACGCTATATTATACAGGGACAACCTTTATATAAGTGTTTTTCCCTTATAGCATTTTAATATATATATATACATATCGCCAAATAAGTGCCCCCCCTCTCTGTTTTAACCCTGTTTCTGTAGTGCAGTGCAGGGGAGAGCCTGGGAGCCTTCCCACCAGCCTTTCTGTGAGGGAAAATGGCGCTGTGTGCTGAGGAGAATAGGCCCCGCCCCCTTTTCGGCGGGCTTCTTCTCCCGTTTTTCTGAGACCTGGCAGGGGTTAAATACATCCATATAGCCTCCAGGGGCTATATGTGATGTATTTTTAGCCAGAATAAGGTATTATACAATTGCTGCCCAGGGCGCCCCCAGCAACGCCCTGCACCCTCCGTGACCGTTGGTGTGAAGTGTGTGACAACAATGGCGCACAGCTGCAGTGCTGTGCGCTACCTTCATGAAGACTGAAAAGCCTTCTGCCGCCGGTTTCTGGACCTTCAATCTTCAGCATCTGCAAGGGGGGTCGGCGGCACGGCTCCGGGACGAACCCCAGGGTGAGACCTGTGTTCCGACTCCCTCTGGAGCTAATGGTGTCCAGTAGCCTAAGAATCCAATCCATCCTGCACGCAGGTGAGTTGAACTTCTCTCCCCTAAGTCCCTCGATGCAGTGAGCCTGTTGCCAGCAGGACTCACTGAAAATAAGAAACCTAAAACCTTTTTCTAAGCAGCTCCTTAAGAGAGCCACCTAGATTGCACCCTGCTCGGACGGGCACAAAAACCTAACTGAGGCTTGGAGGAGGGTCATGGGGGGAGGAGCCAGTACACACCACCTGATCCTAAAGCTTTAGTTTTGTGCCCTGTCTCCTGCGGAGCCGCTAATCCCCATGGTCCTGACGGAGTCCCCAGCATCCACTTAGGACGTCAGAGAAAATACTATCTTCATTGTTAAATTACTTGGCGCAGTCGCAGTGCGAATATTGCGCATGCGTACTAAGCGGATTTTCATTGCGATGCGATGAAAAATACCGAGCGAACGACTCGGAATGAGGGCCCATGTGCACTGCAGGGGGGGCAGATATAACATGTGCAGAGAGAGTTAGATTTGGGTGGGTAATTTTGTTTCTGTGCAGTGCACATGGTTTTGCCCAACTGCTAACAAAGTTGCTGCTGTGATCAACTCTGAATTACCCCCAATAGGCGATCTGCGACCGCAACTGAATGAGCTTCAGTATCCGCTGATTGGAGGAGCAGTAAGATAAATGGTAAGGTAGTGTACTTCAGACAGGCAAATACTGAGTCAGAG
Organism: Pseudophryne corroboree; assembly: GCF_028390025.1. Lineage (NCBI taxonomy): Eukaryota > Metazoa > Chordata > Amphibia > Anura > Myobatrachidae > Pseudophryne > Pseudophryne corroboree. The sequence goes on along the minus strand of NC_086453.1, from coordinate 91,852,229 downwards.
GAAAAGGGGAGATGGGGAATGGCCGGCCACCTGACCCAATCAGAATGGAAGACATCGGAAGAAATACACTGATAGTGAAGACATATTGCAAGCTCGCCATCAATGGCAAAAAACACTAAACAGCGGAACCAAACCATTTATGGTTCTAATGTTTCATCATGCAATACCCATCCTTATCAGGCACCATCCCAGAGGGGAGAAATTAAACTTTGGCCTAAGAATAAAGCCAGCCCCAAGCCTCTCTTCTGATTTAAGACAATAATGAATTTTAACTGAGCAGTATGAAAAACAGAAAAGGTAACTTTAATGAAGAAAATAGCCCCAAAACAGAGCAACATTTTTAATTGTTTTTTAGTTGGACCCACAAACGATCAAGTTTGAAACACTAAAATCTGGGTAAGATCCTCGTTATGCTTGCAATCTGCTGCAAGCTCGGTTCATAAAGCCTCCAATATTTGTTGGCTCTGGTAATCCAGGCAGTGGGGTAACTATAATGGGTGCAGGGAGTTCTGTGCACATCGGAATCTGGGTCCAGAGAAGACCACACCACCCACACTGCACCCATTCGATATACTTTCATTGACATCTGTTTCTGCATCAGAAGAAATCTCCAGAAAAATGGCGGTGGCACCATTTTCCCAGAGATATGCACTGCGCTGCACATGAGCAAAGAAGGACAGCCCAGTCGGACACTGATCAGACACTGCCCCCAATCTAGCCATCATAAGACACACCCCTGAATCCAGGAACTGAAATTCCATACACAACGAAGGAGGGGGTTCTTCACAGTAAGGGCAGTAAGGATTTGGAATTCTTTGCCAGTGAAGGTAGAAATGGCGGACTCAGTCAACAAGTTTAAAAATGGGTTAGATAAATTTCGAACTGAAAAAGATATCCAAGGATATAGCATCTAAAATGAATGTATTTTAGAAAAAGTATTAATGCTAGACGTCAACTAGACTAAAAACGAACTCCACTCGAGTCATTACGGGTAAATCTGTGGTTATATACAGAAAAGTATAGGATCAAAAAATAAAGGTTGAACTCGATGGACAACTTGTCTTTTTTCAACCTCATTAACTATGTTACTATGGCCCTCATTCCATGTTGATCGCTCGCTAGCTGCTTTTAGCAGCATTGCACACGCTAGGCCACCGCTCTCTGGGAGTGTATCTTAGCTTAGCAGAATAGCGAACGAAAGAGTAGCAGAATTGCGATGAAATAATTCTTAGCAGTTTCTGAGTAGCTCGAGACTTACACTGCGATCAGCTCAGTCCGTTTCGTTCCTAGTTTGACGTCACAAACACGCCCTGCGTTCGGCCAGCCACTCCCCCGTTTCTCCAGACACTCCCGCGTTTTATCCTGGCACGCCTGCGTTTTTCCGCACACTCCCAGAAAATGGTCAGTTTCCGCCCAGAAACACCCACTTCCTGTCAATCACACTCCGATCACTTCAACGATGAAAATTCTTTGTTCGGACGTGAGTAAATCTACTAAGTTTTGGGCTAAAATACTTAGCGCATGCGCGCTGCGTACCATGCGCATTTTTTCCTTAATCGCTCTGTTGCAAAAATCGGCAACGAGCGAACAACTCGGAATGGCTCCCTATGTTACTACTGTATGTTACCCACTCAATAAAATACATCAGTGTTTGGCTTATCAGTCAATTTTATGGGATATATTAATAGATGAACCATGGCAACAAATAATTTTTTTTCCCTACCGGCAAACCCATCTCATAATGCGTCACTCGGTAGGTTACACTGTTTAAAGAGAATTTTATTTCAAAGAGAGAATAATACAGCGTTACCTTTGCATATAAATACATAAAACATTCCTGTATTTGAGTCTCCGTAGGTGTATTAGTGTATAATATTAAATAAAGGCAGATGACAAGTGAATAGTAAATACTGTATGAAACTAGAGATTTACAAGCTCCACATTACATGGACCGATGTGAACGGAGCTGTGTTTATTCATACATGAAAACTAATCAAGGCATTTGCAGCAGCAGAATTCGTAATTAGCAGTGCTCATTAGAGTCGACAGACAGGGCCATTAATAAAGCATTGAACAGATTTTTGAAAGCATCAGTATGTTAGGCTAGATGAAAAAAGTGGTATTAGCGGTGATACACATTGTACAAGTGTCACTGAGCACTAGATGAATGTCACTAATTTGTTTCTGACTTCCTTTCTACCATCATTTGTAACAGGGACCTCAGTGTCTGTAGGCTCATAGAAAGTTCTGTTACAGTAGGTTAGAGGGGCAGTATGTTATTGTATTATTATTATACAGCAAAGAGGGCAATTAGAGGCCATTTATGCACCCTATATGGTGCCCTAGGGAAGATTTCAACCGATGCCCCTTAAAACAAGCTATTTGGTCTGTTGGCAAATCTTCCTCCTACATCCTCAGTGGTGCTGACGGGGTGGTGAGACGCACAGAGGTGCCCCCACCAGACATCTGTGCCCCCACCCCTGTGCCCCCATCCCTGTGTCGATGCTACAGTTAGTGGGTTTTTTGGCATTGTGACAAATAAATCATCACATCTGCTGGCAGCTCCTGCTGGCAACATGTGGGTAGGCCTCCGTGCCTATTTGGCACCTCCCAGCAGCAATGGCGCCCTAGGTATTTGCTTATATGACCAATGCCCAGGGGTCACTCTGATCCAATCGGGACTAGACATGGGCAAACTAATTTGGGCTGTTTGGAATATTGTACAGAGATATTCCAAGTTCCCACAGCACACATAACAGAGATGGTTTGGATGGGTTGAACCCTTCAGGATGCTGATGATTTTGTATGATTTGGGCAATTAAATAATGCAATATACAGTGCGGTTCAAAAGTCCCCATACATAGAGGAGACGGATGCTTCCTGTGGTACAATGCCTCGAATCACAGGTCCATGAAGAAGAGCTGGACCAAGATAACGCGATTCCCAAAGAAGGCAAGCATGCATATACTGCAAGCATGGAAACAATTCAGATCTATGAAGTCCCAAAGTGCGGCCCCAGAACACATTTGCCCCTAGATAAATGTGAAGGCTGCAATTCTATGCAAAGCTCACAGAGTGTACATTTCAAATGGCAGCAGCTGGGTTATTGCAGTAGAGGTGGACAATTAAAGGCAGGGCTGCCATCAGAAATTGTTGGGCCCGGGACTGACAAAATAGGCAGGGCCCCTCTTTCCCCCCAAAAAAAAGATTCTACCGCACTGCTCCACCCCTATATGATGTCAATCATTGAGATGTTACATACAGGAGGAATGTTGCGGACCTGCAGGAACGGTTTACAGAGAGCTGATGCACAGATAAGGCTTGTTTTAAGAAGTTCTCTATGCGCATCAGCCTGCTGATGATTCACAGACTAGTGCAGCTCTACAGGTATTGGCGGTAGGTGCCAGGGGTGGGCCCCACTCTCTGTAAGGGCCCGGGACACAAGTCCCCACAGTCCCCCCCTGATGGCTGCCCTGACTAAAGGCATTTGTATAAAATAAAAGGTGCAATACTTTCACAGATTTTCTGGTTCAGTTAGCTCCGCTACTGTTTGTGAGACTGACTTCCCAAGGCTTTTATAAGTTGATCGCATATTGGTTGCTATGTCAACACATCATTACTTTTTGCTCATTGTAATTTATAAACTGTGATGTGTTAAATAAGGAACAACTTCAGCTCTATTAAAGATGAACAAACCAGCAAATTACTGAGTGTACATTCTGCGGACAAGCATTTCACTCTGAACTATATAGATACCTGAAACGTAAATATTGTAATGCTGCGCCTGCAACCCATAAAGCATTTCAAAATAAGGGTGGGCTGGCCCACCGGAGTATAGGAAAATACCCGGTAGGCAACACTGCCCGAGTCCCCCATGCCCTCCTCTAATGCCTGGAATTACATATACAGTACTTTGTTCAGTGTAAATTACTTGGTAGGAAAAGAACATGGATGAACATGGGTGCTTGGCTTGCTTCTACAGAAACGACACCATCTTTCTGCAAATCTATATTAGCGATTGGTTTAACAAATGGTCGGGATTCTGGCGTCGGTATATTGACCGTCGGGATTCTGTACCCAACCCCCCAGGACTATAGTGCATTCATTACAATGCATTGCTGTTATCAATCTGATACATTATACCAGTGCCATAACTAGGTGTTACAGCCCTGGTATAATGTACGATGCAGGGTAGGGGGAGCTATTGGCAGCACTTGTCAATTATGAATTATCAAATCACTTTAACTTATAGATTCCCCCTTTTTGAAGCCCAGCATCTCATGACTGCCCCTGTCTCCTACCCACCGTCCCTTTTGTCACTAAATCCTATACATCATTCATGGAATTGATTTAATCGCTCTTTGTTGTTCAGTCGCACTGTCCTGTATTACATTTCGGGATGCTAATATGCCTAGGATTCTAACCCGTTGCATATGACATTGCAGTTGGGCACGCTATTCATTGAGCTACAGTATCTGTCCTTGCATAGAAAGCTAGAGAATTCCAAGCCAGAGAGTTTTAACTATTTGAAGCTTACCTTGTACTTTGTGAATTGGTGATCAGCGTTGCAGCTGGGCAGATCTATGGGGGTAATTCAGAGTTGATCGTAGATGTGCTAAACTTAGCACATCTATGATCATTTAATCTGACATGCGGGGGGAGGCCCAGCACAGAGCTAGTCCGCCCCGCATGTTAGGCCCTAGCCCTTCCCCCCGCACAGGCACAAAAGCATTGCACGGCAGCGATGCTTTTGTACCTGACAAGTAGCTCCCTGGCAGGGGTAAACCGCGCTGGCAGGGGGCTAACCGCCACATCCTGGATCGCAGCGGCTACATGTGACATCACACAGTCGCTGCGGCCTGCCCCCCCAGTGGTCCGGACATGCCTCTGTTGTCCGGACCGCTCCATGCCAACAACGTTCTAATGCGATTAACACTCCCCCTCCCGCCCCACGACCGCCTCTGCCTGTCAATCAGGCAGAGGCGATCGCACCAGTGAAATGCTTTCGCATCTCACTAACTGCACATGCGCAGTGAGCCTGCCACGCGTCCGCACTACGCATAGTAATTCAGACTGCGATCGCTGCCGCTGCAGCGATGCAGTCTGAATTATCTCCTATGTAGTGTGTGGCTGCAATGGATTGGATGTGTTGTTGCACACTGCATGGATCTGCTTAATTATGGTGCCGGTTATTTTTTTATTGGGTATAGGTAGCTTCATATAGTTATAAATCTCATAGTTTTTATGCAGGATCTAGTGACTCGTGGGTAAGGTGTGTGGCTCTGATGCAGCAGGTTGTGGGTTTGAGTCCTTGATGTGGCAGTATATTGAAATATGTTATTTAATGAGGGGTATTGTGGCTGAATGGCGACAAGCTCTCAGGTTCACAAACCATATACTGTAGTAGCCATGCTGTCTGCAGCCTATGTCTTCTCTAATGGTTGGCCACACCTCTTTGGTGGCTGGTTACACCCCCTGTGGTGGCTGGCCACAACCCTTAAGCATGTGCCCCTTCCACTGCATTTCCCCGGTGGGCCATCGTCATGCCCCAATCCGTCACTGGCTGAAGTACACTGTAAGCTACATTATATGAAAAAGTCAATAATAAAATTCCCATATCTACAATGTTATATTTAACGTATAGGGAATCTAAGCATAGGTCTGCAAATAACACTGTTCATGGAATAGGGAATTTATGTCACTTACATTTTCATTTTGACAGCTCTTTCTTTACCATCCACCTACTCTCCCCAATAAAAATAATAGCGGTAGCAGGTGTTGGATAGTTGGCAGTTGGATTTCTTCCCATCTGCATGTGGCCATCATCCAAGAATGTACTTTTACATACTTAACCCCTTTCTACTGAAGCTTTTTGCACCCCTATGCTGATTTTTGCTCTTTTGTGGGTTGTATATGTTCCAGCATAATTGTTAGTTAATTTTCTGTACAATATCTGCACTAGTTATACCTTGATTTTGTTCAGGAACCTTTGCAAATCTGTAAGCGCATAGCTTAGTCCATGATTTGGTTTCGATGGGAAAAGAGTGCTATCTGCCCTCAACAAATTGTAATCAGACCCTGGGCCTCCTTCATCATTAGTCAGGTGATTTGTGATTAGTATTTTCTTTCTCCTCAAAACTCTGTGTGTTGCTGAGGATGAGTAAGACTATCAATGAAGTATTTAGGTGTCAAATTTTTTGATGGGTGTGGCATAACTTGTCGACAGCTGACCATGTTGACATTCATCATATGTATGTCAGAAGATATGTCGAAATGGTGAACTGTCGACAGACTGTCCATGGTGGTCTAGTGGCTTCTTACTTCTTCCAGGTGGCAGCGGCTCAGTGTTTCCTGGTGGTGGTGTGAGAGTGACTTCCAGGGCAGTCCTGTGATGCAGCTAGGAGCACTCCCAATGGTATTTCTCCCCCTATTCCTAACCCCCTCCACCACAGCCTAACCCTAACCTCCCCCGAAGCACAACCCTAAACCTCCCAGTGGCTCCTAACCGTCAGCATCCTGAAACTGTCAACATTTCAGATGTTTATATTGTGACAGTTTGAGGGTGTTGACCTGGTGCCTGTTGACAGTTTGAATTATGTAGAAGTTCGGATGTCAACATTATTAATTGTTGACCATTCACTTGGATACCCTTTCAGTCCACTCATCCTTCATGGCCTACAGGTATCGCCACACGGATTCAGTGGGGGGGAATTCAAGTGTTATCGCACCCCCGATCTCCCATCTAAAGTGACAGGAGATTGCAGGGCGATATTAAAATGTCCCCACTTATCGCACTGATCGCGTCCATTACACTTGGGTTTAGGCGCGCAGAACACCTAAACCCAACTAAAGTAATGGTTGCGAGGGTAAAAAGACATGTTTGGGCGCCCCAACGGGTCTCTTTACATGCATTTCAGCTCACTACCCCCGGGGAGGAGGGAACAGAAATTTTAATCTCGCCCAGTATGATTTACCGGCGGACGGGATGCCAGCTGTCAATATCCCGACAGCGGCAGCCCACCCGCCAGAATGCCGGCAGTGGGGCGAGTGCAAAGAGTCCCCTTGTGGGATCTATTCCCACTCCATGGATGTCTTGGACACTCACGAGTGGGAATAGTCCTGTTGTGCCGGGATTCTTGTTTGTGCCGGGCTGGCGGCATTGTCGGCTGGCGGGATTCTGGCGTTAGTATCCTGACCGCCGGGATCCCAACAGCCGGCAAATTAAATGTATCCCCTCCACACAACTTCTAAAGCAAGGAGCCTCACACCACAAGAAAGCTCAACTCATTCAGTTAATGTTAGAGGATTAAGCATTACTTTGGAAGACACAGGTCATGCATTCAAATAAGCAGCATGGCCCAGCTAACAGGTAACAGGGCGTTTCAGGGGAGACCACCAATTTGCTACATTAGGGATGTGGTACATAATGAGGATGGTGATATAAAAATGTCAAACAGCTTTACCACACGTTAAGTTGTTCTCTGTAGTCTTGTGTGTAGATATGAAACATTGTAATTTCCCAAACATAGCAAAGTTTACATGGGATGTACATATTCCCATTAGGGATATGTTGATCAGAAATGAAATAAGTAAAGAAAATGTCTTTGCTCTCGGTCTGTACTTATATAGTCTGTATAGGCCGACAACTGGCCGTCTTGTAGTGACTGAGTTATATGGATTGCTCTATTGCACAAAGGTGAACATGGGTTTATCCTACTGTGTCCCACGGTGTTCGGTCCTTTTACTACCATACAGTAAACCACCTGTTTGCATGCATCAGTATCTTTATATCACTGCAGATTTTAAAGACCAACAACTGCTGCATTCTGCATTATAGGGATTGCTCTCCTATGTGAAATTAGCCAACATAATGGACCTTGGTGGACTTTATGTTGCTTATTCACCTTCAAATGAGCTAATGGTTTGGTGGCGGCATTACAGATCAGCCTGGATTGCAGGGTGCTCAACTATAGTGATAATGTGACTCTATGTGGTACACCGGACTGCTAAGGAGAACAGATAATTCCACCAAAGTACCTTCAGCTAAATTACATTTCTAACTCAAGACACCTTTTTGGAAACTCCAATGGACTCCGGACTGCTGATTATTCAAATAAAGAATTCAGAGCAAATAGAATGGGATTGATATTTCTCACTTATCAAAGAATAAAAACACAATCTACATCCACCCTATCGAGAGCCCACAGCCCTCAGAAGCCTCACTCCTTGGTGGTGCCCAGAGAAATGTTTGGGTTCAGAGCTTTGCCTGGGAGACGGGTGTGGTTCAATAGGTCTACACTAAATTGACAGCCAGTCAATAGGTCGACCACATATGGTTGACATGCAAAGGGTGGACAGGATCAAAGGGTAGACAACAGAAAAGGTCTACAGGTACAAAAGGTCGACATGGAAATAGTTGACAGTAAAAATGATCGACAGGAAGTTTTTTTGTGTAATTTTGAATGTTTCACCCTATCGGAGCCAAATTAGTGGATACGTGTACCCTGTGGGCTCACTTTACACGCCACACTTCGGGCATGGTGCCACTACCGCTGCGCTCAGCACAGATTACTATTCCTAATCACAGTCCAGGTGGATGGTAAATGATAAAAAAGTTGAAAGAAATAAAAAAAACATAATAACCATGACCATATGTGTGTTAAGTTGTCAACCCTTGTCATATTGACCTTTTGAACACGTCGACCTTTGCATGTTGACCATTTGCATGTCGACCATTTGGGGTCAACATATTGACTGTCTATCTTCTTACTGTAGATCAATCAACAGAGCTCACATTAATGTCCTCTGTCCAATTTACTACACTTTAGTTTAACCCTAAGGGGTCTATTTACTAAGCCATGGACGGTGATAAAGTACCAGCCAATCAGCTCCTAACTGACATTTTTCAAACACAGCCTGTGACATGGCAGTTAGGAGCTGATTGGCTGGGTGGCTCCATCCACTTTATCTCCATCCAAGGTTTAGTATATATACCCTTAAGTTTGATATTTCTGCACAATCCCATCTTGCAGATAATCAGACTTTGTGATTTACCTACACGGAACATTCAGTCACTTCCACTGCTGGTAACATGGATTCCCAAAACGCCCTCTTACATCAAACCTTAACGAGTTCTCTCTATAAAATGTACTATAACAGGCAATTTCCACAGCTTGAAATTAGTTTACAGCACATTACATCACAGGAATAGATCAGAAACTGTATAACCAAAGTGTGGGAAGACAAATGTGTGTTTCAGCGCTGTAACAGGGATAGCCATTACCCAGCCTGTCCTGGACCTGGTAAGGATATATGTGACAGATAATGTACTGAGGATGTCACGTTAGACAGATGTGGGTCATACGTTATCATAATTGCTTCGTACTTTATAAAGGCTGTGTGTTTATTAACATTTATTTAGCAGGAAACTTATTAAAAAGCTCATTGCTGTGGGAAATAAGTGTCAGCGTAGTGTTTTTTTTCTGACATTATAATGATTACTGATAACATTTAGAATGTTGGACTGTGCACTTATAGGGTTTAATAACTTTTGGAAAAATACTCCTTAAATCAGCAGCCTCCTCATTTCCTGAAGTCAGTAGCAATAGAGGGTCATTCCGAGTTGATCATAGCTGTGCTAAATTTAGCACAGCTACGATCTTCTTCCCTGACACGCGGGGGGACGCCCAGCACAGGGCTAGCCCGCCCCGCATGTCAGTCCGGCCTCCCCCTCGCAGAAGTGCAAAGGCATTGCACAGCGGCGATGCCTTTGCACTTCAAGAGTAGCTCCCGGCCAGCGCAGCTTTAGTGTGCTGGCCCGGGAGCTACTCATCGCTCCCCGGGCCGCAGCGGCTGCGTGTGATGTCACGCAGCCGCTGCGGGCTGCCCTTCATTTGGTCAGGCCACGCTTGCGTTTGCCGGACCAAACCCATTAAACGGCGGCCAAATGCCGCCGTTCCGCCCCCTCCCACCCAGCGATTGCCTCTTCCTGTCAATCAGGCAGAGGCGATCGCATCCCTGTTACGGCCTATGGCCGTCTAGCATGTGCCGGCGCACTACGGCGCCGGCGCATGCGCAGTAGGGACCCATTCCCTCTGCTGCATTAAAACGCAGTGAGCGAACGGGTCAGAATGACCCCCATAGAGTTATATCAGGCAAATTTCCCATTCAAATCAGCATTTGCTGTAAGCATACTTGCTTACTCTACTATAAAGTCTGAAACCCACCCACTTCAGTAATATAGGCGTGACAGATACGTGATCATGCAATTTATAGCGAACCTTTAAAACTTGGCTCTGCCCATATGGAATAGTGCGCAATTAACCAAATTATGCTATGGTAGCAGGGCGCCAAATGACACAATTTACAATGGTATGCTTCTGAACCTCCTGGAATTCCACTCCCTGGAATGTCAGGAGGGCACCAATAAAAAGTATGCTATAAGTAAAGGCACGTACTGTAGGTGTAGAGATGGAAAGGTGCAGAGTGAGGGGATTTGAGACACAAGATACTTACAGCTCTCCTGATCTGTTTCTCCTTTCCTAGGTAGTGGAAGCAACTAATCAGACTGTGTATTGTCCACTACTATGCTCGGCTTCTCCCGAGGCGGGGAAGATTTTGTCACAAAACTGGTCAGTGCCTTCTCCTGTGAAGAACAAACACAGTTGATTACTGTCCATGAATGTCCATGATTTAGGCTCAAATGTATAACAGGTTAAAAAGTCTTGTGTGAAAGTGAACTTAGTGCTCAGTGCAAAGTAAGTAAAGTGCAAATGGTATTGTGAGGGTGCCTACTCAAGCTTACGTCTGCCCAAAATGTATATAGGGAAAATACATGAAGAGGCGCCATATTATATATTATACTCCAAATTCTATTAGACTATCTCATAATCTATGACTTCCAATGTCCTCTCATGGTAGCCACATGGATTGAAAGTAGTGGCTAGGTGTAATGAAGGGCTGCCAATTGTAGTCATGTTCCAAACAGGGTGAGAGGCTACCTTGATGCGGTGGGTAAGCTCATAGCCCTGGCCAGGAATATGCTAAGTGCCTCTGGTTACTACAGGTTGAGCTAGTGTGAGATAGTGCACCTGCTACCTTTTCCCTCTGTACACTTTACTAAGTCTCAAGCAGAGTAGCACCTCACTACCTAATTAAGGTGTGCAAATTAGAGCCCTTTTCAATCTGTAATGGAGGGCTGCCAATTGTAGTCATGTTCCAAACAGGGTGCATTTACCTCAACCAACTGATGCCAATGTTCAATTGGTTTTCTAGGGTTTGCCAGCATCTCATTCCAGTGTTCTCTGCCAGGCATGTCTGCATCACTGCCCACACGGCACATTCCAATGACTTCATTGTGACCTATACTGTACAAACAAAATTAAAATTGCATTACTGCAAAATTGTGACCTACTGTGGTGTACACATATATATAGTTAAATAACTCTTTGGCTGAAGTTTACTTCTTTGTCCTCTGTGATCATACAGGTGCACACCATCAATTCCAGAGTGAAAGAGCAATGATGGAGCTTTGATGGTCCATATTCAGGATGCGGTTGCAGCAAACACTAAAATCACACTTCAAAATACAAATTTTTGCTATTGGGTGCACAATTTGCCATATTTTTTGTCTGCAGATGCTCCACATACTGTAATAAATGACTTTGTAGCCCAGATCCTATCATCAGAAGGGCATATTTGTTATCCCCTTTCACCCTCACTCAAGTACACTAATACCCCTTTGAGATATGAGGCACAGGAATTGGCTTAGTCCCGAGTAGAGTTTGCTTTCAAACTATGCAAAATCCCGGGTTGCTGTGGATTCACGTGCAATAACCTGGGAAAGGGGTATAACCTGTGAAAATGGAAAGAACAAAAATTGGCACATGATGTCACAGGAGGCAAAATAGCACTACACTGCCTGTGTCCACCTTTCTTCTGTTTCATGTGACCAGGGGTGTAGAGAGCTGTGGTGGCCCAGGTACTTTTTTGGGGGAGTGTCCTAATCGTGGGAGATGTGACCACACACCCTTATACAAATTAATGTAAAAAGTTTTTTCTGTGCCACGTAGATTTGGAGGGCGCCACCGTGTCCCATAGCCAGGGGCAAATCCAGAGTTCAGGGTGCGATTAGTTTGATCGCTCCCACTCTACCCACTGCACAGGCAGAAGCATAGGCGTTTCTATAATGGGTGCAGTGTGTGTGGTGCACACGGGCCCCTGGGTCCAGGGGAGCCCACACCACACACACTGCACCCATCTCCTATATATTAGCCCTGTGACTCTGTGGCTGCATTTCTAACGCTGGGTGGAGTCACAGACCTGGGCGGACTTGGACAGGCCAGTAGCTGCTCAGTGTCAGCACACCACAGAAGGGACCACCAGCCACAGATTCAACAGACCATTTCCAGCAGTGAACTGACGCCCCACACTGCAAGGTACGTATGGACACCCAGACACCCTCACCCCACACCACCCCTCCCCTGCAAACACCAACCACCACCTAACACACCCACCTTCCCCACCACAGCGGGACACACACCCGCTACCGAGGCCGCCGCTAACATCCCCTACCATCTGTAAGAGTGCAGCCGCGGCCACACACTGACGGCTAACACCCAGCCCGCACACATCGCTCCCCCCCTCCCCACTACCGCTGCACACACTGGCCGGCGGTGGGGGGAGCGCAGGCCGCTTCGGCTGTATGACCCGGCGAACAGGGCCGGCGGTGGGGGGTGCAGAGCTAGGGGGGAGCACCCGATGGCACAGACGGGACACACTGCCCGGGAGCCCACTGACACCCGCACCCCTCCCTCCGCACCAGCCCGTCGCCTGTTCCCACATGCAGCCACTGACACGCTGCCTGGGACCCGCCGTCCGCAACCTGGAGTAACAGAAACACTGCCCATAGCTGTACATGCGGCATCACCCTGACAGCACGCCGCACCTGACTCTGTACCAGCGTTATATCTCTCTCCCCGCTGCTGCCTCCGACCCGACGAATCTGTTTCCAAACATCCAGCGGGGTCGCCGGGTCGGAGGCAGCAGCAGCGACAGAGATAATGCTGGTACAGAGTCAGGTGCGGTGTGCTGTCAGGGTGATGCCGCATGTACAGCTATGGCCTGTGTTACTGGTACCCCGTGTTGTGCAGACAGCGCCCCCACTCACCCACTTGCGTATGACGTGCCCACCATATCACCCATCCTACCACTTGCACCAAGCCCCACTCGCACCCTCTCCATCACAAGGGGGGAAACAAGTAGCAGCCTCATGGCCCCACATATACCAACACCTATCACCACATACACGGCAACCACTTCTACCTTACACACACACTCCACACTTCTAACAATGCGCACGCACCCTCCACTACCCTTTCCCCTCCCTCTAACACACACACTCACCCTCCACACTCCTACCAACACGCCCGCACCCTCCACTTCCCTTTTACCCTTCCCCCAACACACACACACACACACTCACCTTCCTACCCACACGTACGCACCCTCCACTTCCCTTCCCCCCCCCCTACACACACACACACCCTCCACACTCCTACCAACATGCCCGCACCCTCCACTTCACTTTCCCCTTCCCCCAACACACACACTCTCACCCTCCACACTCCTACCAACACGCCCGCACCCTCCACTTCCCCCTACACGCCTGTCCCCTCCCCCCTACACACGCGCACACACTCACCCTCCACACTCCTAACAACACGCCCGCACCCTCCACTCCCCCCCACGCACACATTCACCCTCCACACTCCTAACATGCATGCACCCTCCACTGCCTCCCCCCTCTCCCCCCCCTTTTTCCTCTCCCCCCCCCCCCTCCACACACACACACACACACACACACACTCACCATCCACACCTAACAACACGCACGCACCCTCCACTTCCCTTTCCCCTACCCCCAACACACACACAAAACACCTTACCCATCTTTGCTACACCACCACCCAACAACAACCACCCCTTCCCCCATTGCCTTCACACCACTAGGGGAAACAACCTTAACACACACAACACTGCATTTAACAAACAAACAAACCCACACCTACGCAACCACCTGGCCAACACCACAGCGCACACCGCAAGCCCATCCCACAACCGCAATACACCCATACCGCCCACCCAGCCACCACAAATACAACACCCATCCAACACAACCACAGCACAACCTTACCCATCTGACTAATCCTGCCACCCCCTCTCCTCCCCTCCCATGCACACACCACAAACCCCACAAAAAACCCTCCACCATCCAACCACCCATCCTATGTGGACCTCCTCCACCCATGCCAACTTCAAACCCCCTCCCCCATCCCCCTGCCACCCAACTCCATCCCACACTACACCTCCTATCACCACCCCCATCCCTCACCCCTACGCAAAAACATATACAGGCAGTGACCCCTCTCCACACACTTGCCCAAGGACCATAAATCATTACCCACAGCATTTCAGCAAACCACACCCCAAACTACGTATCCTTCACAAAAAACACTCCACCACACACATTCCCTTCAACACTCTCCACAAGCCATCTACACACCACCCTAACCCTATCGCACACCCACCTCCCTCCCTCTGCACCCAACTAATTCGGTCAAACCATCAAAACACCATCTACCCCACAACACTACCCCCATAGCCTAAACCCACTAATACGCCAATTCCAACTCCAACATCTGCTAACACAACACACCTCTGCCCCCAACAAACACCCTAACACCACATCCTCTTCACCTTGCCACACACATAAACAATCCACCCACCGCTCCCACAAAAACACAATAGACGCACCCTCCAAACACACCCCAGATCCCACAATAACAGTTCAGCATACTCCCTAACCCCCCCCCCCCTACCAACACCACCTGGCACATGGCTTTGCCACACCCTGCACCCCCTCTCAACCTACCTGTCCACCAGCCCTTTCTCCCTCACACACACACTTTGCCTTCACCCACCCTGATTGCCATCCCCCCCATAGCAAACCCTTCACCACTCACATCATGTACACACCACATTTCCACCCACCACTCTAAAACATCACCCCCATCCACACGACCCTTTCACATAAAACCATCTTCGACATGCACTGCACACAACACCATCCCTCTCTGCATGCTATCGCTACCTACATCATAAAACACAACCACCACCCAAAAACCCCTACCCCTCAAAACAACCCCACCCGCAACTCCACCTCACCCACCTCCACCACATCAGCTGCACCTCACAAGCACATCCCCCAAACAAGCTAACCCCATACCTAACATCCACCGTCCACACATACACCACCCAACCATTACCCCATGCACCATCCCCCTAACTCACTCCGCACCCCCCCTTCCTTACAGCAGCCCACCCCAAATACCCTCCATCATCCCACCACACTCCCCATGTGCAACTCCCCCACCCATGCCACGTTCCAACACCCACCCCTGTCCCCGTGTACCGCACAAACACAAATGCAACAAGTACTACACCACCTACACCATCCCTTACCCCTTGCCCCTGTATACGCAGTCACCGGCCACCATCCACGGTTCAGCCCATACACACTCATTCACCCTCCCCAGCATCTTACAGGGCCACAGGCCAAACCTACTAACACTCACACACACCACCACACCAAACACATTACCTTCACCACCATCAACAATCCAAAGCCAAACCTCACACTCCCTAACACATACATCCTCAATCCCTAACCCATCTAACCTCCCCACCACACCCACAAAACCCCCTAAGCACCTATGCACACCCTGCCAAACGCAACACTCCCTCTCAACCCACCTACACACCACATGTTCCTCCCTCACACACAGCACATCCGTTTCCCCTTCAAAAATTTCATACCCCCCACTGCCAACCCTCCACCACTCCCAACATCCACATACCCCATTTATACCACCACCTCTGCACCAACATCCCCATCCATAAGGCCATTTTACAATCAAACATCCACCACACGCACCACCTACAACAACCCTCCCCACAAACAGTCAATACCTCAATCCCTGGGCAACGCCAACACACACACCTCCACCTCACTACACCCACCCCCTTTCACATATAAACAACATACCATGTACACTTTTACCCCACATCCACACAACATACACCTGCCCAACACCCACAACACCTCAAAATAACATCCACCAAACACTGTAGCCCCATACTTGACACACAGCTTATGGAAATACACCACCCCTGCAGCTCACACGAAACCTCAACAAACCATCAACCTCCCCCTACCCAGCTCAACACCCCTTCCATGAACACTACAAAGCCCCCCATACCCTTCACCATCCACCCACACACCCCATATGGAACTCCACCACCTATGCCAGCCTCGGACATACCCTCCCCAATCCCCCTGCCACACACACCCACAACTCCAACAAGCCCAACACCTCCTGCCCCATCCATCATCCCTCAGCGCACAGGGGCGTAGCCCTTTACGACGGTGTGAAGAGCGCCCGTAGGGCGCGATGAATCACCTAGTATATTATACTTACCCTTCGAGTCCCAGCGACGGCAGCCCTGCTGTGCGGGCACAAATCACTCGGAAAATGACCGCTGCGGCCATTTCCGAGTGATTTGCACATGCGCACTGGAGGTGTCCCCGTGAACAAGGTGCGGGCGCCATGTTCCCGGAGACCTGCGCATGCGCAATAGACTCTGGCAGTATTGCTGCCGGAGAGGAGAAATTTATTTGCTCCCCTTGCATTGAAACATGGTTTGTTCTGGACCCAAAGTTCTGTGCTTTTTTTTTGGTTTACGTACAAACACAAATCAGGCCCTGTGTGTGGGTATGGCCATAACCGCGTGGGTGTGTACAACCCCCCTACATGATCACTCCTACTGTCCCTCTAAATAAATAACATTTTAAAAATTGCATAATTTCGTAAGTAAACTAGAAATACATTTTTAATACTTACTACAGGTTGAGTATCCCATATCCAAATATTCAGAAATACGGAATATTCCGAAATACGGACTTTCTTGAGTGAGAGTGAGAAAGGGAAACCTTTGTTTTTTAATGGCTCAATGTACACAAACTTTGTTTAATACACAAATTTATTAAAAATATTGTATTAAATGACCTCTAGGCTTTGTGTATAAGGTGTATATGAAACATAAATGAATTGTGTGAATGTAGACACACTTTGTTTAATGCACAAAATTATAACAAATATTGGGGGTAATTCCAAGTTGATCGCAGCAGGATTTTTGATAGCAACTGGGCAAAACCATGGGGGTAATTCCAAGTCGATCGCAGCAGGAATTTTTTTAGCAGTTGGGCAAAACCATGTGCACTGCAGGGGAGGCAGATTTAACATGTGCAGAGAGAGTTAGATTTGGGTGTGGTGAGTTCAATCTACAATCTAAATTGCAGTATAAAAATAAAGCGGCCAGTATTTACCTTGCACAGAAACAAAATAACCCACCCAAATCTAACTCTCTCTGCAAATGTTATATCTGCCACACCTGCAGTGCACATGGTTTTGCCCATCTGCCAAAAAATTTCCTGCTGCGATCAACTTGGAATTACCCCTCATGTGCACTGCAGGGGAGGCAGATACAACATGTGCAGAAAGAGTTAGATTTGGGTGGGTTATTTTGTTTCTGTGCAGGATAAATACTGGCTGCTTTATATTTACACTGCAAATTAGATTGCAGATTGAACTTACCCCACCCAAATCTAACTCTCTCTGCACATGTTATATCTGCCTCCCCTGCAGTGCACATGGTTTTGCCCAGTTGCTATCAAAAATCCTGCTGCGATCAACTTGGAATTACCCCCATTGTCTAAAATGACCTTCAGGCTGTGTGTATAAGATGTATATGTAACATAAATGCCTTCTGTGCTTAGATTTATGTCCCATCACCATGATATCTCATTATAGTATGCATTTATTCCAAAATATGGAAAAATCCGATATCCAAAATACCCCTGGTCCCAAGCGTTTTGGATAAGGGATACTCAACCTGTATTACATATATATCCCAGCCTGCCCTGTCACATTTTCAGCATGCCCTAATAGCAAAACTGTGGCAGGGCATGGTGGGATGTGTAGTTCTGCAGCAGCTGGAGGGCCGCACGTTAAATACCCCTGCTCTAATAGCTTATTATTGACCAACTTTTCATGAGCTGCAGCTCCCAGCATGTCTGCTTGGCAGAAGTTGCTGAGATATTTGACTCAGCCTCTGTCCGCTTGCACAAATAATTTATAAGAAACACCTGGCTTCCTTACCAATCATAATCCATGACAGCGATGGTGAGGCTCACATGGTCGATATTTTCATTAGGAATGTCAAACACAAGGGCCTCGTTATAGGTTGGGTTCAGCGTGTTCTTTTTTATAGATGTTTTTCTCTTTTTCAGCCTCCTTCCCTCACAGATTAGAGATGCTTTCACATATGGATCTTGTAGAGAGAGAGAGAAAAGAGTTACAGAGCCTTATAATAAATACTGAACTACAGATGAAGGTCAACGAGATCAAGCATAGTGCATCAAGTCTGCAGTCACCAATACAACGGGATGTAGTCATGTGACCGGTGGTCAGGAGACCTCCCCCTACATCCCGCACCCTCACAATCCCGGCGGTCGGCATGTCGACCAACAGGGACTATTCCCACTCGTGGGTGTCCACGACACCCATAGAGTGGGAATAGAACCCGTGGCTACCACAGGTCGCCACCGAGCCCACAGCATGGCGAGCTCAGCGAGCCAGCAAGGAGTTCGTTGCCCTCGCCCCCCCGCCAGCATTCCGGTGCCGGGATGCCAGTGTCGGTATGCTGACAGGCGGTCACGCAATACACACCCAATACAACCACCATGTTTTATTGTGAGGGACCAGGCAAAGGGAGCCAAGAACTATTTATCATTTGGGTATGAGCCAATCGATTTGTAAAATATTGCAATTATATTGCATGGTGGCAGTCATATACCATATATTGCATGGTGGCAGTCATATACCATATATTGCATGGTGGCAGTCATATACCATATATTGCATGGTGGCAGTCATATACCATATATTGCATGGTGGCAGTCATATACCATATATTGCATGGTGGCAGTCATATACCATATATTGCATGGTGGCAGTCACAACAAATAACATAATCACTGTAAACTTTATAGAAGGAGAGGAAACAGGGATTCATGTTGGGATAAGTATTCTCTTTGTTTTTTTTTTGTTTTTTTTTTAAAGAAAATGCTCCAAAATAGAATTTAGTAAATTTAAGCTGTAGTATATTAAGCAGTGGCAGTTCAGTTTTTACCTATGTGCTGGACTGCTGGACTGCAGCCCCACCCCCAGGTAAAATCCGCAACCCAGCTCAGTGTCAGTGAAGCCAGATGCAGTCCGTGAGACTGCACTGGCTTCACTGTGACTGGAAGTGACTTCCTATTGCAAGTCGTACCTGCCAGTCACAGACACTGCAGGCAGTCCCATTGGGAGGTGTTTTCTCCCTCCGGGTCTGCCAGACAAGCCTGCAATAGACAGAGAGCTGGATTTCTGTAGGAAGCCAGCTCCCTGCCTTGTCAGCCCTAGCTGGCTTCTATGTACTGTAGCCAATGCAGTCCATAGAAACTGTGGTTTTGCACATGCGTAGTACCGTCACCACTACTGTGCAAGTGTGCATGCGCCGGGTCCCGGCGTCTGTGAACTGTGCATAGTACAGGTGTCAGGGCTCAGGCGACGGCAGTGACAAGGTGGCGGAGACCTAGCAGCATCGCCAGCGGCAGCCCTCCTCCTCCACCAAGATAGGAGCCACCGATGATACTAAGTATATGAAGAGTATGAAATGGATTACATAAATATTGTTTCCTTACTCTCCATATAGTGGATGACAGCTGTAAAGGTCTTTCATCATGTTATGGTGTCACTCGCTCAAGAGATCTGAAGCTTCAACAGAGAGATATACCAGTTGTTTACATTACTCGGATGGCATAGTGGTTCTGGGATAACGGAAGGACACTGCTATCACTGGAAATTTTGTAGCAATGACCTTGAGCATTACACAAGTAACCGCCCTGGAGTATAATATGATTTAGAAGACAATCATAGAAGATTGCATCTCCAAGAGGGTGACATTGAAGGGACGTTGATTCTTTTCCAACTTATCCTAATAGACCAGCTTATTTTCAACGATTCCAATGATAATACAAAACCTACCACTTTAATGTACTGTATTGTACAGTGTGTGCTTAATTAAATAGATTTGCTCTAAATGGTGTCAGCTTTTAATCTAACAAATGAATCTTTGGAGTCCTGGAAAGAGGCCAGAAGCAGCCCACAATCCACTTGCAGCATTCTTACTCTCCTTATTGCAGTAATAAAGAACCTTGCCATCCCTTCTGCCTGCTGTCTATACCACTGCAAAGCACAACCCTACACCCACTTTCCAATCAGGTCTTAGATTTGCCTTTAAATCCAAACAATTTGCTTATTGTGTCATTAACTAAGAGCAATCTTTTCAGACACTAGATGGGCCGAAATTCACGTACAATGCAAGGGCTGCATAGAACTTACAGCAATGTAAAACTGGGAAGAAATATTAGCTATATAATCAAAATATGGTTCTCCAGAATCTCTCTGGGGCTTGATGAGGAGTAAAGCATACATCTTTTGGCGAAGCATGTGAACTAATCAAACGGAATTATTGGCCATGCAGTTTATGTAAAGTTGGACGAAGGTGTAAGTATACCTGTTTCCAGATGTGTCATTCGTCCCAATTATAGGCAACTGTACCCTGACGATGTTGACAACTAGCAAAACAATCCTACTAATAAGGGTGGACGAACAACAAATATGTATATAATCCTTCATATAGGTGAATATAAGCCTTTATTACTATGCAAGCATATGTAATCAGCTGTGCCTCGGGCTCCGGTTGTATAAAACACCAGGTTGGAGAGACCTGCCACGGCAATCCAATTCATCAGCATAAGAATGTTCTGCTCTTAGGTTCTGATTCATGTCTGGATGCAATTGCACAGCCACAAGGAAGCGGCTGTGCAATTCCATGTCATTAACAATCAAATGTAGCAGGAGGCATCTGTAGGAGATAGAAGCCTCCTGTTAGCATAAGCGAGACCGGAGTGCTCCATCCACGGACAAAGCTTGGATCACCATCGCAACCATCGGTCACGATTCATGATGTTTCCAGACACCGGCCAGCCTGCGTAAGATGAAACTTTCCCAGGCTGGCTGTCGGATCCGGATACCTGGGTTCAGGCAGTCTGAGTCCGGCGATGCAGGCCCTGGACCTGTCACGCCTTCTAAACTGGAGCGACACACCCTTGTTTTGAAGAACAGTGCCAGATGCCATCCCAGCTCCGCCCCCCAAGAGCAGCACCATGTCAATCATGCTGCAGCCGACAGGGGTCTGTGAGTGACATTGCGAGACCCGTTCTGTTCGCTGAATGGGTCTTGCACCGGCACAGACCACCAAACATTGTATTTGTACGCAAACCATTGGGGGTTTGCATACAAATATGATTTAGGCCCTTAGAGTCCTGACTTATTTTCCAGTTTCAATTACCTTGGCAGAATTTGGCAACAGGATTAAATAAGAAAAACATTTACCTTACTGCGTACTGCCAAGTTATTGCAAATTAAAAATTGGTCAAAAATAAATAAAAAACAGAAAAAATATATTACTAAACAGTAAAAATATCTAATGCTGGCAAATCCATAGAAAATACAGTATGCAAAGTATCACTCTCCAGATCTATTGTTGTAATAACAGAAGTAATGTCTTTCTTCACTGAGTGAAATTAATTATTTATCGCATCTGAGGCTATACCTATGGGAGCGTCCACAAAGGCTCTTCCTGATTCCGCCATTGCTTGCTCAAGCCCTGATTATTTTGGACATTAAATATTAAGCATGGGTAAATAAAAATAATAATCTGCAAAAATGCTGTGCTGCTTCTTATTTCATCACAGAACAGTTAGATGATCATATTTTTTTTTTTAAAGATAAACCTACCCTAAGAATATGCAGGAGAATACAAAGTACTTAATACTATTATTACTGTTTACTGTTATTTTGTTTTGTCGGTATTAGAGTGAAAAATAGGATTTTAATTACCTACTGGTAAATCCTTTTCTCGTAGTCCTTAGAGGATGCTGGGGTCCACATTAGTACCATGCGCTATAGATGGGTCCACCAGGAGCCATTGGCACTTTAAGAGTTTGAGAGTATGGGCTGGCTCCTCCCTCTATGACCCTCCTACCAGACTCAGTCTAGAGGAGACAGACATACTTCGAGAGATGGAAATACACAGATAGTAGCGAGATTCATAACAGCTCACACAAACAAGGCAAACGAAGCTAACTGCTTGAAACTCAGTAATAGCTGAAACATTACTTAACCAAGTAACAACGCAGTACTTAACTAAGAACAAAGTCACACTGAATCAAGTAACTACTGCAGGATAACGAAGCGCTTGGCGGGCGCCCAGCATCCTCTACGGACTACAAGAAAAGGATTTACCGGTAGGTAATAAAAATTCTATTTTCTCTTACGTCCTAGAGGATGCTGGGGTCCACATTAGTACCATGGGGATGTACCAAAACTCCCAGAACGGGAGGGAGAGCGCAGAGGCTCCTGCAGAACTGATTGACCAAACTTAAGGTCCTCAGAGGCCAAAGTATCGAACTTGTAGAATATTGCAAATGTGTACGACCCAGACCAAGTAGCCGCTCGGCAAAGCTGTAAAGCTGAGACAACACTGCAGCTGCCCAGGAAGAACCCACCTTACAAGTAGAGTGGGCCTTAACAGATTTTGGACACGGCAGTCCTGCCATAGAATACGCATGCTGGATAGTGAACCTGATCCAGCGAGAGATCATCTGCTTAGAAGCAGGACACCCAATTTTCTTTGGATCATACAGGATAAACAGAGTACGATTTTCTGTGACGAGCAGTCCTCTTCACATAGACTTTCAGAGCCCTTACCACATCCAAGAACTTTGAAGTAATTGAGGAGTCAGTAGCCACAGGCACCACAATAGGTTGATTAATATGAAAAGCCGACACGACCTTAGGAAGAAACTGCTGATGTGTCCGGAGCTCAGCCTTATCTTCATGGAAGATCAAGTAGGGGCTCTTACAAGACAAGGCCCCCAACTCCGACACATGTCTAGCAGAAGCTAAGGCCAAAAAAGAGACAGCCTTCCACATGAGAAACTTGACCTCAACCTCCGGTAAAGGCTCGAACCAATCCGATTGGAGAAACTGTAACACCATGTTAAGATTCCAGGGTGCCGTAGGTGGCACAAAGCGAGGCTGGATGTGCAGAACCCCTTTCAAAAAGTCTGAACCTCAGGGAGGGAAGCCAGCGGTTTCTGGAAGGAAATGGATAGGGCCGAAATCTGGACCTTTACGGATCCCAACCTTAGACCCATATCAACACCTGCTTGCAGGAAGAGGAGAAACCGTCCCAGTTGAAACTCCACCGTAGGAAGCTTCTTGGATTCACACCAAGAGCCATACTTATTCCAAATGCGATGGTAATGCTTAGACGTTACTCCTTTTCTAGCCTGTATCAGGGTAGGAATAACCTTGTTTGGAATGCCCTTCCGAGCTAATATCTGGCATTCAACTTCCATGCCGTCAAACGTAGCCACGGTATGTCTTGATAAGCGAATGGCCCCTGTTATAACAGGTCCTCCCGAAGAGGAAGAGGCCTCGGATCTTCCAGTAGTAGATCGAGAAGATCTGCGTACCAAGCCCTTCTTGGCTAGTCCAGAGCAATGAGGATCGCCTGAACTCTTATTCTCTTTATGAGTTTTAGAATCCTTGGAATTAGTGGAAGTGGAGGAAACACGTACACTGACTGGAACACCCACGGAGTCACCAGGGCGTCCACTGCGCTCTGCTTGTTGGTCTCTCGACCTGAAACAGTATCTCCGAAGCTTCTTGTTGAGACGGGAAGCCATCATGTCTATTTGAGGTACACCCCAAAGATTTGTCACCTCCGTGAACAACTTTATGGCATGGAGGCCCCACTCTCCGGGATGGATATCGTGTCTGCTGAGGAAGTCCGCTTCCCAGTTGTCTACTCCCAGAATGAAGATTGCTGACAGCGCCAATGCGTGTTTTTCTGCCCAGAGGATAAATCTTGTTACCTTTGACATTGCAGCTCTGCTCTTCGTTCCGCCCTGTCGGTTTATGTAGGCTACCGTCGTTACATTGTCCGACTGCACTTGAATATCTCGATCTGGCAGAAGATGAGCCGCTTTGAGAAGACCGTTGTAGACGGCTCTTAGTTCCAGAATGTTTATCGGAAGACTGGTTCCAGGTTTGACCATCTTCCTTGGAAGGCTTCTCCCTGAGTGACTCCTCCCCAGCCCCGCAGGCTTGCATCCGTGGTTAGAAGGATCCAGTCCTGAATCCCGAACCTGCGGCCCTCCAGAAGGTGAGACATTTGAAGCCACCAGAGGTGTGAAATTCTGGCTTTCGGCGATAGATGTATCCTCAGGTGCATGTGTAGGTGAGATCCCTACCACTTGTCCAGGAGATCCAGCTGGAAGGACCAAGCATGAAACCTTCCGTACTGTAGAGCCTCATAGGAGGCAATCATCTTCCCCAGAAGACGAATGCACTGATGAACCGATACTGGGCTGGCTTCAGGACATCCCGGACCATTGCTTGAATCACCAAC
This sequence comes from Pseudophryne corroboree, assembly GCF_028390025.1. Lineage (NCBI taxonomy): Eukaryota > Metazoa > Chordata > Amphibia > Anura > Myobatrachidae > Pseudophryne > Pseudophryne corroboree. Next base: position 91,827,524 of record NC_086453.1, on the reverse strand, counting down.
ACTTTCTCCTCTGGCAGAAACACCCTCTGCACTTCCATGTCGAGTATCATCCCCAGAAAAGACAATCTCCTTGTCGGCTCCAAATGTGACTTTGGAAGGTTCAGGATCCAACCGTGTTTCCTGAGCAGATGAGTCGTGAGAGCAATGGACTGCAACAACGACTCCCTGGACGACGCCTTTATCAGTAGATCGTCCAGATATGGGATTATGTTTGCGGAGGAGAGCCATCATCTCTGCCATCACCTTGGTGAACACCCTCGGTGCTGTGGAGAGGCCGAACGGCAGTGCCTGAAACTGATAGTGACTAACAGTGAAAATCTGAGATAAGCCTGGTGCGGCGGCCAAATTGGAATGTGGAGGTACGCATCCTTGATATCCAGGGATACCAGAAACTCTCCCTCCTCCAGACCTGAGATCACCGCTCTCAGAGACTCCATTTTGAATTTGAATTCCCTCAGGTAAGGATTTAGCGACTTCAAGTTCAAAATAGGTCTGACCGAACCATCCGGTTTCGGTACCACGAAAAGGTTCGAATAGTAACCCTTGCGTTGCAACCGTGGTGGAACTGGGACAATGACCTGTGACATTTCCAATTTTTGGATGGCATCCTGCAGGATCCCCCTGCTTGCCAGCAATGCTGGCAAGCCTGATTTGAAGAATTGGTGAGGCAGGAGTTCTTGAAACCCCAGTCTGTACCCCTGGGACACAATATCCTGTACCCAGGGATCCAGGCCGGATGACACCCAGACGTTGTTGAAACGTCTGAGTCTTGCACCCACCAGCCCGTCCTCTAGGCTGTGCGGTCCACCGCCATACTGAGGATTTTGAGGAACCAGAAGCAGGTTTCTGGTCCTGCGAGCCTGCGGGTGTAGGCTTTTTGGATTTTGCACGACCACCCCTAAAGAAGGTGGTATGAGGCTTGGACCTTTTTGTTCTAACGGGCCGAAAGGACTGTGATGTAGTTGGGGAAAAAGGTTTCCTCGTAGAAGGTGTAGCACTGGGAAGGAAAGGTGACTTACCCGCGGTTGCCGTGGAAATCCACGCATCCAATGCTTCCCCAAATAGAGCCTGACCTGTGTAGGGTAGGGTCTCCACACTTCTCCTGGATTCCGCGTCTACAGAATATTGGCGTAGCCAGAGTCCCCTGCGAGCCGAGACCGACATGGCAGATATCCACCATGAACCCCGCAGAATCCTGTATGTTACGTAAAAACAATTCAATGTCACTTCTATCCATTGTATCTAAATCCTCTAGTAATGTGCCTGACCACTTTACTATGGCTTTAGAAATCCATGCACAGGCAATGGTGGGCCTTAACGCCACTCCCGAAGAAGTGTATATGGATTTGAGTGTAGTGTCACTCTTACGATCAGCCAGTTCTTTTAACACGGTAGATCCAGGGACAGGTAAAACCACCTTTTTTGTCAGTCTGGAGACAGATGCGTCAACTATGGGTGGGTTTTCCCATTTTTTTCGATCCTCCTCAGGGAAGGGAAAGGCAACCAGAACCCTTTTGGGGATCTGGAATTTTTTCTCCGGGTTTTCCCAGGACGTTTCAAATAAAGTGTTTAATTCTTTAGACGCAGGGAAGGTTAGCGAGGCTGTCTTCTTGTCAGTAAAGTAAGCCTCCTCAACCTGCTCAGGTGGCGTGTCAGTAATGTTTAACACATCTCTAATGGCCTCAATCATGAGCTGCACCCCTTTTGCAAGGGATGCTGCCCCCCTTAACACGTCCCCATCACCGTCTGCTGTATCAGAGTCGGTATCCATGTCATCTTGCATAATCTGGGCAAGTGCACGTTTCTGTGGGAACATGCTAGGGGGTCTTGCCGGAATAGGAACAGAACCTGACCAAACTGCCATAGAATTCTTTAACACCTGAGTTTCTGTCTCAGTATGTGCTACCATAGTAGAAATCTGAGAGATCATTCCTTTAATGGAGGTCAGCCACTCGGGCTCAACCATAGGGATCTGAGACAAGACAGTACATTCCTGTGTACATGGAATGGATTCTTCCTGAGAAAAAACATCCTCTGCAGAATATGACACAGAGTCCCTAGACATGGCTATGGGAGATAATAAACACCCACACACACACAGGGAATTGTAGACACAGTTTCCACCCAAGTATGACACAGAGAGACACAGAGATTGGAGCCAACCCACACACAGCGCTTCCTGAGGTAGATATAATACAACTATCTAGCGCTTACTGTGTACCTTAATAGACTACACAGTATTTACACAGCTCCCCCCCGTGGTACCGCACAGAATAGCTGGAGTTGCGTGGAGGGACCGTTTACCCTGTCAGCATCTGTGTACAGGAACTGCAGGTAGGAAAATGGCGCTGAACGCTGCTGGGTCCTCTCTGAGGAGAAGCTCCGCCCCCTGAAGATGGCGCGTCTTCCCGCACAAATTCTTTATACTGGCCTGAGGATTCCGTCGCTAGCTGGGGGATTCAGACCCCGGTTAGCGTCTGTGTACTGAGGATTCTGTCGCTAACCTGGGGATTCAGTCTCCGGTTAGTGTCTGTGACCAGTTTAGGGTACTTAGACGCTTGCTCAGGACACCCCTCATAACGCCAACACTGTGTGCCACTGAGCCTTCCCCGGAGTGCAGCCGTTCAGAGCTGTGCTCCTACCCTTGTGCCGCCATATCTCACCACCTTCTGATCTTCTGGCTCTGTTAGGGGGTGGCGGCATGTTGCGGGAGTGAGCGGTCGCCTGAGGCGGCTAACGATCAGCACCCTCAGGAGCTCAGTATCCTGTTAGCGGAGATAGTGGCTCGTACCCCTCAGGGCGGACACTACTCCCCCCTAAGTCCCTCGAAGCAGGCAGGCTGTTGCCAGCAGCCTCCCTGTGCCTAAACCAGTTAACAATCTGTCTGTGTCCGTATGGAAATGCTGCATTCGGCACTGAAGAGAGAGGTTCCCGTAAGTACACCTGTTTCCAGATGCACTACTGTAAATATGGAGCACTACTGTGGGAGCATATAGAGCACTACTGTGGGAGCATATAGGACACTACTGTGGTAACATAAAGGACACAACTGTGGAAGCATATAGAGCACTACTGTGGGAGCATATAGGTCACTACTGTGGGAGCATATAGGACAATACTGTGGAAGCATATAGAGCACTACTGTGGGAGTATATAGGATACTACTGTGGGATAATAAAGGACGCTACTGTGGGAGCATATAGGACACTACTGTGGGAGCATATAGAGCACTACTGTGGTAGCATATAGGACACTACTATTAGTGATGAGCGATTCGGTTCCTCGGAATCCGAACCCCCTCGAACTTCAGCCTTTTTACACGGATCCGAGGCAGACTCGGATCTTCCCGCCTTGCTCGGCTAACCCGAGCGCGCCCGAACGTCATCATCCCGCTGTCGGATTCTCGCGAGGCTCGTATTCTATCGCGAGACTCGGATTCTATATAAGGAGCCGCGCGTCGCCGCCATTTTCACACGTGCATTGAGATTCATAGGGAGAGGACGTGGCTGGCGTCCTCTCCATTTAGATTAGAAGAGAGAGAGTGAGAGTGAGACACTTGATTTACTGGAGCTTAGGAGTACTCAGAGAGTGCAGAGTTTACTAGTGACTGACCAGTGACCACCAGTGCAGTTTTTTTATTATATTATTATTTAATATAATCCGTTCTCTGCCTGAAAAAAAACGATACACAGTGACACAGTAACAGTATACCATATCTGTGCTCAGCCTCAGTGTGCTGCATCATCTATGTATATCTGACTGTGCTGAGTGCTCAGTGCTCACACAGCTTAATTGTGGGGGAGACTGGGGAGCAGTAGCAGGAGTACATATTATTTAACAGTGCACACTTTTGCTGCCAGAGTGCCACTGCCAGTGTGACTGACCAGTGACCACTGTCTGACCACCAGTATATTGTGATTGTCTGCCTGAAAAAGTTAAACACTCGTCGTGTGGTGTTTTTATTCTATAAACGCATTCTGCTGACAGTGTCCAGCAGGTCCGTCATTAATTATATAATATATACCTGTCCGGCTGCAGTAGTGATATATATATATTTTTTATATCATTATCATCCAGTCTATATTAGCAGCAGACGCAGTACGGTAGTCCACGGCTGTAGCTACCTCTGTGTCGGCAGTCGCTCGTCCATCCATAATTGTATACCACCTACCTGTGGTGTTTTTTTTTTTCTATCTTCTTGATACTACTAGTAGCTTACTTTAGGAGTCTGCAGTGCTGCTGACAGTGTCCAGCAGGTCCGTCATTATATAATATATACCTGTCCGGCTGCAGTAGTGATATATATATATATATTTCTCTATCGTCCTAGTGGATGCTGGGGTTCCTGAAAGGACCATGGGGAATAGCGGCTCCGCAGGAGACAGGGCACAAAAGTAAAGCTTTCCGATCAGGTGGTGTGCACTGGCTCCTCCCCCTATGACCCTCCTCCAAGCCAGTTAGATTTTTGTGCCCGGCCGAGAAGGGTGCAATCTAGGTGGCTCTCCTAAAGAGCTGCTTAGAGAAAGTTTAGCTTAGGTTTTTTATTTTACAGTGAGTCCTGCTGGCAACAGGATCACTGCAACGAGGGACTTAGGGGAGAAGAAGTGAACTCACCTGCGTGCAGGATGGATTGGCTTCTTGGCTACTGGACATCAGCTCCAGAGGGACGATCACAGGTACAGCCTGGATGGTCACCGGAGCCTCGCCGCCGGCCCCCTTGCAGATGCTGAAACATGAAGAGGTCCAGAATCGGCGGCAGAAGACTCCTCAGTCTTCTAAAGGTAGCGCACAGCACTGCAGCTGTGCGCCATTTTCCTCTCAGCACACTTCACACGGCAGTCACTGAGGGTGCAGGGCGCTGGGAGGGGAGCGCCCTGGGAGGCAAATGAAAACCTATTTGGCTAAAAAATACCTCACATATAGCCTCCGGGGCTATATGGAGATATTTAACCCCTGCCAGAATACACTAAAGAGCGGGAGACGAGCCCGCCGGAAAAGGGGCGGGGCCTATCTCCTCAGCACACAGCGCCATTTTCCTTACACAGCTCCGCTGGTCAGGACGGCTCCCAGGTCTCTCCCCTGCACTGCACTACAGAAACAGGGTAAAACAAGAGAGGGGGGGCAAAATAGTGGCAAAAATTATATTATAAAAGCAGCTATACAGGGAGCACTTATTATAAGGCTATCCCTGTCATATATAGCGCTTTTGGTGTGTGCTGGCAAACTCTCCCTCTGTCTCCACAAAGGGCTAGTGGGGTCCTGTCTTCGTTAAGAGCATTCCCTGTGTGTCTGCTGTGTGTCGACATGTATGAGGACGATATTGGTGTGGAGGCGGAGCAATTGCCAAATATGGGGATGTCACCTCCTAGGGGGTCGACACCAGAATGGATGCCTTTATTTATGGAATTACGGGATAGTGTCAACACGCTAAAGCAGTCGTTTGTCGACATGAGACGGCCGGACAATCAGTTAGTGCCTGTCCAGGCGCCTCAAACACCGTCAGGGGCTGTAAAACGCCCTTTGCCTCAGTCGGTCGACACAGACCCAGACACAGGCACTGATTCCAGTGGCGACGGTGACGAATCAACCGTATTTTCCAGTAGGGCCACACGTTATATGATTTTGGCAATGAAGGAGGCGTTACATTTAGCTGATACTACTGGTACCACTAAACAGGGTATTATGTGGGGTGTGAAAAAACTACCTATAGTTTTTCCTGAATCAGAAGAACTAAATGATGTATGTGATGAAGCGTGGGTTGCCCCCGATAAAAAGATGCTAATTTCAAAGAAGTTATTAGCTTTATACCCTTTCCCGTCAGAGGTTAGGGCGCGCTGGGAAACACCTCCTAGGGTGGATAAGGCGCTCACACGCTTATCTAAACAAGTGGCGTTACCCTCTCCTGAGACGGCCGCACTTAAAGATCCAACAGATAGGAGGATGGAAAATATCCAAAAAAGTATATACACACATACAGGTGTTATACTACGACCAGCTATAGCGTCAGCCTGGATGTGCAGTGCTGGAGTAGTTTGGTCAGAGTCCCTGATTGAAAATATTGATACCCTGGATAGGGACAATGTTTTACTGTCTTTAGAGCAAATAAAGGATGCATTTCTTTATATGCGTGATGCACAGAGGGATATCTGCACACTGGCATCACGGGTAAGTGCTATGTCCATTTCGGCCAGAAGAAGTTTATGGACGCGACAGTGGTCAGGCGATGCGGACTCAAAACGGCATATGGAAGTTTTGCCGTATAAAGGGGAGGAGTTATTTGGAGTCGGTCTATCAGATTTGGTGGCCACGGCTACAGCCGGGAAATCCACCTTTTTACCTCAAGCTACTCCCCAACAGAAAAAGACACCGACTTTTCAACCGCAGTCCTTTCGTTCCTTTAAAAACAAGAGAGCAAAGGGATATTCATATCTGCCACGAGGCAGAGGAAGGGGGAAGAGACACCAACAGGCAGCTCCTTCCCAGGAACAGAAGCCCTCCCCCGCTTCTACAAAAGCCTCAGCATGACGCTGGGGCTTCTCAAGCGGACTCGGGGGCGGTGGGCGGTCGTCTCAAGCATTTCAGCGCGCAGTGGGCTCACTCGCAGGTAGATCCCTGGATCCTGCAGATAATATCTCAGGGGTACAGGTTGGAACTAGAGACAGATCCGCCTCGCCGTTTCCTGAAGTCTGCTTTACCAACGTCCCCCTCCGAAAGGGAGACGGTTTTGGAAGCCATTCACAAGCTGTACTCTCAGCAGGTGATAGTCAAGGTACCTCTTCTACAACAGGGAAAGGGGTATTATTCCACTCTATTTGTGGTACCGAAGCCGGACGGCTCGGTAAGACCTATTCTAAATCTGAAGTCCTTGAACCTGTACATAAAGAAGTTCAAGTTCAAAATGGAGTCACTCAGAGCAGTGATAGCGAACCTGGAAGAAGGGGACTTTATGGTGTCCTTGGACATCAAGGATGCGTACCTCCACGTTCCAATTTACCCCTCACACCAGGGGTACCTCAGGTTCGTTGTACAAAACTGTCACTATCAGTTTCAGACGCTGCCGTTCGGATTGTCCACGGCACCTCGGGTCTTTACAAAGGTAATGGCCGAGATGATGATTCTTCTTCGAAGAAAAGGCGTATTAATTATCCCATACTTGGACGATCTCCTAATAAGGGCAAGGTCCAGAGAACAGCTAGAGAGGGGATTAGCACTGTCTCAAGAAGTGCTAAAACAACACGGCTGGATTCTGAATATTCCAAAATCCCAGTTAATGCCGACAACTCGTCTGCTGTTCCTAGGGATGATTCTGGACACGGTTCAGAAAAAGGTTTTTCTCCCGGAGGAAAAAGCCAAGGAGTTGTCCGAGCTTGTCAGGAACCTCCTAAAACCAGGAAAGGTGTCTGTACATCAATGCACAAGAGTCCTGGGAAAAATGGTGGCTTCTTACGAAGCAATTCCATTCGGCAGATTCCATGCACGAATTTTCCAGAGGGATCTGTTAGACAAATGGTCAGGGTCGCATCTTCAGATGCACCAGCGGATAACCCTGTCTCCAAGGACAAGGGTATCTCTTCTGTGGTGGTTGCAGAGTGCTCATCTATTGGAGGGCCGCAGATTCGGCATACAGGATTGGATCCTGGTGACCACGGACGCCAGCCTGAGAGGCTGGGGAGCAGTCACACAAGGAAGAAACTTCCAGGGAGTGTGGACGAGCCTGGAAACGTCTCTTCACATAAACATTCTGGAACTAAGAGCAATCTACAATGCTCTAAGCCAGGCAGAACCTCTGCTTCAAGGAAAACCGGTGTTGATCCAGTCGGACAACATCACGGCAGTCGCCCATGTGAACAGACAGGGCGGCACAAGAAGCAGGAGTGCAATGGCAGAAGCTGCAAGGATTCTTCGCTGGGCAGAGAATCATGTGATAGCACTGTCAGCAGTGTTCATCCCGGGAGTGGACAACTGGGAAGCAGACTTCCTCAGCAGACACGACCTTCACCCGGGAGAGTGGGGACTTCATCCGGAAGTCTTCCACATGCTGGTAACCCGTTGGGAAAGACCAATGGTGGACATGATGGCGTCTCGCCTCAACAAAAAAACTGGACAGGTATTGCGCCAGGTCAAGAGATCCGCAGGCAATAGCTGTGGACGCGCTGGTAACGCCTTGGGTGTACCAGTCGGTGTATGTGTTTCCTCCTCTGCCTCTCATACCAAAAGTATTGAGAATTATACGGCAAAGAGGCGTAAGAACGATACTAGTGGTTCCGGATTGGCCAAGAAGGACTTGGTACCCGGAACTTCAAGAGATGATCACGGAAGATCCGTGGCCTCTACCTCTAAGGAGGGACTTGCTTCAGCAGGGTCCCTGTCTGTTTCAAGACTTACCGCGGCTGCGTTTGACGGCATGGCGGTTGAACGCCGGATCCTAAAGGAAAAAGGCATGCCGGAAGAAGTCATTCCTACTTTGATTAAAGCAAGGAAGGAAGTAACCGTGCAACACTATCACCGCATTTGGCGAAGATATGTTGCGTGGTGCGAGGATCGGAGTGCTCCGACGGAGGAATTTCAACTGGGTCGATTCCTACATTTCCTGCAATCAGGATTGTCTATGGGTCTCAAATTGGGATCTATTAAGGTTCAAATTTCGGCCCTGTCGATTTTCTTTCAAAAAGAATTGGCTTCAGTTCCTGAAGTCCAGACTTTTGTTAAGGGAGTGCTGCATATACAGCCTCCTGTGGTGCCTCCAGTGGCACCGTGGGATCTCAATGTGGTTTTGGAATTTCTAAAATCTCATTGGTTTGAACCACTAAAAAAGGTGGATTTAAAATATCTCACATGGAAAGTGACCATGTTACTAGCCCTGGCTTCGGCCAGGAGAGTGTCAGAACTGGCAGCTTTATCTTACAAAAGCCCATATCTGATTTTCCATTCGGATAGGGCAGAACTGCGGACTCGTCCGCATTTTCTCCCTAAGGTGGTGTCAGCATTTCATCTGAACCAGCCTATTGTAGTGCCTGCGGCTACAAGTGACTTGGAGGACTCCAAGTTACTGGACGTTGTCAGAGCATTAAAAATATATATTGCAAGGACAGCTGGAGTCAGAAAATCTGACTCGTTGTTTATATTGTATGCACCCAACAAGATGGGTGCTCCTGCGTCTAAGCAGACGATTGCTCGTTGGATCTGTAGCACAATCCAACTTGCACATTCTGTGGCAGGCCTGCCACAGCCTAAATCTGTAAAGGCCCACTCCACAAGGAAGGTGGGCTCATCTTGGGCGGCTGCCCGAGGGGTCTCGGCATTACAACTTTGCCGAGCAGCTACGTGGTCAGGGGAGAACACGTTTGTAAAATTTTACAAATTTGATACTCTGGCTAAGGAGGACCTGGAGTTCTCTCATTCGGTGCTGCAGAGTCATCCGCACTCTCCCGCCCGTTTGGGAGCTTTGGTATAATCCCCATGGTCCTTTCAGGAACCCCAGCATCCACTAGGACGATAGAGAAAATAAGAATTTACTTACCGATAATTCTATTTCTCGGAGTCCGTAGTGGATGCTGGGCGCCCATCCCAAGTGCGGATTATCTGCAATAATTGTACATAGTTATTGTTAACTAATTCGGGTTATTGTTAAGAAGCCATCTTTCAGAGGCTCCTCTGTTATCATACTGTTAACTGGTTTTGATCACAAGTTGTACGGTGTGATTGGTGTGGCTGGTATGAGTCTTACCCGGGATTCAAAATTCCTCCCTTATTGTGTACGCTCGTCCGGGCACAGTACCTAACTGGCTTGGAGGAGGGTCATAGGGGGAGGAGCCAGTGCACACCACCTGATCGGAAAGCTTTACTTTTGTGCCCTGTCTCCTGCGGAGCCGCTATTCCCCATGGTCCTTCAGGAACCCCAGCATCCACTACGGACTCCGAGAAATAGAATTATCGGTAAGTAAATTCTTATTTTTTTATATCATTATCATCCAGTCTATATTAGCAGCAGACGCAGTACGGTAGTCCACGGCTGTAGCTACCTCTGTGTCGGCAGTCGCTCGTCCATCCATAATTGTATACTACCTACCTGTGGTGTTTGTTTTTTTTTTCTATCTTCTTGATACTACTAGTAGCTTACTTTAGGAGTCTGCAGTGCTGCTGACAGTGTCCAGCAGGTCCGTCATTATATAATATATACCTGTCCGGCTGCAGTAGTGATATATATATATATATATTTTATATCATTATCATCCAGTCTATATTAGCAGCAGACGCAGTACGGTAGTCCACGGCTGTAGCTACCTCTGTGTCGGCAGTCGCTCGTCCATCCATAAGTATACTAGTATCCATCCATCTCCATTGTTTACCTGAGGTGCCTTTTAGTTGTGCCTATTAAAATATGGAGAACAAAAATGTTGAGGTTCCAAAAATAGGGAAAGATCAAGATCGACTTCCACCTCGTGCTGAAGCTGCTGCCACTAGTCATGGCCGAGACGATGAAATGCCAGCAACGTCGTCTGCCAAGGCCGATGCCCAATGTCATAGTACAGAGCATGTAAAATCCAAAACACCAAATATCAGTAAAAAAAGGACTCAAAAATCTAAAATAAAATTGTCAGAGGAGAAGCGTAAACTTGCCAATATGCCATTTACCACACGGAGTGGCAAGGAACGGCTGAGGCCCTGGCCTATGTTCATGGCTAGTGGTTCAGCTTCACATGAGGATGGAAGCACTCAGCCTCTTGCTAGAAAAATGAAAAGACTCAAGCTGGCAAAAGCACAGCAAAGAACTGTGCGTTCTTCGAAATCACAAATCCACAAGGAGAGTCCAATTGTGTCGTTTGCGATGCCTGACCTTCCCAACACTGGACGTGAAGAGCATGCGCCTTCCACCATTTGCACGCCCCCTGCAAGTGCTGGAAGGAGCACCCGCAGTCCAGTTCCTGATAGTCAGATTGAAGATGTCAGTGTTGAAGTACACCAGGATGAGGAGGATATGGGTGTTGCTGGCGCTGGGGAGGAAATTGACCAGGAGGATTCTGATGGTGAGGTGGTTTGTTTAAGTCAGGCACCCGGGGAGACACCTGTTGTCCGTGGGAGGAATAGGGCCATTGACATGCCTGGTGAAAATACCAAAAAAATCAGCTCTTCGGTGTGGAAGTATTTCAACAGAAATGCGGACAACATTTGTCAAGCCGTGTGTTGCCTTTGTCAAGCTGTAATAAGTAGGGGTAAGGATGTTAACCACCTCGGAACATCCTCCCTTATACGTCACCTGCAGCGCATTCATCATGTCAGTGACAAGTTCAAAAACTTTGGGCGACAGCGGAAGCAGTCCACTGACCAGTAAATCCCTTCCTCTTGTAACCAAGCTCACGCAAACCACCCCACCAACTCCCTCAGTGTCAATTTCCTCCTTCCCCAGGAATGCCAATATTCCTGCAGGCCATGTCACTGGCAATTCTGACGAGTCCTCTCCTGCCTGGGATTCCTCCGATGCATCCTTGCGTGTAACGCCTACTGCTGCTGGCGCTGCTGTTGTTGCTGCTGGGAGTCGATGGTCATCCCAGAGGGGAAGTCGTACTCGTAAGACCACTTTTACTACTTCCACCAAGCAATTGACTGTCCAACAGTCCTTTGCGAGGAAGATGAAATATCACAGCAGTCATCCTGCTGCAAAGCGGATAACTGAGGCCTTGGCATCCTGGGCGGTGAGAAACGTGGTTCCGGTATCCATAATTACTGCAGAGGCAACTAGAGACTTGTTGGAGGTACTGTGTCCCCGGTACCAAATACCATCTAGGTTCCATTTCTCTAGGCAGGCGATACCGAAAATGTACACAGACCTCAAAAAAAGACTCACCAGTGTCCTAAAAAATGCAGTTGTACCCAATGTCCACTTAACCACGGACATGTGGACAAGTGGAGCAGGGCAGGCTCAGGACTATATGACTGTGACAGCCCACTGGGTAGATGTATGGACTCCCGCCGCAAGAACAGCAGCGGCAGCACCAGTAGCAGCATCTCGCAAACGCCAACTCTTTCCTAGGCAGGCTACGCTTTGTATCACCGCTTTCCAGAATACGCACACAGCTAAAAACCTCTTACGGCAACTGAGGAAGATCATCGCAGAATGGCTTACCCCAATTGGACTCTCCTGTGGATTTGTGGCATCGGACAACGCCAGCAATATTGTGTGTGCATTAAATCTGGGCAAATTCCAGCACGTCCCATGTTTTGCACATACCTTGAATTTGGTGGTGCAGAATTATTTAAAAAACGAGAGGGGCGTGCAAGAGATGCTGTCGGTGGCCAGAAGAATTGCGGGACACTTTCGGCGTACAGGCACCACGTACAGAAGACTGGAGCACTACCAAAAACGCCTGAACCTGCCCTGCCATCATCTGAAGCAAGAAGTGGTAACGAGGTGGAGTTCAACCCTCTATATGCTTCAGAGGTTGGAGGAGCAGCAAAAGGCCATTCAAGCCTATACAACTGAGCACGATATAGGAGGTGGAATGCACCTGTCTCAAGCGCAGTGGAGAATGATTTCAACGTTGTGCAAGGTTCTGCAACCTTTTGAACTTGCCACACGTGAAGTCAGTTCAGACACTGCCAGCCTGAGTCAGGTCATTCCCCTCATCAGGCTTTTGCAGAAGAAGCTGGAGACATTGAAGGAGGAGCTAACACAGAGCGATTCCGCTAGGCATGTGGGACTTGTGGATGGAGCCCTTAATTCGCTTAACAAGGATTCACGGGTGGTCAATCTGTTGAAATCAGAGCACTACATTTTGGCCACCGTGCTCGATCCTAGATTTAAAACCTACCTTGGATCTCTCTTTCCGGCAGACACAAGTCTGCTGGGGTTCAAAGAACTGCTGGTGACAAAATTGTCAAGTCAAGCGGAACGCGACCTGTCAACATCTCCTCCTTCACATTCTCCCACAACTGTGGGTGCGAGGAAAAGGGTCAGAATTCCGAGCCCACCCGCTGGCGGTGATGCAGGGCAGTCTGGAGCGACTGCTGATGCTGACATCTGGTCCGGACTGAAGGACCTGACAACGATTACGGACATGTCGTCTACTGTCACTGCATATGATTCTCTCCCCATTGAAAGAATGGTGGAGGATTATATGAGTGACCGCATCCAAGTAGGCACGTCAGACAGTCCGTACTTATACTGGCAGGAAAAAGAGGCAATTTGGAGGCCCTTGCACAAACTGGCTTTATTCTACCTAAGTTGCCTTCCCACAAGTGTGTACTCCGAAAGAGTATTTAGTGCCGCCGCTCACCTTGTCAGCAATCGGCGTACGAGGTTACATCCAGAAAATGTGGAGAAGATGATGTTCATTAAAATTAATTATAATCAATTCCTCCGTGGAGACATTGACCAGCAGCAATTGCCTCCACAAAGTACACAGGGAGCTGAGATGGTGGATTCCAGTGGGGACGAATTGATAATCTGTGAGGAGGGGGATGTACACGGTGATATATCGGAGGATGATGATGAGGTGGACATCTTGCCTCTGTAGAGCCAGTTTGTGCAAGGAGAGATTAATTGCTTCTTTTTTGGTGGGGGTCCAAACCAACCCGTCATTTCAGTCACAGTCGTGTGGCAGACCCTGTCACTGAAATGATGGGTTGGTTAAAGTGTGCATGTCCTGTTTATACAACATAAGGGTGGGTGGGAGGGCCCAAGGACAATTCCATCTTGCACCTCTTTTTTCTTTCATTTTTCTTTGCGTCATGTGCTGTTTGGGGCGGGGGGGTTTGGAAGGGCCATCCTGCGTGACACTGCAGTGCCACTCCTAGATGGGCCAGGTGTTTGTGTCGGCCACTAGGGTCGCTTAGCTTACTCACAAAGCAACCTCATTGCGCCTCTTTTTTTTCTTCTTTGCGTCATGTGCTGCTGTTTGGGGAGTGTTTTTTGGAAGGGCCATCCTGCGTGACACTGCAGTGCCACTCCTAGATGGGCCAGGTGTTTGTGTCGGCCACTAGGGTCGCTTAGCTTACTCACACAGCTACCTCATTGCGCCTCTTTTTTTCTTTGCATCATGTGCTGTTTGGGGAGTGTTTTTTGGAAGGGCCATCCTGCGTGACACTGCAGTGCCACTCCTAGATGGGCCAGGTGTTTGTGTCGGCCACTTGGGTCGCTTAGCTTAGCCATCCAGCGACCTCGGTGCAAATTTTAGGACTAAAAATAATATTGTGAGGTGTGAGGTGTTCAGAATAGACTGAAAATGAGTGGAAATTATGGTTATTGAGGTTAATAATACTTTGGGATCAAAATGACCCCCAAATTCTATGATTTAAGCTGTTTTTTAGGGTTTTTTGAAAAAAAACACCCGAATCCAAAACACACCCGAATCCGACAAAAAAAATTCGGTGAGGTTTTGCCAAAACGCGTTCGAACCCAAAACACGGCCGCGGAACCGAACCCAAAACCAAAACACAAAACCCGAAAAATTTCCGGTGCTCATCACTAACTACTATGGGAGCATATAGGATACTACTGTGGGAGAATAAAGGACACTACTGTGGGAGCATATAGAACACTACTGTGGGAGCATATAGAGCACTACTGTGGGAGCATAATAGACATTACTGTGGGAGCATAAAGAACACTACTGTGGGAGCATATAGAGCACTACTGTGGGAGCATATAGGACAATACTGTGGGAGCATATAGTACATTACTGTGGGAGCATATAGAGCCCTACTGTGGGAGCATATAGTACATTACTGTGGTAGCATATAGAGCCCTACTGTGGGAGCATATAGCACACTACTATGGGAGCATATAGGGCACTACTGTGGGAGCATATAGGACACTACTGTGGGAGCATATAGGACACTACTGTGGGAGAATAAAGGACACTACTGTGGGAGCATATAGAACACTACTGTGGGAGCATATAGGACACTATTATGGGAGCATATAGGACACTGCTGTGGGAGCATATAGGACATTACCGTGGGAGCATATAGAGCACTACTGTGGGAGCATATAGGACACTACTGTGGGAGCATATAGGACATTACTGTGGGAGCATATAGAGCCCTACTGTGGGAGCATATAGAGCACTAGTGTGGGAGCATATAGAGCACTACTGTGGGAGCATATAGGACACTACTGTGGGAGCATATAGAGCACTACTGTGGGAGCATGTACGACACTACTATGGGAGCATATAGGGCACTACTGTGGGAGCATATAGAAAATTACTGTGGGAGCATATAGAACATTACTGTGGGAGCATATAGAGCACTACTGTGGGAGCATATAGGACACTACTGTGGGAGCATATAGAGCACTACTGTGGGAGCATATAGGACACTACTGTGGGAGCATATAGAGCACTACTGTGGAAGCCTATAGGACACTACTGTGGGAGCATATAGGACATTACTGTGGGAGCATAAAAGACACTACTGTGGGAGCATAAAGGACACTACAGTGGGAGCATATAGAGTACTACTATGGGAGCATATAGGACACTACTGTGGGAGCATATAGAGCACTACTGTGAAAGCCTATAGGACACTACTGTGGGAGCATATAGAGCACTACTGTGGGTGCGTATAGAGCCCTACTGTGGGAGCATATAGGACACTACTGTGGGAGCATATAGAGCACTACTATGGGAGCATATAGGACACTACTGTGGGAGCACATAGAGCACTACTGTGGGAGCACATAGGACACTACTGTGGGATCATATAGAGCACTACTGTGGGAGCATAAAGGACACTACTGTGAGAGCATATTGGACACTACTGTGGGAGCATACAGGGCACTACTGTGGGACCATAAAAAGCACTACTGTGGTAGCATATAGGACACTACTGTGGGAGCATTCAGGGCACTACTGTGGGAGCATACAGGGCACTACTGTGGAAGCATTTAGAGCACTACTGTGAGAGCATATAGGACACTACTGTGGAAGCATATAGAGCACTACTGTGGGAGCATATAGGACACTACTGTGGGATCATATAGAGCACTACTGTGGAAGCATATAGGACACTACTGTGGGAGCATATAGGAGACTACTGTGAGAGCATATAGGATACTACTGTGGGAGCATATAGAGCACTACTGTGGAAGCCTATAGGACACTACTGTGGGAGCATATAGAGCACTACTGTGGGTGGGTATAGAGCACTACTGTGGGAGCATATAAAGCGCTACTGTGGGAGCACATAGAGCACTACTGTGGGAGCACATAGGACACTACTGTAGGAACATATAGAGCACTACTGTGGGAGCATATAGGACACTACTGTGGGATAATATAGGACACTACTGTTGGAACATATAGAGCACTACTGTGGGAGCATATAGAGCACTACTGTGTGAGCATATAGAGCACTACTGTGGGAGCATAAAGGACACTACTCTGAGAGCATATAGGACACTACTGTGGGAGCATACAGGGCACTACTGTGGGACCATATAAAGCACTACTGTGGTAGCATATAGGACACTACTGTGGGAGCATACAGGGCACTACTGTGGGACCATATAGAGCACTACTGTGGTAGCATATAGGACACTACTGTGGGAGCATATAGAGCACTACTTTGGGAGCATATAGAGCACTACTGTGGGAGCACATAGGACACTACTGTGGAAGCATATAGGACACTACTGTGGGAGAATAAAGGACACTACTGTGGGTGCATAAAGTACACTACTGTGGGAGCATATAGGACACTACTGTGGAAGCATATAGAGCACTACTGTGAGAGCATATAGGACACTACTGTGGAAGCATATAGAGCACTACTGTGGGAGCATATAGGACACTACTGTGGGACCACATAGAGCACTACTGTGGGAGCATATAGGACACTACTGTGGGAGCATATAGGACACTACTGTGAGAGCATATAGGACACTACTGTGGGAGCATATAGAGCACTACTGTGGGAGCATATAGAGCACTACTGTGGGAGCATATAGAACACTACTGTGGGAGCATATAGGACACTACTGTGAGAGCATATAGGACACTACTGTGGGAGCATATAGAGCACTACTGTGGGAGCATATAGAGCACTACT
This sequence comes from Pseudophryne corroboree, assembly GCF_028390025.1. NCBI lineage: Eukaryota > Metazoa > Chordata > Amphibia > Anura > Myobatrachidae > Pseudophryne > Pseudophryne corroboree. The sequence continues at coordinate 91,810,475 of NC_086453.1, read as the reverse complement.
GTGGGAGTATATAGAACACTACTGTGGGAGCATAAAAAGCACTACTGTGGGAGCATATAGGACACTACTGTGGGAGCACACAGGGCACTACTGTGGGACCATATAGAGCACTACTGTAGTAGCATATAGAACACTACTGTGGGAGCATATAGAGCACTACTGTGGGAGCATATAAAGCACTACTGTGGGAGCATATAGGATACTACTGTGGAAGCATAAAGGACACTACTGTGGGAGCATAAAGGACACTACTGTGGGAGCATATAGGACACTACTGTGGAAGCATATAGAGCACTACTGTGAGAGCATATAGAACACTACTGTGGGAGCATAAATGACACTACTGTGGGAGCATATAAAGCATTACTGTGGGAGCATATAGGACACTACTGTGGGACCATATAGAGCACTACTGTGGGAGCATATAGGACACTACTGTGGGAGCATAAAGGACACTACTGTGGGAGCATATAGGACACTACTGTGTGAGCATAAAGAACTCTACTGTGGGAGCATATAGCTATAGGACACTACTGCGGAAGCGTATAGGACACTACTGCGGGAGCATATAGGACACTACTGTGGAACCGTATAGGACACTACTGTGGGAGCAAATAGAACACTACTGTGGGGCATATGAGACATTTCTGGAAATAAATGTGACACTACTGGGGGCAGCAACAGTGCATCCTCGTAAGCCCCCTGGGTGCATACGTGGCAGAGCTGGAGCAATTGGCGCAACACTGTGGGTATATAGAGAACTATTGGAGCATATTTGGCACTACTGGGGTATAGAGAGACTAACAGATGGGAGCATCTGGCTCACTACTGTGGAGGCATATTGGGCACTATTGTGGGGCTTTATGGGGTACTAATGGGGGCATATAAAGTGCTACTGTGAGGCATTTGGAGCACTATGATTAGCTCTGGGAACTACTGTGGATTCATGTTATTAACTGAAGCACTACTGTTGGGGTGGGGGCATATGGATTGCTATTGGGGGTAATATTATTAACTGGAGCACTACTTTAATAATGTATTTATACTCTTGAGAGGCCTTAATATTTTTTTGTTCTCATATGTGAAATCTTTTTTAAATTAAAACAGTTTAAATATCTGTGTGTTAATAAAAGTAATATTTATAGATGTAGCTGGATAAAGGAGAGGAAGGGAAGGTGTGTGTGTTTGTGGAAGGGGAGGGGGGTGCTATTAGACATGGGGCCTGCCCTGACCCAACTGTCCAGATTATGGGGGTCATTCCGAGTTGATCGCTAGTGAAAAATGTTCGCAGCGCAGCGATTAAGTAAAAAAGCGGCACTTCTGCGCATGCGGCGCAGTGCGCACGTGCGACATACTTTCACAACGACCGATGTATTATTACACGAGGTCTAGCGACGCTTTTCAGTCGCAATGGCAGCCGCAGAGTGGTTGACAGGAAAGGGGCGTTTCTGGGTGTCAACTGACCGTTTTCAGGGAGTGTTCCAAAAAACACAGGCGTGCCAGGAAAAACGCAGACGTGGCTGGCCGAACGTTTGTGACGTCAAATCCGGAACTGAATGGTCTGAAGTGATCACAAGCGCTGAGTAGGTCTGGAGCTACTCTAAAACTGCACATTTTTTTTGCAGTCACTCTGCGATCCTTTCGTTCGCACTTCTGCTAAGCTAAGATACACTCCCAGAGGGCGGCGCCTTAGCGTTTGCATGGCTGCTAAAAACAGCTAGCGAGCGACCAACTCTGAATGACCCCCTAAGTAGGAACAGACCTGTTGTTTTTTTTTATGCAATCATTTTTATTAATTACATTTTCCAGTTAGGAATAGACCTGTTTTGACAGCTTTGTCCTGGTTGGGCTGACAGGTTAGGAGGTGTGTCCTATTCACTACTGGCTGCACTGCTACACTGCATAGCAATTGCGCGCAACTTTGAAAATGTGCTTTTACAGGAGGGAAACGAGCCAGGTAATGGTGCAGCAGCATGCCAAAGGTCTGCCCGACTGCCCCAGTAGTACTTGACCATTCCCCCTTTCATGCTTGCACTGTGCTCAACGCCCTTCACAACCTGGATTTGTGTTTATTCTGCACGTTGACCAGCAGGCAAACATAACAGAATAATAATCAGGTACTCGTTGTTTCATTCGGCAGGTAGAACACTTCAATAACCAAAGTTTGCATTACTAGTATCACATTTGCAATCAATACATGTTAATATTATTCACAATTTGCTCTCTAACTAGCAATTAAACTATCACAGAATGATAGAGTTTTGAAAGGACAGTAAAAAGGAAACATGATGAGCAGTTAGTGATTGAAATGATAAATTGTGCATTTCATGGAGCTAACACATTCCCAGCCCACACATAAAGTAATAAGCTTGTGGAAAAAAAAGACATGTTTTTTGTTTGCTTCAGTCACAAATTATAAAATCTGATAGTTTTTCTGGAAATCTCAGTCATAATGAATGTAAATCTGAGTGGTAGACAGGCGTTATGCCACTTTAGATGTCACTACTCCCTCTAGTGGATGGCTGTTTGGAGGCAAATCACAAGTAGCAAGTGTTCAACAGCTTCCAGAAACAGACAGCAGTAAAGCAACAGTACAGGTTTACCTAATGTGAGGATGAGGGGATGGGGGGGGATGGGGGGGGGGGGGGGGTTAAGCCAGTAAGCAAGATATTTGCATGGGCCCCTCTCCAGCCCCAAGATATACTGTGTGGAGCTGGTGAGAAGGTAGAAAAGGCATGGTGCCATATATTTTTTTATATTTTATTTAAGTGGCAACAGCAGACTGACAGGGGACAAAGGCCCAAATGTATTAAGCCTTAACAAGAGATAAAGTGGAGACGGATAAAGAGTGATAAATGATCAGCCAATCAGCTCCTGTCATTTTTCAAACACAGCCTGTTACATGGCTGTTAGGAAGCTGATTGGCTGGTACTTTATCACTCTTTAGGCGGTATTCAATTCTTTTCACCCCCTTCCACACCTGTTCTGTTTCTGCTGACGGATGTGGTATAATCATTTCAGCTCGCCCAACCCCTTTACGCAGCTAAACCTGATTACTATGTGCGATAACAGGGATCACTTTAGAAAGAAGATTGGGCATGATATCTAATTTGGATACCGCCCTTTATCCGTCTCCACCTTATCACTTGTTAAGGTTTTAATACATTTGGGCCTAGTCTATAGCTCCCAACTCTCCCTTTTCAGGAACTGGCCCGCCATAACACACACCCAGATTGTGTGTGGGGGAGGGGAGGTAATTCAGTGGAGAGAGGGACTGGGGGCATATCCAGCAGCTCCAGGAGCATACCCCCAGCATGATGAAAAAGAGGGTGTGACTCTCAGTTATGGCATATATTAAGCGATGCCACGCCCCCATTCATAAGGCCAAAATCCGTTTTTGCACATGCGTGCAAGTCCTGTTTTTGTATTAAACAAACTTGGGAAGTATGCGTAGTCCCATTACCCGAAGAGACCTTTAAAATATAAAGCACAGATGTTCACAGAAGAGAGCAAAGGCTACCTTCTACACAGATGCTGGTGTCATATTTCTGAAGATAATGGCAGAAATAGGGTAAAAGCGGTCATCCTGCAAGATCCTGCTCTAGGTGCAGGGTGGGGGGCACCCTTAACTCAAGGATCCATGTGCACCACATACCCTGCACCCTTTGTAGACATGCAATTGTATTGTATTTTAGCGTAGCTATACAATTAGAAATGTTGCCACTGTCATAAAAATTTGACACCAACTAACAATTAATAATGCCTCTTAACAATGAATTAATACATACAATTGCTCTTTTAATAAAATTAAAGCTTAAGTTAGCCCCCTTGTATATTATAAGATAATATTGCCCCCTTAAGGAAATTATTAATTATTAGTTGTCTCCTTGATTAAATACATAATTTTTACATTTATTAACCATATGTTCGACCTGCAGTAGGTCATCATGGTCAAAAGGTCCACATGGTCAAAAGGTCAACATGGTTAAAAGGTCGACAGGTAAAAGGTCAACTGTGTCTAAGGTTGACAGGTACAAAAGGTCGTAATGACTGGTCGACACACAAATGGTCTACATTTTTTTTTTACATGTCATTTTTTATAACTTTTCCTTCATTTACCATGCACATGTTTAGAGATAGTAACCTGAGCGAGCGAACGCAGCGGTAGTGGAGCAAGCCACCCTGCCCGAAGCGTGGTGAACAAAGCTAGCCTCATGAGGGCACACGGTACACTAATTAGGGCACATATAATGAAACATACAAAATGACACCACAAAAACTTGTGTCAACCTTTTCTGAGTTGACCATTAACATGTTGACCTTAGACTCCATCGATATTTTCACTGTCAACCTTTTCACCCTGTTGACCTTTTGCAGGTTGACAATATGGGGTTGACCTATTGACTATCTATTTACTGTAGATCTATTATACTACATCCTATCAAACCTTAGAGAGAAATAAATGATAAAATGGAGAAGTTGTTCAGACCAGCCAATCAGTTTCTAGCTATCATTCATCTAGCATAGTCTATAAAATAACAGTTAGCAACTGCCAACTTCTAGCTCTCTAAGGTTTGATACAGCTCAGCCTATAAGTGTATTGTGGTTCCACATCATCTGATTGGCCATTTTTTGGTGGTTTTGACCAAACTGCCACCGGTTCTACCATTTGTAAACAGCTGGCCACTGCTGGGGTTTTGAGAATTATTTCACAAACTGCTGAATAGTAAATCCAGTAGTTTAGAAGTTAATAAAGCAGCTGTGCAGCAGTTTCAAATCCATGGCAAAACCTCAGTTTAGTCAATTGTCCTACTTCTTGCTGTTTTCTATAGACATTAAGCTCCGTCCATGCAATAGACAAATACTATTTGTTGTGAAAGTTTAACATGACCTCCTCCCCCCACCCCCACAAAATTATGGAAGCTTTCTGGGTGAAACAAAAAATGATAAGGGCAATTCCATGCTGTGGCTCTATAATAACAAGTCTTAACCCCTTTAGTACTCGCTAAAGGGGCTATGACATCCATTCTGTATAGCAGCGGTAAGCTTACTTTACTGCTGCTTGTGACTGTATTGCTTATGCCTTCTATAGCTTAACGGGCTCCACTGTTGACAATGAGAACCCAGCAAAAGCCTTTTCCAGGAAAATCTTCCAGGCTTTGTTGAGTCCCCACTGAGATGAAGTGTAATGCACATGCACAGGCCATCACGCATGCATCTTAGTCATCAACTCGTCTCTGGCAGTGGTAGGCTGCCAGAGGACCCCCTACAGATGATGCCACAGAAGAGGGGGACATCACTGGACCTCGCCAGACAAGTGATGCATGTTATATACCAGCGGCATATTTTTTAGTACAACGATAATACTAATTATGCTGCCGGTAGTACCGTTCTCATATGAAGCCCTAAATATGTGCTGGAAAGCCCCGTATGACCTCTTTCAACTGAGTTTGGAAAGAAGCTGGTCTGTGGTTTGACATCAGTCCCCATTTCCCTTTTCCTATTTTGTACAACAGACCTGGGCAAAAACCTGTTAGACCTGCAGATAGCTGATGAATGTTTTTAAGCCAAATTAAAGGCAATAACTATGTAGAATTCCCTTTGAGAAAACTGAGAAAAACACATCCTGAAATACAGTATTCCTCCCTAACATTCATGCATTGGATATTAAATTCTACACATTTTCTACAAAGAAATCACATTGAGAACATTTGTCAACCATAATCTTTTTTCTCTGACTTTGGGGGTCATTCCGAGTTGTTCGCTCGCTAGCTGCTTTTAGCAGCATTGCACACGCTAGGCCGCCGCCCTCTGGGAGTGTATCTTAGCTTAGCAGAATTGCGAACGAAAGATTAGCAGAATTGCGAATAGAAAATTCTTAGCAGTTTCTGAGTAGCTCCAGACCTACTCACAGATTTCGATCAGCTCCGGAAGTTTCGTTCCTGGTTTGACGTCACAAACACGCCCTGCGTTCGGCCAACCACTCCCCCGTTTCTCCAGATACTCCTGCGTTTTATCCTGGCACGCCTGCGTTTTTCCGCAGACTCCCAGAAAACGGCCAGTTTCCGCCCAGAAACACCCACTTCCTGTCAATCACACTCCGAACACGATGAAAATTCTTAGTTCGGACGTGAGTAAATCTACTAAGTTTTGTGGTAAAATACTAACCGCATGCGCACTGCGTACCATGCGCACGCGTATTTTTGCCTTAATCGCTCCATCGCGAAAATCGGCAATGAGCGAACAACTCGGAATGACCCCCTTTATTTGGAAAATGAATCATATACAGGAGTGTCACAGCCTTTTAGGTTGAGGGGGGGGTAGATTATATAATTTTATTTTGGCACCCCTATATCACTGAATGCCTCCCCTCAGGGATAGCCGGACTTACCCGCCACACCATCTATCTGTCTGTCTATCTACCTCGGTATACATACTCACACATTGCACGTATTTATGTAAAAAACAGCAAAGAGGACACTATGGGGAATGCAGATAATAGTGTATTAGGAGAAAAATACTACATTAAGGTGGTTTAGAGTTGATAAAAAGAATTTCTTATTGCCGCTATTAGGGTAGTAAGAAATTAATTTCCGCCAAGATATATTAAAAAACACATCCAAGTACAGGTGCTCTGACAGGAACCCATCCCATCAATGTGTAAGCTAAAGTGATGGCATCAGGGATCACTTTACTTTATGCTGCGGACCTATTGCTCATGTGTGGTCATTAGACAGTGCATGCACTGGCGGCTGTTGCTGGGGAGGGATCCATGTGCTATATTTAACTCATAGACTACAATGGCTAAAGCCATCACTATTGCAATGGGAAACAAAGAAAGCACAGCAGATGGAAATGGAGGGATGTCACATAGGCAAATGCAGGAGCGGGGTCCTGTTGCCCGGAAACCCCCCTCCTCTTGGCAAGTGGCTCAGATTATGTCAATAATAGAAATATTATATAACAAGATTACTTGAGCTGCTGCCACAACATGCAGTGTAAGGGACAGAGCAGAGCTGCTGCACATGTCCAGTGGTGGCAGCTTCTTCTACCAACTTTGCTGTGTGTGTGTATCTGAGTGCTCAATCAGTGCACTGACCAGAGAGCAGCTACCAGGGACAAGAGACAGGAGTCTTACATGAGCTGAAAGAATGTGTGCTTAAAAAGTACAGTTCTATCTCCTATTTGTTGCATTGTGTTTGGTTATTTAACCTTTTCCTGACCACTTATTTTACTTATATTAGTTAAAAATGTTTGATACAGCCTATAATATGGACCATCTATACTGTAACATATTAATATTGTAATCCATACAGTATCCAGTGTATAAAAAAGACCAATGTTTACATTAATATACAGGGTCATTATTAGGTTCTTCTACCGCTTCCCTAAACTCCCACACTTGCTTCAATATTCCGCAGGTTTGGAGAGTGTGGATCGCATTTGGAAACCCCCCTCTAGAAATCCTTCGTTTGGCCCTGGCTCAGGGGGTGCCACAAGGGAAGGGGGTGAGAGGACAAAGGGGAGCTGAGGGGGAAGAGGTGAGGAACACATGAAGTGGAAGGTGAGAAGGGTACAGGGATGGAGCTGGGTGCAAGGTGGAGGAGGGTCCTGGAGGCAGATGGAGAAGGGCTGTAGGGAGGGAGGAGGTGGAGCAGCTGGAAAGGGAATTATCTTTATCCTGACACTGCCCATATTAACTGTAGATGGCGGCCGCACTGTGCCCTACCCAGTACCAATACTGGAGACTCTCAAATAATAAGAATTTACTTACCGATAATTCTATTTCTCGGAGTCCGTAGTGGATGCTGGGGTTCCTGAAAGGACCATGGGGAATAGCGGCTCCGCAGGAGACAGGGCACAAAAAGTAAAGCTTTAGGATCAGGTGGTGTGCACTGGCTCCTCCCCCTATGACCCTCCTCCAAGCCTCAGTTAGGATACTGTGCCCGGACGAGCGTACACAATAAGGAAGGATTTTGAATCCCGGGTAAGACTCCTACCAGCCACACCAATCACACTGTACAACCTGTGATCTGAACCCAGTTAACAGTATGATAACAGCGGAGCCTCTGAAAAGATGGCTCACAACAATAATAACCCGATTTTTGTAACTATGTACAAGTATTGCAGATAATCCGCACTTGGGATGGGCGCCCAGCATCCACTACGGACTCCGAGAAATAGAATTATCGGTAAGTAAATTCTTATTTTCTCTATCGTCCTAGTGGATGCTGGGGTTCCTGAAAGGACCATGGGGATTATACCAAAGCTCCCAAACGGGCGGGAGAGTGCGGATGACTCTGCAGCACCGAATGAGAGAACTCCAGGTCCTCCTTAGCCAGGGTATCAAATTTGTAGGATTTTACAAACGTGTTTGCCCCTGACTAAATAGCCGCTCGGCAAAGTTGTAAAGCCGAGACCCCTCGGGCAGCCGCCCAAGATGAGCCCACCTTCCTTGTGGAATGGGCATTTACATATTTTGGCTGTGGCAGGCCTGCCACAGAATGTGCAAGCTGAATTGTATTACACATTCAACTAGCAATAGTCTGCTTAGAAGCAAGAGCACCCAGATTGTTGGGTGCATACAGGATAACAGCAAGTCAGTTTTCCTGACTCCAGCCGTCCTGGAACCTATATTTTCAGGGCCCTGACAACATCTAGCAACTTGGAGTCCTCCAAGTCCCTAGTAGGTGCAAGGCACCACAATAAACTGGTTCAGGTGAAACACTGACACCACCTTAGGGAGAGAACTGGGGACGAGTCCGCAGCTCTGCCCTGTCCAAATGGACAAACAGATATGGGCTTTTTTGAGAAAAAAACCACCAATTTGACACTCGCCTGGTCCAGGCCAGGGCCAAGAGCATGGTCACTTTTCATGTGAGATGCTTCAAAACCACAGATTTGACTGGTTTTAAACCAATGTGATTTGAGGAATCCCAGAACTACGTTGAGATCCCACAGTGCCACTGGAGGCACAAAAGGGGTTGTATATGCAATACTCCCTTGACAAACTTCTGGACTTCAGGAACTGAAGCCAATTCTTTCTGGAAGAAAATCGACAGGGCCGAAATTTGAACCTTAATGGACCCCAATTTGAGGCCCATAGACACTCCTGTTTGCAGGAAATGTAGGAATCGACCGAGTTGAAATTTCTTCGTGGGGCCTTTCTGGTCTCGCACCACGCAACATATTTTTTCCACATGTGGTGATAATGTTGTGCGGTCACCTCCTTTCTGGCTTTGACCAGGGTAGGAATGACCTCTTCCGGAATGCCTTTTTCCCTTAGGATCCGGCGTTCCACCGCCATGCCGTCAAACGCAGCTGCGGTAAGTCTTGGAACAGACATGGTACTTGCTGAAACAAGTCCCTTCTTAGCGGCAGAGGCCATAAGTCCTCTGTGAGCATCTCTTGAAGTTCCGGGTACCAAGTCCTTCTTGGCCAATCCGGAGCCATGAGTATAGTTCTTACTCCTCTACGTCTTATAATTCTCAGTACCTTAGGTATGATAAGCAGAGGATGGAACACATACAACGACTGGTACACCCACGGTGTTACCAGAACGTCCACAGCTATTGCCTGAGGGTCTCTTAACCTGGCGCAATACCTGTCCCGTTTTTTGTTCAGACGGGACGCCATCATGTCCACCTTTGGTATTTCCCAACGGTTTACAATCATGTGGAAAACTTCCCGATGAAGTTTCCACTCTGCCGGGTGGAGGTCGTGCCTGCTGAGGAAGTCTGCTTCCCAGTTTCCATTCCCGGAATGAAACACTGCTGACAGTGCTATCACATGATTTTCCGCCCAGCGAAAAGTCCTTGCAGTTTTTGCCATTGCCCTCCTGCTTCTTGTGCCGCCCTGTCTATTTACGTGGGCGACTGCCGTGATGTTTTTCCCACTGGATCAATACCGGCTGACCTTGAAGCAGAGGTCTTGCTAAGCTTAGAGCATTATAAATTTAGCCTTAGCTCCAGTATATTTATGTGGAGAAAAGTCTCCAGACTTGATCACACTCCCTGGAAATTTTTTTTCTTTGTGTGACTGCTCCCCAGCCTCTCGGGCTGGCCTCTGTGGTCACCAGCATCCAATCCTGAATGCCGAATCTGCGGCCCTCTAGAAGATGAGCACTCTGTAACCACCACAGGAGAGACACCCTTGTCCTTGGATATAGGGTTATCCGCTGATGCATCTGAAGATGCGATCCGGACCATTTGTCCAGTAGATCCCACTGAAAAGTTCTTGCGTGAAATCTGCCGAATGGAATTGCTTCGTAGGAAGTCACCATTTTTACCATGGCCCTTGTGCAATGATGCACTGATTTTAGGAGGTTCCTGACTAGCTCGGATAACTCCCTGGCTTTCTCTTCCGAGAGAAACACCTTTTTCTGGACTGTGTCCAGAATCATCCCTAAGCACAGGAGACTTGTCGTCGGGATCAGCTGCGATTTTGGAATATTTAGAATCCACCCGTGCTGTTGTAGCAGTATCCGAGATAGTGCTACTCCGACCTCCAACTGTTCCCTGGACTTTGCCCTTATCAGGAGATCGTCCAAGTAAGGGATAATTAAGACGCCTTTTCTTCGAAGAAGAATCATCATTTCGGCCATTACCTTGGTAAAGACCCGGGGTGCCGTGGACAATCCAAACGGCAGCGTCTGAAACTGATAGTGACAGTTCTGTACCACGAACCTGAGGTACCCTTAGTAATAAGGGCAATTTTGGGACATGGAGGTAAGCATCCCTGATGTCTCGGGACACCATATAGTCCCCTTCTTCCTGGTTCGTTATCACTGCTCTGAGTGACTCCATCTTGATTTGAACCTTTGTAAGTGTTCAAATTTTTTTAGATTTAGAATAGGTCTCACCTAGCCTTCTGGCTTCAGTACCACAATATAGTGTGGAATAATACCCCTTTTTGGAACGCTTCTGTTCCTGGGAATGGGCTGCCTGCTGCAGTCTTCTTCCCTTTCCTCTATCCCTGGGCAGATATGACTCTTATAGGGACGAAAGGACTGAGGCTGAAAAGACGGTGTCTTTTTCTGCAGAGATGTGACTTAGGGTAAAAACGGTGGATTTTCCAGCAGTTGCCTTGGCCACCAGGTCCGATGGACCGACCCCAAATAACTCCTCTTCCTTTATACGGCAATACACCTTTGTGCCGTTTGGAATCTGCATCACCTGACCACTGTCGTGTCCATAAACTAGAGATGAGCGCCTGAAATTTTTCGGGTTTTGTGTTTTGGTTTTGGGTTCGGTTCCGCGGCCGTGTTTTGGGTTCGAACGCGTTTTGGCAAAACCTCACCGAATTATTTTTGTCGGATTCGGGTGTGTTTTGGATTCGGGTGTTTTTTTCCAAAAACACTAAAAAACAGCTTAAATCATAGAATTTGGGGGTCATTTTGATCCCAAAGTATTATTAACCTCAAAAACCATAATTTACACTCATTTTCAGTCTATTCTGAATACCTCACACCTCACAATATTATTTTTAGTCCTAAAATTTGCACCGAGGTCGCTGTGTGAGTAAGATAAGCGACCCTAGTGGCCGACACAAACACCGGGCCCATCTAGGAGTGGCACTGCAGTGTCACGCAGGATGTCCCTTCCAAAAAACCCTCCCCAAACAGCACATGACGCAAAGAAAAAAAGAGGCGCAATGAGGTAGCTGTGTGAGTAAGATTAGCGACCCTAGTGGCCGACACAAACACCGGGCCCATCTAGGAGTGGCATTTTTGTTCTCCATATTTTAATAGGCACAACTAAAAGGCACCTCAGGTAAACAATGGAGATGGATGGATTGGATACTAGTATACAATTATGGACGGGCTGCCGAGTGCCGACACAGAGGTAGCCACAGCCGTGAACTACCGCACTGTACTGTGTCTGCTGCTAATATATAGACTGGTTGATAAAGAGATAGTATACTCGTAACTAGTATGTATGTATAAAGAAAGAAAAAAAAACCACGGTTAGGTGGTATATACAATTATGGACGGGCTGCCGAGTGCCGACACAGAGGTAGCCACAGCCGTGAACTACCGCACTGTACTGTGTCTGCTGCTAATATATAGACTGGTTGATAAAGAGATAGTATACTCGTAACTAGTATGTATGTATAAAGAAAGAAAAAAAAACCACGGTTAGGTCACTGGTATATACAATTATGGACGGGCTGCCGAGTGCCGACACAGAGGTAGCCACAGCCGTGAACTACCGCACTGTACTGTGTCTGCTGCTAATATATAGACTGGTTGATAAAGAGATAGTATACTCGTAACTAGTATGTATGTATAAAGAAAGAAAAAAAAACCACGGTTAGGTCACTGGTATATACAATTATGGACGGGCTGCCGAGTGCCGACACAGAGGTAGCCACAGCCGTGAACTACCGCACTGTACTGTGTCTGCTGCTAATATATAGACTGGTTGATAAAGAGATAGTATACTCGTAACTAGTATGTATGTATAAAGAAAGAAAAAAAAACCACGGTTAGGTCACTGGTATATACAATTATGGACGGGCTGCCGAGTGCCGACACAGAGGTAGCCACAGCCGTGAACTACCGCACTGTACTGTGTCTGCTGCTAATATATAGACTGGTTGATAAAGAGATAGTATACTCGTAACTAGTATGTATGTATAAAGAAAGAAAAAAAAACCACGGTTAGGTCACTGGTATATACAATTATGGACGGGCTGCCGAGTGCCGACACAGAGGTAGCCACAGCCGTGAACTACCGCACTGTACACTGGTTGATAAAGAGATAGTAGTATACTCGTAACAACTAGTATGACTGACTATGACGGTATAAAGAATGAAAAAAAAACCACGGTTAGGTGGTATATATTATAATAATAATACAGTTATGGATGGACGGACTGCCTGCCGACTGCCGACACAGAGGTAGCCACAGCCGTGAACTACCGCACTGTACACTGGTTGATAAAGAGATAGTAGTATACTCGTAACAACTAGTATGACACTATGACGACGGTATAAAGAATGCAAAAAAACACCACAGTTAGGTGGTATATATTATAATAATAATACAATTATGGATGGACGGACTGCCTGCCGACTGCCGACACAGAGGTAGCCACAGCCGTGAACTACCGCACTGTACACTGGTTGATAAAGAGATAGTAGTATACTCGTAACAACTAGTATGACACTATGACGACGGTATAAAGAATGCAAAAAAAACCACAGTTAGGTGGTATATATTATAATAATAATACAATTATGGATGGACGGACTGCCTGCCGACTGCCGACACAGAGGTAGCCACAGCCGTGAACTACCGCACTGTACACTGGTTGATAAAGAGATAGTAGTATACTCGTAACAACTAGTATGACACTATGACGACGGTATAAAGAATGCAAAAAAAAACCACAGTTAGGTGGTATATATTATAATAATAATACAATTATGGATGGACGGACTGCCTGCCGACTGCCGACACAGAGGTAGCCACAGCCGTGAACTACCGCACTGTACACTGGTTGATAAAGAGATAGTAGTATACTCGTAACAATTAGGATGACACTATGACGGTATAAAGAATGAAAAAAAAACCACGGTTAGGTGGTAGGTATATAATAATAAATAATACAATTCTGGTCGGACGGACTGCCTGCCGTGTGCCGACACAGAGGTAGCCACAGCCGTGAACTACCGCACTGTACACTGGTTGATAAAGAGATAGTAGTATACTCGTAACAATTAGGATGACACTATGACGGTATAAAGAATGAAAAAAAAAACACGGTTAGGTGGTAGGTATATAATAATAAATAATACAATTCTGGTCGGACGGACTGCCTGCCGTGTGCCGACACAGAGGTAGCCACAGCCGTGAACTACCGCACTGTACACTGGTTGATAAAGAGATAGTAGTATACTCGTAACAATTAGGATGACACTATGACGGTATAAAGAATGAAAAAAAAACCACGGTTAGGTGGTAGGTATATAATAATAAATAATACAATTCTGGTCGGACGGACTGCCTGCCGTGTGCCGACACAGAGGTAGCCACAGCCGTGAACTACCGCACTGTACACTGGTTGATAAAGAGATAGTAGTATACTCGTAACAATTAGGATGACACTATGACGGTATAAAGAATGAAAAAAAAACCACGGTTAGGTGGTAGGTATATAATAATAAATAATACAATTCTGGTCGGACGGACTGCCTGCCGTGTGCCGACACAGAGGTAGCCACAGCCGTGAACTACCGCACTGTACTGTGTCTGCTGCTAATATAGACTGGTTGATATTTAAAGAGATATTAGTAGTATACAACAATACTATACTGGTGGTCAGGCACTGGTCACCACTCCTGCAGCAAAAGTGTGCACTGTTAATTAATATAATTGTACTCCTGGCTCCTGCTAACAACCTGCAGTGCTCCCCAGTCTCCCCCACAATTAATTATAAGCTTTTAATTTATACATTGATGACTGTGCAGCACACTGGGCTGAGCTGAGTGCACACAGACTGAGTCACACTGTGTGACTGACTGTGCTGTGTATCGTTTTTTTTTTCAGGCAGAGAACGGATATAGCAGAGAGAAGTGAACGGATATATTATATTAAATAAAAGTTAACTAGCAACTGCACTGGTCACTGACTGTGGTAAACTAACTCTGTCTGCGACTCTGCACAATCTCTCTCTATCTAATCTATCTATCTCTATTCTAATGGAGAGGACGCCAGACACGTCCTCTCCCTATCAATCTCAATGCACGAGTGAAAATGGCGGCGACGCGCGGCTCCTTATATAGAATCCGAGTCTCGCGATAGAATCCGAGCCTCGCGAGAATCCGACAGCGTCATGATGACGTTCGGGCGCGCTCGGGTTAACCGAGCAAGGCGGGAAGATCCGAGTCGCTCGGACCCGTGGAAAAAAAAGTGAAGTTCGTGCGGGTTCGGATTCAAAGAAACCGAACCCGCTCATCTCTACCATAAACATCTTCTGGCAGATATGGACATCGCACTTACTCTTGATGCCAGAGTGCAAATATCCTCTGTGCATCTCGCATATATAGAAATGCATCCTTTAAATGCTCTATAGTCAATAAAATACTGTCCCTGTCAAGGGTATCAATATTTTTAGTCAGGGAATCCGACCAAGCCACCCCAGCTCTGCACATCCAGGCTGAGGCGATCGCTGGTCGCAGTATAACACCAGTATGTGTGTATATACTTTTTATGATATTTTCCAGCCTCCTGTCAGCTGGCTCCTTGAGGACGGCCCTATCTATAGACGGTACCGCCACTTGTTTTGATAAGCGTGTGAGCGCCTTATCCACCCTAAGGGGTGTTTCCCAACGCGCCCTAACATCTGGCGGGAAAGGGTATACCGCCAATAATTTTCTATCGGGGGGAACCCACGCATCATCACACACTTCATTTAATTTATCTGATTCAGGAAAAACTACGGTAGTTTTTTCACATCCCACATAATACCCTCTTTTGTGGTACTTGTAGTAATATGTAACACCTCCTTCATTGCCCTTAACGTGTGGCCCTAATAAGGAATACGTTTGTTTATTCACCGTCGACACTGGATTCAGTGTCCGTGTCTGTGTCTGTGTCGACCGACTAAAGTAAACGGGCGTTTTAAAACCCCTGACGGTGTTTTTGAGACGTCTGGACCGGTACTAATTGTTTGTCGGTCGTCTCATGTCGTCAACCGACCTTGCAGCGTGTTGACATTATCACGTAATTCCCTAAATAAGCCATCCATTCCGGTGTCGACTCCCTAGAGAGTGACATCACCATTACAGGCAATTGCTCCGCCTCCTCACCAACATCGTCCTCATACATGTCGACACACACGTACCGACACACAGCACACACACAGGGAATGCTCTGATAGAGGACAGGACCCACTAGCCCTTTGGAGAGACAGAGGGAGAGTTTGCCAGCACACACCAAAAACGCTATAATTATATAGGGACAACCTTATATAAGTGTTTTCCCTTATAGCATCTTTTTTATATATTTCTTACGCCAAATTAGTGCCCCCCCTCTCTGTTTTAACCCTGTTTCTGTAGTGCAGTGCAGGGGAGAGCCTGGGAGCCTTCCCTCCAGCCTTTCTGTGAGGGAAAATGGCGCTGTGTGCTGAGGAGATAGGCCCCGCCCCTTTTTCGGCGGCCTCGTCTCCCGCTCTTTAACGGATTATGGCAGGGGTTAAATATCTCCATATAGCCCCCGGAGGCTATATGTGAGGTATTTTTTGCCAAAAATAGGTTTACATTTGCCTCCCAGGGCGCCCCCCTCCCAGCGCCCTGCACCCTCAGTGACTGCCGTGTGAAGTGTGCTGAGAGGAAATGGCGCACAGCTGCAGTGCTGTGCGCTACCTTAAGAAGACTGAGGAGTCTTCTGCCGCCGATTCTGGACCTCTTCTCGTTTCAGCATCTGCAAGGGGGCCGGCGGCGAGGCTCCGGTGACCATCCAGGCTGTACCTGTGATCGTCCCTCTGGAGCTAATGTCCAGTAGCCAAAGAAGCCAATCCATCCTGCACGCAGGTGAGTTCACTTCTTCTCCCCTAAGTCCCTCGTTGCAGTGATCCTGTTGCCAGCAGGACTCACTGTAAAATAAAAAACCTAAGCTAAACTTTTCTAAGCAACTCTTTAGGAGAGCCACCTAGATTGCACCCTTCTCGGCCGGGCACAAAAATCTAACTGAGGCTTGGAGGAGGGTCATAGGGGGAGGAGCCAGTGCACACCACCTGATCCTAAAGCTTTACTTTTTGTGCCCTGTCTCCTGCGGAGCCGCTATTCCCCATGGTCCTTTCAGGAACCCCAGCATCCACTAGGACGATAGAGAAATATATATATATATATATATATATATATATATATTCTTTCAAAGTGTTCAGGTGTTGCGCAACAGGAACTGTTGTGAATCAGAGTTTATGATACCACAATGAGTGCAGCTTCAGATCCCCTCCAAGCCACTGGAGTAAAGGTAAAGACTGTCGAAAAATGGAGAGCGCACTCTTGATTATATAAGAAGTAACAACTTTTACTTTGTAGCATTTGATTACATACATTAAAAGTTAAAAAACATCAGCATGGTGTTTCCACCGCAACTTAGCCGGTATATCTCCCGAACCACAGCTCGTCTGGTCTCCGGCTCTGAAGCCGGGGGATGACGTCACGGCGTCTACGTCACTTAGCCACGCCCAACGCGTTTCGTACGTCAGGTACTTCGTCAGGGGGTGTGGTTAATTAACGACTTGATCTCTTTATATACCCGTTCTAGGTATTGTTCTCAATGAATTAATTACAACATGATTTCACTTAAAAATACAAATAGACAATTCATACAACTTATAAACCATTGGCATTTCACAATTACATCACAAAAGATAAGCTCAAATTATCCATATTTTCATTATCGATTATCAAAGACTAATAGTAACCTTACACGGTTTCACATCAATGAACCTATTAATTAACATTACAGCTGGAGTCCATCTCATACATAAATGAACAGCAAATTAGTTCGTATGATCCATTCACGCAAAGGTATACATCCTACCCTATGTGTAATACTTTTATACACTATTTTTCTCAAAAAAATCCCAGTGGAAATTAATTAGAATCGTTCTGATCTTTAAAGCTAATGTGCTTATTCTCTTCAGTCATCCGCCGCGTATATGCTATTCGAGAACACCAGTCGGGACGTAGCCGCTGCCACTGGTATACTCTAACATACATGCACACAGAGTCAGCCTTCCAAGAACGGCACAATATCACCGCCGTCATTCAGACCATCTGGAGCCAGTGTGTTTAGTGTGTAGATCCAAAAGGTTTCTCGCTTTGAAAGCAAATTGAGGATGTTACCTTTCCTCTCATCCAATTCTACCCGCTCAATAGCTTTAAATGAAAAACCTCGTAATTGTGAGTCACAGCAATTTGTGAAATGTCGTGGCACACTATGGTTTTCAACTTTATGAATGAAATGAATACATCTAGATCCGATACTACAGAAAGTGATTCCAACACACCCACAGGTAGTGTTTAGAAGATTCTGTTCCCTTAAGAGTAAATTAGCTCCTAGCAATTTGAAGAATGTTACTGTACCACGAGCGGATAGATTGGAGGGATTCTATGCATGTACTAAATGTAAGGTATGCCAATATGTTAATAAGGATCATAAACAATTTTTTAATTCCAATAATACCAAATCATGGAAAATTAAGGGGAAATTAAGCTGTCTTAGTTCATATGTGATTTATCTTTTAGAGTGTAAGTGTGAGAAACGCTATGTAGGCAAAACTAAGCGAGTGCTTAAATTGAGGATTTTGGAGCACACACGTAATATCATTCATAAAGTTGAAAACCATAGTGTGCCACGACATTTCACAAATTGCTGTGACTCACAATTACGAGGTTTTTCATTTAAAGCTATTGAGCGGGTAGAATTGGATGAGAGGAAAGGTAACATCCTCAATTTGCTTTCAAAGCGAGAAACCTTTTGGATCTACACACTAAACACACTGGCTCCAGATGGTCTGAATGAAGGCGGTGATATTGTGCCGTTCTTGGAAGGCTGACTCTGTGTGCATGTATGTTAGAGTATACCAGTGGCAGCGGCTACGTCCCGACTGGTGTTCTCGAATAGCATATACACGGCGGATGACTGAAGAGAATAAGCACATTAGCTTTAAAGATCAGAACGATTCTAATTAATTTCCACTGGGATTTTTTAGAGAAAAATAGTGTATAAAAGTATTACACATAGGGTAGGATGTATACCTTTGCGTGAATGGATCATACGAACTAATTTGCTGTTCATTTATGTATGAGATGGACTCCAGCTGTAATGTTAATTAATAGGTTCATTGATGTGAAACCGTGTAAGGTTACTATTAGTCTTTGATAATCGATAATGAAAATATGGATAATTTGAGCTTATCTTTTGTGATGTAATTGTGAAATGCCAATGGTTTATAAGTTGTATGAATTGTCTATTTGTATTTTTAAGTGAAATCATGTTGTAATTAATTCATTGAGAACAATACCTAGAACGGGTATATAAAGAGATCAAGTCGTTAATTAACCACACCCCCTGACGAAGTACCTGACGTACGAAACGCGTTGGTCGTGGCTAAGTGACGTAGACGCCGTGACGTCATCCCCCGGATTCAGAGCCGGAGACCAGACGAGCTGTGGTTCGGGAGATATACCGGCTAAGTTGCGGTGGAAACACCATGCTGATGAATTTTAACTTTTAATGTATGTAATCAAATGCTACAAAGTAAAAGTTGTTACTTCTTATATAATCAAGAGTGCGCTCTCCATTTTTCGACAATATATATATATATATATATTATTTATTTTTTGATGGGGGGGTTGCGAGCTGCCCCTTGCTCCCCCAGGTTTATCTACTTCTGAGTTTCAGTTGAAATGCATCAAATATGTTTAAACTAGATGTTAGTCTCAGTCCTCACATACCCCTTCCTCCAGCTCACTCTAACAGGATTTGGCGGTCAATTAATAATACTTTTTAATTTTTATTTTGTTGCAACAATGTTACAGCTCTTTTCAAAACATTTAACAATGGACGAGATAGGGAAGCTGTTGATTTTTCTCCATGATTAGGCAGCAGGACAGTGAATAAATATTAATGTCGCCAATTACATCTCATCAGTTGATTAAGAAATAGTAATGACTAACTCACCTGAGAAGCCGGTCAGATCCATTGCCTTCAGGTTCGATGCTTTGATGATGGTGACAGTAAAGCGTCCGGCAGTCGGGAGGTAACACAGCGAGAAGTTTATTTCACCCAAGTCCGCTTTCTCCTTTAATGCAAAACAGTTTATGAGTGTTTCCTGTTTTTACAGCAATATTACCATCAGAAGCTAGGCAATTAGGAAGTGATTCTGCAATTAAACCAATTAAAGGGAGAACCACTACACAAGGTGAAGGCACTTCACCAGATGTTTCGGATGCTCAATCAACACAGCTGAGGAACTCCTGCAGTAAGTGGGTCTTTCCCAGTGTTTCATGTGAGAGAGCCATATTGCTTCGTTTGATCCAATAACAAAAAAACTAAGGAAATAACCTGGCCTTCTAAGGTAAAATGACCTAATATGGCAAACAAATGCTCCTGGATCCACTGACACACACATAGGTTGGTTGAAGATTACTGTAAGTATCTCAAGCCATGATGTGACATATGTACAATCCAACATGCAATAATTTAGTGTAAGAGAAATCAATGTAAGAGCAGTACAGGGCTCATGACATTGGGCTAGGCTTGAGTTTCCCAAACTCCACCATCACAGTCCAGGTTTTAAGGAGTACAGATGGTTAAATCAAATTGACTGAGGTTCTAATTAAGTCACCTGTGCTCAAGCATGGATATCTTTTGAACCTGGACATTAATGAGAAATTCTGAACTAGGTTAACACATACCTCCCAACATAACCCTCTCTAGGAGGGACAAAATGCTCTGCTCCTGGACTTTCCTCTTAATTTGTGATCACACCACCTGTTTATAAAAGGTGAATGGATAAGGAAGGGGTTTCAACACAGGTGATGGCAATCATAAATTAAGAGGGAAGTCCAGGAGCAGAGCATTCTGTCCCTCCTGGAGAGGGTCATGTTGGGAGGTATGTGTTAACCTAGTTCAGAATTTCTCATTAATGTCCAGGTTCAAAAGATATCCATGCTTGAGCACAGGTGACTTAATTAGAACCTCAGTCAATTTGATTTAATGTCATGTTGGGAGGTATGTTAACGGCCCATTCTAGTATAGATGATCCACCACTTCACAGCTTACATTAAAATACTCTTAGTTACTATTAGTAGTTTAGCGGCTGATAATAATCATAGATTTACAATTATATCTCACAAAATATGGGGAAGTCCATAGCATGAAAGCATTTGTGGGTGAAGGGACCCTGCAAACAGTGGTTGTCAATTTCAGTCATCAAGTACAAATAACAGGTCATCTTGTATGTTTTTTTTTTAACCATACACAGCTGAGATAATCTATTATGCTGGGTCAGTAATTATCCCACCTGCTTCCATAGACAGAAGTCATAAAAATTTGACCTATTGGCCAAACTTGAGGGATGAGGATAAGAACAACTGGCTTAGTGCATTTATTGCAGTACCAGAAGATGCTCTGACCAACTTTCAATGCCAGGGCTGAATCTATAAGTACACAAGCAGCCTGGTTGAGAATTGCCCTACTAATTCATTTGACAGACTTACTCTGTTTATCATACTACTGAATTTAAAGACTGACTTGGTTCCATTGTACTGGGCAGTACTTTGCCCCCCTGCTGTGCATCAGTACTCTTAGCCGGTTTAGAGGGTGCTGAAGTAGAGCGGAGCGAGGATGGGGACTAGGAGACCTGTTCCCTGTGCAGGGAGAATACGGCTGGTGAATCTATTGGAATATCTTTTGGGCAAACAGTAAAATAAAATAAAAAAATCATTGTAACGGTGATGAATCCTCTTTAAGGGTGCCTAGACTGCTAGGCTACGTCAGTTTAGTAAACCAGCTAGTCATTCCTTGGCGTGAAAGATGCACTGTTGTCATTGTTGCAGAAGAACATACATTGAATCTTTTTTGTTTTCCCTATCTGTTTTCTGTATCTGTAGCCAGTGTTTTTGTCTGCGTTCAGCCATGTACCAATTCCAACCTGATAAATATGTATGGCTTGTCAGAGCCAGTGATCTGTGGAGCTACAAATCCATTTGTAATGAGAAACAAAAGCCGCAGAAACAGTCTAGTCTCACTAGGCACATGCTCGCAACAAAACTTACCAACACATAAATAAAAACCCACAAACCCACAAAAACATCTAAGGCTACACACACTCACGCACATGCACTCGCATGCACTCGCAGGAACCCGAGAGAGACGATCATCCAAGCCAATTTTCTTCTAATGAAAGAGCTTATCAATTTTACTTTATAACACCGGGAGGAGAGGAGGGGAAAGAGTGAAATGAAAAGCGGAAAACACAAATTGAAAGAGGTTAAGGTCAAAAGATATAATTGTGCAGCAGCCAAGGAAACGAAAGCAATTGACTGATTTACTACTGTAGGGAACAAAGGTAATTACACTGTAAACTCTCTGAGTAAAAGCTTTAGCACAAATGTGAATAGGCAGCATCTTCTATTTCATTATTTTGATACCTAAGCAGTGGTTTGGAAACTGAAACAAATGTCTATAGAAACTTTGGGGGTCATTCCGACCCGTTCACATGCTGCAGTTTGTGGCAGTGGTGCGAACGGGTCAGAAATGCGCATGCGCGGTGGATGCATTGCGCATGCGCGGTGGATGCATTGCGCACGCACATCGTTGCCCGGCGCCACCAGCGGAAAAAGTGATTGCAGCAGCGATCGCAAGAAGACTGACAGGCGGGAGGCGTTCCCGGGCGTCAACTGACTGTTTTCCAGGCGTGGTGAGGCAAACGCAGGCGTGGCCAGGCATTTGGAAGGTGGATATCTGACGGCAATTCCAGGACCTTCGTCGCTGGATCGATTGCACAGGGTAAGTAACTCACACCCTGGTCTTGTTTTGCAAGAAACTTTTTTAACATAGCAGGGCTGCACAAGCGATCGTCCGAACCCGAGCGAGAAAATTTCATATTATCAAACTATAAATAAATAAATATCTTTTCACACCCCCTCTACACTCACAATTAGCAGCCTTACACATAACAGCCACAGTAGTGTTCCTTACACATAATGTCTCCAGTATAGTGCCAGATAGACATAATGACCCCAGTAGTGCAGTGCCAGATAGACATGACATGCCCCCCAGCACTGCCAGATACACATGACATGACCCCCAGCAGTGCCAGATACACATGATATGCCCCCCAGCAGTGCCAGATACACATGATATGCCCCCAGCAGTGCCAGATACACCTGACATGACCCCCAGCAGTGCCAGATACACATGTTATGCCCCGCAGCAGTGCCAGATACACATGATATGTCCCCCAGCAGTGCCAGATACACATGACATGACCCCCAGCAGTGCCAGATACACATGATATGACCCCCAGCAGTGCCAGATACACATGATATGTCCCCCCAGCAGTGCCAGATACACGTTATTTGCCCTCCCAGCAGTGCCAGATACACATGATTTGCCCCCCAGCAGTGCCAGATACACATGATATGCCCCCCAGCAGTGCCAGATACACATGATATGCCACCCCAGCAGTGCCAGATACACATTATTTGCCCTCCCAGCAGTGCCAGATACACATGATTTGCCCCCCAGCAGTGCCAGATACACATGATATGCCCCACAGCAGTTCCAGATACACATGATATGCCCCACAGCAGTGCCAGATACACATTATATGCCCTGCAGCAGTGCCAGATACACATGATTTGCCCCTCAGCAGTGCCAGATACACATGACTTGCCCCCGCCAGCAGTGCCAGATACACATGATATGCCCCCCAGTAGTGCCAGATACACATAATTTGCCCCGCAGCAGTGCCAGATACACATGATATGCCCCGCAGCAGTGCCAGATACACATGATTTGCCCCCCAGCAGTGCCAGATACACATGATATGCCCCACAGCAGTGCCAGATACACATGATATGCCCCCCAGCAGTGCCAGATACACATTATTTGCCCTCCCAGCAGTGCCAGGTACACATGATTTGCCCCCCCAGAAGTGCCAGATACACATATGCCCCACAGCAGTTCCAGATACACATGATATGCCCCACAGTAGTGCCAGATACACATGATATGCCCCACAGCAGTGCCAGATACACATGATTTGCCCCCCCAGCAGTGCCAGATACACATGATTTGCCCCCCAGCAGTGCCAGATACACATGATATGCCCCACAGCAGTGTCAGATACACATGATTTGCCCCCCAGATACACATGTCCCCACAGTGCCAGATACATATATGCCCCACAGTGCCAGATACATACATGCCCCACACAGTGCCAGATACACATATGCCACACACAGTGCCAGATATGCCCCTAATGCCAGATACACATGTCCCCCAGTGCCATATATGCCCCCAGTGCCAGATACACATGTCCCCATAGTGCCAGATATGCCCCCAATGCCAGATACACATGTCCCCATAGTGCCAGATATGTCCCCAGTGCCAGACATGTCTCTAGTGCCAGATACACATGTCCCCATAGTGCCAAACATGTCCCCAGTGCCAGATACACATATTGTTACAGTGCCAGATATCCCCCCCCCCCCCCCCCATCTGCCCCTGTGCTGCTCATCGCGCGTCTGTTGCTGAGGCTGCTGCTGGTGCTGCTCTTTAGCTGAGGGTGGGGAGGAGAGCCCAGCATGCGCCTCTCCTAGCCCTCAGTCTCTGGCGGCCACGGCGGTGTACAGCTCCAACTAGGCGCAGGTCCGCAAGCCAATCAAAGCTCGCGGTCTGGCAGCCAATCAGGAGCCTCAGCTGTCAGACCGCGAGCTCTGATTGGCTCACGGGCCGGCGCCTGTTAGTGGGGAGGGGGGTTTACACAGGGGCCGGGCTGTGCATGCAGTGCACATCTCTGCTAGGAGACGGACACTGCAGTGCTGCTGCTGTGGGGATGGCTCCAGGCTCCAAAATGGCGGCCAGAGCTACCGGCGCCCATAAAGTGCAGCGTCCACTCTATTGGAACGTGCCTGCTTGCATACTGACATCCGAGAAGTAGCGGCCAGGTCGGCACTGCAGGGGGTACCAGTAGTATGTGGTGCTGGAGGCACACGATTTAAGTAACGCAACTGACATCTGTTCTGGATAAAGTGGGTGGCCGGGTTACTCTTGAAGACTTGCTCACTCTTTCCAGGTGGACGGATGCACCACCCAATTAACAACCAATGCACTACGCTGTGTATTAAAGACACTGTACATGATTTGCTCACAAGACATGCCCACAAAACTCCCATAACACGTCCACAACACAGAATAGCACCAGGCAATCGGATTGTCTCCACCCATTTCCCCAATACGCCAATATTCCAAAAGACCGACCCAGAAAAGATCCATCCAATTCAGAATGGACTGCACCAGTGACGTGTAGTGAGGTGAATGGCTGGGTAGGCACACATGGGTAGAGGTCTGAATGGTGGGAGCCTGTCTCACCCCCTACTCACTGTATCTCTCCCCTCACTCCACTAAGCTACAGTGTCCATTGAGTCTCCTACCTGCATCCCTGTGTCTTCGCTTGCTGCTGCTGCTGCTGCTGCTGCTGCTGCTGCTGCTGACTGAGCTCCAACTACAGTTCACTTCCTGGTCACATGACACATCCAAGTGAAAGAACATGTTTTTGTCATACAGTAAATAACTTCTTTGTAGTATTCTAACCGTTTTTATAGAAAACCTCAGGCTGCACTGTTCCTGGACTGGAACTGGATATGCGCAAAAATGCGTAAACTTGCTAATGTACATGTACTGTATGATCAAATGTGCTATTTGCACCTGCACAAAGATCTCTCTGAATCAGAATCCCATAAGCCGTCTTTCCCACCACTCTATTCTTACTTATCAGACAGTTTGGAGGGGAGGCAGGTGAAAGGAAGTAAGGGACAACCAGAGACCACTTATTGCTACCTGCTTTGTCTACACAAACTGTCTCTTCCTCAGGGATGTTTAGACTTTTTAAAAATCTTTATATGTATTGTACAGCCCTGTACTCTTACCAGACATGTTTCAGCTGAGACTAACAAAATAGAAACCCAGGTTATGTAATTTATTATACATGAATATACTATAAATATTTCAGCATTCGCTAACCTTAGATAGATGAACATAATGAAGTAAAAATAGAGAACAGAAGATAAATGGCCGATAGTATGCGTCGCACGTGTCTGGCTGCGTGATTCGTTTTCTAGTTGGATACATATTGATTATCTGCAGTCTGTATTATATTTTTATTGATTTTGTGTAATGATCAGATGAATTTTTTTTTTATCCCTGTTCTTTCAATCTTATTTTTCTCCTAACGAGAGATCCGACTAAACGCTCGTTTCAGAAGTATAGCCACAGCCTTTTGGGAAATCATCACTGTATATCTCATGTAAAAATCAAAGGCATCAAATACAGGCCATGTGTTAAAATATTAAACGCCTTCTTTACAAAACAGAGCTGCAATGCAGCACAGTAAAATAAGCAGACTCACCAGAAGACAACATTTCGTCTTTATAATTGTAAGATTTGTTTATTCTTCTCTGCTTTTGTCTACGGGCTGATAATAGGGAAGCAGCAAATCTCCTTGAGCACGATAACGCAGGCTTGTACCAATAGTGAAATTCCCTACGGCAGTTGCAGAGATAAAAGTTTTCATCGTTTGCAAAAAAAATAAAAATCGCAGCATACTAATTAGTTACTGAGTAACCAGCATTTTGCTGCGGCTTCCACAGGAAGTATTCCCGCTGAGACAGCGGGTGAAAAAAGCCTCCAAGCAAAGTAAAGTTTTATTAACCATTGAACTTTACAATCCAAAGTATGCATTTCCTGGAATAAAAGGTAACATCCCAGGAAGGTTTCTTTTCCATTTTTGTTTGTTTAATTACCAAGTTTAGTACTTTTATAGCACAAACACAAATCTGCCGATCTGAACGGCAGATTTGGATGGTTTCAAAAGCAAACAATTGATATCACAAATGAAAGCATTGGTTTCTGCTTCTTCCTAGTAGAGTATAGTCTGATCTCTGAGTGAGTGAGTGAGTGAGTGAGTGAGTGGTCCTCAGTATGAGGGGTGTGCAATAAGTTTCCTGATGCACAAAAAGTATTTTATTTATAAAGTGAACACATTTTTTCAAGGTATTCGAATCTATGCAAGGTTGCATGCGTTCAAACCATTTGGTGAAGCAGCTGGACTAGTCCAAAGCAGGTATGGCTTCTACATGCCTGATGAAGGTCTCCACTGCAGCTTCCGGTTACTCAAAATGAATATCACGCTTCTTGATTTGTGAACATGTAGAAGTCTCAGGGGGCCAGGTGTGCACTGTACAGCAGATGACCAAGCTCCTGAATGCGTTTATGGGTCAGAAAATCCACCACTTTCCTGGACTTGTGGGCAGGTGCATCATCGAAAAGGGCAGACTAGATGGGCCAAGAGGTTCTTATCTGCCATTAAATTCTCTGTTTCTATGAGAATGGCATAACGAGCATGAGTTCTTGAATGGTGCCTGGAAATGACTTCCAGCACTTGCGGCATGCATTGGCGTACCAGTCCCCAATAACAGTGTGCTGCTGCATGAGTGGTACGATAGCCAGTGTACATTACCAGTCTTGACCACAAAAACAGCCACCACCTGCTTAGCCATATTGAGCTTACATCGGAACTTCTGTGGTGGCACACTGCAGCTGGGGTTCACTGGGCCAACTGTTGTTTGGTTTTGGGATTGAAACCTCCCATGGTGGCACCGACACTTTTGGGAGGTGAAGAGGGCTCATTGCACATGTAAGATCACAACTTGCTGATATCTCTTCTGTGTACTGATGTCATAGGTTTGCTCCTTATTTATGGACAAACCTCCATCTAGGCTTGATTATTACAAGTCTACAATGCCTTGATGCCTGTGTCTCAAGTGTTTCATTGAATCCTGACTTTGTGACTGTTCCGACCAAGTCTCGGTTGTTACCGTTGTCTGTACTTCGTTTGGAGATATTCAATACCTACAGTATGTACCCAATCCAGCTGTTGACAATGATTTCGTTACTATACTTCTTTGTACCTTGTCTGGAGATATATGATATACTTGTAACAAAGTCAGCTGCTGACGATAACTCACTACTTTCCCTGTACTTTGCCTGAAGATATTTGTCTACTGAGAACTTAAGTTGGGTACACACTAGACGATAGTGTGTACCTAGCCATATTGTGTGCGGCGGGTCCCGGGGGGACTGGCGACATCGGCAAGTGCATACACATGTGCGATGCCGCGAACAACGAGCGACAGCTGGGGTAGTGGGGGCCATGCTGCAATTGGCAGCAGGGCCCTCACTGGCGACATTGCCCATCGGACATGTATGCACGGTCGACGGATGATGTTGCTGATGACGTGGTTAATGGGTTAAAAGATGAATGCAGCAGGTATGTATAACAGGTACACAGTGCTGATATAATGTAGAAGATACAGAGGAGCACAGATGGTATGTGACAGGTAGGAGCACACACCTGTGTCGGCACATACAGTGGTGGCAGTGGAGTATGCAGTGTACGTTGGTTATGTACATGCAGCGTATAACGTAGGTGGTGCAGTGGAACTATTAAAGGGGTCACTGGCCTCTGCAATGCGAGTACAGCATATTGTAGACTCTCAGGGGCACATACAGTACTTCCAGCATGAAGGACAGAGCTGAAGTGCATGGCCGTGGACTTGACACGCATGTGCAGTAGTACATCAGGTCGTGCCTCCGGCAGCCCTGGGGTCCTAGTGCCCGGACAGTGAGACAGCATTGGGCGCACTATCCTAACATGTCCCACAATTTTCCTCTGCATGTTTTATGCTTGAACAAAGAAGCATATTCTGTAACATAAAAAACATGATTGCATTAGGCAGAGTTTGATTGACTTTACTTGGCAACAATAAAAACAGACCACTTGGTGCAGATTACCATTGTATGTATGTGTCCTTAAGGAATTGGTCACGGCAACAGTGGGGGTGATTTAGACCTGATCGCTGGGCTGCTAAAATAGTTTTCCTGCGATCATATAGTCACAACGCCCCAGGAGAGTGTATATTATTCGCTGTGCAGGTGTGCGATCACATGTGTACGCCGAGCTGCTAAAAAATCCAGTCAGCGGACAGCTGCAAATCCGTTCACACCCCACTCACCATTGCATGATTTTTCTACTGTGTGCAGCCCTGAAAACACTTGGAAACACCTGCGTTTTCCCTGACAATCCCAGAAAACGCTCAGTTACCACCCACAAATGGCCTCTTCCTGTCAATCAGCATGCAAATAACTGTGCAATTAGATTTTTAGCATCAGCCTGTCGCTGAACAGCGATGGCTGTTGTTGTTTGCCGACGCGGTGCATATGCATGCGCAGTCTATTGCTGATCACCCCCAGGTCTGACCTCATGTTCTATATTTTATGGTGTTGACTGAAGGATAGTTCTCCTTCTATACCTGCCTGAAGTATATATGTCACAGATTAGAGAATAAACAGACCAAAAAACATTCTCTGTTATCTATGCTGCGAATTAAGGGGGTAATTCTGAGTTGATCGCAGCAGGAATTTTGTTAGCAATTGGGCAAAACCATGTGCACTGCAGGGGAGGCAGATATAACATGTGCAGAGAGAATTAGATTTGGGTGGGTTATTTTATTTCTGTGCAGGGTAAATACTGGCTGCTTCATTTTTACACTGCAATTTAGATTGCAGATTGAACACACCCCACCCAAATCTAACTCTCTCTGCACATGTTATATCTGCCTCCCCTGCAGTGCACATGGTTTAGCCCAATTGCTAACAAAATTCCTGCTGCGATCAACTCAGAATTACCCCCTAAATTCAGTACTGGTTTACTTTCACTGTTTTATCATCTCTGGAATAAAGCGTACATAAAGTAAAGGTAATCCTTCACCAATATACATGAACATCTACAGTAGGCTTAAAGGGTCATATGGTAGTACAGTAGTTGCTCCTACAGTATGAAATATGAGGTTATTTGTGCCCCATACCTCACAGCTATCCCGATTTGCAAACATTGAAAGGGGCAGGGCTTGCACAAAAACTGGCAAATTGTTATCCAAAAATGGGTGTCTCTGGGTGATGTAGTTTTGGCCGACTGGGGCTGAGTTTATTTTGTTCGAATTTTGCATATCTAAATGTTGGATGAAATGTTCAGATTGAGGCATATTTACTAATATTCATCATTGAATTCCCTCACATAGCATCCCTTATTACCGCTATTTGAGATGTTATATCGATGCCATAAATTGAGGAACTGTTGCGAGGACAAAATATCTGATAAGATGCTATCCGGCAAAGAGATAATGCTATCTCTATACTGTATTTTCTGACAGCACATGTGCGGGTAGATTGCTTGCAAAATTTGATCAAAAGAGGAATGGAAGGTGCAACCAGCCTACATGGGAGGGACCAAAAAATCCCTCTCCAGCTAGGCCTTTGCTATAAAGTCACTGGGGCAGATGTATTAACCTGGAGAAGGCATAAGGAAGTGAAACCAGTGATAAATGCAAGGTGATAAATGTACCAGCCAATCAGCTCCAATATGCAAATTAACTGTTAGGAGTTGATTGGCTGGTATGTTTATCACCTTGCACTTATCACTGGTTTATCACTTCCTTATGCCTTCTCCAGGTTAATACATCTGCCCCAATATGTGAGCCATCTGAAGACAGGGCTAGCTAGCGAAGACAAGCTTCAAAAAGATACATATGTAGCCACGCTCATACAGCTTGCGACTCGGCCGCACGGGTACACCTGTAGGTTTTTCGGAGCTTGTTAATCAGCTCCATGGTAGTGTCGCCATAGAGAGTGTTGTGGAAAGCAGTTCTCTGTTGTAAGCTACGATACCTTAGTAAATGACAGGGATAGCTGTGATATCTCCAGCGTATTAGATATAATAAATAGCCATGATATTGAAATATGCCATAATCCTGCATAAATGTTATCTATGGCTTGATAAATAGGGCCCTATGTCCTAGTGAATTGATAAGATGCACTCTCATTATTATTTGTATTGCCTACAAAACCGCAGCTTTCACTGTGTGGGCTGGAGGTGTCTTTAATACAGTATATGTAAACTACAGTCTAGAGTAGATTGTCTCATTTGTCTCACGATAAAAAAAGATGCATTAACGTATAATTTAGTAGCTGGGGAAATTTCTCTTCCACTTTCCAACTTTCAGAGATTAGAGAGATTTGTTTGACACTTTAAAATCCTTAAAAAGTTTTCTGAATCGTTGAGTGATTTTCAGAGGTAATTGAGCTGAAAGTGTTACGAGTGTACACAAAATAATTTGCACATGAATTAGCTCCTGTAATTTATGTGCAACCTGAAACTTTAAAGTCAGAAATTGATAGCGGAATGTCGGCACATTCACTGTACCGTTTAGATGCAGTAATGAGAAGACAAAAAAGTACATTGTCCTATGAGTCTGTCTGGAAGAAAGAATACTCTGGCTAAGAGCATTTGTATTGATTTGCATTACATTTGCATTTCATTATTGTGTGCATTCTGCATTGTTAAAGTTTACAGTGGCAATAAACAAAGAACAGTTTAAGTCATACTTGCTGACTCTCCCAGAATTATCAGGAGACTTCCGAATTTCAGAGAGCTCTCCCAGACTCCTAAGAGTGTAAATCAGCTTCCCGTCACAGCCTAATGTGTGGTCAGGAGGCTCTATAACACTATTCTTCCCCTATCCCTACTCCTAACCCTAACCCCCTGCCCCCTCAGCCTATCCCTCCCCTCCCCCAAGTGCCTAACCCTATCCACCGCACTGCCTAACCCTGACCTCCCAGAGTACCTAAACCTAACCCTCCCATCCTCTTAGTTCCTAACTATCCCTCCTGCAGCCTAACCCTAACCCTCCCCCTAGTGCCTAACCCTATCCACCGCACTGCCTAACCCTGACCTCCCAGAGTACCTAAACCTAACCCTCCCATCCTCTTAGTTCCTAACTATCCCTCCTGCAGCCTAACACTAACCCTCCCCCTAGTGCCTAACCCTATCCACCCCACTGCCTAACCCTGACCTCGCCCAGTACCTAAACCTAATCCTCCCATCCTCTTAGTGCCTAAATATTCCCCCAGCCTAACCCTAATCCTCCCCCTAGTGCCTAACCCTATCCTCCCCACTGCCTAACCCTGACCTCCCCCAGTACCTAAACCTAATCCTCCCATGCTGTAGCCTAACGCTAACCCTCTTCTTAGGGCCTAACTATCCCCGTGCAGCCTTACTCTAATATTGGGATTTCACATGTCAACATGTCAGATGTCAATAGTATGGACATGTCGACATTCTGAGGATTTCAGCATCATAACTGTTGATTATGATTGTCAAAGTTAGCAATGGGCCTGGTACTAATCTCCCCAGGAGATTCAATCCGAACTGAGTCCCGATTTGGATATGTCCGTGGTTTCGGAATTCGGATTTTGAATCCGAATTTCAGGTTTTGGATTGTAAATATGAAATGATTTTAGCTGGTTTTATATTTTATATTGATGTTTATCAGTTTATTTTTTATCGGTTTTTAACCAAACCAAAAACCAAATCCAAACAAAAACACTTGAGGGTAGTTTTGCCACAGCCAAAACCAAAACATGGTGATGAATTAGAACCGTGCACATCTCTAGTCGAAATATATAAAAATATTATAGAAGTCATTTTTTGCAACAAATGAGGATGTCAGAAAATCTGCGCTGCTCCCTCTAAATAAGTTGCTGCCGTATAGGAATGGCATGTACCTGGGGTCCCCTTAGTACATCAGGCAATTTACATGAATGATAAAAAAGGATATGCCAGGGACACACCTTTTTATCACAGAAGTCATTTTTGTTCATGAAAACAAAACGAAATGTCCAGGCAACAGCTTATTTGCAAGATGTGTCTCTCTCTCTCTCTCTCTCTCTCTCTCTCTCTCTCTCTCTCTCTCTCTCTCTTATTTCTGCAGGAAAATGGGGTTCTTCTTAGAGATGAGCGGGTTCGGTTCCTCGGAAACCGAACCCGCCCGAACTTCAGGTTTTTTTACACGGGTCCGAGCGACTCGGATCTTCCCGCCTTGCTCGGTTAACCCGAGCGCGCCCGAACGTCATCATCCCGCTGTCGGATTCTCGCGAGGCTCGGATTCTATCGCGAGACTCGGATTCTATATAAGGAGCCGCGCGTCGCCGCCATTTTCACACGTGCATTGAGATTGATAGGGAGAGGACGTGGCTGGCGTCCTCTCCGTTTATAGAGAGTGAGACTAGAGTAGAGAGAGACACAGTATTATTTACTTTAGTAATTTTGGGGAGCATTAGGAGGAGTACTACTACTTGCTGAAGTGATAGTGTGACTGTATATCTGACTTGTGGGGGAGACAGTGGGGAGCAGTTAGAGTCTGAGAGCAGGAGACATATTTTAACGTACAGTGCACACTTTTGCTGGCACTCTGCTGCCAGAGTGCCACACTGCCATTGTGACCACACTGACCACCAGTATATATTGTGATTGTCTGCTTAGGAGTACTACTTGCAAGTTGCTGATAGTGTGACCAGTGACCTGACCACCAGTTTAATTAATCACCACCAGTTTAATATATATATATATATATATATATATATATATATATATATATAATTGTATATAATATATATATAATTGTATATGTATACCACCTACCCGTGTTTTTTTTTTTTTCTTTCTTCTTGATACATACTACTATAGTAGCTTACTGTAGCAGTCTGCGGTGCTGCTGAGCTGACAGTGTCCAGCAGGTCCGTCATCAGTCATTACATAATAAATATATATACCTGTCCGGCTGCAGTACTAGTGATATTATATATATATATTAATTTCATCTCATTATCATCCAGTCTATATTAGCAGCAGACACAGTACGGTAGTCCACGGCTGTAGCTACCTCTGTGTCGGCAGTCGCTGGTCCATCCATAATTGTATACCACCTACCCGTGGTTTTTTTTTTCTCTTTCTTCTTGATACATACTACTATAGTAGCTTACTGTAGCAGTCTGCGGTGCTGCTGAGCTGACAGTGTCCAGCAGGTCCGTCATCAGTCATTACATAATAAATATATATACCTGTCCGGCTGCAGTACTAGTGATATTATATATATATATATATATATATATATATATATTAATTTCATCTTATTATCATCCAGTCTATATTAGCAGCAGACACAGTACGGTAGTCCACGGCTGTAGCTACCTCTGTGTCGGCAGTCGCTGGTCCATCCATAATTGTATACCACCTACCCGTGTTTTTTTTTTTTCTCTTTCTTCTTGATACATACTACTATAGTAGCTTACTGTAGCAGTCTGCGGTGCTGCTGAGCTGACAGTGTCCAGCAGGTCCGTCATCAGTCATTACATAATAAATATATATACCTGTCCGGCTGCAGTACTAGTGATATTATATATATATATATATATATTAATTTCATCTCATTATCATCCAGTCTATATTAGCAGCAGACACAGTACGGTAGTCCACGGCTGTAGCTACCTCTGTGTCGGCAGTCGCTGGTCCATCCATAATTGTATACCACCTACCCGTGGTTTTTTTTTTCTCTTTCTTCTTGATACATACTACTATAGTAGCTTACTGTAGCAGTCTGCGGTGCTGCTGAGCTGACAGTGTCCAGCAGGTCCGTCATCAGTCATTACATAATAAATATATATACCTGTCCGGCTGCAGTACTAGTGATATTATATATATATATATATATATATATATATATTAATTTCATCTCATTATCATCCAGTCTATATTAGCAGCAGACACAGTACGGTAGTCCATGGCTGTAGCTACCTCTGTGTCGGCAGTCGCTGGTCCATCCATAATTGTATACCACCTACCCGTGGTTTTTTTTTTCTCTTTCTTCTTGATACATACTACTATAGTAGCTTACTGTAGCAGTCTGCGGTGCTGCTGAGCTGACAGTGTCCAGCAGGTCCGTCATCAGTCATTACATAATAAATATATATACCTGTCCGGCTGCAGTACTAGTGATATTATATATATATATATATTAATTTCATCTCATTATCATCCAGTCTATATTAGCAGCAGACACAGTACGGTAGTCCACGGCTGTAGCTACCTCTGTGTCGGCAGTCGCTGGTCCATCCATAATTGTATACCACCTACCCGTGGTTTTTTTTTTCTCTTTCTTCTTGATACATACTACTATAGTAGCTTACTGTAGCAGTCTGCGGTGCTGCTGAGCTGACAGTGTCCAGCAGGTCCGTCATCAGTCATTACATAATAAATATATATACCTGTCCGGCTGCATTACTAGTGATATTATATATATATATATATATATTAATTTCATCTCATTATCATCCAGTCTATATTAGCAGCAGACACAGTACGGTAGTCCACGGCTGTAGCTACCTCTGTGTCGGCAGTCGCTCGTCCATCCATAAGTATACTAGTATCCATCCATCTCCATTGTTTACCTGAGGTGCCTTTTAGTTGTGCCTATTAAAATATGGAGAACAAAAATGTTGAGGTTCCAAAATTAGGGAAAGATCAAGATCCACTTCCACCTCGTGCTGAAGCTGCTGCCACTAGTCATGGCCGAGACGATGAAATGCCAGCAACGTCGTCTGCCAAGGCCGATGCCCAATGTCATAGTACAGAGCATGTCAAATCCAAAACACCAAATATCAGTAAAAAAAGGACTCCAAAATCTAAAATAAAATTGTCGGAGGAGAAGCGTAAACTTGCCAATATGCCATTTACCACACGGAGTGGCAAGGAACGGCTGAGGCCCTGGCCTATGTTCATGGCTAGTGGTTCAGCTTCACATGAGGATGGAAGCACTCAGCCTCTCGCTAGGAAAATGAAAAGACTCAAGCTGGCAAAAGCACCGCAAAGAACTGTGCGTTCTTCCAAATCCCAAATCCACAAGGAGAGTCCAATTGTGTCGGTTGCGATGCCTGACCTTCCCAACACTGGACGTGAAGAGCATGCGCCTTCCACCATTTGCACGCCCCCTGCAAGTGCTGGAAGGAGCACCCGCAGTCCAGTTCCTGATAGTCAGATTGAAGATGTCAGTGTTGAAGTACACCAGGATGAGGAGGATATGGGTGTTGCTGGCGCTGGGGAGGAAATTGACAAGGAGGATTCTGATGGTGAGGTGGTTTGTTTAAGTCAGGTACCCGGGGAGACACCTGTTGTCCGTGGGAGGAATAGGGCCGTTGACATGCCTGGTGAAAATACCAAAAAAATCAGCTCTTCGGTGTGGAAGTATTTCAACAGAAATGCGGACAACATTTGTCAAGCCGTGTGTTGCCTTTGTCAAGCTGTAATAAGTAGGGGTAAGGACGTTAACCACCTCGGAACATCCTCCCTTATACGTCACCTGCAGCGCATTCATAATAAGTCAGTGACAAGTTCAAAAACTTTGGGCGACAGCGGAAGCAGTCCACTGACCAGTAAATCCCTTCCTCTTGTAACCAAGCTCACGCAAACCACCCCACCAACTCCCTCAGTGTCAATTTCCTCCTTCCCCAGGAATGCCAATAGTCCTGCAGGCCATGTCACTGGCAATTCTGACGAGTCCTCTCCTGCCTGGGATTCCTCCGATGCATCCTTGAGTGTAACGCCTACTGCTGCTGGCGCTGCTGTTGTTGCTGCTGGGAGTCGATGGTCATCCCAGAGGGGAAGTCGTAAGCCCACTTTTACTACTTCCACCAAGCAATTGACTGTCCAACAGTCCTTTGCGAGGAAGATGAAATATCACAGCAGTCATCCTGTTGCAAAGCGGATAACTGAGGCCTTGACAACTATGTTGGTGTTAGACGTGCGTCCGGTATCCGCCGTTAGTTCACAGGGAACTAGACAATTTCTTGAGGTAGTGTGCCCCCGTTACCAAATACCATCTAGGTTCCACTTCTCTAGGCAGGCGATACCGAGAATGTACATGGACGTCAGAAAAAGACTCACCAGTGTCCTAAAAAATGCAGTTGTACCCAATGTCCACTTAACCACGGACATGTGGACAAGTGGAGCAGGGCAGGGTCAGGACTATATGACTGTGACAGCCCACTGGGTAGATGTATGGACTCCCGCCGCAAGAACAGCAGCGGCGGCACCAGTAGCAGCATCTCGCAAACGCCAACTCTTTCCTAGGCAGGCTACGCTTTGTATCACCGGTTTCCAGAATACGCACACAGCTGAAAACCTCTTACGGCAACTGAGGAAGATCATCGCGGAATGGCTTACCCCAATTGGACTCTCCTGTGGATTTGTGGCATCGGACAACGCCAGCAATATTGTGTGTGCATTAAATATGGGCAAATTCCAGCACGTCCCATGTTTTGAACATACCTTGAATTTGGTGGTGCAGAATTTTTAAAAAAATGACAGGGGCGTGCAAGAGATGCTGTCGGTGGCCAGAAGAATTGCGGGACACTTTCGGCGTACAGGCACCACGTACAGAAGACTGGAGCACCACCAAAAATGCCTGAACCTGCCCTGCCATCATCTGAAGCAAGAAGTGGTAATGAGGTGGAATTCAACCCTCTATATGCTTCAGAGGTTGGAGGAGCAGCAAAAGGCCATTCAAGCCTATACAATTGAGCACGATATAGGAGGTGGAATGTACCTGTCTCAAGCGCAGTGGA
This sequence comes from Pseudophryne corroboree, assembly GCF_028390025.1. Taxonomy (NCBI): domain Eukaryota; kingdom Metazoa; phylum Chordata; class Amphibia; order Anura; family Myobatrachidae; genus Pseudophryne; species Pseudophryne corroboree. The sequence continues at coordinate 91,773,153 of NC_086453.1, read as the reverse complement.
GAATGATTTCAACGTTGTGCAAGGTTCTGCAACCTTTTGAACTTGCCACACGTGAAGTCAGTTCAGACACTGCCAGCCTGAGTCAGGTCATTCCCCTCATCAGGCTTTTGCAGAAGAAGCTGGAGGCATTGAAGGAGGAGCTAAAAGGGAGCGATTCCGCTAGGCATGTGGGACTTGTGGATGGAGCCCTTAATTCGCTTAACAAGGATTCACGGGTGGTCAATCTGTTGAAATCAGAGCACTACATTTTGGCCACCGTGCTCGATCCTAGATTTAAAACCTACCTTGGATCTCTCTTTCCGGCAGACACAAGTCTGCTGGGGTTCAAAGACCTGCTGGTGACAAAATTGTCAAGTCAAGCGGAACGCGACCTGTCAACATCTCCTCCTTCACATTCTCCCGCAACTGGGGGTGCGAGGAAAAGGCTCAGAATTCCGAGCCCACCCGCTGGCGGTGATGCAGGGCAGTCTGGAGCGACTGCTGATGCTGACATCTGGTCCGGACTGAAGGACCTGACAACGATTACGGACATGTCGTCTACTGTCACTGCATATGATTCTGTCACCATTGAAAGAATGGTGGAGGATTATATGAGTGACCGCATCCAAGTAGGCACGTCAGACAGTCCGTACTTATACTGGCAGGAAAAAGAGGCAATTTGGAGGCCCTTGCACAAACTGGCTTTATTCTACCTAAGTTGCCCTCCCACAAGTGTGTACTCCGAAAGAGTGTTTAGTGCCGCCGCTCACCTTGTCAGCAATCGGCGTACGAGGTTACTTCCAGAAAATGTGGAGAAGATGATGTTCATTAAAATGAATTATAATCAATTCCTCCGTGGAGACATTGACCAGCAGCAATTGCCTCCACAAAGTACACAGGGAGCTGAGATGGTGGATTCCAGTGGGGACGAATTGATAATCTGTGAGGAGCGGGATGTACACGGTGATATATCGGAGGATGATGATGAGGTGGACATCTTGCCTCTGTAGAGCCAGTTTGTGCAAGGAGAGATTAATTGCTTCTTTTTCGGTGGGGGTCCAAACCAACCCGTCATTTCAGTCACAGTCGTGTGGCAGACCCTGTCACTGAAATGATGGGTTGGTTAAAGTGTGCATGTCCTGTTTATACAACATAAGGGTGGGTGGGAGGGCCCAAGGACAATTCCATCTTGCACCTCTTTTTTCTTTCATTTTTATTTGCGTCATGTGCTGTTTGGGGAGTGTTTTTTGGAAGGGCCATCCTGCGTGACACTGCAGTGCCACTCCTAGATGGGCCAGGTGTTTGTGTCGGCCACTAGGGTCGCTTATCTTACTCACACAGCTACCTCATTGCGCCTCTTTTTTTCTTCTTTGCGTCATGTGCTGTTTGGGGAGTGTTTTTTGGAAGGGCCATCCTGCGTGACACTGCAGTGCCACTCCTAGATGGGCCAGGTGTTTGTGTCGGCCACTAGGGTCGCTTAGCTTACTCACACAGCTACCTCATTGCGCCTCTTTTTTTCTTCTTTGCGTCATGTGCTGTTTGGGGAGTGTTTTTTGGAAGGGCCATCCTGCGTGACACTGCAGTGCCACTCCTAGATGGGCCAGGTGTTTGTGTCGGCCACTAGGGTCGCTTATCTTACTCAAACAGCTACCTCATTGCGCTTTTTTTTTTCTTCTTTGCGTCATGTGCTGTTTGGGGAGTGTTTTTTGGAAGGGCCATCCTGCGTGACACTGCAGTGCCACTCCTAGATGGGCCAGGTGTTTGTGTCGGCCACTAGGGTCGCTTATCTTACTCACACAGCTACCTCATTGCGCCTCTTTTTTTTCTTTGCGTCATGTGCTGTTTGGGGAGTGTTTTTTGGAAGGGCCATCCTGCGTGACACTGCAGTGCCACTCCTAGATGGGCCAGGTGTTTGTGTCGGCCACTAGGGTCGCTTAGCTTACTCACACAGCTACCTCATTGCGCCTCTTTTTTTCTTTGCGTCATGTGCTGTTTGGGGAGTGTTTTTTGGAAGGGCCATCCTGCGTGACACTGCAGTGCCACTCCTAGATGGGCCAGGTGTTTGTGTCGGCCACTAGGGTCGCTTAGCTTACTCACACAGCTACCTCATTGCGCCTCTTTTTTTCTTTGCGTCATGTGCTGTTTGGGGAGTGTTTTTTGGAAGGGCCATCCTGCGTGACACTGCAGTGCCACTCCTAGATGGGCCAGGTGTTTGTGTCGGCCACTAGGGTCGCTTATCTTACTCACACAGCTACCTCATTGCGCCTCTTTTTTTCTTTGCGTCATGTGCTGTTTGGGGAGTGTTTTTTGGAAGGGCCATCCTGCGTGACACTGCAGTGCCACTCCTAGATGGGCCAGGTGTTTGTGTCGGCCACTAGGGTCGCTTAGCTTACTCACACAGCTACCTCATTGCGCCTCTTTTTTTCTTTGCGTCATGTGCTGTTTGGGGAGTGTTTTTTGGAAGGGCCATCCTGCGTGACACTGCAGTGCCACTCCTAGATGGGCCAGGTGTTTGTGTCGGCCACTAGGGTCGCTTAGCTTACTCACACAGCTACCTCATTGCGCCTCTTTTTTTCTTCTTTGCGTCATGTGCTGTTTGGGGAGTGTTTTTTGGAAGGGCCATCCTGCGTGACACTGCAGTGCCACTCCTAGATGGGCCAGGTGTTTGTGTCGGCCACTAGGGTCGCTTATCTTACTCACACAGCTACCTCATTGCGCCTCTTTTTTCTTCTTTGCGTCATGTGCTGTTTGGGGAGTGTTTTTTGGAAGGGCCATCCTGCGTGACACTGCAGTGCCACTCCTAGATGGGCCAGGTGTTTGTGTCGGCCACTAGGGTCGCTTAGCTTACTCACACAGCTACCTCATTGCGCCTCTTTTTTTCTTTGCGTCATGTGCTGTTTGGGGAGTGTTTTTTGGAAGGGCCATCCTGCGTGACACTGCAGTGCCACTCCGAGATGGGCCAGGTGTTTGTGTCGGCCACTAGGGTCGCTTATCTTACTGACACAGCTACCTCATTGCGCCTCTTTTTTTCTTCTTTGCGTCATGTGCTGTTTGGGGAGTGTTTTTTGGAAGGGCCATCCTGCGTGACACTGCAGTGCCACTCCTAGATGGGCCAGGTGTTTGTGTCGGCCACTAGGGTCGCTTAGCTTAGTCATCCAGCGACCTCGGTGCAAATTTTAGGACTAAAAATAATATTGTGAGGTGTGAGGTGTTCAGAATAGACTGAAAATGAGTGGAAATTATGGTTTTTGAGGTTAATAATACTTTGGGATCAAAATGACCCCCAAATTCTATGATTTAAGCTGTTTTTTAGTGTTTTTTGAAAAAAAACACCCGAATCCAAAACACACCCGAATCCGACAAAAAAAATTCGGTGAGGTTTTGCCAAAACGCGGCCGAACCCAAAACTAAAACACAAAACCCGAAAAATTTCAAGTGCACATCTCTAGTTCTTCTGCCCCTACTCTCAGTATATACAGTATCTCTTGCTAGGGGTCTATTCATGAAGCAGTGAAAAGAGTGTAGAAGTGAGCCAGTGGAGAAGTTGCCCATGGCAACCAAGCAGCTGCTACATATAATTTTATAGAAAGCCCTTCATACCACCTCTCCCTGTGCACCCCCATTGACATATCCCAACCCTCGCCCCACCCCCTGTGATGCAACATGAGCCCGCCCCACTCCCCTTCTGTGCCGACCTGGCTGCTCTCTCCCGGGGCGGGATGTATTAAAATTAACATACATCGCCGCACCTCGCCGGTTACCGCAGCGATGTTGATCGCGTATGTACTAACATATGCGATCAACATCGCGATGCGGTGACGGAGGCCCCCCGCGATACCTGTTAGGTGGTCTGCGGGGGGTCTCCGTCACCTCCATGGGGTCCCCACACTGCCTTGATGCCGGGTAGCAGCAGCAGGCTGCCCCCGGCGCCTCCTCCTCCCCCCTGCAGCCGGAAGGACGTCCGGCTGCGTTGCTAGGGGGAGGAGGAGATTACCTTCCGGGTCCGGGGCATCATGGAGGAAGGTAAGCTGGGGGGGAGGGGGGTCGGCGTCTGAGGCGGTGTCGACGGTGTCGGCGGGTTGCGGCGGTCGGCGAAAAGAAGCCCATAGGCTTCTATAGGGTATCGCCATCCAGAGATGGCGATACCCTGGACGCCGAAAACGCGGCGGTAGGGTGTTAGTAAATATGAAAATGCGGTAAAACCCCCGTTTTCGGGGGTTTTACCGCATTTTTGCTTTAGTACATCCCGCCCCCGAAGAGAGCAGCCAGGAAGTCGGCAACTATGATGCACTTTATGGGCAGTATTCAATTCTTTTCACCCCCTTTCACACCTGTTCTGCTTCTGCTGACGGGTATGGTAGAATCATTTCAGCTTGCTATCCCCGGGGTAATGAGGGCACCCAATCCTTTACGCAGCTAAACCTGATTACTATGGGTGCGATGTGCGTGATAACGGGGATCACTTTAGAAAGATTGGGCGTGATGTATCATTTGAATATCTCCCAATAAATGCTACTTCAATGCTGATTGGTTGCCATGGGCAACTTCTCCACTGGCTCACTTCTCTACTCTTTTCACTGCTTTGTGAATAGATCCCTCAGAGCCTGATGCAAATTGGACATATGTATGTGTCTTTGTGCATAAATTCTGTTAAATACCACGCATGCACATAAAAACTTATGCAGATTAGGTTGCACCTTAACAAGCACTTACTTGTGGCTAATTTGCATGTGGCTATATGATTTTTGTGCGTTTGCATTTCTTACTATCAGGAGGCTAATAATTTCTCAGCTTGGCTGCTTTGTGTCGCTCAGCCAGCTACTTTGCAAGGTCTTCCTTGTACTGTACATCATAAAGGTGTGCAGGAAAACTAGCAATGTTAAGCCTAATGTGCAGGCAGCCGAACATCTTGTGATGTCGGGAGGCACGTTGCCCTTAAATAAATAGGGGATCTATGTGTTAAGCACTGGAGAGAGATGAAGTAACAACCAATCAGCTCCTAACTGGCATGTTACAGGCTGTGTTTGAAAAATGACAGGTTTTGGTTGGTTGGTACTTTATCTCTCTCCAATGTTTAGTACATAGGGGGTCATTCCGAGTTGATCGCTCGCTAGCAGTTTTTAGCAGCCATGCAAACGCTATGCCGCCGCCCACTGGGGAGTGTATTTTAGCTTAGCAGAAGTGCGAACGCATGTGCATCCGAGCTCTGCAAAAACAGTTTGTGCAGTTTCAGAGTAGCTCTGAACCTACTCAGCGCTTGCGATGGCATGCCGACCGTCGGGATAGTGAGCCGTCGGGCTCACGGAGGAGGTCATGTGACTGTCGGTCAGCCGACCGGCGGTCACATGACTACCACCCATTGCAGTGTGTGTCATAATGTGTCACAGACATTGTATGTGCTATAATGTATCAGGGGCATTGCAGTGTGTAGCATAATGTATAATGGGCATTGCGATTCCTGTCATAATGTGTCACAGGCATTACGGTGTGTAGCATAATGTGTCGGGGGCATTACAGTGTGTGCATATTGTGTCATGGCCATTATTGTGTGTGGCATAATGTCTAAGGGCCATTGCAGTATGTGGCATAATGTATACTGGGCATTTCTATAAGGAGGAAAAATGGCAAATAATGTAAGGGGCATGAATCAGGATTATTTCTCTTTCCTGTGGTGGCTAACGTCTGGGCGTGGAGGTTGCAAAACTGGGGTATAAGGTAGTCTTTTCCTGCAATGCCACGCCACTTTATGCGAAGCCACGCCCCCTTTTTGGAGGCATGCGCCTTCGACGCGCGCATATTTGTCCCTTTACTAGTGCCAATTATGGGGGGTATGGGGGGGGGAGGTTCAGGGTAGTGGCTGCAGTGTAGTGTGCGTGGAGGGGGAGCAGGGGTAGTACGTACCTGTCCTGTGCCTGGCAGGTCCCTGGAAGATCGCTTTGTGAGAAGAAGAGGAGATCTGCAGGAGAGACAGTGCTGTGGAAGGTGAGTAATTAAAGACTAATTAAGGTAATTGGAAAATTCCAATTTCTTAATTAGTCATTGGGGGGGTTGCCACAGCAGTTAAGCATCCCATGTCCTCGCCCTCCCTGTAACTCTCCCTCAGCACCCCTGCCCTCGCCCTCCCTGTAACTCTCCCTCAGCACCCCTGCCCTTGCCCTCCCTGTAACTCTCCCTCAGCACCCCTGCCCTCGCCCTCCCTGAAACTCTCCCTCAGCACCCCTGCCCTCGCCCTCCCTGTAACTCTCCCTCAGCACCCCTGCCCTCGCCCTCCCTGTAACTCTCCCTCAGCATCCCTGCCCTCGCCCTCCCTGTAACTCTCCCTCAGCACCCCTGCCCTCGCCCTCCCTGTAACTCTCCCTCAGCACCCCTGCCCTCGCCCTCCCTGTAACTCTTCCTCAGCATCCCTGCCCTCGTCCTCCCTGTAACTCTCCCTCAGCACCCCTGCCCTCGCCCTCCCTGTAACTCTCCCTCAGCATCCCTGCCCTCGCCCTCCCTGTAACTCTCCCTCAGCACCCCTGCCCTCGCCCTCCCTGTAACTCTCCCTCAGCATCCCTGCCCTAGCCCTCCCTGTAACTCTCCCTCAGCATCCCTGCCCTCGCCCTCCCTGTAACTCTCCCTCAGCACCCCTGCCCTCGCCCTCCCTGTAACTCTCCCTCAGCACCCCTGCCCTCGCCCTCCCTGTAACTCTCCCTCAGCATCCCTGCCCTCGCCCTCCCTGTAACTCTCCCTCAGCACCCCTGCCCTCGCCCTCCCTGTAACTCTCCCTCAGCATCCCTGCCCTCGCCCTCCCTGTAACTCTCCCTCAGCACCCCTGCCCTCGCCCTCCCTGTAACTCTCCCTCAGCATCCCTGCCCTCGCCCTCCCTGTAACTCTCCCTCAGCACCCCTGCCCTCGCCCTCCCTGTAACTCTCCCTCAGCATCCCTGCCCTCGCCCTCCCTGTAACTCTCCCTCAGCACCCCTGCCCTCGCCCTCCCTGTAACTCTCCCTCAGCACCCCTGCCCTCGCCCTCCCTGTAACTCTCCCTCAGCACCCCTGCCCTCGCCCTCCCTGTAACTCCACGGCCACTACTATCAGTCACCTCGGCGCCAGCACTGCACTGGTCACTGCTAGTGCTTGATATACTCTCTCTGCTACATTGGGCACGTGGTAGAAAACTAGAGTGACATGGGAGAGCTGAAGTGACATCATACAATCAGACATTCTGGTCGCTAATTACGGTTATAGCCATACTCATCGTTGCCGCGATGCATATGCATGGATATACGCATCGCCGCAAGCTGCAGTATACGCCGTGCTGCAACTAGTCGCAGCCGGCGATTGCACCATTGAAGCCTATGGAGTGCACGCCATAGATGCGGGCACACTAGGCACGCCATCCATGTCGTGATGATGAGTGTGGCTACATCTGTACATGAGGAAGCCAAAACAATAGTATGCTTTTCTGGTTGTGGGAATTTAGTGTTGATCTGGCCTTTAGCGATTCAGCAATTTAGGGGCGCCAAATTGAGATTATATCTTGCCCCCCCCAACCTAAAAACGTTCTGACGCCCCTGGGTGGTATGTTACATTTGAAAAGAAAAAAAATCTTAAATTGGTGAAAAGGGCCAGTTCTAGACTTTGTGGAGATCAGAGTGAAAGTTTCCTTTGGCAGCATCACTGGCCCCAGTACACTGCAGTGAGCATCAGCGACCCCCATACACTGCAGTGAGCATCAGTGACCTCAGTACACTAGATAGAGCATCAGTTACCCCCATACACTATAGAGAGCATCAGCGACCCCGTATCCTAGAGAGCATCATTGCTCCCTATACACTGCAGTGAGCATCAGTGAACCCCGTAGTCTGCAGTGAGCATCAGCGACCCCCATACACTGCAGTGAGGATCAGCGACCCCCATACACTGCAGTGAGGATCAGCGACCCCCATACACTGCAGTGAGCATCAGCGACCCCCGTACACTGCAGTGAGCATCAGTGAACCCGCACACTGCAGACAGCGTCCATGAGAAGAACCCGCACACTGCAGACAACATCAGTGACCTCCGTACACTGCAGTGAGCATCAATAATCCCCATACACTAGAGAGAGCATCAGTGACCCCCATAAACTACAGAGAGCATCAGCAACTCCGTACACTGCAGTGAGCATCCGTGACCCCTGTACACATTATATGCCTCATGGTGCCCCCAATTCAGATTATTTGCCACAACGCACCCCCAATTCACATTTTAGGCCCCAGTGTGCGTCCAATTCTCATTATATAACCGAATGTTCATCCAAATTACTTTATACCACACCATGCACCCAAAATCAGTTTATATGCCTCACTATGCCCCCAATTCACATTATATGCCCCCTGTGCCCCAAAACTTACCCAGTATGCCCTACTGTGTCCTCAAATAGCAGACTATGCCCCACTGTGCCCCCACATACCCCGCTGTGACCCCAGTTTAACAAAATACAGCAGCTTCTTTCTTACATGGTATTCTCTCTATTTCTCTTCTATCTTCTTTTTCTTTTGTTAATTCAACTTCTTCTTTCTGTGCAGCTCCTCATCACTGATGGAGATAATATTCTTCTCCCATCTGAGACGCCAGGCTTAATGAACCGGCGCCCGCACTGCAGACTGAAAAGGCAATTGTGTCAGGGCCCTTCAGGAGCATGGCCGCAGTGCAGCGGAGGGGGGAGGAGAGCGGGACAGCGGCATGCCCTCTAATCTCCTCAGCGCCTCGGGCTCGCGCTCCACTGGAGCCACCCTCCCTACGCCCCTGGCTGCGATGACGCCCACTGATGCCGTCACCATCACCAGAAAGTAGCCGATTTTTCTATCATATGCTGCATGTTTTTAATTTATTGTCGATATAGATATTACTATGTACAGTGTATTCTTATTCTGGATTCTTTGGATGTCATTATGTATCATTTTGCATGGTCAGTGCTTGTATGCAATTTTTATATCCTGACGACGAGACATTAAAGCATCGAAATGTTGATGACACTAGCTGCGTTGGGTTCGGTAGAATATCCCGGCGCACAGGATGCCGGCACTCAGAATACTGATGCCGGCATCCCGATGATGAAGATCCTGACAGGGGTGAGTTATGTATTTCCTTACCCTCCGTGACTGCAGCCTAACCCTAACCTCCCGCATGAGTGCCTAACCTTAACCTCCCTGGTAAGTACCGGAACCCAACCCTCCACACTCTGCCACCTAATTCTAACCCTACCCCCCTAATGCCTAAACCTAACCCCCCACTGCGGTGCCTAACCCTAACCCCCCCCCCCCCCCCATCTGCAGCCTAACCCTAAACTTCCTACCCCCTGGTAAAGTTTCCTCACCCCCTCCCCATATATATGTAGCGGACCACTTGTGATGGCCTGTAAAATTTACAAATAAATTAAATATTTATATATATATATATAAATATATCTACAGTAGATAGATAGATAGATAGATAGATAAATAGATAGATAGATAGATAGATAGACGATAGGTACAGTAGGTAGATAGAAAGATAATCCTGTCATACATGCCTGGGGCTGCCAGCACTACAACCTAGGTATGCCCAGCAATGTTGCCTATCAAGTCAGAGGGCAAGCCTTTTCCTGGGGATGCCCCTGACCTTGCCACACCAGGGGGCACAGGTGGCCGGACATGCCAATAACACACACAGGGAGCATGGCATTAGGGTACCCACAAACAGGCTTGGACTGGCCCACAGGGGTAAAGGGGAAACCACTGGTGGGCCCCACTGTTTGGGGCCCCAACTCCTGCTCTAAGGATCAGGTTCCAGACTGTGTACTTGAATTATACATTATACATATGTTACCTTATGCTGGACTATAGTGTATTTTCTACAGTGCATTGCTGTTATTAATCTGGTACATTATCATGCATGCAGCAGCTGAATTTACTGTATACATTTATGAAAGCGCCCAGACGTTGCACTCTCTAATCATTGGTCAAACCAATGAGGTGGCAGGACACATCCCCTCTGGACTGGCTACACCTCTAAACATGGGCTCCTACCACTGCATTCCCCCGGTGGGCCCTACATGCCCCAGTCCGACACTGCCCACACAGTGTCCTTGCTGCAGGTGAGGAGTACATGGCAGGACCGGCGCTGCGGGCTCACCTTTCTGCTTGGAGAATGCCGTGACAGGGAGAGGAAGATGCAGAGGCAGAAGGCGAGCAGCATCAGGAAAGTGCCATTGCAGAACCTCATCTCCTCCTCCTTCTCAGTCTGGGCGGCAGCGGCTGTATGTCCAGGGGTCGGAAGGTATCCGGTGTACCCATCTCTCCGTGGTGAGTGACACACAGCTCCCGGGAGTGGGAACTGCTGTAGACATTGCTGTGCGAGGCCTCGGGAACCCGGCAACAGGTATGCGGAGGATCTGGGTCGCGCACGAGGGAGAGAGAGGGGATCACGCACCTGAGAGAAAGGGTGGAAGCGAGCACAGCGGCGCCGCTACCAATTACAGTGCGCCGCTGCGGCTCCTGAGTCCCCTTCCCTCCTCCTCCTCCCCTGCTTCCGTAGCTGCGTCTGTGCTCCTCCGAATCCTCTCCTCGGTCTGGCGGCAGCACACAGCAGCAGGAGGCTTGTAATAAGTCAGTCTGACTCATTACAATGCCACAGACTTTGGGCCCCTTGATAGCGCCAGACCCCAGTGCAATGCACCTGCTGCACCGGTGCAAGTACCGCCACTGCAACTCATATAGTACACTGCTAATGTGTATTATTAACCTCAAAAACCATAATTTACACTCATTTTCAGTCTATTCTGAATACCTCACACCTCACAATATTATTTTTAGTCCTAAAATTTGCACCGAGGTCGCTGTGTGAGTAAGATAAGCGACCCTAGTGGCCGACACAAACACCGGGCCCATCTAGGAGTGGCACTGCAGTGTCACGCAGGATGCCCCCTCCAAAAAACCCTCCCCAAACTGCACATGACGCAAAGAAAAAAAGAGGCGCAATGAGGTAGCTGTGTGAGTAAGATTAGCGACCCTAGTGGCCGACACAAACACCGGGCCCATCTAGGAGTGGCACTGCAGTGTCACGCAGGATGGCCCTTCCAAAAAACCCTCCCCAAACAGCACATGACGCAAAGAAAAAAAGAGGCGCAATGAGGTAGCTGTGTGAGTAAGATTAGCGACCCTAGTGGCCGACACAAACACCGGGCCCATCTAGGAGTGGCACTGCAGTGTCACGCAGGATGTCCCTTCCAAAAAACCCTCCCCAAACAGCACATGACGCAAAGAAAAAAAGAGGCGCAATGAGGTAGCTGACTGTGTGAGTAAGATTAGCGACCCTAGTGGCCGACACAAACACCGGGCCCATTTAGGAGTGGCACTGCAGTGTCACGCAGGATGTCCCTTCCAAAAAACCCTCCCCAATCAGCACATGATGCAAAGAAAAAGAAAAGAAAAAAGAGGTGCAAGATGGAATTGTCCTTGGGCCCTCCCACCCACCCTTATGTTGTATAAACAAAACAGGACATGCACACTTTAACCAACCCATCATTTCAGTGACAGGGTCTGCCACACGACTGTGACTGATATGACGGGTTGGTTTGGACCCCCCCCAAAAAAGAAGCAATTAATCTCTCCTTGCACAAACTGGCTCTACAGAGGCAAGATGTCCACCTCATCATCACCCTCCGATATATCACCGTGTATATCCCCCTCCTCACAGATTATCAATTCGTCCCCACTGGAATCCACCATCTCAGCTCCCTGTGTACTTTGTGGAGGCAATTGCTGCTGGTCAATGTCTCCGCGGAGGAATTGATTATAATTCATTTTAATGAACATCATCTTCTCCACATTTTCTGGATGTAACCTCGTACGCCGATTGCTGACAAGGTGAGCGGCGGCACTAAACACTCTTTCGGAGTACACACTTGTGGGAGGGCAACTTAGGTAGAATAAAGCCAGTTTGTGCAAGGGCCTCCAAATTGCCTCTTTTTCCTGCCAGTATAAGTACGGACTGTGTGACGTGCCTACTTGGATGCGGTCACTCATATAATCCTCCACCATTCTATCAATGTTGAGAGAATCATATGCAGTGACAGTAGACGACATGTCCGTAATCGTTGTCAGGTCCTTCAGTCCGGACCAGATGTCAGCATCAGCAGTCGCTCCAGACTGCCCTGCATCACCGCCAGCGGGTGGGCTCGGAATTCTGAGCCTTTTCCTCGCACCCCCAGTTGCGGGAGAATGTGAAGGAGGAGATGTTGACAGGTCGCGTTCCGCTTGACTTGACAATTTTGTCACCAGCAGGTCTTTCAACCCCAGCAGACTTGTGTCTGCCGGAAAGAGAGATCCAAGGTAGGCTTTAAATCTAGGATCGAGCACGGTGGCCAAAATGTAGTGCTCTGATTTCAACAGATTGACCACCCGTGAATCCTTGTTAAGCGAATTAAGGGCTCCATCCACAAGTCCCACATGCCTAGCGGAATCGCTCCGTGTTAGCTCCTCCTTCAATGTCTCCAGCTTCTTCTGCAAAAGCCTGATGAGGGGAATGACCTGACTCAGGCTGGCAGTGTCTGAACTGACTTCACGTGTGGCAAGTTCAAAGGGCATCAGAACCTTGCACAACGTTGAAATCATTCTCCACTGCGCTTGAGACAGGTGCATTCCACCTACTATATCGTGCTCAATTGTATAGGCTTGAATGGCCTTTTGCTGCTCCTCCAACCTCTGAAGCATATAGAGGGTTGAATTCCACCTCGTTACCACTTCTTGCTTCAGATGATGGCAGGGCAGGTTCAGTAGTTTTTGGTGGTGCTCCAGTCTTCTGTACGTGGTGCCTGTACGCCGAAAGTGTCCCGCAATTCTTCTGGCCACCGACAGCATCTCTTGCACGCCCCTGTCGTTTTTTAAAAAATTCTGCACCACCAAATTCAAGGTATGTGCAAAACATGGGACGTGCTGGAATTTGCCCATATTTAATGCACACACAATATTGCTGGCGTTGTCCGAGGCCACAAATCCACAGGAGAGTCCAATTGGGGTAAGCCATTCCGCGATGATCTTCCTCAGTTGCCGTAAGAGGTTTTCAGCTGTGTGCGTATTCTGGAAAGCGGTGATACAAAGCGTAGCCTGCCTAGAAAAGAGTTGGCGTTTGCGAGATGCTGCTACTGGTGCCGCCGCTGCTGTTCTTGCGGCGGGAGTCCATACATCTACCCAGTGGGCTGTCACAGTCATATAGTCCTGACCCTGCCCTGCTCCACTTGTCCACATGTCCGTGGTTAAGTGGACATTGGGTACAACTGCATTTTTTAGGACACTGGTGAGTCTTTTTCTGACGTCCGTGTACATTCTCGGTATCGCCTGCCTAGAGAAGTGGAACCTAGATGGTATTTGGTAACGGGGGCACACTGCCTCAAGAAATTGTCTAGTTCCCTGTGAACTAACGGCGGATACCGGACGCACGTCTAACACCAACATAGTTGTCAAGGCCTCAGTTATCCGCTTTGCAGCAGGATGACTGCTGTGATATTTCATCTTCCTCGCAAAGGACTGTTGGACAGTCAATTGCTTACTGGAAGTAGTACAAGTGGGCTTACGACTTCCCCTCTGGGATGACCATCGACTCCCAGCAGCAACAACAGCAGCGCCAGCAGCAGTAGGCGTTACACGCAAGGATGCATCGGAGGAATCCCAGGCAGGAGAGGACTCGTCAGAATTGCCAGTGACATGGCCTGCAGGACTATTGGCATTCCTGGGGAAGGAGGAAATTGACACTGAGGGAGTTGGTGGGGTGGTTTGCGTGAGCTTGGTTACAAGAGGAAGGGATTTACTGGTCAGTGGACTGCTTCCGCTGTCGCCCAAAGTTTTTGAACTTGTCACTGACTTATTATGAATGCGCTGCAGGTGACGTATAAGGGAGGATGTTCCGAGGTGGTTAACGTCCTTACCCCTACTTATTACAGCTTGACAAAGGCAACACACGGCTTGACACCTGTTGTCCGCTTTTCTGTTGAAATACCTCCACACTGAAGAGCTGATTTTTTTGGTATTTTCACCAGGCATGTCAACGGCCATATTCCTCCCACGGACAACAGGTGTCTCCCCGGGTGCCTGACTTAAACAAACCACCTCACCATCAGAATCCTCCTGGTCAATTTCCTCCCCAGCGCCAGCAACACCCATATCCTCCTCATCCTGGTGTACTTCAACATCTTCATCTTCAATCTGACTATCAGGAACTGGACTGCGGGTGCTCCTTCCAGCACTTGCAGGGGGCGTGCAAATGGTGGAAGGCGCATGCTCTTCACGTCCAGTGTTGGGAAGGTCAGGCATCGCAACCGACACAATTGGACTCTCCTTGTGGATTTGGGATTTCGAAGAACGCACAGTTCTTTGCGGTGCTTTTGCCAGCTTGAGTCTTTTCAGTTTTCTAGCGAGAGGCTGAGTGCTTCCATCCTCATGTGAAGCTGAACCACTAGCCATGAACATAGGCCAGGGCCTCAGCCGTTCCTTGCCACTCCGTGTGGTAAATGGCATATTGGCAAGTTTACGCTTCTCCTCCGACAATTTTATTTTAGGTTTTGGAGTCCTTTTTTTACTGATATTTGGTGTTTTGGATTTGACATGCTCTGTACTATGACATTGGGCATCGGCCTTGGCAGACGACGTTGCTGGCATTTCATCGTCTCGGCCATGACTAGTGGCAGCAGCTTCAGCACGAGGTGGAAGTGGATCTTGATCTTTCCCTAATTTTGGAACCTCAACATTTTTGTTCTCCATATTTTAATAGGCACAACTAAAAGGCACCTCAGGTAAACAATGGAGATGGATACTAGTATACAATTATGGACTGCCTGCCGAGTGCAGACACAGAGGTAGCCACAGCCGTGAACTACCGTACTGTACTGTGTCTGCTGCTAATATAGACTGGTTGATAAAGAGATGTCTATGTAACTATGTATGTATAAAGAAGAAAGAAAAAAAAACCACGGTTAGGTGGTATACAATTATGGACGGACTGCCTGCCGAGTGCAGACACAGAGGTAGCCACAGCCGTGAACTACCGTACTGTACTGTGTCTGCTGCTAATATAGACTGGTTGATAAAGAGATGTCTATGTAACTATGTATGTATAAAGAAGAAAGAAAAAAAAACCACGGTTAGGTGGTATACAATTATGGACGGACTGCCTGCCGAGTGCAGACACAGAGGTAGCCACAGCCGTGAACTACCGTACTGTACTGTGTCTGCTGCTAATATAGACAGGTTGATAAAGAGATGTCTATGTAACTATGTATGTATAAAGAAGAAAGAAAAAAAACCACGGTTAGGTGGTATACAATTATGGACGGACTGCCTGCCGAGTGCAGACACAGAGGTAGCCACAGCCGTGAACTACCGTACTGTACTGTGTCTGCTGCTAATATAGACTGGTTGATAAAGAGATGTCTATGTAACTATGTATGTATAAAGAAGAAAGAAAAAAAAAACACGGTTAGGTGGTATACAATTATGGACGGACTGCCTGCCGAGTGCAGACACAGAGGTAGCCACAGCCGTGAACTACCGTACTGTACTGTGTCTGCTGCTAATATAGACTGGTTGATAAAGAGATGTCTATGTAACTATGTATGTATAAAGAAGAAAGAAAAAAAAACCACGGTTAGGTGGTATACAATTATGGACGGACTGCCTGCCGAGTGCAGACACAGAGGTAGCCACAGCCGTGAACTACCGTACTGTACTGTGTCTGCTGCTAATATAGACTGGTTGATAAAGAGATGTCGTAGTAGTATGTATGTATAAAGAAGAAAAAAAAACCACGGTTAGGTGGTATACAATTATGGACGGACTGCCTGCCGAGTGCAGACACAGAGGTAGCCACAGCCGTGAACTACCGTACTGTGTCTGCTGCGACTGGATGATAAATGATATAAAAAATATATATATATCACTACTGCAGCCGGACAGGTATATATTATATATTATATAATGACGGACCTGCTGGACACTGTCTGTCAGCAGAATGAGTTTTATTTTTATAGAATAAAAAAAACAACAACACACAAGTGAAGTCACACGACGAGTGTTTAACTTTTTCAGGCAATCACAATATAAGTATACTACTAACTATACTGGTGGTCAGTGTGGTCAGGTCACTGGTCAGTCACACTGGCAGTGGCACTCCTGCAGCAAAAGTGTGCACTGTTTAATTTTAATATAATATTATGTACTCCTGGCTCCTGCTATAACCTATAACTGGCACTGCAGTGCTCCCCAGTCTCCCCCACAATTATAAGCTGTGTGAGCTGAGCAGTCAGACAGATATATAATATATATAGATGATGCAGCACACTGGGCTGAGCCTGAGCAGTGCACACAGATATGGTATGTGACTGAGTCACTGTGTGTATCGCTTTTATCAGGCAGAGAACGGATATATTAAATAAACTGCACTGTCTGGTGGTCACTCACTATATAATATTATGTACTCCTGGCTCCTGCTATAACCTATAACTGGCACTGCAGTGCTCCCCAGTCTCCCCCACAATTATAAGCTGTGTGAGCTGAGCAGTCAGACAGATATATAATATATATAGATGATGCAGCACACTGGGCTGAGCCTGAGCAGTGCACACAGATATGGTATGTGACTGAGTCACTGTGTGTATCGCTTTTTTCAGGCAGAGAACGGATATATTAAATAAACTGCACTGTCTGGTGGTCACTCACTAGTAAACTCTCAGCACTCTCTACACTTCTACAGTACTCCTCCTAGTCCTAAGCTCCAGTAAATCTCTCTCTCTTATAATCTAAATGGAGAGGACGCCAGCCACGTCCTCTCCCTATCAATCTCAATGCACGTGTGAAAATGGCGGCGACGCGCGGCTCCTTATATAGAATCCGAGTCTCGCGAGAATCCGACAGCGTCATGATGACGTTCGGGGCGCGCTCGGGTTAACCGAGCAAGGCGGGAGGATCCGAGTCTGCTCGGACCCGTGAAAAAACCATGAAGTTCGGGCGGGTTCGGATTCAGAGAAACCGAACCCGCTCATCTCTAGTAAATACTGGCTGCTTTATTTTTACACTGCAATTTAGATTTCAGTTTGAACACACCCCACCAAATCTAACTCTCTCTGCACATGTTACATCTGCCCCCCCCCCTCCCCCTCCCCCTCATGCAGTGCACATGGTTTTGCCCATTAGCGAAAAAGTTTGCTGTTGCGATCAGGTCTAAATTAGGCCCAATAACATATGAAATCTGCGCCACTGTAGATTGGATGAGCTATCATCATAGAGAAATAAGGCATATGGAATCTCTGGAGTGTGGATCTGCCTTTCACTTCCTCGGTCTGTACCAGTGTCCTTCCTAGGCAACAGAATACAAAGTTCAAAGAGCTTCATAGGGCAAAAAATACTGTCTAGAGGTCATATAGTACTGGGTGGTGTCTATGAGACTGTTTACATGCTATGTAGAAAGAAACAGTTATTCCTGCCAAATGTTGTCTTGTTGGTATTTGGAATGATTCATTTCCCTGGCTCATTTATGGAATGTTTAACCAAAGGTAAGGACGTAGTTCATCACTGTAACAGTACAAATGCATCAACATAGTTAACATGAAAACAAACACTATTATGAATTAGAGATGAGCGGGTTCGGTTTCTCTGAATCCGAACCCGCCCGAACTTCATGGTTTTTTTCACGGGTCCGAGCAGACTCGGATCCTCCCGCCTTGCTCGGTTAACCCGAGCGCGCCCGAACGTCATCATGACGCTGTCGGATTCTCGCGAGACTCGGATTTTATATAAGGAGCCGCGCGTCGCCGCCATTTTCACACGTGCATTGAGATTGATAGTGAGAGGACGTGGCTGGCGTCCTCTCCATTTAGATTATAAGAGAGAGAGATTTACTGGAGCTTAGGACTAGGAGGAGTACTGTAGAAGTGTAGAGAGTGCAGAGAGTTTACTAGTGAGTGACCACCAGACAGTGCAGTTTATTTAATATATCCGTTCTCTGCCTGAAAAAAGCGATACACACAGTGACTCAGTCACATACCATATCTGTGTGCACTGCTCAGGCTCAGCCCAGTGTGCTGCATCATCTATATATATTATATATCTGTCTGACTGCTCAGCTCACACAGCTTATAATTGTGGGGGAGACTGGGGAGCACTGCAGTGCCAGTTATAGGTTATAGCAGGAGCCAGGAGTACATAATATTATATAGTGAGTGACCACCAGACAGTGCAGTTTATTTAATATATCCGTTCTCTGCCTGAAAAAAGCGATACACACAGTGACTCAGTCACATACCATATCTGTGTGCACTGCTCAGGCTCAGCCCAGTGTGCTGCATCATCTATATATATTATATATCTGTCTGACTGCTCAGCTCACACAGCTTATAATTGTGGGGGAGACTGGGGAGCACTGCAGTGCCAGTTATAGGTTATAGCAGGAGCCAGGAGTACATAATATTATATAGTGAGTGACCACCAGACAGTGCAGTTTATTTAATATATCCGTTCTCTGCCTGAAAAAAGCGATACACACAGTGACTCAGTCACATACCATATCTGTGTGCACTGCTCAGGCTCAGCCCAGTGTGCTGCATCATCTATATATATTATATATCTGTCTGACTGCTCAGCTCACACAGCTTATAATTGTGGGGGAGACTGGGGAGCACTGCAGTGCCAGTTATAGGTTATAGCAGGAGCCAGGAGTACATAATATTATATTAAAATTAAACAGTGCACACTTTTGCTGCAGGAGTGCCACTGCCAGTGTGACTGACCAGTGACCTGACCACACTGACCACCAGTATAGTTAGTAGTATACTTATATTGTGATTGCCTGAAAAAGTTAAACACTCGTCGTGTGACTTCACTTGTGTGTTGTTGTTTTTTTTATTCTATAAAAATAAAACTCATTCTGCTGACAGACAGTGTCCAGCAGGTCCGTCATTATATAATATATAATATATACCTGTCCGGCTGCAGTAGTGATATATATATATTTTTTATATCATTTATCATCCAGTCGCAGCAGACACAGTACGGTAGTTCACGGCTGTGGCTACCTCTGTGTCTGCACTCGGCAGGCAGTCCGTCCATAATTGTATACCACCTAACCGTGGTTTTTTTTTCTTCTTTATACATACATACTACTACGACATCTCTTTATCAACCAGTCTATATTAGCAGCAGACACAGTACAGTACGGTAGTTCACGGCTGTGGCTACCTCTGTGTCTGCACTCGGCAGGCAGTCCGTCCATAATTGTATACCACCTAACCTTTTTCTTTGCATCATGTGCTGATTGGGGAGGGTTTTTTGGAAGGGACATCCTGCGTGACACTGCAGTGCCACTCCTAGATGGGCCCGGTGTTTGTGTCGGCCACTAGGGTCGCTAATCTTACTCACACAGCTACCTCATTGCGCCTCTTTTTTTCTTTGCGTCATGTGCTGTTTGGGGAGGGTTTTTTGGAAGGGACATCCTGCGTGACACTGCAGTGCCACTCCTAGATGGGCCCGGTGTTTGTGTCGGCCACTAGGGTCGCTAATCTTACTCACACAGCTACCTCATTGCGCCTCTTTTTTTCTTTGCGTCATGTGCTGTTTGGGGGGGATTTTTTGGAAGGGCCATCCTGCGTGACACTGCAGTGCCACTCCTAGATGGGCCCGGTGTTTGTGTCGGCCACTAGGGTCGCTAATCTTACTCACACAGCTACCTCATTGCGCCTCTTTTTTTCTTTGCGTCATGTGCTGTTTGGGGAGGGTTTTTTGGAAGGGACATCCTGCGTGACACTGCAGTGCCACTCCTAGATGGGCCCGGTGTTTGTGTCGGCCACTAGGGTCGCTTATCTTACTCACACAGCGACCTCGGTGCAAATTTTAGGACTAAAAATAATATTGTGTGGTGTGAGGTATTCAGAATAGACTGAAAATGAGTGTAAATTATGGTTTTTGAGGTTAATAATACTTTGGGATCAAAATGACCCCCAAATTCTATGATTTAAGCTGTTTTTTAGTGTTTTTTGAAAAAAACACCCGAATCCAAAACACACCCGAATCCGACAAAAAAAATTCGGTGAGGTTTTGCCAAAACGCGTTCGAACCCAAAACACGGCCGCGGAACCGAACCCAAAACCAAAACACAAAACCCGAAAAATTTCAGGCGCTCATCTCTATTATGAATCCTCAATGTCTATCAGCCCATAATGCATATATTAATAGAACAAGACTCTTAGCAGTCACTGGCGTTACACTAATTCTTTTGTTGAGGGTACAGTTTATATTTTTACAGTTCAGGGTGATCGCCCCCTTGTAACTCTTCTCTCCTGCCCACTGCTGCTGGACCCTATACTGCAGCACAGCGGCACATAATGGACAGAACAGAGACTACTGTTGCCAGAGCCGTAATTAGACTTTTTGGTGCCCTGTACCAGCAAGAGAATTGGCGCCCCCTCCCCCCTTTTTTCCAATATGGATATAAGGCGTATGCCTCGTGGTGAAGGGGCATGACAAAATATATCACAGAAAAAGACCATGCTATGATGCCTTTCCCACATTTTATATACATAAAATGGATTTGGACACAAATGCTTTTTATACCACATTCGTGTAATTACTGTACCTTAAGATCTTGTTGTTATTCAGTTACAAATAACACATTTCAATATACTGCCATACCCAGGATTCAAACCTGTAACCTGTTGCATTCCAGTCAAACACCCTACTCATTGAGCTAATTGATCCTGCATAAAAACTATGAGCACTGTATGAAGCTACTTGTACATTGTAAAAAAATAATCAGCATTGCAATTGAGCAGATCTATGTAGTGTGCAGCCACACATCCAATCCTTTGCAACCACACACTACATAGATCTGCTCAGCCGCAATGCTGACCATTTTTTCACAAAGTAAAATGTAAGTGTGAGGAAATGAGAGGGCTGTGAAAAATTAATATAATTACCTCATTTTCCATGTCAACAAAACCCTGTTGAATAGTTACTTTTTATCCCCATGCCCCATTATATAACCATTTATATTCAGATTGTGTAGTTGTTCATCCTCCATAGCATGTTGCTTTTCATCCAATATTGCGTTTAAATCAACCTTAATATTGTTAATATATGCAATTGTTTTGTTATCTGTTACACTTTAGGTAATATATTCATGTTAAGGTGGGTACACACTAGGTGATGTGCTCTATGAGCGACGTCACCTAGTGTGTTCCCTTCCCTGCCGGGGCGGTTGGCGACAGTGCGTACACACTGAGAGATATGCAAACGATATCGCTCAGTGATGTGATGTCGCGGCCGGGCCATGCATGCATCTTTTGGACGACAATTTGTAGCTTCTGGGGTATAAGAAGGTGATGTAACTAATAATGTGACCGCCGGCAGAATCCCAAACGCTAGAAATCCTGACAGTCGGCATGCCGACGAACAGGGACTATTCCCACTCGTGGGTGTCCACGACACCCATAGAGTGGGGAAAAGAACCTGTGGCGAGCGCATCGGACGGGATCCTGTTGTTAGTATGCTGATCGTTGGGATCACCACCGGCAGCCACCCGATCCCAACCCATAAGAAGAGTTTCCCAGGGAGCAGTAGGGAGATTCTATGCTCCTAGACTAATAAGTAATGTTCTGTCAGGAGTTTGTAGTGGGAATTGTCGTGTGGAATTGGATTACAGAATTGTGCTGAACTGTTTATAATCCATTCTGTTCAATAAACCACTGTTGGTTTTTCATCTACCACCGTACCTGAGTGATGTGGAACCCTGTATCTTCACATTATGCTTCAAATAGTTACAATTGTCTAACTTAGAATTCTCGAGCTTTATATGCAAGGGCAGATAGCTCAATGAATAGAGTAAAAAGGGTATACAGGCAATGAGTTCGAATTCTGAGTATGTCAGCACCTTGAAATGTAATAAAGGACAGTGTGACTGAATGCTGTATAAGTATTAGTGACAGAAGGGGCGGGGGAAGGAGACAGGGGAGGTCAGGGGATGCTAGGCTTCAAAAAAGGGGGAAGCTGCAAATGAAAATAATTGAAACAGATAATTGACAAGTGCTGCCAACAGCGCCCCCTACATGCAGCGCTATGTGCAGTGGCACACTCTGCATACACCTAGTTATGGCCCTGACAGGTTGCTCAGCTAAGCAGTAGCAGTCTTTGCTCTTACCCCTCCTGATGCCCCCTCCCCCCCCCCCGAGTGGGCAACCAGGATCAGTGATACAGTAAATGGGCAGTAGATACGGCCAATGCTGATTGGAGGAGAGCGGATGTGGCGTTGTTAGCAATTCTGGTTGCTGCTGAGTACAATGGGAGAGCTCTGGCTGGTTTGTATACCAGGTGCCATATTCTTTCCTGTATGACATACTTTTGTGTCTAGCTTGAAAATAGTATTATGACATACGCATACCTCCCACCCATAGGGGGGGGGGGGGGGCAGTTGGGAGGCTCCTGTAGAGCAGCGGTGTATAGACGCTGTGCGCATGCGCACAGCATCTATTCAGTGGAGACAAGAGGAGAGGGGGGATGCCAGCAGCTCACAGAGCGCCGCCCATGCACAGATGTCCCTCTTTACTAGAGAACAAAGTTGGGAGGTATGCATACACAACTGCACAAAGATGGCTGTGCAGCAGCAAAGCATGAGTACAGAATGAGTTTACACAGAAGGTGGCACAGCAGATCACTCTGCCTAAGTTCTAATAAAGGTTATTTTGATTAGAGAATTGATTGGACTGCAGCCACTCAAGAAGATGAAGTTTACAGAAAAAAAACAGCAAATGTCTTGGGAATCGGTGATCATTGAAGCCAGAAAGACTCATTTATGTATTAGTTTAGAAGTAAACAGATTATCTGCTAAACAAAGCCACTCAGATATTCCAGGATCGATTGTTGGATGAACAGACAGAAAAAGCACATAAAAGAACACACATATATGTACAAGAAGCATCTGGGGCGATCCATACTGAATTAGGCCCTATGTACGTGTATGTGCACTGTACATACACTTTTAACTTAAACATAATACTGTTACTTTTGTAATTTCAGTTCTACTCCAAGTGATAATGAGCTGGCTGGTTATTCTTTGTTACGTCAGAAGTGATACAGTATGTCATTGATAAATTACGGCAATCAGTGATTTTTAAGCAACACTATGACACAGATTAACTTTAGCACGGAAGCCGCCGGGACCCAGTTTGAATCAGGCACTATGTGCAAGCATGGACTACAATAACACATACCATACTTACCTACTCTTCCATAACCTGCGGGAGACACACGATTTTCCGATAGTTCCCCACAGCCACCTGTAAGAGTGGGCACCCCTCCTGTATCCTGCCCACTTCCTAGTGAAGTGGGTGAGAGTGATATAAGGATTCCCTGTCCATATGCAAATTTACATGACAAAATGTAAAGAAAAGAAAACAAATTGAGAAAAAAAGTAAATAAAGGCATGGTAAATAATACCATATAACAAAAAGTATTATAATATGTACAATAAAATAAAAATAGCATAGCAACAAATTCCTGTTGGATACTTACTGAGCTAGCTTCCAAGATGTCTCTCCAGATCGGACTCTCTTCCGTAGGATTAGAGAACTCAAGCAAATTATCCAACACCACCTGCCCAATGAGGTCATGTCGGGTAAACCGGTCAAAGTCATATATACTGAAGTGCAATTTGCGATTCTGGAGCTCATTAAAGGGCACGTTAAAATGGAATGTCTCATTAAAGATTGGGTTAAGAGTCTTGCGGTGTACTTTAGTTTGGAACTTTTTCTTACGGTCAGGCAGAAGATACATCTTCACGTACGGGTCTGAAAACCCATTTGCATCCTTTGCTGGTAGGTCTAGAGCCTTCAGTATCTTTACCACCAGCTGCTCTGTGCTATAGGCATAGCGTAAGATGAAGCTTATACGTCCACAGCTCGTGGCTTCCTGCTTCTTCATCTCAGCATCAGCCGATCGTTGCTTATATAGCTCAGGCTTGATTTGACCGATGCTGGTGGCCTGCTCTGGTTTTTCATCCACATGACCTGAAAAATCAGGACTGGACAACTGCTGTGTCATGGGTCTGGGCAATGTATTGTATCTGGAAGACAAAAAAAAATAGTGACAAATATTAATTATCATTTATAGATTTTACATATTTTAGGTTTTAAGGCTAGTGTTCACACTATAAAAAAACCCAACAGAAAACTCAAACCTCCTCTAATTCATCTCTCTCTCTTTTTAGATATATTGCTTTAAAATTAATACATGGAAAGGACAGGACATTCAAAAGTTCGGGTCCTTACAGTCCCAGGCTTGTAAAAATTGGAGCCCAGTCTGTCAATAAGGCCAGTAAGCCACATCAGGAATTTATCATTATTTTTTAAGACTACAAAAGCATTTAAATAGGTACGGGTATGGAACCTACCCTAAATACCTACTTACGCTTGGGCCTGCTTCCAGGATGATGCCCATGCTCACAGATGAGGTGCACAAGCCACTTAGGGCAGCGGGTTAATCTGTAGCTCTACCATGATGGTCTGGCTTGCTTTTCTCCTGTTCTTTCTTTCACCTTCCCCTCTGGTTCTCAACTTCCCTCCACTTGTCTGAGCTTGCCTTCTTTCTTTCTTTCTGTTCCTTCTCTTTTCTCACCTCTTCTAGGGGGAGATGTATCAAGTGGAAATGTTGAACATACTGTAGCAACCAATAAGCCTCTGTCATTTATACAGCACTGTCTATGAAGTGACAGAAGCTTGACTGGTTGCTGTGTTCAACTGTTCCACTTTATCTTTCTCGAAGGGTTGATACATCTCCCCTCTAGTCCCTTCACCATCCCCTTTGATCCATACCATGCTTCCCCTCATTGTGTGCCAGCTACCCTTCCATCCATGTTTGGTCCCTGCCTATGTATACAATATATGCATATAAATATGGAGGATAATTGTTTAATGATATGGACTGTTGGGTTGAAACAAGATGTTTATTTAATAGATGTGGGTGTTATTGATTTAATGTCAGGGCTGTTGGGTTGAAGTGGTATTCACTCATTGAATGGGGTGCGACAACTTTTTTATGTTGTGGGGGACAAGATATAATTTCATTTTGGCAATCCTAAATTGCTGAATGTCAGGGGCAGCTAGACAAACTGCCACACCAACTACCTGACAGATATCTATCTATCTATCTATCTATCTATCTATCTATCTATCTATATATAGATCTATGTATCTATCTGGAGGGAGAGCTTTGAGGGGGGGCAAAGGATGAGGGGGGAGATGAGCGGGAAGAGGGGAGGAACATATGAAATAGGAGGTAAGAAGCGTGCGGGGCAGGTCCCAGCAGAGGGCAAGCCCACAGTAACTAGCCACACACTGTAGGGGCTGGAGCTGCATGCAGCAAGGTGGGGCAGGGCTTCGGAGGTGGGTGGAGAAGGGTTGTAGGGAGGGAGGAGAAGGAGCAGCCGGAAAGGGGATTATTTCCATCCTGACCCGGCCTGTGGTCAGCTATGATGGCGGCCGCACTGCGCCCCATGGCCCATTACATTGACTGCGCCTCTCAAATGTATTTATTTTTTTGAGGGGGGAGGTGCCCCATGCCCCCTGTGCCTCCCCATGTCCCCCTGCTAATTGCTAAGATTTCCATAAAGCGAGTAGTACAGTACCTATCCCTCTTCCAAACAGCTGTGGCATTAGGTAGTGAAAACTCTTCTTGCAGACAGACCCATCCAATTTATGAAACATCCATGGATCCTTCATTAACTCCCCTTGACTGCAACTGCAAACACTGACTTCACGCAGTATGGCAAAGACAATCTCAATTACTTGTGGCGTCATTGGCTTTTCTAATGCCACTGGGTAACTATCCTAACTATTGTGATATCACAACATCACCTGCAGGACTATCATAATATGTCACCAGTCTGTAAATTATTTCTTTATCCTTTTTGTAACTAACGGAAAAAATCTCCCAGGTTTCTATTTACAAGTGTCCCACAGACTAGAATGTCATCTGAATAATAAAAAAATCCGTCAAAATATTTTTTTTTCTCATGGAATAGACTCATTATCCAGACTATTGCAGGGAAACCACTATAAGCACAGCAATTATTTCTTACAGGTAGAAAAAATGTCAATAGAAAGCAATGGTATTTTTAGCTCAGGGAGTCTGGTGGCTGCACCTCCACTCAATTCTTACATAAGACGGCTGGAACAGGCGGCCTGGCTGATAAGCACAGGTGACATCTGTGATCTGAGGTAATCCGTCCTGACAGCTTCTCCCCAAACAGTGACAGATAAGTAGGAAAATCTCACAGGGAGAACTCACAGGTTCAATAAGAGACTAACAGATAAAAGCCTAGCATCAGTTTGCTGCCTTTACATGTTAAATGTTTTGCTGTCCTGAGAACATGAACTCTCATTGTAGAATAAAAACAAACACGGCAAAAATACTTAAATTATTTAATGATCGACAATTCTCATCTCGTGGGCACTGATTATGGAATATTTTACATGTAATTTGTTGAAATTTAACCGACTGGTTTTAGTCACACTAATTTTATGTACCGAAATTTACCAGTGGTCAAAGGGAATTGATTAATTGCGTTTTTATAATAACTAACAAGGGCTTGATTTACTAAAGGGCAGATTTAATTGCATGTTTTATATGCACAGTGTGAAATGTTCTGTTTAGCAAAAAGCTGTTCCCTTCTGGAATTCTAATGATTTATGAACAGTATTTTGTTTTTAGTCAGTGTAGTACATGAAAAAGGTTATGCAAGTGTGAGACTAAAATGATTACTAGTTTTTAGGAGCGTGACCTAACATTTCAGATTTAAAGTGCATCAGCTGCCTAGACGCGGGATGCGGTTATGTGACCGGCGGTCAGAAGACTGCTGGCCACTATATCTCCGCTGGGATCCTGAACGGGGAACAGCCCGATGGTCGGCATGCCAACCAACAGGGACTATTCCCACTTGTGGCGAGCGCAGTGAACCACTGAGCCCCTCTGCGTGGCGAGCGCAGCAAGCCCATAAGGGGCTTCATTGCGCTTGCCCCCCCTCGCCGGCTATCTAAAAGCCAGGGTCCACACAAACCCGACCCCTAGACACAGTGGAAGCAGCCATTTTGTGGGCAGAACAAACAGCCAATCATTTAATTAGGAACTAGTGATATAGCCTAAGTGATACAGGACAATTGCCTATTAGAGAACTAAACTATTGGTAAAAGTATTTCAGCTTTGACAGCGGTTCCAGAAATGGGGGCGTGTCACCCCCGTTTTCCAGGAGTGGCGATGCCAAGGTCTGCATCTGAGATGCAGATTTTTTGGCTTCGCAAGGCAGGGTGTGCAGCTGCTATGGGGCCCAGAGCTGAGAGGGGCCGCCTTCCCTGTCACACTTACTGTACATGTGTAATATACATTTTTTATCATTAGGTGGTACATAGGGGCCCTTCTACTGTAAGCTTTTGTTCTGAGCTTACAATATATCTACATATATTGCCATGGACTTGCTCAATGTAATGTGGTATATAATGAGCAGGTGGGCATTATAATGTTACATAATATGAACTGGGGCACTGTAATGTGGCATAATATGAACTGGGGACACTGTAATGTGGCATAATATGAACTGGGGACACTATGTCATCATAATGTGAATTGGGATTACTGTGTAGCATAATGTGTACTGGCAGCCGTACAATGTGACATAACGTGAAATACAGCACTACTATGGGACATAACATTAACCAAGGCACTACCATGGTTCATAAAATAAACTAGGGCATTACTATGGGACATAACATTAACAACTGCTATGGAGAGGCGTGTCTCCAGAGGCATTGGGACAGGGGCCTCTTCTAAGTCTTGCTTTGGGTCCCTCAAAGTTCTGGCGATGCCCCTGCTCTACAATGTCACCGGACAGGACACTTCAACAGTAGTGGGAATCTTTTGAACAAAGGAGGTCATTCCGAGTTGATCGTAGCTGTGCTAAATTTAGCACAGCTACGATCATCTTCCCTGACATGCGGGGGAGCGCCCAGCACAGGGATAGTCTGCCCCGCATGTCAGGCCGGCCCCCCATGCACAAATACAAAAGCATCGCACAGCGGCGATGCTTTTGTATTTGTGGAGTAACTCCCGGCCAGCGCAACTCCTGCGGCTGGCCGGGAGCTGATCGTCGCTGCCACTGACCGCAGCAGTTGCGTGAGACGTCACGCAGCCGCCGCGGCCCGCCCCTCCCCCCCCCCAACGGTCCGGCTACGCCGCCGTCCATCCCCCTGCGACCTGTCAATAAGGCAGAGGCAATCGCTACAGAACGTTGGCGCCGGAGCATGCGCAATTCTGACCCGCTCGTTGCGATAAACTGCAGCGAGCGATCGGGTCGGAATGACCCCCAAAGTGTCCCAAAGCCAAGGCAAATGGATTGGATTTCTGTGAGAAATTACTGTATTCTCTACATAAGAGAACCAAGAAATTTTTAGAAAGGCCCTTTAGCAATTGACAAATACAGTCTGGCTGGACGTGTAAAATCGGATTGAGCTAGAGTTTCTACTTGATAGAAAGTGCACACTTGGCTACTTGTTTTTCAGTGGAGGACCAGTGAGTTGGACTAGTAGAAGGCAATCGCCTGTAATGCTTTATTCAACAGAGGCAGAATATATTGGAGCAGCACATGCGAGCCAAGAGGTGGTACGGTGGAGGTAGGTGTTATCTGATTTGGACCAATAGCAGGCAGAACTGACACAATCTGTTGTTAGAGAAGAGTGCGCTCCAGCGCTGCTACTGTAAGTCCTGCTCCTACAATGGTGGCTGCCACACCCTTACTTAGCATGCACAACCCTGCGCCATATTGGATGTGTGACTCCATGTGCTGCAGGAGTTGCAGCACATGTTCCTCTGTGGAAGTCATACTAAAGTTTTCTCTATCGTCCTAGTGGATGCTGGGGTTCCTGAAAGGACCATGGGGAATAGCGGCTCCGCAGGAGACAGGGCACAAAAAGTAAAGCTTTTCCAGATCAGGTGGTGTGCACTGGCTCCTCCCCCTATGACCCTCCTCCAGACTCCAGTTAGATTTTTGTGCCCGGCCGAGAAGGGTGCAATCTAGGTGGCTCTCCTAAAGAGCTGCTTAGAAAAAGTTTAGCTTAGGTTTTTTATTTTACAGTGAGTCCTGCTGGCAACAGGATCACTGCAACGAGGGACTGAGGGGAGAAGAAGTGAACTCACCTGCGTGCAGGATGGATTGGCTTCTTGGCTACTGGACATCAGCTCCAGAGGGACGATCACAGGTACAGCCTGGATGGTCACCGGAGCCGCGCCGCCGGCCCCCTTGCAGATGCTGAAGTCAGAAGAGGTCCAGAATCGGCGGCTGAAGACTCCTGCAGTCTTCTAAAGGTAGCGCACAGCACTGCAGCTGTGCGCCATTTTCCTCTCAGCACACTTCACACGCAGTCACTGAGGGTGCAGGGCGCTGGGGGGGGGCGCCCTGGGAGGCAAATGTAACCTATATAAAGGCTAAAAATACCTCACATATAGCCCCCAGAGGCTATATGGAGATATTTAACCCCTGCCTGGATTCACTAAATAGCGGGAGACGAGCCCGCCGGAAAAGGGGCGGGGCCTATCTCCTCAGCACACGGCGCCATTTCCTCTCACAGCTCCGCTGGTCAGGACGGCTCCCAGGTCTCTCCCCTGCACTGCACTACAGAAACAGGGTAAAACAGAGAGGGGGGGCAAATTTATGGCGATATTTTGATATATATAAAGCAGCTATAAGGGAGCACTTATTATAAGGCTATCCCTGTTATATATAGCGCTTTTGGTGTGTGCTGGCAAACTCTTCCTCTGTCTCCCCAAAGGGCTAGTGGGTCCTGTCTTCGTTAGGAGCATTCCCTGTGTGTCTGCTGTGTGTCGGTACGTGTGTGTCGACATGTATGAGGACGATATTGGTGTGGAGGCGGAGCAATTGCCAAATATGAGGATGTCACCCCCTAGGGAGTCGACACCAGAATGGATGTCTTTATTTATGGAACTACGGGATAGTGTCAACACGCTAAAGCAGTCGTTTGACGACATGAGACGGCCGGACAATCAATTAGTGCCTGTCCAGGCGACTCAAACACCGTCAGGGGCTGTGAAACGCCCTTTGCCTCAGTCGGTCGACACAGACCCAGACACAGGCACTGACTCCAGTGGTGACGGTGACGAATCAACCGTATTTTCCAGTAGGGCCACACGTTATATGATTTTGGCAATGAAGGAGGCGTTACATTTAGCTGATACTACAGGTACCACTAAACAGGGTATTATGTGGGGTGTGAAAAAACTACCTATAGTTTTTCCTGAATCAGAAGAATTAAATGACGTGTGTAATGAAGCGTGGGTTGCCCCTGATAAAAAGCTGATAATTTCAAAGAAATTATTGGCATTATACCCTTTCCCGCCAGAGGTTAGGGAGCGCTGGGAAACACCTCCTAGGGTGGACAAGGCGCTAACACGCTTATCTAAACAAGTGGCGTTACCCTCTCCTGAGACGGCCGCACTTAAAGATCCATCAGATAGGAGGATGGAAAATATCCAAAAAAGTATATACACACATGCAGGTGTTATACTACGACCAGCTATAGCGACTGCCTGGATGTGCAGTGCTGGGGTAGTTTGGTCAGAGTCCCTGATTGAAAATATTGATACCCTGGACAGGGACAATATTTTACTGTCGTTAGAACAAATAAAGGATGCATTTCTTTATATGCGTGATGCACAGAGGGATATCTGCACACTGGCATCACGGGTAAGTGCTATGTCCATTTCGGCCAGAAGAGCTTTATGGACGCGACAGTGGACAGGCGATGCAGATTCAAAACGACATATGGAAGTTTTGCCGTATAAAGGGGAGGAGTTATTTGGAGTCGGTCTATCAGATTTGGTGGCCACGGCTACAGCCGGGAAATCCACCTTTCTACCTCAAGTCACTCCCCAACAGAAAAAGGCACCGACTTTTCAACCGCAGCCCTTTCGTTCCTTTAAAAATAAGAGAGCAAAGGGCTATTCATATCTGCCACGAGGCAGAGGTCGAGGGAAGAGACAGCAACAGGCAGCTCCTTCCCAGGAACAGAAGCCTTCCCCGGCTTCTACAAAAGCCTCAGCATGACGCTGGGGCTTCTCAAGCGGACTCGGGGACGGTGGGTGGTCGTCTCAAAAATTACAGCGCGCAGTGGGCTCACTCGCAGGTAGATCCCTGGATCCTGCAGATAATATCTCAGGGGTACAGGTTGGAATTAGAGACAGATCCACCTCGCCGTTTCCTGAAGTCTGCTTTACCAACGTCCCCCTCCGAAAGGGAGACGGTTTTGGAAGCCATTCACAAGCTGTACTCTCAGCAGGTGATAGTCAAGGTACCTCTTCTACAACAAGGGAAGGGGTATTATTCCACTCTTTTTGTGGTACCGAAGCCGGATGGCTCGGTAAGGCCTATTCTAAATCTGAAGTCCTTGAACCTGTACATAAAGATGTTCAAGTTCAAGATGGAGTCACTCAGAGCAGTGATAGCGAACCTGGAAGAGGGGGACTTTATGGTATCCTTGGACATCAAGGATGCGTATCTCCACGTTCCAATTTACCCCTCACACCAGGGGTACCTCAGGTTCGTTGTACAAAACTGTCACTATCAGTTTCAGACGCTGCCGTTCGGATTGTCCACGGCACCTCGGGTCTTTACAAAGGTAATGGCCGAGATGATGATTCTGCTTCGAAGAAAAGGCATATTAATTATCCCATACTTGGACGATCTCCTAATAAGGGCAAGGTCCAGAGAACAGCTAGAGATGGGATTAGCACTGTCTCAAGAAGTGCTAAAACAGCACGGGTGGATTCTGAATATTCCAAAATCCCAGTTAATGCCGACAACTCGTCTGCTGTTCCTAGGGATGATTCTGGACACGGTTCAGAAAAAGGTTTTTCTCCCGGAGGAAAAAGCCAAGGAGTTATCCGAGCTTGTCAGGAACCTCCTAAAACCAGGAAAAGTGTCTGTACATCAATGCACAAGAGTCCTGGGAAAAATGGTGGCTTCTTACGAAGCAATTCCATTCGGCAGATTCCACGCAAGAATTTTCCAAAGGGATCTGTTGGACAAATGGTCAGGGTCGCATCTTCAGATGCACCTGCGGATAACCCTGTCTCCAAGGACAAGGGTGTCTCTTCTGTGGTGGTTGCAGAGTGCTCATCTATTGGAGGGCCGCAGATTCGGCATACAGGATTGGATCCTGGTGACCACGGACGCCAGCCTGAGAGGCTGGGGAGCAGTCACACAAGGAAGAAACTTCCAGGGAGTATGGACGAGCCTGGAAACGTCTCTTCACATAAACATTCTGGAACTAAGAGCAATATACAATGCTCTAAGCCAGGCAGAACCTCTGCTTCAGGGAAAACCGGTGTTGATCCAGTCGGACAACATCACGGCAGTCGCCCATGTGAACAGACAGGGCGGCACAAGAAGCAGGAGTGCAATGGCAGAAGCTGCAAGGATTCTTCGCTGGGCAGAGAATCATGTGATAGCACTGTCAGCAGTGTTCATCCCGGGAGTGGACAACTGGGAAGCGCGCTTCCTCAGCAGACACGATCTTCACCCGGGAGAGTGGGGACTTCATCCAGAAGTCTTCCACTTGCTGGTAACCCGTTGGGAAAGACCAATGGTGGACATGATGGCGTCTCGCCTCAACAAAAAACTGGACAGGTATTGCGCCAGGTCAAGAGATCCGCAGGCAATAGCTGTGGACGCGCTGGTAACGCCTTGGGTGTACCAGTCGGTGTATGTGTTTCCTCCTCTGCCTCTCATACCAAAAGTATTGAGAATTATACGGCAAAGAGGCGTAAGGACGATACTAGTGGTTCCGGATTGGCCAAGAAGGACTTGGTACCCGGAACTTCAAGAGATGATCACGGAAGATCCGTGGCCTCTACCTCTAAGGAGGGACTTGCTTCAGCAGGGTCCCTGTCTGTTTCAAGACTTACCGCGGCTGCGTTTGACGGCATGGCGGTTGAACGCCGGATCCTAAAGGAAAAAGGCATGCCGGAAGAAGTCATTCCTACTTTGATTAAAGCAAGGAAGGAAGTAACCGTGCAACATTATCACCGAATTTGGCGAAAATATGTTGCGTGGTGCGAAGATCGGAGTGCTCCGACGGAGGAATTTCAACTGGGTCGATTCCTACATTTCCTGCAATCAGGATTGTCTATGGGTCTCAAATTGGGATCTATTAAGGTTCAAATTTCGGCCCTGTCGATTTTCTTTCAAAAAGAATTGGCTTCAGTCCCTGAAGTCCAGACCTTTGTTAAGGGAGTGCTACATATACAGCCTCCTGTGGTGCCTCCAGTGGCACCGTGGGATCTCAATGTGGTTTTGGACTTTCTAAAATCTCATTGGTTTGAACCACTAAAGAAGGTGGATTTGAAATATCTCACATGGAAAGTGACCATGCTTCTAGCCCTGGCTTCGGCCAGGAGAGTGTCAGAACTGGCAGCTTTATCTTACAAAAGCCCATATCTGATTTTCCATTCGGACAGGGCAGAACTGCGGACTCGTCCGCATTTTCTCCCTAAGGTGGTGTCAGCATTTCATCTGAACCAGCCTATTGTAGTGCCTGCGGCTACAAGTGACTTGGAGGACTCCAAGTTACTGGACGTTGTCAGAGCATTAAAAATATATATTGCAAGGACAGCTGGAGTCAGAAAATCTGACTCGTTGTTTATATTGTATGCACCCAACAACAGACGATTGCTCGTTGGATCTGTAGCACAATCCAACTTGCACATTCTGTGGCA
Organism: Pseudophryne corroboree; assembly: GCF_028390025.1. Taxonomy (NCBI): domain Eukaryota; kingdom Metazoa; phylum Chordata; class Amphibia; order Anura; family Myobatrachidae; genus Pseudophryne; species Pseudophryne corroboree. The sequence goes on along the minus strand of NC_086453.1, from coordinate 91,739,364 downwards.
GGCCTGCCACAGCCTAAATCTGTAAAGGCCCACTCCACAAGGAAGGTGGGCTCATCTTGGGCGGCTGCCCGAGGGGTCTCGGCATTACAACTTTGCCGAGCAGCTACGTGGTCAGGGGAGAACACGTTTGTAAAATTTTACAAATTTGATACTCTGGCTAAGGAGGACCTGGAGTTCTCTCATTCGGTGCTGCAGAGTCATCCGCACTCTCCCGCCCGTTTGGGAGCTTTGGTATAATCCCCATGGTCCTTTCAGGAACCCCAGCATCCACTAGGACGATAGAGAAAATAAGATTTTACTTACCGATAAATCTATTTCTCGGAGTCCGTAGTGGATGCTGGGCGCCCATCCCAAGTGCGGATTATCTGCAATAATTGTACATAGTTATTGTTAACTAATTCGGGTTATTGTTGAAGGAAGCCATCTTTCAGAGGCTCCGCTGTTATCATACTGTTAACTGGGTTTAGATCACAAGTTGTACGGTGTGATTGGTGTGGCTGGTATGAGTCTTACCCGGGATTCAAAATCCTCCCTTATTGTGTACGCTCGTCCGGGCACAGTACCTAACTGGAGTCTGGAGGAGGGTCATAGGGGGAGGAGCCAGTGCACACCACCTGATCTGGAAAAGCTTTACTTTTTGTGCCCTGTCTCCTGCGGAGCCGCTATTCCCCATGGTCCTTTCAGGAACCCCAGCATCCACTACGGACTCCGAGAAATAGATTTATCGGTAAGTAAAATCTTATTATCGATAGCTATAATACCGCTACTGCTGTTTCTGATAACACTGCTGCTTACGCTGTTCTATATCCAGATACCGCAACGCTGTTCCTGCTGACAAGCACTGTTATCCTGACTAAATCTCCAACCTGTTTAAGGATAAACTGTCTCGACTAACCTCCTTTTCACATTCCAGTTTCCATTGAACACCAATAGGACATATCATCAACATCTGTCACAGCCATGGATGTCTTGCACAGGCACCAACAGAATGAGTTAAACCGGGAACCAAGCACATTGATGTGAAGTATTATTTCTTTAGATACTGTATCTACAAGAATGGTATCCGGACGATAGATCAACAGAAATAAGGGTGACCATCAACAGGTTGATCCCACATGGTCGACAAGCATTACTGTAGGTCGACAGATTGAAAAGGTCAACATGGTCAATAGGTCGACATGTAAAAGGTCATCATTGCTTAAGCTCAACATGTACACAAGGTCAACAGGTTCGAATGGTTGACAAGGCAATGGTCAACATACATATGGTCGACACAAGCTTTTTTTTAGCTTTTTCATACTTTACCATCCACAAGGACTATGATTGGAAATAGTATCTTTGCATGGTTTGAGTGAAGCGAGATATGCGAGGGGATGCGGTACACTAACTGAGGTCACAGGTGGTTAAACCTACAAAATTACACCCAAAAATGCACAAAAAAAAGTGTTGACCTTTTTTGTTTTGACCTTTTCTAGTCAAACTTTTTGCTGTGTCGACGTTTTTTACTGTCAACCTTTTCTACCTGTTGACCCTGTCAACCTTTTGACCATGTTGATCAGGTACATGTTGACAATATGGGGTTGACCTAGTGACCGTCTACCTAATATTGATCTACAGAACAAGGTCTTCTTGATTCCATTGGTGCTCTACAGAGGACACAATCTCTGGTGGACTAAGAAGTAGTGATGAGCGGGTTCGGTTTCTCGGAAACCGAACCCCCCCGAACTTCACGCTTTTTACACGGGTCCGAGGCAGACTCGGATCTTCCCGCCTTGCTCGGCTAACCCGAGCGCGCCCGAACGTCATCATCCCGCTGTCGGATTCTCGCGAGGCTCGTATTCTATCGCGAGACTCGGATTCTATATAAGGAGCCGAGCGTCGCCGCCATTTTCACACGTGCATTGAGATTGATAGGGAGAGGACGTGGCTGGCGTCCTCTCCGTTTAGAGTAGACTAGAGAGTAGTAGAGAGTAGAGACACTTGATTTACTAATTTTGGGGAGCATATTAGGAGTAGGACGGAGTACTACTTGCTGATAGTGTGACCAGTGACCACCAGTTTAATTAATCTGTTCTCTGCCTGAAAAAAAACGATACACAGTGTGACACAGTCACATACCATATCTGTGCTCAGCCTCAGTGTGCCCTCAGTGTGCTGCATCATCTATGTAATACTGTATATCTGACTGTGCTGAGTGCTCACTGCTCACACAGCTTAATTGTGGGGGAGACTGGGGAGCAGTTATAGCAGGAGTACATATTTTAACAGTGCACACTTTTGCTGCCAGAGTGCCACTGCCAGTGCCAGTGTGACTGACCAGTGACCACTGACCACCAGTATATTGTGATTGTCTGCCTGAAAAAGTTAAACACTCGTCGTGTGGTGTTTTTATTCTATAAACGCATTCTGCTGACAGTGTCCATTATATAATATATACCTGTCCGGCTGCAGTAGTGATATATATATTTTTTATATCATTATCATCCAGTCTATATTAGCACTGCAGCAGACGCAGTACGGTAGTCCACGGCTGTAGCTACCTCTGTGTCGGCAGTCGCTCGTCCATCCATAATTGTATACCACCTACCTGTGGTGTTTTTTTTTTTCTATCTTCTTGATACTAGTAGCTTACTTTAGGAGTCTGCAGTGCTGAGCTGACAGTGTCCAGCAGGTCCGTCATTATATAATATATACCTGTCCGGCTGCAGTAGTGATATATATATATATTTTTTATATCATTATCATCCAGTCTATATTAGCAGCAGACGCAGTACGGTAGTCCGCGGCTGTAGCTACCTCTGTGTCGGCAGTCGCTAGTCCATCCATAATTGTATACCACCTACCTGTGGTGTTTTTTTTTTTTCTATCTTCTTGATACTACTAGTAGCTTACTTTAGGAGTCTGCAGTGCTGAGCTGACAGTGTCCAGCAGGTCCGTCATTATATAATATATACCTGTCCGGCTGCAGTAGTGATATATATATATATATATTTTTTATATCATTATCATCCAGTCTATATTAGCAGCAGACGCAGTACGGTAGTCCACGGCTGTAGCTACCTCTGTGTCGGCAGTCGCTCGTCCATCCATAATTGTATACCACCTACCCGTGGTGTTTTTTTTTTTTCTATCTTCTTAATACTAGTAGCTTACTTTAGGAGTCTGCAGTGCTGAGCTGACAGTGTCCAGCAGGTCCGTCATTATATAATATATACCTGTCCGGCTGCAGTAGTGATATATATATATTTTATATCTCATTATCATCCAGTCTATATTAGCAGCAGACGCAGTACGGTAGTCCACGGCTGTAGCTACCTCTGTGTCGGCAGTCGCTAGTCCATCCATAATTGTATACCACCTACCTGTGGTGTTTTTTTTTTTCTATCTTCTTGATACTACTAGTAGCTTACTTTAGGAGTCTGCAGTGCTGAGCTGACAGTGTCCAGCAGGTCAGTCATTATATAATATATACCTGTCCGGCTGCAGTAGTGATATATATATATATTTTTTATATCATTATCATCCAGTCTATATTAGCAGCAGACGCAGTACGGTAGTCCACGGCTGTAGCTACCTCTGTGTCGGCAGTCGCTAGTCTATCCATAATTGTATACCACCTACCTGTGGTGGTTTTTTTTTTCTATCTTCTTGATACTACTAGTAGCTTACTTTAGGAGTCTGCAGTGCTGAGCTGACAGTGTCCAGCAGGTCCGTCATTATATAATATATACCTGTCCGGCTGCAGTAGTGATATATATATATATTTTTTATATCATTATCATCCAGTCTATATTAGCAGCAGACGCAGTACGGTAGTCCACGGCTGTAGCTACCTCTGTGTCGGCAGTCGCTAGTCCATCCATAATTGTATACCACCTACCTGTGGTGTTTTTTTATTTTCTATCTTCTTGATACTACTAGTAGCTTACTTTAGGAGTCTGCAGTGCTGAGCTGACAGTGTCCAGCAGGTCCGTCATTATATAATATATACCTGTCCGGCTGCAGTAGTGATATATATATATATATATTTTATATCATTATCATCCAGTCTATATTAGCAGCAGACGCAGTACGGTAGTCCACGGCTGTAGCTACCTCTGTGTCGGCAGTCGCTCGTCCATTCATAATTGTATACCACCTACCCGTGGTGTTTTTTTTTTTATCTTCTTGATAGTAGTAGCTTACTTTAGGAGTCTGCAGTGCTGAGCTGACAGTGTCCAGCAGGTCCGTCATTATATAATATATACCTGTCCGCCTGCAGTAGTGATATATATATATTTTATATCTCATTATCATCCAGTCTATATTAGCAGCAGACGCAGTACGGTAGTCCACGGCTGTAGCTACCTCTGTGTCGGCAGTCGCTAGTCCATCCATAATTGTATACCACCTACCTGTGGTGTTTTTTTTTCTCTATCTTCTTGATACTACTAGTAGCTTACTTTAGGAGTCTGCAGTGCTGAGCTGACAGTGTCCAGCAGGTCCGTCATTATATAATATATACCTGTCCGGCTGCAGTAGTGATATATATATATATTTTTTATATCATTATCATCCAGTCTATATTAGCAGCAGACGCAGTATGGTAGTCCACGGCTGTAGCTACCTCTGTGTCGGCAGTCGCTCGTTAATCCATAAGTATACTAGTATCCATCCATCTCCATTGTTTACCTGAGGTGCCTTTTAGTTGTGCCTATTAAATTATGGAGAACAAAAATGTTGAGGTTCCAAAAATAGGGAAAGATCAAGATCCACTTCCACCTCGTGCTGAAGCTGCTGCCACTAGTCATGGCCGAGACGATGAAATGCCAGCAACGTCGTCTGCCAAGGCCGATGCCCAATGTCATAGTACAGAGCATGTAAAATCCAAAACACCAAATATCAGTAAAAAAAGGACTCAAAAATCTAAAATAAAATTGTCGGAGGAGAAGCGTAAACTTGCCAATATGCCATTTACCACACGGAGTGGCAAGGAACGGCTGAGGCCCTGGCCTATGTTCATGGCTAGTCGTTCAGCTTCACATGAGGATGGAAGCACTCAGCCTCTCGCTAGAAAAATGAAAAGACTCAAGCTGGCAAAAGCACAGCAAAGAACTGTGCGTTCTTCGAAATCACAAATCCACAAGGAGAGTCCAATTGTGTCGTTTGCGATGCCTGACCTTCCCAACACTGGACGTGAAGAGCATGCGCCTTCCACCATTTGCACGCCCCCTGCAAGTGCTGGAAGGAGCACCCGCAGTCCAGTTCCTGATAGTCAGATTGAAGATGTCAGTGTTGAAGTACACCAGGATGAGGAGGATATGGGTGTTGCTGGCGCTGGGGAGGAAATTGACCAGGAGGATTCTGATGGTGAGGTGGTTTGTTTAAGTCAGGCACCCGGGGAGACACCTGTTGTCCGTGGGAGGAATAGGGCCATTGACATGCCTGGTGAAAATACCAAAAAAATCAGCTCTTCGGTGTGGAAGTATTTCAACAGAAATGCGGACAACATTTGTCAAGCCGTGTGTTGCCTTTGTCAAGCTGTAATAAGTAGGGGTAAGGACGTTAACCACCTCGGAACATCCTCCCTTATACGTCACCTGCAGCGCATTCATCATAAGTCAGTGACAAGTTCAAAAACTTTGGGCGAAAGCGGAAGCAGTCCACTGACCAGTAAATCCCTTCCTCTTGTAACCAAGCTCACGCAAACCACCCCACCAACTCCCTCAGTGTCAATTTCCTCCTTCCCCAGGAATGCCAATAGTCCTGCAGGCCATGTCACTGGCAATTATGACGAGTCCTCTCCTGCCTGGGATTCCTCCGATGCATCCTTGCGTGTAACGCCTACTGCTGCTGGCGCTGCTGTTGTTGCTGCTGGGAGTCGATGGTCATCCCAGAGGGGAAGTCGTACTCGTAAGACCACTTTTACTACTTCCACCAAGCAATTGACTGTCCAACAGTCCTTTGCGAGGAAGATGAAATATCACAGCAGTCATCCTGCTGCAAAGCGGATAACTGAGGCCTTGGCATCCTGGGCGGTGAGAAACGTGGTTCCGGTATCCATCATTACTGCAGAGGCAACTAGAGACTTGTTGGAGGTACTGTGTCCCCGGTACCAAATACCATCTAGGTTCCATTTCTCTAGGCAGGCGATACCGAAAATGTACACAGACCTCAGAAAAAGACTCACCAGTGTCCTAAAAAATGCAGTTGTACCCAATGTCCACTTAACCACGGACATGTGGACAAGTGGAGCAGGGCAGGCTCAGGACTATATGACTGTGACAGCCCACTGGGTAGATGTATGGACTCCCGCCGCAAGAACAGCAGCGGCGGCACCAGTAGCAGCATCTCGCAAACGCCAACTCTTTCCTAGGCAGGCTACGCTTTGTATCACCGCTTTCCAGAATACGCACACAGCTAAAAACCTCTTACGGCAACTGAGGAAGATCATCGCAGAATGGCTTACCCCAATTGGACTCTCCTGTGGATTTGTGGCATCGGACAACGCCAGCAATATTGTGTGTGCATTAAATCTGGGCAAATTCCAGCACGTCCCATGTTTTGCACATACCTTGAATTTGGTGGTGCAGAATTATTTAAAAAACGAGAGGGGCGTGCAAGAGATGCTGTCGGTGGCCAGAAGAATTGCGGGACACTTTCGGCGTACAGGCACCACGTACAGAAGACTGGAGCAACACCAAAAACGCCTGAACCTGCCCTGCCATCATCTGAAGCAAGAAGTGGTAACGAGGTGGAATTCAACCCTCTATATGCTTCAGAGGTTGGAGGAGCAGCAAAAGGCCATTCAAGCCTATACAACTGAGCACGATATAGGAGGTGGAATGCACCTGTCTCAAGCGCAGTGGAGAATGATTTCAATGTTGTGCAAGGTTCTGCAACCTTTTGAACTTGCCACACGTGAAGTCAGTTCAGACACTGCCAGCCTGAGTCAGGTCATTCCCCTCATCAGGCTTTTGCAGAAGAAGCTGGAGACATTGAAGGAGGAGCTAACACAGAGCGATTCCGCTAGGCATGTGGGACTTGTGGATGGAGCCCTTAATTCGCTTAACAAGGATTCACGGGTGGTCAATCTGTTGAAATCAGAGCACTACATTTTGGCCACCGTGCTCGATCCTAGATTTAAAACCTACCTTGGATCTCTCTTTCCGCCAGACACAAGTCTGCTGGGGTTCAAAGAACTGCTGGTGACAAAATTGTCAAGTCAAGCGGAACGCGACCTGTCAACATCTCCTCCTTCACATTCTCCCGCAACTGGGGGTGCGAGGAAAAGGCTCAGAATTCCGAGCCCACCTGCTGGCGGTGATGCAGGGCAGTCTGGAGCGACTGCTGATGCTGACATCTGGTCCGGACTGAAGGACCTGACAACGATTACGGACATGTCGTCTACTGTCACTGCATATGATTCTCTCCCCATTGAAAGAATGGTGGAGGATTATATGAGTGACCGCATCCAAGTAGGCACGTCAGAGAGTCCGTACTTATACTGGAAGGAAAAAGAGGCAATTTGGAGGCCCTTGCACAAACTGGCTTTATTCTACCTAAGTTGCCCTCCCACAAGTGTGTACTCCGAAAGAGTGTTTAGTGCCGCCACTCACCTTGTCAGCAGTCGGCGTACGAGGTTACATCCAGAAAATGTGGAGAAGATGATGTTCATTAAAATGAATTATAATCAATTCCTCCGTGGAGACATTGACCAGCAGCAATTGCCTCCACAAAGTACACAGGGAGCTGAGATGGTGGATTCCAGTGGGGACGAATTGATAATCTGTGAGGAGGAGGATGTACACGGTGATATATCGGAGGATGATGATGAGGTGGACATCTTGCCTCTGTAGAGCCAGTTTGTGCAAGGAGAGATTAATTGCTTCTTTTTTGGTGGGGGTCCAAACCAACCCGTCATTTCAGTCACAGTCGTGTGGCAGACCCTGTCACTGAAATGATGGGTTGGTTAAAGTGTGCATGTCCTGTTTATACAACATAAGGGTGGGTGGGAGGGCCCAAGGACAATTCCATCTTGCACCTCTTTTTTCTTTCATTTTTCTTTGCGTCATGTGCTGTTTGGGGGGTGTTTTTTGGAAGGGCCATCCTGCGTGACACTGCAGTGCCACTCCTAGATGGGCCAGGTGTTTGTGTCGGCCACTAGGGTCGCTTAGCTTACTCACACAGCTACCTCATTGCGCCTCTTTTTTTCTTTGCGTCATGTGCTGTTTGGGGAGTGTTTTTTGGAAGGGCCATCCTGCGTGACACTGCAGTGCCACTCCTAGATGGGCCAGGTGTTTGTGTCGGCCACTAGGGTCGCTTAGCTTACTCACACAGCTACCTCATTGCGCCTCTTTTTTTCTTTGCGTCATGTGCTGTTTGGGGAGTGTTTTTTGGAAGGGCCATCCTGCGTGACACTGCAGTGCCACTCCTAGATGGGCCAGGTGTTTGTGTCGGCCACTTGGGTCGCTTAGCTTAGCCATCCAGCGACCTCGGTGCAAATTTTAGGACTAAAAATAATATTGTGAGGTGTGAGGTGTTCAGAATAGACTGAAAATGAGTGGAAATTATGGTTATTGAGGTTAATAATACTTTGGGATTAAAATGACCCCCAAATTCTATGATTTAAGCTGTTTTTTAGGGTTTTTTGAAAAAAAACACCCGAATCCAAAACACACCCGAATCCGACAAAAAAAATTCGGTGAGGTTTTGCCAAAACGCGTTCGAACCCAAAACACGGCCGCGGAACCGAACCCAAAACCAAAACACAAAACCCGAAAAAATTTCGGTGCTCATCACTACTAAGAAGGTCATTCAGACCCGGCCGCTCATGCGGCCCACTGCGCAGTTTGCCGATGGATGCGACCGCAATGTGATTGACAGCGGCGTGCATTCACGGGGCAGCGATGTGGCATGGGGGGGGGGGACGGGCTGACCCGGACTGTTTTCGGGGCGACTGCGTGACGTCATGTGCAGCCACTCTGATTAAAAAAAATGGCAGGCGACCGCCTTTAAGTGCAGCCATGCTGCGCTGTCAGGGGGTCAACCTTAGTTCTAATGCGTCCGCATTTATCGGAAGTCGGCTTCAGACATGCTGGGCGGCCCCCAGTATGTGCGGAGATGAACGCAGATCTGGCTGTGTATATCTAGCGATCTACATCCATCTCTGAATCAGGTCCTAAGCCTCAGCTGTTGAGAAGCTGTGTTGGGAGTATAGAACCAGCCACAGAGACTATACTACAGGGACACTAGGTGATTCTGTATCTTAAATTGTCAGAGTAGTCTGTCTTTGGGGGTATTCTCTTCTATAATATTCTTGATTAACATGGAGAAGCAGATGCTAATTAAAGTGAAGTATTTTAGCATGCATCATTTGTCTCCTACAAAGTGTTTTCTCCTTTTTAAAATCTCTCTGGAGCGGAGTCCAGTATGGTTACCCCTGTTCTTGCGTGGGAATAATGATACATCTGGGTTATCCATAATTTCTTAGCGATGATAATAAATAATAAATACTGGGTCTAAATCCTGATCATTGATAAACATGTCTCTTAATGTTGTATTTTTAGTTCTTGTACCCATCCATTTCACCTCATGCTAGGGTGCATATAGCCAATATTAAGAATGACTGCTAAATGTGTGTTGACCATAGTGAAAAGGAAAAAAAAAACCAACAACGTTCTTTCATCGGGGGAGAGAGATTTTTGACAAGTACAAGAAAAGAGTAAATGCCACATGTTCATGTAGCCGGAAGAATCACTGTGGTTTGTACGGAAAAAAATAAATAAAAAATCAAGACATTGTTCTGCAAGAGGTTGCTGTCTATCCTGTGTATGACAGTGAAGGGGGAAAAAAAGAAACATATTATTACAACTGTCACACGTAGCTGTCATGGGGTAAGGTCCTTGCTAGCAGTGACCCATTGAAGATGCAGCAAGACAGATGAGGCTGGAGATAGTGGTGCAGCCAGGTGTGTGGGTGTGGGCGGCTTTCTGCCACTCACAATAATATTTATAGCGCGGTGTCATTGCACTAATTGAATGGGATTTTATTAGAGATGAGCGGGTTCGGTTCCTCGGAATCCGAACCCCCCCGAACTTCAGCCTTTTTACACGGGTCCGAGGCAGACTCGGATCTTCCCGCCTTGCTCGGTTAACCCGAGCGCGCCCGAACGTCATCATCCCGCTGTCGGATTCTCGCGAGGCTCGGATTCTATTGCGAGACTCGGATTCTATATAAGGAGCCGCGCGTCGCCGCCATTTTCACACGTGCATTGAGATTGATAGGGAGAGGACGTGGCTGGCGTCCTCTCCGTTATAATAGATAGAGACACTTGAGTTGATTTACTACTAACTTAGTAATTTTGGGGAGCATTAGGAGTACTCAGAGTGCAGAGTTTTGCTGATAGTTACTAGTGACCACCACCAGTTTTATTTATTATTTAATATAATCCGTTCTCTGCCTGAAAAAAAACGATACACAGTCACATACCATATCTGTGCTCAGCCTCAGTGTGCTACATGATAATATCATCTATGTATATCTGACTGTGCTGAGTGCTCACTGCTCACACAGCTGAATTGTGGGGGAGACTGGGGTGCAGTTATAGCAGGAGTACAGTGCACACTTTTGCTGCCAGTGTGACTGACCAGTGACCACCAGTATATTGTCTGCCTGAAAAAGTTAAACACTCCTGTGGTGTTTTTTTTTTTATTCTATAAACGCATTCTGCTGACAGTGTCCAGCAGGTCCGTCATTCATTATATTATATAAATATTTACCTGCAGTAGTGTTATATTTTTTTTGTTCATCTCTATCATCTTTATCATCTCTATATTAGCAGACGCAGTACGGTAGTCCACGGCTGTGGCTACCTCTGTGTCGTCAGTGCTCGTCCATAATTGTATACCTACCTGTGGTGGGTTTTTTTTTTCTATCTTCTTCATACTAGTAGTTTAGGAGTCTGCTGACAGTGTCCAGCAGGTCCGTCATTATATTATATATACCTGCAGTAGTGATATATATATATTTTTTATATCATTATCATCTCTATACTAGCAGACGCAGTACGGTAGTCCACGGCTGTAGCTACCTCTGTGTCGTCAGTGCTCGTCCATAATTGTATACCTACCTGTGGTGGGGTTTTTTTTTCTATCTTCTTCATACCAGTAGTTTAGGAGTCTGCTGACAGTGTCCAGCAGGTCCGTCATTATATTATAGATACCTGCAGTAGTGATATATATATATTTTTATATCATTATCATCTCTATACTAGCAGACGCAGTACGGTAGTCCACGGCTGTAGCTACCTCTGTGTCGTCAGTGCTCGTCCATAATTGTATACCTACCTGTGGTGGGGTTTTTTTTTCTATCTTCTTCATACTAGTAGTAGGAGTCTGCTGACAGTGTTCAGCAGGTCCGTCATTATATTATATATACCTGCAGTAGTGATATATATATATATTTTATATCATTATCATCTCTATACTAGCAGACGCAGTACGGTAGTCCACGGCTGTAGCTACCTCTGTGTCGTCAGTCACTCGTCATCCATAAGTATACTAGTATCCATCCATCTCCATTGTTTACCTGAGGTGCCTTTTAGTTGTGCCTATTAAAATATGGAGAACAAAAATGTTGAGGTTCCAAAAATAGGGAAAGATCAAGATCCACTTCCACCTCGTGCTGAAGCTGCTGCCACTAGTCATGGCCGAGACGATGAAATTCCATCAACGTCGTCTGCCAAGGCCGATGCCCAATTTCATAGTACAGAGCATGTAAAATCCAAAACACCAAATATCAGTAAAAAAAGGACTCAAAAATCTAAAATAAAATCATCGGAGGAGAAGCGTAAACTTGCCAATATGCCATTTACCACACGGAGTGGCAAGGAACGGCTGAGGCCCTGGCCTATGTTCATGGCTAGTGGTTCAGCTTCACATGAGGATGGAAGCACTCAGCCTCTTGCTAGAAAAATGAAAAGACTTAAGCTGGCAAAAGCACAGCAAAGAACTGTGCGTTCTTCGAAATCACAAATCCACAAGGAGAGTCCAATTGTGTCGGTTGCGATGCCTGACCTTCCCAACACTGCACGTGAAGAGCATGCGCCTTCCACCATTTGCACGCCCCCTGCAAGTGCTGGAAGGAGCACCCACAGTCCAGTTCCTGATAGTCAGATTGAAGATGTCAGTGTTGAAGTACACCAGGATGAGGAGGATATGGGTGTTGCTGGCGCTGGGGAGGAAATTGACAAGGAGGATTCTGATGGTGAGGTGGTTTGTTTAAGTCAGGCACCCGGGGAGACACCTGTTGTCCGTGGGAGGAATATGGCCATTGACATGCCTGGTGAAAATACCAAAAAAATCAGCTCTTCGGTGTGGAAGTATTTCAACAGAAATGCGGACAACAGGTGTCAAGCCGTGTGTTGCCTTTGTCAAGCTGTAATAAGTAGGGGTAAGGACGTTAACCACCTCGGAACATCCTCCCTTATACGTCACCTGCAGCGCATTCATCATAAGTCAGTGACAAGTTAAAAAACTTTGGGCGACAGCGGAAGCAGTCCACTGACCAGTAAATCCCTTCCTCTTGTAACCAAGCTCACGCAAACCACCCCACCAACTCCCTCAGTGTCAATTTCCTCCTTCCCCAGGAATGCCAATAGTCCTGCAGGCCATGTCACTGGCAATTCTGACGAGTCCTCTCCTGCCTGGGATTCCTCCGATGCATCCTTGAGTGTAACGCCTACTGCTGCTGGCGCTGCTGTTGTTGCTGCTGGGAGTCGATGGTCATCCCAGAGGGGAAGTCGTAAGACCACTTTTACTACTTCCACCAAGCAATTGACTGTCCAACAGTCCTTTGCGAGGAAGATGAAATATCACAGCAGTCATCCTGCTGCAAAGCGGATAACTGAGGCCTTGGCATCCTGGGCGGTGAGAAACGTGGTTCCGGTATCCATCATTACTGCAGAGCCAACTATAGATTTGTTTGAGGTACTGTGTCCCCGGTACCAAATACCATCTAGGTTCCATTTCTCTAGGCAGGCGATACCGAAAATGTACACAGACCTCAGAAAAAGACTCACCAGTGTCATAAAAAATGCAGTTGTACCCAATGTCCACTTAACCACGGACATGTGGACAAGTGGAGCAGGGCAGACTCAGGACTATATGACTGTGACAGCCCACTGGGTAGATGTATTGACTCCCGCTGCAAGAACAGCAGCGGCGGCACCAGTAGCAGCATCTCGCAAACGCCAACTCTTTCCTAGGCAGGCTACGCTTTGTATCACCGCTTTCCAGAATACGCACACAGCTGAAAACCTCTTACGGCAACTGAGGAAGATCATCGCAGAATGGCTTACCCCAATTGGACTCTCCTGTGGATTTGTGGCATCGGACAACGCCAGCAATATTGTGTGTGCATTAAATCTGGGCAAATTCCAGCACGTCCCATGTTTTGCACATACCTTGAATTTGGTGGTGCAGAATTATTTAAAAAACGACAGGGGCGTGCAAGAGATGCTGTCGGTGGCCAGAAGAATTGCGGGACACTTTCGGCGTACAGGCACCACGTACAAAAGACTGGAGCAACACCAAAAACGCCTGAACCTGCCCTGCCATCATCTGAAGCAAGAAGTGGTAACGAGGTGGAATTCAACCCTCTATATGCTTCAGAGGTTGGAGGAGCAGCAAAAGGCCATTCAAGCCTATACAACTGACCACGATATAGGAGGTGGAATGCACCTGTCTCAAGCGCAGAGGAGAATGATTTCAACGTTGTGCAAGGTTCTGCAACCTTTTGAACTTGCCACACGTGAAGTCAGTTCAGACACTGCCAGCCTGAGTCAGGTCATTCCCCTCAACAGGCTTTTGCAGAAGAAGCTGGAGACATTGAAGGAGGAGCTAACACAGAGCGATTCCGCTAGGCATGTGGGACTTGTGGATGGAGCCCTTAATTCGCTTAACAAGGATTCACGGGTGGTCAATCTGTTGAAATCAGAGCACTACATTTTGGCCACCGTGCTCGATCCTAGATTTAAAACCTACGTTGTATCTCTCTTTCCGGCAGACACAAGTCTGCAGGGGTTCAAAGAACTGCTGGTGAGAAAATTGTCAAGTCAAGCGGAACGCGACCTGTCAACATCTCCTCCTTCACATTCTCCCGCAACTGGGGGTGCGAGGAAAAGGCTCAGAATTCCGAGCCCACCCGCTGGCGGTGATGCAGGGCAGTCTGGAGCGACTGCTGATGCTGACATCTGGTCCGGACTGAAGGACCTGCCAACGATTACGGACATGTCGTCTACTGTCACTGCATATGATTCTCTCACCATTGAAAGAATGGTGGAGGATTATATGAGTGACCGCACCCAAGTAGGCACGTCAGACAGTCCGTACGTATACTGGCAGGAAAAAGAGGCAATTTGGAGGCCCTTGCACAAACTGGCTTTATTCTACCTAAGTTGCCCTCCCACGAGTGTGTACTCCGAAAGAGTGTTTAGTGCCGCCGCTCACCTTGTCAGCAATCGGCGTACGAGGTTACTTCCAGAAAATGTGGAGAAGATGATGTTCATTAAAATGAATTATAATCAATTCCTCCGTGGAGACATTCACCAGCAGCAATTGCCTCCACAAAGTACACAGGGAGCTGTGATGGTGGATTCCAGTGGGGACGAATTGATAATCTGTGAGGAGGGGGATGTACACGGTGATGAATCGGAGGATGATGATGAGGTGGACATCTTGCCTCTGTAGAGCCAGTTTGTGCAAGGAGAGATTAATTGCTTCTTTTTTGGTGGGGGTCCAAACCAACCCGTCATTTCAGTCACAGTCGTGTGGCAGACCCTGTCACTGAAATGATGGGTTGGTTAAAGTGTGCATGTCCTGTTTATACAACATAAGGGTGGGTGGGAGGGCCCAAGGACAATTCCATCTTGCACCTCTTTTTTCTTTCATTTTTCTTTGCGTCATGTGCTGTTTGGGGAGTGTTTTTTGGAAGGGCCATCCTGCGTGACACTGCAGTGCCACTCCTAGATGGGCCAGGTGTTTGTGTCGGCCACTAGGGTCGCTTATCTTAGTCACACAGCTACCTCATTGCGCCTCTTTTTTTTCTTCTTTGCGTCATGTGCTGTTTGGGGAGTATTTTTTGGAAGGGCCATCCTGCGTGACACTGCAGTGCCACTCCTAGATGGGCCAGGTGTTTGTGTCGGCCACTAGGGTCACTTATCTTAGTCACACAGCTAGCTCATTGCGCCTCTTTTTTTTCTTCTTTGCGTCATGTGCTGTTTGGGGAGTATTTTTTGGAAAGGCCATCCGGCCTGACACTGCAGTGCCACTCCTAGATGGGCCAGGTGTTTGTGTCGGCCACTAGGGTCGCTTAGCTTACTCACACAGCTACCTCATTGCGCCTCTTTTTTTCTTTGCGTCATGTGCTGTTTGGGGGGTGTTTTTTGGAAGGGCCATCCTGCGTGACACTGCAGTGCCACTCCTAGATGGGCCAGGTGTTTGTGTCGGCCACTTGGGTCGCTGAGCTTAGTCATCCAGCGACCTTGGTGCAAATTTTAGGACTAAAAATAATATTGTGAGGTGTGAGGTGTTCAGAATAGACTGAAAATGACTGGAAATTATGGTTATTGGGGTTAATAATACTTTGGGATCAAAATGACCCCCAAATTCTATGATTTAAGCTGTTTTTTAGGGTTTTTTGAAAAAAACACCCGAATCCAAAACACACCCGAATCCGACAAAAAAAATTCGGTGAGGTTTTGCCAAAACGCGTTCGAACCCAAAACACGGCCACGGAACCGAACCCAAAACCAAAACCCGAAAAATTTCCGGTGCACATCTCTAGATTTTATACTAACCGCTTTAACCTGAGACACTTCTCCCATGGCATTTAAATAATACAACTTTTATGGAGGCTGTTTGTTCCTATTCCAAGACGGATGTATACTATATTTGTCCCACAATGACTATTAATGCTGTTTTTTATTACGTTTCCCGCAGCAAGAGATGCTGAAATTGTTTTTCATCAGATAACTGTAATAAAACGAATGTGTATCTTCTCTGCTTCATACCGGGAAGGGGTGACGTGAGCTTCCTAGTATAATATCTGCGGAGGGAGCGGGCAGCTAACCCTGGTGACTGCTTGGTAAATTCATCATTCTATTTATTTAATTCTTACTGCGCACAGTGGGCCTGAATCAGAGCCGGCCTCAGATGCAGTTGCCAACTCGTACGCAGCGTTTGTACGAAAATATGCAAACGTCGGAGCCGCAGGGATTTGTTTTGAGATGTCCACAGGCAACGTCTGAGATCCGCCACTTGTGCACAGCATGGACATCGGAATTAAGGCACTGGGGCCATGTTCACTGCGTACGTGATCGCAGTCGCAAACTGCGACACACACCTGCGTTTGAATCGCTGCCCACCCACCTTACCGCCCACAAACACCCGGTCAATCACTCTGCAAATAACTGCTTACTGCGACTGCCATCACGCCACATGCGCTCTGCAACTTAAACTCATCAACATTGCGCCATCTTTGAATATTCCTTGTGGCATCTGGAGGCCTGATGATGATGAACAGTCCTCTGCAGTTATAAAAAAAAAAGTTGAAACAAAATTTTACAAAATGCCCCCCCCCCAAAAAAAAATAAAAAAATTAGGTACACATGAACTCTAGCCTTTACTAACCAATCAGAGCAGATTTATCACGCCCTTACCAGTAAAAGCGAAGCTATTCCATTGGTTAGTAATGGAGTCGGCAGGGGTCTAGAATAGATATGGTAGCGGCATTTTCCAGCGGCTGTGGGTGCAAGGGCTGGTATTAGTTTTTTCGGGCGTGCCATGGTGTTTATTTATTACTTTTTTTCTTCCCAAATTAAATGCCAAACATCATTAGCCAGATCATAATATGCCAAATACTCTTATAGAAACATTATAGAAACATTTAAAATACAGTACTTTGCTGAGTGGCATATATGGGAGATGCGGGCTGTTCCATAATTTTTTAAACGGCAATCATTTACAAAGTATAATTGACCTGGTTTTGCCTTGTAAATTATTTTATGACATGCAGTGTCTCCATTTCTTATTATACCACATTACAGTACCCCCTGTTAATACTGTGCCACATTAAAATGCCCTTCAGGTCAAATTATTCAACGTTACAGTGCCCCAATTCATATTATGCCACACTATATCATACTGTGCAACATTACAGTGTCCCAGTTCTTATTATGGGGGAGATGTACTAAGCCTGAAAAGTGATAAATATCACTGTGATAAAGTACCAGCCAATCGGCTCCTAACTGCCATGTCACAGGCTATGTTTGAAAATGACAGTTAGGAGCCGATTGGCTGGTACTTTATCACAGTGATATTTATCACTTTTCAAGCTTAGTACATCTGGCCCTATGTAACATTATAGAGCCCCCCACATTACAATGAGTAGATTAGATGACATATTACAGTGCTCTCCAGTTCATATTGTGCCACATTACAGTGGACTCTAGTTCATATAGTGACACATTACAATGCCCCCTTACCATTATAGCATCCACTACACAGGTGCCGCTTACAGGGATTTTTTCAATGGGGTTTTGCTGACCAACCGCTGGCCCCGCCCCCCGTTTCCGGCCCTGTCACACTGACATAGGAAGGCACCAAGAAAGGTGCCTCCAAAACACTTTAAAAACATTTTTTTACAAAGATAATAACGATTAAAATAATATTAAGGCTAAAGCAGATACTTATGTTATGACACAGAATACGTGTTATAAATATCTTTTATTTTTTATTTTAATCATTATGACAGGGGAGGCACTGCCTCCCCTGACTGCACGTCCCTGCTACACACTCCTCCACAAAAATGTAAAGTCACACAATTCAGGCTGGGAAATGGACCAGATCCAATTGCTTAGCAGGCAAATCTGGGAATTTGGGGGATAATTCAGATCGCTGGGCTGCGTTTTTTGCTGTCCTGCGATCAGATCGTCGCCGCCTACAGGGACATTGTATTTTCGCTGTGCAAGTGTGCGTTCCTATGTGTTATCAGAGCTGCTAAAAATCAGTGTGTGCAGTCTCTGCGCAGCCCAGGACTTACTCTTCCAGTGCGATTGAATCCAGCTGACCGGGGCCGGAGCTGACGTCAGACACCCTCCCTGAAAAACCCTTGGGAACGCCTGCGTTTTTCCGAACACTCCCTGTAAATGGTCAGTTACCACCCACAAACCGCCTCTTCCTGTCAATCACCTTGCGTACACCTGTGTGAATGGATCCTTCGCACCACCCCGTCGCTGACCGGCGATGCCCGTCGTAGCTGTCTGACGTGCCTTATACAGTTGCATACCAAGGGGGTAATTCAGATCTGACTGCTGCTGTGCGGGCAGCTGTATAACCTGGGTACATGCACACCTAAGATTCTGGGCCCTATGATGATGATGTCAGCAGCACTAGTAAACTGGTTGTGATTGGCTGTTTGTGAATATTCTGTTGTCACAGACTGATGATTTGTCACTGGAGTATATATTATGCTTTTTTGTGCAAGTTTTAATAAAACCGTGTGTGTGAGAGATGGAGAGTTGTTTCTGCTGCATTATAGAATTTCTTAAAGCAAATGCATCTATTGCACATAAAATAAATGGTTTAAAACAAGTGGGATGCAAGTGTCTACGATTTGCATCCAGGCGCGTAATCTGACTGGTACCCATTTTAAGACAGTGTGGGTGATTCAGAGATGGACGAGGGCAAGCATCCAATGTTTTACCTCAGCACATGCGTCCGAGAAGCACTGCACATGAAGCCCGATGTTTACCCCAAGAGACGCAGACCGTATTTGCTTGGAGATCCATGCCATTTTGATGGGCATTTTCGGCCAGTAACTAGGGAAGAGGGTCTAATGATGCAGTTGCACTGATACCGGCGGCAATGGTCACTTGGACATTCTGTGCCAATGTCCACTGGTGCGGATATTGGTTCACCGATAGTGCGCCTTTGTACTCACGCCTCAATAAGATGTCCATCGGCCACGACATTAGCAGCCGCTACTGCGATAGCACCCACCTCTGAATAACCCTCAGTGTATGACAGAAATGATAGCTCTAATAGTGCAATTTGCACCTGTGATTTGGAGAGCAATTGCTGCACACCCCCTTTAAGTCTGACACATTCACACTCAGCACTAGCCCCATAGCATCTACTACTGTATCTCTTATTGTTGGGGTGACCGTTCAACCCAATATCACTGTGGATACCTACAGTATCTGACATTGCGCATACAGAACATGTACGGAGATAGGAAATAAGGCTTTTCTTCAGTCAGACCAAAAAACCCAAGTGGATTTCTATTTGTATGTGTTCTTTTGACTGGCATGTAACTAATTGTGTATGATATTTATGATTTGCATATTTAAACCCTTTGAGTGCTCAAGGGGCATATCTCAATCCTATCATTTAGGCTATCAGTGCACTGTGGCTCAAAGCAAATTATATCTCCAGAGCCCCAGTATGGTGATGTCTAAATCATAGCTCTGTTGTGTATTAAGTGGTTCTCAACAATTAAGAACAACCGTTGCGTGATATACGTTACTCAATACTCAAGTATTTATTAGACAAACAAAACTGCAGTCTGTTAATCAGGGTTGTTAATGGTTTATTTAATATGTATGATGAGTGCATGAAGTTGATGCAGTGTTGAATGCAAGTCGACCATAGTTGCTCCTGCAGAACTAAATGAACTATTCGCCCATAGGCAGAATAACACACAACTCTGCGGTTGGACTGCCCATATCTGCTAAGCTTGGTTTCTGATCTCTCTGCATTATCAGCCGTACAGATTTGTCCTTATATACCTAGCCTCAATACGCTACGTGGCGCAAAATGTCTGGTGCGCACTGAGCGGTGTAGAGTTATGAATTTTTTTTGACAGGGGTTGCACCTTATTAGTATTGCAGACGCAGCGAAACACCACTCAGTCTGTACTAGAGGCGCTGGGATGTGACATTAACCACACAGGAATTCGTTTTAAACACGTACAAAAACATAGATGAGGCGCAACAGAAACTGGCATGAGAAAAAGCAGTGGCCATTGCATTGTAGCACTTCATAACTAAATTCAGACTATGGGGGGTATTCAATTACCCGCGAAGAAGCATCGGGAGCTAAAGCGATTTTTCCTGATGTTTCTTCGATTTTTTTTTTTTTTTTTTTGCTGTATCCAATTAGGTCAAAAGTAGAAAAAATCCTTTTAACCTGAAAACACACAGGTTCAGTAAGCCCTGTATGTTTTTGGTAGAACCAACCCCATGTTCGGATGAAAGCGGAACTGTTTTCGGGGATTTTGCTTAGCCTGCCTGAGGCGGGTGAAACAAAATCCAAGATAACCACTTCTCATGCCGGCTTCTCTGGGCTAATTGAATATGCCCCGGAGAGACAATAACCCGTGATTAATGATCACAGGTAATTGAATACACCCCAAAGTCACACACATATGTACAAACATCACACGTCACATTGATCAGTGCAGTCTCGCTAAGTAGTTTTGTTTTTCCACTTATTCGCCTGGGACCTGTTTGGTGCAACTACAGCCACGGGTTATGAGGACACATCTGTATCTTTGGTGCAAAAACACAATCTGAACAGCGGCTATTCACAGAAGACTGCTGGCCATGCACCCTAAGTGACGAATTTGGGAGGCGTGGCTTGCAGACGCATCATCACCGCCAAGCCTCTCCCCTTTTCCAGAGGCCACGTCCCCTTTCGGGCATCGGTGCGCCTTCACCGCGCAAGAGTCCCGACTTCCCCTTCCTTGATGTTGGGTGGTATGTGATTTTGTCCCAAAATCGCCAGAAATTCAGGAAGGCCAGTGACAGGATGAAGCAGCTTCCACAGTGTCACACAGAATTTACTGATTAGTAAATGTCCAGCACTATCGATCCATCAGAATTGGTTATGAAAGCTCCCAGGGAAGCTTCTACTGTGCTAATGGCCCCTACACATGGCACAATATTTTAAACATTGCGGGCATTTCTGACACATTGCTTAAAACGTGCCCTGTGTATGGATGATTACAATGCCGATGCGTGCACCCGCGGGCTGTTGATCGTCTCCTCAAATCTTTTGAACATGCAGAAAAATCTGAGGTGGTGGAGAATGATACCATGCTGACCGATGCAGCTTGGCCCCACTGACCTCCCCCCACACCCCACTCCATCGATCAATGCTGCCGTCGGGTTCCATCGCTCGCGATATGTTTGGGGACACATCATGCCGTGTGTACGGTCCTTTTGAGACAGTTTAGGATTGCATGACTATTATTGGGGTCTACATTGATTTTATTAACACCAGACATCTGGGGTCTATACAGTATTTGTTCACCATCAGAGATTTGGGGTTGTGCACTTTAAACTAACCACAGATTTGGGTCATCAAATTATGAAGCCACTACAAATGGCCATCGTAGGGTTATCAAACATTGTTCTGGTAGATCAATCAGGGAAGGGGGTGGGGCTTAGCAGGGTATTGAGGCTAAGCTATGTACCTCCTGCAATGGTTAAAAAAAACATTGCTGTGACTCCACCTTTGATGTGAAAACCATCAACAATCGGTGGCAAGCCATTGACGGTTGCTAAATGCTAACCCTCAATGATCATTGGCAATCCCTATGTCAGCGGTCAGAATACCGAACATGGCATCCCGCTGCTACATGCTATCCCTAACTCTGTTACCCCCTAACCCTCCCTTACTGCAGCCTAACCCTAACCCTCCCTAGGGGTGCCTAACCCTAACCCCCCATCCTCATAGCCTAAACCTAATCCCCCCTCTCCGCAGCCTAACCCTAACCCTCCCTATGCAGTCTAAACCAAACCTCCCTCCCCCCATCCTCACCGCGGCTTACCTCTCCGGCATCCCAGAAGTCACTCAATCAGGATTCTGGCTGTCGGAATGCCGGCGCCTGCTTTGTGATGCAGCATTGGTATTTTTAAAAACCGGGATCCTGACCGCCGGGATCTTAACTGGATCCCGGATCTCTTGCTAACCTGCTGCTTGAGGCAGTAAGTGAAATGATGCCTTATTCATCCATTATACATACTTCCATAGATATTTCTTTAGGATTTGTGTGCGCCATTCAAATATGAATAGCAAGAAGGAAAATACCAGTAATTTAGTATAAAAAGAAACCCAGAAAATATATAAAAGAAGTATTCCTTCATGTCCCCCCCCCCCCACCCCCCCAAACATTGCTACCTAAAACAGCTGCCTCACATTGTAATTACAGGCACACCCCCAATTGGAAAACTCGTAAAGGGAAGGCAACATACGAGTATTTGTAACCTTCCTATTTACATTTTCCATTTGCCTTTGGAAATTAGACTAACATATTTTCAGGACTGCAGGATAATAGTAACAATCCATTATAACTGCAAAAATAATAATTAAATGTAATATCAATTTCATCAACACTGAGTTATTATTTTTCTAACACATACCAATCATAGAATGAAATGTACCTAAGCTGGATAAGACTAGACCACGGGCAGAGAGTGCCTTTTCGAGAGGATCCGACAGCTCACTATTCAATTAGCGGCCAAATCCGACTGGTTTTGGCCATTACCGACAATGCCAATCCGACTTTTTTAAAACTCGGATTGACATTGTCGGAAACGGGGCTAAAACCTGTCGGATTTGGCCGCTAAATAAAACAAAACACGTGGATCCGCAGCTAATCCGCTGATCCACGTGTTTTACGACAAGTCGGAATTGCCGACCTGACGGAAAAACAGCAGCCCCCATTGAATAGGTCGAATCACGTTTCGACCTAAAAAAGTCGGAAACTGCCGTCTTTCCGACAAGACGGCAGTTCCGACAGTAATTGAATACACCCCATAGTAGGTCCTATAGAGCAGTGGTCCATCAGCAAGCTACACACTTGGAATAACAATGCTAGCTGCCTGCTCAGATAAGCACACTTATGTGTATAATTATAGAAAAGATATCCTTCCTTTGAACGAGTTAATATTTGATGAAAACACACTGTGCAACAAACGTTAACATTGTATTCAGGAGACGGATAACACTAATGAAAATTAATAAGATGCAGTCAGTGGACGGATAATTATCCAGTCGTGGAGCTACATCTAACGTTTTATGAAAGAGGAGTCAATGGAACTCTTGAAATTAAGAGAGACGTTCGAAAGTCTCTCAGGGGTATAGTAATGAAAGTGTTGTATATTTAAATTTTATATGTGTGCAGTAAACTTTAAATAGTGGAGGGGCAGCCAAAGGTCTTACAAATGCAATGAGAAAACAAATCCTGAAGTGTACAATGTTAGAATAGACTGCTCTACTGGGAGCTGAGGGGTAAATATGACTACATGTTATAGAAAGAGATACTGTATGCAGCATCGGACACATAACTGAAACCCTCTGTATTTTTCCTATATTAAATTGTTCATCTACAGCCACATAGATCCCTGACTAATACCAAAAGTCTGCATATGCCATTTAATTCTTAATCTATATTGATTACAGCACATAGATCATACCTCCCAACTGTCCCGATTTTCGCGGGACAATCCCGTTTTATTGGGACTGTCCCGCTGCCCCACCCGCGGGCAGCAGTGTCCCGCGGTGGGGGGGGGACAGTTGGGAGGCTCTTGCACTCGCTGCAGAGCAGGGTGAATAGGGTGAATAGACACTGTGCGCATGCGCACACAGCGTCTATTCAAGGAGACAGAGGGACTGGGGCCATGCCAGCAGCTCACTGAGCGCTGGCCATGCCCCCATAGTGAAGAGAATGGGGGCCATGGCTCACAATCGTGGCATTGCCGTGAGGCTACGCCCCTTCCTACAAAGCCATGCCCATTTTCCATAGCCACTCCCCCTTCATGTCGGTGGGCACGGCTTTGCCGCGCATGGGGTCCCTCTTCAGGATCCTGTAAAGTTGGGAGGTATGCATAGATATCTCAATGAGGCTGAGGGTCAGATAAGGGAAAGCAAGAAGTGGGAACCTAGTGAATGTATGCATGCGCACTTAATAAAGCTCTGTGAGTGGGATTTGTTGCAGACTACGCTTCTTTGTTCAACCATTAAACATGTAGGGATTTTGGGATAAATCTTATTGTAACCAATATATGTAAACTTCATAACATGGAAGATCAACAAGAAGCTTCTACAAGCTAGTATAATAATAATAATAGTGCAGTAATCAAGGAGAGGTTACACAGTGATAGCTGAAGACACAGCTCCACCTACTGTGCCTCCAGTATAACTTCCAAACAACATTTAACCTGTAGCTGTTGCTATGCTCCTGATTTTTCAAGTAATCCCCCGCACACCCAAAAGATTTAGGTACCTCATCCGCATCACACCCACTTTCTAGTGACGTAGGGAGAATAATACCGTCAATCTGCGTTCTGTAAGGAGGGACAGGGCCTACTGATGCAATTCTATGGAAATTGCATAATTTTGGCCACTCCTATTCAACAATGCGTGATTTACTGCATTTGGCGCTAGGAGGCAAGTATGATTTGACAACTACCAGCAGGGCAAAGGAGACCTTGATTTGGGCACCACAGAATTTCTAAGCAACATATGTGGAATGAGGCTACATGTGTATGCGTGATGCCAGAGGGGGATATATAAATCATGCCAAAACAACTTGTCACATAGATGCATTTATATCAGCAATAAATCAGTGTGGCTGACTATTGTCAGGGCATGGTATATCCATTTGTGTGTGGTAGCGGGCAGATTGTGGGCACTGTCTAGGTAAATCTAGAGTTTTTCCTGCTCAACAAATTAAAATGTTTAGAGGCATGGAAGGTTTAGGGCCATATGTAACAAGCTGGATGTATGGCTGGCAGAATAATTGTAATTGATACAACAATCTCACTACACCAGGTTGACAGATGAGTCACGCTCAGTACTCTGTGCTGCTGGAGAAACCTGCTCCAGGGAGGTGCATTTAAGTGACAGTATGTGTTGAATGATTTCTGCCATCTCCCGGAACAAATAAAAGTAATTTTGGAGACAAATGCTCTATGGCTCCTTACTAAAGCGAATGCCCATCTGAATTTTTTTTTGTCAACTACAACACAAAATCATGTCTTCACACGTGGCTGCATAACCAGGCATAGTCATACAGTGCCAGAGCGGGGCATTCATGGCCCCCGGCCAAGACGCCACCCGGCATCAAGCCCCAGCCCTGCCCACTTTGCAAGATAGCATGGCGAATGTGGGACTTGATGGTGTGATTGTCTGGGAATCATATTGCCAAGACACCACCCCTGCTGTGCAATGCCATGATGATATCAATGCTGCTGATTGCATTTGGGATAAGACATCACTGCAGTTTTGCTGCAGTTATTGCATTTTCATATGCCACCCTGAATGTCTTTTCTTACTCAATACCCTGAGCATTTATTTCATTTAATTGTTGTCAAAATATTGAACTGTTTCTGTAGCCAGATATTGCAGTTATTTCTTCATCTGTACAGTATATAGTATAGGAACACTTTGTCCCGTGCAGTGGGTTTTAAGTCTTGCCTTTGATTACAACTGATAAGAGCTCCGATAAGAGCCCGTCCAGTGAAGAGCTGAAAGCAGACTGAAAGCTTAAGCTACAGTATCACTCTACTTTCTGGTTTGGCACCAGATTGTGTACTTCTTCCAACAGCTTCCTGCTGCTGAGCGATAACCATATCATATCATTATTGCAGGTGCTCCCCAAGTAGCCCAGGCAAGTTAAATAGCGGCAGCCCTACAATATGTATGACTGCATTATGCAGCAACACAGAATAGAAATTACTGCCATCCTCTAGCCATCAATGATAAATAGACACATATATGGTTTGAAACCATTGCTGTTTTATATAGAAAATATGAATGTGGGAAATAATGCAAACTACGGGGCTAATGCAAATTTGTTGGCAGAATAGGCAAAAATAAATATATAGGACACCGTACCATTTTTCCATTATACTTTATCTATTGATGTCAGCAGTTGGCTTAACTAATACTAAAATATAGAGGATGCACAAATGTTTACATTTTTAAATGTAATCTTTGTAAAAGGAGATTTATGGTAGACTTACCATAGTTAAATCTCTTTCTGCGGGAATTCCACAGGGAATAACATCGGGGTGTAGAGTTGGATCTTAAACCGAGGCACCAACAGGCTACCCAACGCGTTTCGTCCTCAGACTTCATCAAGTCTGATGAAGTCTGAGGACGAAACGCGTTTGGGTACACCTCCACTGACCCTCCATTCTCAAAGATAAGCATCATTTTTTATCCTTAAATATTTTTATCAGTAGAAAATTGTTTTTACTGATTTTATGTGATTTAGGGTTCTAGCTCAACTGCATTTATATATTTTTTTTATATTTTTAGTATTTTTTATTGCTCTTACTATCCAGCTTTTTATCTACTTTTTTATCCCATTATCATATCCTAAACTGTATAAATAAATTTGTAAATTTTTTGGAAAACCGTATACCGCTATATTTTTCATAGCTATTTTTATTAGACATTGTAAGTCGCTGGTACCCCTATTCCCCCCTTCCACATATATATATATATATATATATATATATATAAATGAGACCCTGACACACTTAGCCCCCCCACGATACAGAATATAGTGATAGCAAGTAGTGTGATACAGGAGAATGAAATCCACACAGCAGCTATAGGCACACTCAGTCACAGGTACAATGCAGAAGTTATTACAGATAAACAATAAAACTGCACTGGACTAGTAAAACTACATATAGATATGTATCAATATAGATATAACAATGCACAGTAAGTACTGGATGTATATCACAGAATACTTGTACTAAATATTCAGGTAAAAGCACACTTGTTCTTAACTAACACTGTCTAAATCACATGTAGAATACTTAAGTGTCTGTAAACGCACAGCGCTGATGAGACAGGCGGCTTTACAGAGGAGACAGAGCCCTGCAGTCCCGGAGATCAGCTCAGCTATATGAAGATGGCGCCCAAATCTTTTCAGGGAGTGACGGAGAGAGAAATGCAGCTCCAGGGTGGGAACACCAGCAGTAGATGGTGCCCGGAGCTGGGGGAGGGGCTACAGGTCAGTGCCTTATCCCCTATGCTGGTCCTCACCACTGGGTACTATGGAGCCTATGTAAAATGGATTTTAGTAAATCCTTGCCCTGGTGGATATAGTGGGGTCCCTGTGCAGTACAGTGTCCATGCCAGCGGCGCGGTCCATCTCCTGGGACCGCGATTTACCGGCGGGTCCCACCTGGGGGACCCTCTTACCTCATCTCTGCTGTGCAGCCACGCGATCCTGGAGAGCATCAGCGGTGGTGTGCCTGATGACTGGTGCGCCTCCGCTGCAAGTACCCTGGAACCCAGCCGCGGGAGTATGCAGTGCTGCTGGGGAGGTGATGGAGCCACAGCACAGTATGTCAGAATTACATATAAAGTGCTTTGGCCCTTGAAGTCTTCTTAAAAAGCTCTTTTCAGGGCTGCCTAGCGTAGCCCCACCTGTTAGTTGCCGTGCTCCGCAGGCACCAATTTACAAACTGAGCTATAGTTCCTGGAGGCGGGGTTATAGAGGAGGCGGTGCAATGCATCCTGGGAACAGTCAAAGCTTTAGCCTGTTGGTGCCTCGAATCAAGATCCATCTCTACACTCCGATGTTATTCCCTGTGAAATACCAGTGTACCCCTCTGCAGAAATAAAAATTACTTGAATGTGTTCTGTATTTGCAGAAGAGAAAGCAAAAGTACTAAAACAAATGCCCATTGCTATAAATACCCTGTGGCCATAATTATAATTTTCCTATTCAGAGCTGTCTGCAGCTCTAACTAATAAGCAGAATGTCAGCACATTTAGTAAGTGTATTTAATGCTAGGGGAGAAGGTGCAGGACCGCAGGAGGGGCATGTTATGATTTTATTTGTAATTGGTTTCCGTGAATGGGGGGGTTATGGTCCAAGTGCATTGCTTTGCCCAGCGCCCGCATTGCTGATAAAATTGCCCTGTATTTACCATAATGCAAAGCTTAATTTAAAATGAAGATTGGGGCTGCTTGTATGGTGGATCGTGGCAGACAGCAGCTGGACCAGTGGTGTTCCTAGATCAGTTCTTACAAAGAGGATAAGTTAATATTTGACATTTAGGTTTCTCTTATTTCTCTTATTCATTTGTTGTTACCTGTTCATGCATCTTACCTTGTACAGCGCCATATTTTCTAGAGATGAGCGGGTTCGGTTCCTCGGAATCCGAACCCGCCCGAACTTCAGGTTTTTTTACACGGGGCCGAGCGACTCGGATCTTCCCGCCTTGCTCGGTTAACCCGAGCGCGCCCGAACGTCATCATCCCGCTGTCGGATTCTCGCGAGGCTCGGATTCTATCGCGAGACTCGGATTCTATATAAGGAGCCGCGTGTCGCCGCCATTTTCACACGTGCATTGAGATTGATAGGGAGAGGACGTGGCTGGCGTCCTCTCCGTTTAGACTAGAGTACTAGAGAGAGACACAAATTTTGGGGAGCATATTATTAGGAGGAGTACTACTTGCTGCTGATAGTGTGACCAGTGACCACCAGTTTAATTAATCCGTTCTCTGCCTGATAAAAAACGATACACAGTGTGACACAGTCACATACCATATCTGTGCTCAGCCCAGTGTGCTGCATCATATGTAATACTGTATATCATTATCTGACTGTGCTGAGTGCTCACTGGTCACACAGCTTAATTGTGGGGGAGACTGGGGAGCAGTTATAGCAGGAGTACATATTTTAAGTACAGTGCACACTTTTGCTGCCAGAGTGCCACTGCCAGTGTGACTGACCAGTGACCACTGACCACCAGTATTGTGATTGTCTGCTGACCACCAGTATAATTGTGATTGTCTGCCTGAAAAAGTTAAACACTCGTCGTGTGTGGTGTTTTTATAAACGCATTCTGCAGACAGTGTCCAGCAGGTCCGTCATTACATAATATATACCTGTCCGGCTGCAGTACTAGTGTGATATATATATATATATATTTTAATTTTATCTCATTATCATCCAGTCTATATTAGCAGCAGACACAGTACGGTAGTCCACGGCTGTAGCTACCTCTGTGTCGGCAGTCGCTCGTCCATCCATAATTGTATACCACCTACCCGTGGTTTTTTTTTTTTTCCTATCTTCTTGATACTAGTAGCTTACTTTAGGAGTCTGCAGTGCTGACAGACAGTGTCCAGCAGGTCCGTCATTACATAATATATACCTGTCCGGCTGCAGTACTAGTGTGATATATATATATATATATATATATATATTTTAATTTTATCTCATTATCATCCAGTCTATATTAGCAGCAGACACAGTACGGTAGTCCACGGCTGTAGCTACCTCTGTGTCGGCAGTCGCTCGTCCATCCATAATTGTATACCACCTACCCGTGGTTTTTTTTTTTCTATCTTACTTTAGGAGTCTGCAGTGCTGACAGACAGTGTCCAGCAGGTCCGTCATTACATAATATATACCTGTCCGGCTGCAGTACTAGTGTGATATATATATATATATATTTTAATTTTATCTCATTATCATCCAGTCTATATTAGCAGCAGACACAGTACGGTAGTCCACGGCTGTAGCTACCTCTGTGTCGGCAGTCGCTCGTCCATCCATAATTGTATACCACCTACCCGTGGTTTTTTTTTTTTTAAAAACCACTCCTAGATGGGCCAGGTGTTTGTGTCGGCCACTAGGGTCGCTTATCTTACTCACACAGCTACCTCATTGCGCCTCTTTTTTTCTTTGCGTCATGTGCTGTTTGGGGAGTGTTTTTTGGAAGGGCCATCCTGCGTGACACTGCAGTGCCACTCCTAGATGGGCCAGGTGTTTGTGTCGGCCACTAGGGTCGCTTATCTTACTCACACAGCTACCTCATTGCGCCTCTTTTTTTCTTTGCGTCATGTGCTGTTTGGGGAGTGTTTTTTGGAAGGGCCATCCTGCGTGACACTGCAGTGCCACTCCTAGATGGGCCAGGTGTTTGTGTCGGCCACTAGGGTCGCTTAGCTTACTCACACAGCTACCTCATTGCGCCTCTTTTTTTCTTTGCGTCATGTGCTGTTTGGGGAGTGTTTTTTGGAAGGGCCATCCTGCGTGACACTGCAGTGCCACTCCTAGATGGGCCAGGTGTTTGTGTCGGCCACTAGGGTCGCTTAGCTTACTCACACAGCTACCTCATTGCGCCTCTTTTTTTCTTTGCGTCATGTGCTGTTTGGGGAGTGTTTTTTGGAAGGGCCATCCTGCGTGACACTGCAGTGCCACTCCTAGATGGGCCAGGTGTTTGTGTCGGCCACTAGGGTCGCTTAGCTTACTCACACAGCTACCTCATTGCGCCTCTTTTTTTCTTTGCGTCATGTGCTGTTTGGGGAGTGTTTTTTGGAAGGGCCATCCTGCGTGACACTGCAGTGCCACTCCTAGATGGGCCAGGTGTTTGTGTCGGCCACTAGGGTCGCTTAGCTTAGTCATCCAGCGACCTCGGTGCAAATTTTAGGACTAAAAATAATATTGTGAGGTGTGAGGTGTTCAGAATAGACTGAAAATGAGTGGAAATTATGGTTTTTGAGGTTAATAATACTTTGGGATCAAAATGACCCCCAAATTCTATGATTTAAGCTGTTTTTTAGTGTTTTTTGAAAAAAACACCCGAATCCAAAACACACCCGAATCCGACAAAAAAAATTCGGTGAGGTTTTGCCAAAATGCGGTCGAACCCAAAACACGGCCGCGGAACCGAACCCAAAACCAAAACACAAAACCCGAAAAATTTCAAGTGCACATCTCTAATATTTTCCCCTATCTGCTTTCATTCAGTGGCTTCTTCCATTTGCTTAGTAACATAATCACACATGCACAGGTCACTGCCTTCAGTCCCACATCAATACCCTCATATCTTGCTCCTGCCACCATTCTGATGTGACTGGCCATACTTTCTTCCATACCAAGCATCATTAAAGTAATGGTCGCACCATTAAGAAAGACATGAAAGGAGCAATTCAATAAACTGTGCCATCAGAACACATGGGATGTGGGAACACTCATAACTGTGGCAAATTGCAACTGCAGCTTAGCACACACCTCCATAGGGGAGTGCAGTAAAATGAGCCATGTTGGGCTACACTACAGTAAGTATCAGGGATGTGCTTGACCACATCCCGACATCACCAGTGCCGGATTTCCCAGTAGGCATGTGAGGAACGTGCCTATGGGCGGCACCTGATGGGAGCGGTACAGCATACCCCCCCCCCCCCCCATCCCAAACCAAAGGAGCAGCACAGCAGTCCTCCCCCCTTGTGGCGGTTTTAGTTGTGGCGGGGCTAGCAGGGCAGGCTGCACCATCAGCACCCTCCTGATGACTGCACTCACCCTGGCCACCTCCCACTGCCGCATCCCTTCCCCCTGTCCGCCCGCATCCCCCCTGCCAGCCTCCCGCTGCCCGCATCCCTTCCCCCTGTCCGCCAGCCTCCCGCTGCCCGCATCCTTTCCCCCAGTCTGCTTGCATCCCCCCCACCAGCCTCCCGCTGTCCGCATCCATCCCCCATCTGTCCACTGCCCACACTACCCCCCCCCCAGCTACTCACTTGATGCTGGGTAGGAAGAGCCGGTAGCCGAGGGCAGGAGCCCCCATCTGCCCACTGCCCACACTACCCTCCCCACCCACCCCCCGCAGCTACTCACTTGATGCTGGGGAGGAAGAGCCGGTAGCCGAGGGTGGTGAGTGGCACACACTCATTCACTCTCTCTCTCTCACCTGCTGCTGCAGTGCTGCAATGTGTATAATTGGCTACCTACAGCAATGTGTATAATGGGCTACCTACTGCAATGTGTATAATTGGCTACCTACTGCAATGTGTATAATGGGCTACCTACTGCAATGTGTATAATGGGCTACCTACTGCAATGTGTATAATGAGCTACCTGGCACATTGTGTATAAAGGTCTACCTGGCGCAATGTGTATAAGGGGCTAAGTGGCGCAATGTGTATAACGGACCCGACTTGGCTCAATGGGGGTAATTCTGAGTTGATCGCAGCAGGAACTTTGTTAGCAGTTGGGCAAAACCATGTGCACTGCAGGGGAGGCAGATATAACATGTGCAGAGAGAGTTAGATTTGGGTGGGGTGTGTTCAAACTGAAATCTAAATTGAAGTGTAAAAATAATGCAGCCAGTATTTACCCTGCGCAGAAACAAAATAACCCACCCAAATCTAACTCTCTCTGCACATGTTATATCTGCCTCCCCTGCAGTTCACATGGTTTTGCCCAACTGATAACAAAGTTCCTGCTGCGATCAACTCAGAATTACCCCCAATGTGTAGGAGGAGGGCGGGGGATTGGATGTTCAGCAGCTGAAATAATTGTGCTTGTGGGGGCGGCCTCTATCATTGTGCCTAGGGGCGGCCTGACCCCTAAATCCGGCCCTGGACATCACATTTACAGTAAGGCCCACATTTATCAAGCCTTGGAGATAGATAAATTGCACAGTGATAAATTACCAGCCAGTCAGCTCCTGCCATACTACAGGTTGTGTTTGAAAAATGACAGGAGGTGATTGGTTGGTACTTTATCACCGTGCAATTTATCAATGGCCAAGGCCTGGTAAATCTGCTCCCAATTTGCATACAATTTGCCATAAAGAATGACGTTTAAAATAGTACTAGT
Source organism: Pseudophryne corroboree (assembly GCF_028390025.1). NCBI lineage: Eukaryota > Metazoa > Chordata > Amphibia > Anura > Myobatrachidae > Pseudophryne > Pseudophryne corroboree. The sequence goes on along the minus strand of NC_086453.1, from coordinate 91,706,682 downwards.
AACAGTTATTTGCTGTAAAACATTTAAAATGGTTTTCAATCAGATTTATTTTAATTTATTTTCCAGAGGGGGAGATTTATCAAAGCTTGTGTAAAGATAAAGTGGACTGCGATAGTGTACTTACCAGATTGGTTAGTACTTTATCCCTCCCCACTTTATAGCTCTCCGACCTTTGATAAATCTCCCCCAGAGTTCTGTGCTTTTCTGTTATGTGGTTATATAATGATGCAAGGTTGTTAATTCTGTTGCCTTAGTTATTATCTTTTACAGTATCTACGATATAAGATGCCACAATGTGTGTGCAGAGCTGTACCCAGTACACAACACGCCCTATCCGATTTCCCCAACACTTTGAGGTAACCGAGTCTGAATTTTTTAAGCAAAACATAAATAGAAAATAATTCCGATTATCTGATTAATTAATATTGCTCAGTTTACTGCAATAGGTAAGAACGTGAGCTATCCAGGGGAATTTTATGCTGGATGTAATCAGTTACTGTATAATGGCGGTTTGGTCGTGACTCGTGACCATAGAAAAAATTTGTATTGCAACCTTGGGCAGGAAATAAAAAACCCTATATCTTACAAAGACTGACACAACAGCATAGAGGTAAAGCAGCACAAATACATCAATATACTTTGTAAACATTGTAGGATGGTGTGTACAAGCCAACAAACAAGAAAGATTAATGAAACTGTCGGCATTAGATATAGAAATCGGCATATAACAGTTGTACCATGGTACTGTACAAGTACAATACAGTAGGGCCCTCATTCCGAGTTGATCGCTAGCTGCCGTAGTTCACAGCGCAGCGATCAGGCTAAAAATGGACATTTCTGTGCATGCGTACGGGCCGCAGTATGCACGCGCAAAGTACTTTCACTCAAAACTATGCAGTTCTACACAAGGGCGAGCGACGCTTATCTGTTGCTCTGCTGATCGGTGAATGATTGACAGGAAGTGGGTGTTTCTTGGTGGTAACTGACCGTTTTCCGGGAGTGTGCTAAAAAACGCAGGCGTGACAGGTGAAAACGCAGGCGTGCCTGGGGAAACGGGGGAGTGGCTGGCTGAATGCAGGGCGTGTTTGTCACGTCAAAGCAGGAACTAAACTGACTGAAGTGATCGCAAGGAAGGCGTAGGTCTGGAGCTGCTCAGAAACTACATGAAAAATTTCACGAGCAGTTCTGCTAACCTTTCGTTCGCACTTCTGCTAAGCTAAGATACACTCCCAGAGGGAGGCGGCTTAGCGTTTGCACTGCTGCTAAAAGCAGCTAGCGAGCGATCAACTCGGAATGAGGGCCTATGTCTCATAGAACATAAGAATCAGCTACTGTAACATAGTGGCTGGGATCTTACCTTGTGGTAGGAGCAATATTGGCCACTTGCTGATGTGACTGTGCATAAGGTATCTGAGACTCCTTGGCCACAGCTTGGCTGTCCACTGGGATATCAGGGGATGTCTGACTAATTTTAATGTTGACCTCAGGGTAAGAGTCCATATCTAAATAAGAACGTTCAGGCATCTCAGGTCCAAGCTCCACACGATCCACCAACAAGTCCCCATAGTGGGAATGGTGGAGGTGGCCGTGATGTCCATGATCTTTCCGCTGAGTTTGAGAAGACCCTTTGTCCCTCCATGGAATCCAACATAACTTCCAGGAGACAAACAATAAGACTCCGAGGAGAACAATTCCACAGAAGGTAACAATGACAGATAGCAGGCTTACAGAGATATCTAGAAGAGAAATATAGATAAAAGACATTAGCAGGAAAGATGTCAGTTCGTGAATCTATCAAGTGTTGAAAGGACAGAGGCCAAATTAGTAATCCTTGTCACATGAGTGCCCCTTCACTTATTTATGTTAGTAGGGAGATGTACTAAGTCTTCGAGAGAGATAAAGTTGAGAGAGTTAAGTGCCAGGCAATATACTCCTAACTACCATGTCACAGGCTGTGTTAACTTTGAATACTCTCCTTGTTCCTGCAGGAGACGTGCAATTTTTCCGGTAGTCCCCTGCATCCCACGGAAGAATGGGCACCCGTCCTTTATCCCACCCAGTTCCTAGAGAAGTGGGCAGAATCAAGAGTATAATATTGGAATCTGAGGAGGGGACTGGCCCTATTGACACATTTTTATGGAAATCGTGTAATTTGGCCCCGCTCCTGTAACACATATGCACCAATTTCCCTGTGAGGTGGTTGGGCCTAATGATGTGATCAGCCAAGCACCAACCCCATCGCCACCCACCTGCTTCTCCTGTCCAGGCATCTCCTGGAGAGGAAACAGTCAATGTAGGTAAGTATGCAGTTAAATGCTGAATGGTTGGTAGTTTATCTCTCTCCACTTTATCACTCTCCAAAGCTAAGTGCTTTTAATGATGAGTGGAAAGAATGCAATAGATGTTAAACCTACACCCATACTCTCTTTAAGGATAATAAAATAAGACGAGAGCCGTATAGGCTTACAGGTTTATAAGAGTCTTCAGATTTTTGTAATTGGCTGTGAATTCGTCAACTATTGCTAGGTAGATTAGGTTGGGGAATTTTTGTAAGTGGTCAGGATTGGCCTATTAGGGAGCTTTTAGAAGTGGCTATGTCTTGGTTCATAAGGCTAGGGGCGAGCCTGTCAGTCATCTTGTGAAATCATGTTTGTCCCTCCCTCCCTCTCCATTTTTTGTTTTTCCGTTGTTTATTCGGTTCTTACTAACTCTCGGTTTCTACGATGATGTTGGGTAGGAAGGCGCTACAAACCATTGGCCTGGCAGGTGTAAGAAGCTGCTGTGGAGCATATACTCTGTAAAAGGCAGCTTGTATGGCCTACCTCTGCGGGAGAACTTTGGGCGTCTGTCTCTGCGGACACACTCGTACTGTCTGATAGCATGGTTTGTCACGGTGGGGGGGGGGGGCGTATCAGTCGCCTCCCAATATTAGTTCAGAATCAGCTGTCTGGATCTATGTGTTTGTAGCGTCCTTCCTTGCTCACCCAAAAACTAAAAGTAAAAGCTCAGGGTCTTACCTTAATAAATCCAAGTTATGACCTTCAACAAAAGCAGTCTGTGTCTGTGTTGTTCTTTTTAGTGTTAAGATAGTTAAATAAGTTGTAGATATTGTGGTTATTTGCAATAAAGTTATGGACGGCTTGTAGCTATACATAGCACTTCTCTTAAAGCCTTAAACTAACAAGTCCATTCAGTACAGTATGTGCTATATGCTGTGGGATTCACTAGCGGAAAACAAGCTGGACCCACCAAATCTATGACTGTACAAATAAGATTTTAAACCTACCGGTAAATCTTTTTCTCCTAGTCCGTAGAGGATGCTGGGGACTCCGTAAGGACCATGGGGTATAGACGGGCTCCGCAGGAGACATGGGCACTATAAAGAACTTTAGAATGGGTGTGCACTGGCTCCTCCCTCTATGCCCCTCCTCCAGACCTCAGTTAGAGAACTGTGCCCAGAGGAGACGGACAGTACAAGGAAAGGATTTTGTTAACCTAAGGGCAAGATTCATACCAGCCCACACCATCCACACCGTATAACCTGGAATATACGAACCAGTCAACAGTATGAACTAAACAGCATCAGTCAAAGACCGATCCAAACTGTAACATAACCCTTATGCAAGCAATAACTATATACACGTCTTGCAGAATGTTGTCCGCACTGGGACGGGCGCCCAGCATCCTCTACGGACTAGGAGAAAAAGATTTACCGGTAGGTTTAAAATCTTATTTTCTCTTACATCCTAGAGGATGCTGGGGACTCCGTAAGGACCATGGGGATTATACCAAAGCTCCAAAACGGGCGGGAGAGTACGGATGACTCTGCAGCACCGATTGAGCAAACATGAGGTCCTCATCAGCCAGGGTATCAAACTTGTAGAATTTAGCAAAAGTGTTTGAACCCAACCAAGTCGCCGCTCGGCAAAGCTGTAATGCCGAGACGCCTCGGGCAGCCTCCCAAGGAGAGCCCACCTTCCTAGTAGAATGGGCCTTTACCGAATTAGGTAACGGCAATCCAGCCGTAGAATGAGCCTGCTGAATCGTGTTACAGATCCAGCGAGCAATAGTCTGCTTAGAAGCAGGAGCGCCAACCTAGTTGGCCGCATACAGGACAAACAGTGCTTCTGTTTTCCTAACCCGAGCCATCCTGGCTACATAGATTTTTAAGGCCCTGACTACATCCAGGGGCTTGGAATCCTCCAAGTCATCCGTAGCCACAGGCACCACAATAGGTTGGTTCATATGAAATGAAGAAACCACTTTAGGCAAAAATTGAGGACGAGTCCTCAACTCTGCTCTATCGACATGGAAAATCAAATAGGGGCTCTTGTGAGACAAGGCCGCCAATTCAAACACCCGCCTTGCAGATGCCAAAGCCAACAACATGACCACCTTCCAAGTGAGAAATTTTAATTTGACCGTTTGAAGAGGTTCAAACCAGTGAGACTTCAGGAACCGTAACACCACGTTAAGGTCCCATGGTGCCACTGGGGGCACAAAAGGACACTGGATATGCAGCACTCCCTTCACAAAAGTCTGGACTTCTGGGAGAGAAGCCAATTCCCTCTGAAAGAAAATGGACAGGGCCGAAATCTGTACCTTAATGGAGCCTAATTTTAGGCCCAAATTCACTCCAGACTGTAGGAAGTGGAGAAAACGGCCCAGATGGAAATCTTCCGGAGGAGCATTCTTGGTTTCACACCAAGAGACATACTTCCTCCAGATACGGTGATAATGTTTCGCTGTCACCTCCTTCCTAGCCTTTATCAGAGTAGGGATGACCTCATCCGGAATGCCCTTCCCAGCTAGGATCTGGCGTTCAACCGCCATGCCGTCAAACGCAGCCGCGGTAAGTCTTGGAACAGACAGGGCCCCTGTTGCAACAGGTCCTCTCTGAGAGGAAGCGGCCACTGATCTTCTGTGAGCATTTCCTGCAGATCCGGATACCAGGCCCTTCGAGGCCAATCTGGAACAATGAGAATTGTCTGTACTCCATTTCGTCTTATGATTCTCAATATTTTTGAGATGAGAGGAAGAGGAGGGAACACATAGACCAACTGAAACACCCACGGTGTCACCAGGGCGTCCACTGCTACTGCCTGAGGGTCCCTTGACCTGGCACAATACCTCGGAAGCTTTTTGTTGAGGCGTGACGCCATCATGTCTATTTGAGGAAGTCACCAAAGAATTGCAATTTCTGCAAAGACTTCTTGATGAAGACCCCACTCTCCTGGATGGAGATCGTGTCTGCTGAGGAAGTCTGCTTCCCAGTTGTCCACTCCCGGAATGAATACCGCTGACAGAGCGCTTACGTGATTTTCCGCCCAGCGCAGAATCATGGTGGCTTCCGCCATTGCCACTCTGCTCCTTGTCCCACCTCGGCGGTTTACATAAGCCACGGCTGTGACGTTGTCTGATTGAATCAGAACCAGAAGGTCGCGAAGAAGATTCTCTGCTTGACGGAGGCCGTTGTATATGGCCCTCAATTCCAGTACGTTGATGTGTAGACAAGCCTCCTGGCTTGACCACAGTCCCTGGAAGTTTCTTCCCAGTGTGACTGCTCCCCATCCTCGGAGGCTCGCGTCCGTGGTCACCAGAACCCAGTCTTGAATGCCGAACCTGCGACCCTCTAGAAGGTGAGTACTCTGCAGCCACCACAAGAGAGATACCCTGGCCCTGGGGGACAGGCTGATCTTCTGATGAATATGTAGATGGGACCCGGACCACTTGTCCAGAAGGTCCCACTGAAAAGTCCTCGCATGGAACCTGCCGAAAAGAATGGCCTCGTAAGAAGCCATCTTCTTTCCCAGAACTCGAGTGCATTGATGGACCGACACCCTTTTCGGCTTCAACAGGTCCCTGACCAAGCTCTGGAGTTCCTGGGCCTTTTCCATCGGGAGAAAAACCCTTTTTTGTTCCGTGTCCAGAATCATGCCTAAGAAAGGCAATCAGGGCGTTGGAACCAACTGTGACTTTGGTAGATTGAGAATCTAGCCGTGCTGCTGCAATACCCTCAGGGAGAGTGACACGTTGTTCAGCAACTGTTCTCTCGATCTCGCTTTTATCAGGAGATCGTCCAAGTACGGGATAATTGTGACTCCCTGCTTGCGCAGGAGCACCATCATTTCCGCCATTACCTTGGTGAAAATCCTCGGGGCCGTGGAAAGTCCAAACGGCAACGTCTGAAATTGGTAAAGACAATCCTGTATAGCAAACCTCAGGAACGCCTGATGAGGAGGATATATGGGGACATGAAGGTATGCATCCTTTATGTCCAGAGACACCATATAATCCCCCCCTTCCAGGCTGGCGATGACCTCTCTGAGCGATTCCATCTTGAATTTGAACCTGTTTAAGTATAGGTTTAAGGATTTTAAATTCAGAATGGGTCTGACCGAACCGTCCGGTTTCGGGACCACAAACAGGGTTGAGTAGTACCCCGTCCCCTGTTGAAGCAGGGGAACTTTGACCACCAGTCGTTGAAGACACAGTTTTTGAATTGCACTTAAACTACCTCCCTCTTCGGGGAAGAAGCTGGTAGGGCCGATTTGAAAAACCGACGAGGAGGCACATCTTCGAATTCCAGCTTGTAACCCTGGGAAACAATTTCTATTGCCCAGGGATCCACCTGTGATTGAACCCAGACGTGGCTGAAAAGTCGAAGGCGTGCCCCCACTGGGGCGGACTCCCTCAGCGGAGCCCCAGCGTCATGCGGTGGATTTAGTAGAAGCCGGGGAGGACTTCTGCTCCTGGGAACTAGCTGTAGCTGGCAGCTTTTTCCCTCTGCTCTTACCTCTGGCGAGAAAGGAAGATCCCCGTCCTCTTTTGGATTTATGCGACCGAAAGGACTGCATCTGATAATGTGGCGTTTTCTTTGGCTGTGAGGAAACATAAGGTAAAAAAGCGTATTTACCTGCGGTAGCTGTAGAAACCAGGTCCGTGAGACCTTCCCCAAATAAGTCCTCACCCTTGTAAGGCAAAACCTCCAAATGCCTCTTTGAGTCGGCATCACCCGTCCATTGGCGGGTCCACAGGGCTCGCCTAGCAGAAATCGCCATTGTGTTGGCTCTGGAACCCAGTAGGCCAACGTCTCTCTGAGCATCTCTCATATATAGGACAGCATCCTTTATATGACCCAAGGTCAGTAAAATGGTATCCTTATCCAGGGTATCAATGTCAGCAGACAAGGTATCTGTCCACGCTGCTACTGCGCTACAAACCCAAGCTGACGCTATCACCGGTCTTAGCAAGGTACCAGTATGAGTATAAATTGAACTCAAGGTAGTCTCCTGCCTGCGATCAGCAGGATCCTTGAGGGCTGCGGTATCTTGCGACGGCAGCGCCACCTTTTTGGATAAGCGCGTTAACGCCTTGTCCACCCTGGGGGAGGATTCCCACCGTATCCTGTCCTTAGCCGGAAAAGGATACGCCATAAGAATCCTTTTGGGAATCTGCAGTTTCTTGTCTGGAGTTTCCCAAGCCCTTTCAAACAACTCATTTAACTCATGGGAAGGGGGGAAAGTAACCTCCGGTTTCTTTTCTTTAAACATGTGGAACCTCGTGTCAGGTACAGAGGGGTCATCTGTGATATGCAACACATCTTTTATTGCAATAATCATATAATGAATACTTTTTGCCAACTTTGGCTGCAACCTCGCATCATCGTAGTCGACACTGGAGTCAGAATCCGTGTCGGTATCAGTGTCTGCTATTTGGGATAGTGGGCGCTTCTGAGACCCAGAAGGGCCCTGTGACATAGTAAAAGGCAAGGTTGAACTCCCTGCATTTTCCCTGGACTCCGCTTTGTCCAACCTTTTATGTAATAAATTCACATTTGCATTTAAAACATTCCACATATCCAACCAATCACGTGTCGGCGTTGCCGACGGAGACACCACACTCATTTGCTCCACCTCCTCCCTAGAAGAGCCTTCCGCTTCAGACATGCCGGCACACGTGTACCGACACCCCCACACACTCAGGGAAATATCCAATCTGGAGACAGTCCCCCAATAAGGCCCTTTGGAGAGACAGAGAGAGAGTATGCCAGCACACACCCAGCGCCAATGACCCTGGAAAACAATTTCCCAGACACACAGCGCTTTAATAATATTCAATATACATTCACTGCCAAATTAAGTGCCCCCCTCCCCCTCTTTTTAAGTCCTCTGTCACCGTGTTCAGCAGGGGAGAGTCCGGGGAGCCAGCTCTGCAGTGTGCTGTGGAGAAAATGGCGCTGGTCAGTGCTGTGGAATCAAGCTCCGCCCCCCCAGCGGCAGGCTTCGGTCCTGCTCCAAAATACAATACTGGTGGGGGATTTGTATACATATTGCCTCTGCAGCCCATATATACTAAAATTGCATCCTAGAGGTTTTATATTGCTGCCCAGGGCGCCCCCCCTGCGCCCTGCACCCATCCGTGCCTCAGTGTGTGTTGTGTGTGGGAGCAATGGCGCGCAGCGTTACCTCAGTGAAGATCAGAAGTCTTCTGCCGCCTGTGATGTCTTCTTTCTTCTAATACTCACCCGGCTTCTATCTTCCGGCTCTGCAAGGAGGACGGCAGCGCGGCTCTGGGACGAACGGCTAGGGTGAGACCTGCGTTCCGAACCCTCTGGAGCTAATGGTGTCCAGTAGCCTAAGAAGCAGAGCCTATCACTTAAGTAGGTCTGCTTCTCTCTCCTCAGTCCCACGATGCAGGGAGCCTGTTGCCAGCAGGGCTCAGTGAAAATAAAAAACCTAACAAAATTCTTTTAAACAGAGAAACTCAGGAGAGCTCCCCTGTAATGCACCCAATCTCCTCTGGGCACAGGATCTAACTGAGGTCTGGAGGAGGGGCATAGAGGGAGGAGCCAGTGCACACCCATTCTAAAGTTCTTATAGTGCCCATGTCTCCTGCGGAGCCTGTCTATACCCCATGGTCCTTACGGAGTCCCCAGCATCCTCTACGGACTAGGAGAAAAAGATTTACCGGTAGGTTTAAAATCTTATTTGTACAGTCATAGATTTGGTGGGTCCAGCTTGTTTTCCGCTAGTGAATCCCACAGCATATAGCACATACTGTACTGAATGGACTTGTTAGTTTAAGGCTTTAATAGAAGTGCTAAGTATAGCTACAAGCCGCCCATAACTTTATTGCAAATAACCACAATATCTACAACTTATTTAACTATCTTTCTCTATCGTCCTAAGTGGATGCTGGGGTTCCTGAAAGGACCATGGGGAATAGCGGCTCCGCAGGAGACAGGGCACAAAAAAGTAAAGCTTTACTAGGTCAGGTGGTGTGCACTGGCTCCTCCCCCTATGACCCTCCTCCAGACTCCAGTTAGATTTTGTGCCCGAACGAGAAGGGTGCAATCTAGGTGGCTCTCCTAAAGAGCTGCTTAGAGAAAGTTTAGTTTAGGTTTTTTTTCTTTACAGTGAGTCCTGCTGGCAACAGGATCACTGCAACGTGGGACTTAGGGGGAAAGTAGTAAACTCACCTGCATGCAGAGTGGATTTGCTGCTTGGCTACTGGACACCATTAGCTCCAGAGGGATCGAACACAGGCCCAGCCGTGGAGTCCGGTCCCGGAGCCGCGCCGCCGACCCCCTTGCAGATGCTGAAGCGTGAAGAGGTCCGGAAACCGGCGGCTGAAGACTCCTCAGTCTTCATAAGGTAGCGCACAGCACTGCAGCTGTGCGCCATTTTCCTCTCAGCACACTTCACTGGGCAGTCACTGAGGGTGCAGAGCGCTGGGGGGGGGCGCTCTGAGAGGCAAATATAAACCTTATACAAGGCTAAAAATACCTCACATATAGCCCATAGGGGCTATATGGAGATATTTAACCCCTGCCTGACTGGAAAAATAGCGGGAGAAGAACCCGCCGAAAAAGGGGCGGGGCCTATCTCCTCAGCACACGGCGCCATTTTCTGTCACAGCTCCGCTGGTCAGAACGGCTCCCAGGTCTCTCCCCTGCACTGCACTACAGAAACAGGGTAAAACAGAGAGGGGGGGCACATTAATGGCTATATATATATATATTAAAGCAGCTATAAGGGAGCACTTAATATAAGGATATCCCTTGTATATATAGCGCTTTGTGGTGTGTGCTGGCAGACTCTCCCTCTGTCTCCCCAAAAGGGCTAGTGGGTCCTGTCTTCATTAGAGCATTCCCTGTGAGTTTGCGGTGTGTGTCGGTACGTGGTGTCGACATGTATGAGGACGATATTGGTGTGGAGGCGGAGCAATTGCCAAATATGCAGATGTCACCCCCCAGGGGGTCGACACCAGAATGGATGCCTTTATTTGTGGAATTACGTGATGGTTTATCTTCCCTTAAACAGTCAGTTGAGGACATGAGGCGGCCGGACAATCAATTAATGCCTGTCCAGGCGCCTCAAACACCGTCAGGGGCTGTAAAACGCCCTTTGCCTCAGTCGGTCGACACAGACCCAGACACGGGCACTGATTCCAGTGACGACGGTAGAAATTCAAACGTATTTTCCAGTAGGGCCACACGTTATATGATTTTGGCAATGAAGGAGACGTTACATTTAGCTGATACTACAGATACCGTAAAACAGGGTATTATGTATGGTGTGAAAAAACTACAAACAGTTTTTCCTGAATCAGAAGAATTAAATGACGTGTGTGATGAAGCGTGGGTTGCTCCTGATAAAAAGTTGATAATTTCAAAAAAGTTATTGGCATTATACCCTTTCCCGCCAGAGGTTAGGGCGCGCTGGGAAACACCCCCTAAGGTGGACAAGGCGCTCACACGCTTATCCAAACAAGTGGCGTTACCCTCTCCTGAGACGGCCGCACTTAAGGATCCATCAGATAGAAAGATGGAAGTTATTCAAAAGAATATATACACACATGCAGGTGTTATACTACGACCAGCTATAGCAACTGCCTGGATGTGCAGTGCTGGAGTAGTTTGGTCAGAATCCCTGATTGAAAATATTGATACCCTAGATAGGGACAATGTTTTACTGTCGTTAGAACAAATAAAGGATGCATTTATCTATATGCGTGATGCACAGAGGGATATTTGCACACTGGCATCTCGGGTGAGTGCTATGTCCATTTCAGCCAGAAGAGCCTTATGGACACGACAGTGGACAGGCGATGCGGATTCAAAACGTCACATGGAGGTTTTGCCGTATAAAGGGGAGGAGTTATTTGGAGTTGGTCTATCAGACTTGGTGGCCACGGCTACTGCCGGGAAATCCACTTTTTTACCTCAAGTCACTCCCCAACAGAGAAAGGCACCGACCTTTCAACCGCAGCCTTTTCGCTCCTACAAAAATAAGAGAGCAAAGGGCTTGTCGTACCTGCCACGAGGCAGAGGAAGAGGGAAGAGACACCAACAGGCAGCTCCTTCCCAGGAACAGAAGCCCTCCCCGGCTCCTGCAAAAACCTCAGCATGACGCTGGGGCCTCTCAAGCGGACTCGGGGACAGTGGGGGGCCGTCTCAAAAATTACAGCGCGCAGTGGGCTCACTCGCAGGTAGACCCCTGGATCCTGCAGATAATATCTCAGGGGTACAGGTTGGAATTAGAGACGGATCCTCCTCATCGTTTCCTGAAGTCTGCCTTACCAACCGTCTCTTCCGAAAGGGAGAGGGTGTTGGAAGCCATTCACAAGCTGTACGCTCAGCAGGTGATAGTCAAAGTACCCCTATTACAACAAGGAAAGGGGTATTATTCCACTCTATTTGTGGTACCGAAGCCGGATGGCTCGGTAAGGCCTATTCTAAATCTGAAGTCCTTGAACCTCTACATAAAAAAGTTCAAGTTCAAGATGGAGTCACTCAGAGCAGTGATAGCGAACCTGGAAGAAGGGGACTTTATGGTATCCTTGGACATCAAGGATGCGTATCTACACGTTCCGATTTACCCCGCACACCAGGGGTACCTCAGGTTCATTGTTCAAAACTGTCACTATCAGTTTCAGACGCTGCCGTTCGGATTGTCCACGGCGCCTCGGGTCTTTACCAAGGTAATGGCCGAGATGATGATTCTTCTTCGAAGAAAAGGCGTATTAGTTATCCCATACTTGGACGATCTCCTAATAAGGGCAAGGTCCAGAGAACAGCTGGAGACAGCTTTAGCACTATCTCAAGAGGTGCTAAGACAACACGGGTGGATTCTGAATATTCCAAAATCCCATTTAATCCCGACAACTCGTCTGCTGTTCCTAGGAATGATTCTGGACACGGTTCAGAAAAAGGTTTTCCTTCCAGAGGAAAAAGCCAAGGAGTTATCCGATCTGGTCAGGAACCTCCTAAAACCAGGAAAAGTGTCAGTACATCAATGCACAAGAGTCCTGGGAAAAATGGTGGCTTCTTACGAAGCAATTCCATTCGGCAGATTCCATGCAAGAATATTCCAAAGGGATCTGTTGGACAAATGGTCAGGGTCGCATCTGCAGATGCACCTGCGAATAACCCTGTCACCAAAGACAAGGGTGTCACTTCTGTGGTGGTTGCAGAAGGCTCACCTATTAGAAGGCCGCAGATTCGGCATTCAGGATTGGATCCTGGTGACCACGGACGCCAGCCTGAGAGGCTGGGGAGCAGTCACACAAGGAAGAAACTTCCAGGGAGTATGGACGAGTCTGGAAAAGTCTCTTCACATAAACATTCTGGAACTAAGAGCAATCTACAATGCTCTAAGCCAGGCGGAACTTCTCCTGCAAGGAAAGCCGGTGTTGATTCAGTCGGACAACATCACGGCGGTCGCCCATGTAAACAGGCAGGGCGGCACAAGAAGCAGGAGTGCAATGGCAGAAGCTGCCAAGATTCTTCGCTGGGCGGAGAATCACGTGATAGCACTGTCAGCAGTGTTCATCCCGGGCGTGGACAACTGGGAAGCAGACTTCCTCAGCAGACACGATCTTCATCCGGGAGAGTGGGGTCTACATCCAGAAGTCTTCAACATGTTAATAGACCGTTGGGAAAGACCAATTGTAGACATGATGGCGTCTCGCCTCAACAAGAAACTGGACAAATATTGCGCCAGGTCAAGAGATCCACAGGCAATAGCTGTGGACGCACTGGTAACTCCTTGGGTGTACCAGTCAGTGTATGTGTTTCCTCCTCTGCCGCTCATACCAAAGGTATTGAAGATCATACGGCAAAGAAGAGTAAGAACAATACTAGTGGGTCCGGATTGGCCGAGAAGGACTTGGTATCCGGAACTTCTAGAGATGCTCACGGACGAACCGTGGCCTCTACCTCTGAGAAGGGACCTGCTACAGCAGGGTCCCTGTCTTTTTCAAGACTTACCGCGGCTGCGTTTGACGGCATGGCGGTTGAACGCCAGATCCTAAAAGGGAAAGGCATTCCAGAAGAAGTCATTCCTACCTTGATTAAGGCACGGAAGGAAGTCACCGTGAAACATTATCACCGCATTTGGCGAAAATATGTAGCGTGGTGCGAGGATCGGAGGGTTCCGACGGAGGAATTCCAACTGGGTCGTTTCCTACATTTCCTGCAATCAGGATTATCTATGGGTCTCAAATTGGGATCCATTAAGGTTCAAATTTCGGCCCTGTCAATATTCTTCCAAAAAGAATTGGCCTCTGTCCCTGAGGTCCAGACTTTTGTCAAGGGAGTACTGCATATACAGCCTCCTGTGGTGCCTCCGGTGGCACCGTGGGATCTAAATGTAGTTTTAGATTTCCTCAAATCCCATTGGTTTGAACCATTGAAAAAGGTGGATTTGAAATATCTCACATTGAAAGTGACTATGTTACTAGCCCTGGCCTCTGCCAGGAGAGTATCTGAATTGGCGGCTTTATCTTATAAAAGTCCTTATCTAATCTTCCATTCGGATAGGGCAGAACTGCGGACTCGTCCGCATTTTCTCCCTAAAGTGGTATCAGCATTTCATCTGAACCAACCTATTGTGGTGCCTGCGGCCACTAGCGACTTGGAGGACTCCAAGTTGTTGGACGTTGTCAGAGCCTTAAAAATATACATTGCAAGGACGGCTGGAGTCAGAAAATCTGACTCGCTGTTTATATTGTATGCACCCAACAAGTTGGGCGCACCTGCTTCTAAGCAGTCGATTGCTCGTTGGATTTGTAACACAATTCAACTTGCACATTCTGTGGCAGGCCTGCCACAGCCTAAAACTGTAAAAGCCCACTCCACAAGGAAGGTGGGCTCATCTTGGGCGGCTGCCCGAGGGGTCTCGGCATTACAACTCTGCCGAGCAGCTACGTGGTCGGGGGAGAACACGTTTGTAAAATTTTACAAATTTGATACCCTGGCAAAGGAGGACCTGGAGTTCTCTCATTCGGTGCTGCAGAGTCATCCGCACTCTCCCGCCCGTTTGGGAGCTTTGGTATAATCCCCATGGTCCTTTCAGGAACCCCAGCATCCACTTAGGACGATAGAGAAAATAAGAATTTACTTACCGATAATTCTATTTCTCGGAGTCCGTAGTGGATGCTGGGCGCCCATCCCAAGTGCGGATTATCTGCAATACTTGTACATAGTTATTGTTAACTAATTCGGGTTATTGTTAAGGAGCCATCTTTAAGAGGCCCTTTCTGTTGTCATACTGTTAACTGGGTTTAGATCACAAGTTGTACGGTGTGATTGGTGTGGCTGGTATGAGTCTTACCCGGGATTCAAAATGCCTCCCTTATTGTGTATGCTCGTCCGGGCACAGTACCTAACTGGAGTCTGGAGGAGGGTCATAGGGGGAGGAGCCAGTGCACACCACCTGACCTAGTAAAGCTTTACTTTTTTGTGCCCTGTCTCCTGCGGAGCCGCTATTCCCCATGGTCCTTTCAGGAACCCCAGCATCCACTACGGACTCCGAGAAATAGAATTATCGGTAAGTAAATTCTTATTTGTTAACACTAAAAAGAACAACACGGACACAGACTGCTTTTGTTGAAGGTCATAACTTGGATTTATTAAGGTAAGACCCTGAGCTTTTACTTTTAGTTTTTGGGTGAGCAAGGAAGGACGCTACAAACACACAGATTCAGACAGCTGATTCTGAACTAATATTGGGAGGCGACTCATATGCCCCCCCCCCCCCTTCCCGTGACAAACCATGCTATCAGACAGTACGAGCGTGTCCGCAGAGACAGACGCCCAAAGTTCTCCCGCAGAGGTAGGCCATACTAGCTGCCTTTTACAGAGTATATGCTCCACAGCAGCATCCTCTAGGACGTAAGAGAAATTATATTTAGCTTGAGACTCGCGCATACATACGTGCATGTCAATAAACAGATACTTTGCATAATGTGTGTGATGTATGGCCTACAATTACCACCATCATTTCCATAAGACATGGGCCCTCATTCCGAGTTGTTCGCTCGCTAGCTGCTTTTAGCAGCATTGCAAACGCTAGGCCACTGCCCTCTGGGAGTGTATCTTAGCTTAGCAGAATAGCGAACGAAAGGTTAGCAGAATTGCTACTAAATAATTCTTTGCAGTTTCTGAGTAGCTCCAGACCTACTCCTAGATTGTGATCAGCTCGGTCCGTTTAATTCCTGGTTTGACGTCACAAACACGCCCTGCGTTCGGCCAGCCACTCCCCCGTTTCTCCAGACACTCCCGCGTTTTTCCCTGACATGCCTGTTTTTTAGCACACTCCCGGAATATGCTCAGTTACCACCCAGAAACGCCCCTTTCCTGTCAATCATTCACCGATCAGCAGTGCGACTGAAAAGCGCCGCACGAACACCAGCAAATCTACAAAGTTTTGTGTAAAATAACTTAGCGCATGCGCTCTGCGTACCATGCGCATGTGCATTTAGCAACAAATCGCAGCATAGCGAAAATCGGCAACGAGCGAACAACTCGGAATGACCACCACCATGTACATTTCTGACGAATCTGTGCACCTAACAAACTGTGGGGGACATTTACAAAGCAGTGATAAGAGCGGAGAAATGAGCCAGTGGAGAAGTTGCCCATGGCAACCAATCAGCACTGAAGTAACATCTATAATTTGCATACTATAAAATGATACAGAGCTGCTGATTGGTTGATGGGGCAATTTCTTCAACGGCTCACTTCTCCGCTCTTATCACTGCTTAGTAAATGTCCCCCTTAGTCGAGTATTTTTAGTTTAGGAGTGCATTCAGCCCTTCCTGTACAATATAATATCATGGGCTGCTAAAATTAAAAAATAAATAAAAACTATGTATTTATTTTTGTGGGATTGCGCATAAATCAGAACATTATTGTACATAGGGGGTGATTCAGAGCTGATCATAGATGTGCTAAACCGTTGGCACGCCTCGCGACCACCTCTGCTTGTCAATCAGGCAGAGGCGATTGCACCAGTGAGATACCTTCGCATCTCACTGGGTGCGTACGCGCAGTGCACCTGCTGCACGTGTGCACTCCCCAAAAGGCTTCAGATACTATAATTTCCCGGTGCTTGTAGCGTAATGAGGAAGGTCTTGCCACACATATTGGTGTGCAGCTTCTAATAGAGGACAACAGCAGCCTCTGTTGACTTGTGAGGTAATACAATGCAATACTAATTTATTTATGACCTCCAGTAACTTCTCAGTACATTAACAAGGAGGCCCTTGCCAGCCCTCTAGTACCTGCACAGAGGAAGCCGCATCATTGTGTTTTACTGAATGACCATCGAAGACACCATGGTGGTCATTCCGAGTTGTTCGCTCGTTGCCGTTTTTCGCAATGGAGTGATTAGGTAGAAAATGCGCATGCCCATGGTACGCAGCGCGCATGCGCTTAGTTATTTAACACAAAACTTAGTAGATTTACACAGGCTCGAGCGACGTTTTTTCAACGCTCAAGTGTTCGTAGTGTGATTGACAGGAAGTGGGTGTTTCTGAGCGGCAACATAGCGTTTTCAGGGCGTGTGCTAGAAAACGCAGTCGTGCCAGGTAAAAACACAGGTGTGGCTGGAGAAACGGGGGAGTGGCTGGCCGAACGCAGGGCGTATTTGTGACGTCAAACCATGAACTAAACGGACTGAGGTGATCGCAATCTAGGAGTAGGTCTGGAGCTACTCAGAAACTGCAGGGAATTATTTAGTAGCAGTTCTGCTAATCTTTCGTTCGCTATTCTGCTAAGCTAAGATACACTCCCAGAGGGCGGCGGCCTAGCGTTTGCAATGCTGCTAAAACCAGCTAGCGAGCGAACAACTCGGAATGAGGGCCTATGTTCACAAAAATTCACATATTTTTATTTTTTCTTCAAGATTATATTATTTTTAGACGATCCCTGACACTTTACTGATTGCAAAGTCAAGTAGCCTCTGCTGAGAGCAAAAAATATATAAATAATACAAAAGAACAAAATAAAAAAATATTAACATTTATACAGCTCATAAAAATCTTTCATTAGTTGTGTTTCATTGTAGAACTGCAGGTCCTAGGTGGAAGCTATTGTTATCATATGAATGGAATATTAAACCCTGTCTTGTTATCAGGAGCATGTAATATGGACCAGCAGAATATTTGATTAAAAAAATGTCTGCACTTACCAAGGTTCAGGTACAATTTCCAGGATGATGGCTGTCTTATGTATTGTACATCAGCAACAACAAAGTACTTTGTATCCTCTAACCAGGGCCCTCATTCCGAGTTGATCGCTCGCTAGCTGCTTTTAGCAGCAGTGCAAACGCTAAGCCGCCGCCCTCTGGGAGTATATCTTAGCTTAGCAGAGGTGCGACTGAAAGGTTAGCAGAACTGCTCGAAAATCTTTTCATGCAGTTTCTGAGCAGCTCCAAACCTACTCCTACCTTGCGATCACTTCAGTCTGTTTAGTTCCTGCTTTGACGTCACAAACACGCCCTGCATTCGGCCAGCCACTCCCCTGTTTCCCCAGGCACGCCTGCGTTTTTACCTGACACGCCTGCGTTTTTTAGCACACTCCCGGAAAACGCTCAGTTACCTCCCAGAAACACCCACTTCCTGTCAATCACTCACCGATCAACAGAGCGACAGAAAATCGTCGCTAGACCTTGTGTAAAACTGCATAGTTTTGTGTGAAAGTACTTCGCGCGTGCGTACTGCGGCCCGTACGCATGCGCAGAAGTGCAGATTTTTAGCCTGATCGCTGTGCTGCGAACGGCAGCTAGCGATCAACTCGGAATGAGGACCCAGGCAGATTAACAATGGGGCAGATGGAGCTACAACTCCAGGCCTTCATATAAAAATAGGTCCATTATCATGGCAGCATCACAATGACCAGCTGCCTATTTTTATGTATTCCGGAAGACTGTATGGCTGATAGTGTAGGCAGTGTACATGTCTATGTGGTTCTAAAGACACCCACACAACACTAGCCACACCCACACAACTAGGGAGGCCAATCCCAGGATCGGGATCGGCGGGATCCTGGCCCAAAAATGCCGGGATTTGAATCCCGGGATTGGAGCCTCCAATTCCGGGATTCATGGGATTAGATTGCGCATGTGCAGTGAAGGGGGGTGGGTGTAAGTAATACCATGGACACACGCTGAACGCGGAGGCGACATTGCAAATGTAGCGCCGGCCGCCAGCTAATCAAAGCTGGCGGACCGGCTGCCAATCAGGGAAGCGGCCGCAGCAGTGGCTCCTGATTGGCTGCCGGACTGCCCGTTCTGACTGGCGTGTGTCCATGGTTCAGCGTGTGTCCATGGCTGCCGCCCACCTAATAGTAAGTAGTATTACTTACACCCACCCTCCCTCACTGCAGTGCTCCCTACAGCCTCCCTACCGCGCCGCTACCTACACCCACCCTCCAGTACTGCTCCCTACAGCTTCCCTCCCGCACCGCTTCCTACACTGATTACACCCACCCTCCAGCACTGCTGCCTACAGCCTCCCTGCTCCCTACACCTTTCTCCACTGCCCTCCACTGATCCCTACTGCAATCCCGGGATTGAGCATTTTTCAATCCCAAATCCCGGGATTGAAAAAATGGCCCGGGATTGTCCTCCCTACACACAACACTAGCCACACTCATACAACACTGACCACACCCACACAGCACTGGTCTCAGCTCCTCCCCTTCTTATTATATGCTCTTGAATTTTTTCAGCCCCAGGCCATATGCATACCTCCCAACTTTTAGCAGGACCGAGGGGGGACTCCGGCGCACCCGCCTGGAAAAGGGGAGTGGCCTCTGCAAAAGGGCGTGGCTTCACGGTAATGACACAATCACGAGCCATGCTCCCTTTCCCGTCACTCTGGGGGCATGGCCAGCGCTCTGTGAGCCGCTGGTATGCCCCCAGTCCCTCTCCTCTTCGTGAATAGACGCATGCGCCCAGCGCCTATTCACCGCTGCTCTGCTAAGCAGAGCAGCGCGTGACAGGCCTCCCAACTTGTTTCTTGCATACCCCAGTATTATATTCTAATATTTGAACACATGTCCTCCTACATCAGGGGTGGGCAATTATTTCAGCTGGGGGGCCGCTTAACACTTCCAGTGAATAGTCGAGGGCCACACACAAAATATCTTGTAAATCGGGTCTGAACTGCGCATGCACCGCAATGTGTAGGTGCGCCGGTCCGCAGCGATGGGATGGTACGAACAAAGTGATCGCACGGGCGATCGCAAGGTGATTGAGAGGAAGAGGACGTTTGTGAGTGGCAATTGAGCGTTTTAGAGGAGTGTCCGGAAAAACGCAGGAGGGACCAGGCGTTTGGAGGGAGAGTTTCTGACGTCAGCACTCAGCTCTGGCCCCGATCATCGCACTAGAAGAGTAAGTCCTGGGCTGCGCAGAGACTGCACAAACTTCTGTTTGTGCAGCTCTCTGCAGATGCGATCTCACCCCTGCACAGCGATTTCCCCCTCCCCTGTAGGCAGCGACTACCTGATCGCAGCAGTGCAAAAATCGCCTGCTAGCGATCAGGTCTGAATTAGGCCCATAGTTACGTATATAACTATAAAAACATAGTGTGGATAGATATATATATTATATATATAGATATATATATATATATATATATATATAGATATAAAACTATACAAACATACACCACAATATACATTACATACATAGTATTTTTACAGGCAAAATCCAAGATGTCTAAAAAAACACAGTAATCCAGTAATAATTTTTTTTTTTTAAACAGTGCTGAAAACACCCTTCCCCCCCCCTCTCCTAGACCCATATAGCAGTCTCTACCCCCCTTCCCTGCTGGACCCATATAGCAGTCCCTACCCCTCTTCCCCCCCTCCCCTAAACCCATATAGCAGTCCGTCCCCCTCTCCTAACCCCCCTTCCCTGAACCTATATAGCAGCTTTTAAAGTTAAGTACAGATCCATTTACCTGATCCCCGCTGCCTGATGCCAGATCCCCGCTGCCTGATCCGCTGCCTGCTGCCCGCGGTGCCGCACAGAGTCGCTGCTGCTGCCCGCTCCTGCCGTGGCCCCGCCCCCCGTGCCGCCCAGCGACTGACGTCACAATGGAAATCCCGGTCAGCAGTGACGTGACCGGGATTTCCTCTGCGGCGCCGCGTCTGGGAGGTACGTAGCGCAATGACGAGCGGCTCAGCCAGTCGGGCCGCTTGTCATTGCACGCTGTGTGGGACAGTGGGGCCAGGCAGGACCGGTTCGCGGGCCGCATCCGGCCCGCGGGCCACTTGTTGCCCACCCCTATCCTACATGCTAATAAATTTACCAGATTATCCTGCCTATGAAGGTTACCCAACTGATCTGGGCCCACACTTCCACCTCGCGGTACCACATATGTGTTATTGGCCCTCATTCCGAGTTGATCGCTCGCTAGCTACTTTTAGCAGCCGTGCAAATGAATAGTCGCCGCCCACGGGGGAGTGTATTTTCGCTTTGCAGGAGTGTGAACGCCTGTATAGCTGAGCGACAGCAAACACATTTTGTGCAGCACAAGACCAGCCCTGTAGTTACTTATTCTGTGCGATGATTGCTGCAATGAAGGTCCCGGTATTGACGTCAGATACCCGCCCAGCAAACGCCCGGCCACGCCTGCATTTTTCCAAACACTCCCAGAAAACGGTCAGTTGACACCCAGAAACTCCCACTTCCTGTCAATCTCCTTGCGTCCGCCAGTGTGACTGGAAGCGTCGCTAGAACCTGTGCAAAACCACAAAGCTCTTTGTACTTGTACGATGTGCCTGCGCATTGCGGTGCATACGCATGTGCAGATTAGCCCCGTTCTGCCATAAACGCTGCACTGCGAAAATCCGTAGCGAGCGATCAACTCGGAATGACCCCCATTTTTAGGAGAGCTACACTCTGCGCTGCCTCCTATACTGCAAACGCTCTGGGCACTAGGACCATACTTACCGACTTTTGGGCTGCTCTTTCCGGGAGAGAGCAGCCGGTCGGCTCAGCAGTGCAGGCGGGCAGTGTGGTGACGTGCTGAGGGGGGCGGGCCAGAGGCGGACTGGGGGCGGGACAGAGGAGGAACAGGGGCGTGGCTGCTGGACGCGTCATGTAAGCCACGCCCCCCGCTGTGTAATGCCGCTATTACCAACATTATACAGCAGGGGGCGTGGCTATGATGACGCGATTCAACAAGAATCGAGTCATCGTCTGCCCTGATCTCGCACACTTTACTCGCTAAGTGGGCGGCCGGGCAGGGGGTGACCCCTGAAATCGGGAGACTTGCCTGCTCTTCCGGGGGGCCGGGAGGGTCACCCAAATTTTGGGAGCCTCCCGCCCATTCCGGGAGGGTAGGCAAGTATGACTAGGACCCAGAGTCTGCAGAGGTGCGACCTCCAACCTGATGTGCTATTGTAAATGTGCAGACTGTAGCAATTTTTACTGTATAAGAGTGTCCCAGTGCTGCTGAGGGGAGACTCTTAGGTACCTGCTCTTTACCCACTGTTTGATACCACTGCTGTTAGGCCCTGCATTACTACTGTGCTCCTGCATTATCCTGTTACTGCTATTTACCAATAAACCCAGCATCCTGGTTCAGGACCCTCTGTGTGACCAGGGCTGTAACTACGTGTGTGCCAAGTGGGCTTGACACACAGCGCAGTTGCCCTGAGGGCGCACGGCCAGCGGCATGTAATGAGTCAAATTGACTCATTACATGCCGCCTCTGAAGTCTGCGCCGCCGCCGCGCTGTGACGGAGAGAGCAGCGCCGGGCAGGTGAGAAGGAGGAGGAGGGAGGGGGACTGGAGCCGCAGCAGCGCTATGTCATTGGTAGTAAGCGCCGCTGCTGCTGTCCCCTCTCCTTCCGTATAGGCTGCCCGGCGCTGCTGTGGATGCTGGGATGCGGTTCCTCCATCCCAGCATCCACAGCAGCGCCGGGCAGCCTATACGGAAGGAGAGGGGGATGCTGCAGCGGCGCTCACTACCAATGAAATAGCGCTGCTGCGGCTCCAGTCCCCCTCCCTCCTCCTCACCTGCCTGCACCGAGGGAGCTGCACGAGGAGCCTGTCAGCGGGGAGATGGTAAGTATCTCTCTCTCTCTCTCTCTCTCTCTCTGGGACACCGTCTGCCATAATGTGTAAAAAGGGGGCCTGGCTGCCGCAATGTGTAAAAAGGGGGACTGGTTGCCATAATGTGTAAAAAGGGGGCCTGGCTGCCGCAATGTGTAAAAAGGGGGACTGGCTGCGGCAATGTGTAGAAAGGGGGACTGGCTGCCGTAATGTGTAAAAAGGGGGCCTGGCTGCCGCATTGTGTAAAAAGGGGGCCTGGCTGCCGCAATGTATAAAAACGGGGACTATCTGCTGTAATGTGTAAAAAGGGGGACTGGTTGCCGTAATGTGTAAAAAGGGGGACTGGTTGCCGTAATATGTAAAAAGGGGGTCTGGCTGCCGTAATGTGTAAAAACGGGGACGCTGTCTGCTGTAATGTGTAAAAAGGGGACGCTGTCTGCCGTAATGTTAAAAAAGGGGACGCTGTCTGTTGTAATGTGTAAAAAAGGGGGCCTGGCTGCCGTAATGTGTAAAAATGGGGACTGACTGCCGCAATGTGTAAAACAGGTGGACTGGCTGCCGCAATGTGTAAAAAGGGGGACTGTCTGCTGTAATGTGTAAAAAGGGGGACGCTGTCTGCTGTAATGTATAAAAGGGGCTCTACCTGGTGTAGTGGCGCTACTGTGCAGCGTAATTTGAATAATGGAGACTACTGTGCACCGTAGTATGAATTGCTATCATTTTGTGGCCACGCCCCTTTCCCATGAAGCCACACACCTATATATTTTTGGCGCGCCTGCGGCGGGCACTGCCCCAATCTTACAACGGGGGGGGGGGCGCCAATGTCGTTTCTTGCACACAGCGCTAAAATGCCTAGTTACTGCACTGTGTGTGACCTCACAGTTACTTTCACATGCATTGTGCACTTATTGCCATCATCAACCCAATAGGTTATACAGTATATAGTAACAATAATAATGTATCATAGATTTACATTTCTATATCATATACAAGATTCACTGTACTATATCTCGGGAGTCATATGTGACAACGGAAGGGAAGGTGGTGGTCATATGAGATGTAGGAGTGTGGGTAAGTGTAACAAGAGGATAGTGGGCTGCACATTTACTAAAGGGAGGATGTTTCAGAGAAAGCACGTTTCCTACTGTATCTATCAATGTGCCCCAGCTAGGGATAGCCGTTGTGGGGATGCCTATTTATAAAAGGACCGCAGCACTCCGACTGCGAGCATTGTCGCAAACCTCTTAATGCTATTTACATTATAGGATAGTAATAGTGGATTATCCTTAGAGCTAGTCCTTCAATTCAGCATTTTTCCAAATTGAAAGATTTTAAAACAATGAAATTAATATTTGTAATTTCTTTTTAACATACAGTGTACTTGTAATTATTTTCTATTTTATACATTTTTTTTAAGAATGCTGGCAGTTTTTTTAAATTAGCATTGTTATTATTATTTGTTTCCATGGAACCAGCATAGCAACCAGGGCCGGTGCAAGGTAATTTGGCACTCTAGGCAAAACTTATGCGCCCCCCCCCCCCCCCTGTGCCTCTCATACCCTTCACTGTCAAACAGCCCCCCCCCCCTTTATTCTGTCACTCAGCAAACCACCCCCCCCAATCTATGTCTCTCAGCAACGTTCACTGGCGACTACTCTGTCTCACGTGTGCCTGTGAGCCGTGGGCGCAGCAGTCTGTAATGTTGGCATCGCGCTCCCCGGGTCCTGGAAGCCTGCAAAGTGGGAGGCAGTTGTGCCGTCCAGCTGTCCCCATATGTATTCTGCATTGTGCTGTCCGCCCTCTCCGCATCTGTATGTGCTGCAATGTGGTGCTGGCCCCCACCCCATCTGTATGTACTGCATTATGTTGCCCCATATTAATATATATATATATATATATATATATATATATATATATGTAGAGAGAGAGAGAGAACTCACCAGCCTGTGTACAGGTAAGCCCACTAATGGTGCCATCAGATGACGTCTTACGCCTTCACTTGGATGGCCATCTGGCCAGCAAGCCTCTGCATCCATTGACAGAACAACACCCCTGCTCCCCTACGCCAGTACATCATTATGTCACACCGGACCAGCACTCTCCCTCACTGAATCAGCTGCTCCAGTACCTTCTGGATCCAAATAAATAATTTTCCATACAAACACACAGCGGCACTTGGAGTCTTAATTTTAACTTTCACACTGGGCAACTTTGAGCTGAAAGCAGGTCACTTTTGGTGTGTTGAACTGCTTTCAGTCGCCCAGTGTGTATGCCCCAGCGATTACCGCTGATGCGCTCTCCCGCTTCATCGCCGGCGGCCGCCATTCATCTGCTGGTATTACAAGTAGATGAACGGCGGGGTGAACAGCTTTCCATAGCCGTTCACCCCCGCTGACATCGCTGGGAAGTGGGGAAAAAATTGCTCAGTGTGTATACACATTAAGTGTATTCATAATCTATATCCAACATTTTGGGGCTGGATCGCCCCTTTGTCAAGGGGATTTACCTTGGCAAAGGGGCAATCCAGTCCCGAAACGTTGGGTATAGATATGAATACACTAAGTTAAATTTAAGACTCTGGTGCCGCTGTGTGTTTGTATATATATATATATTTTTTTTTAAATAATAGTAAATAAAATAATATATATATATATATATATATATATATATATACACAATATCTACACCATTATATGTTGCTGTACAGTACTTGGCTTGTTATGGCCTCTCCAGCTGTGATGTCACTACAAGTTCCAGCACATTCAGCTGACAAGATCTGCTGGGACTTGTAGTCCCACTACATATGGACAGGCGCAGTCAGCAATCAAATTACTCTTAGAGCCCCTACCTCTTCTTAAACAGCTCATGTACCAGAGCTGTCCCCAACTGCATAAGACCAATCTGTCTGTGGACAGCAGGGACGGACTGGGAACTAAAAAAATTTCTAGAAGTGGCCCCATGTGGGCGACACCAAATCAATGGTAGGCGGAGCCAACACCAAAGTAGGCGGGATCAGTACACAAGACCATAAATATGGGGTGCGAGCAGTGCCATCGCGAAAAGGTCCTCGGGGCAGCACCCTGTGCTTTGGATGTACTTAGAATTGAAACTTTTGTTTCCATGTGCCTCCAGACTGGCACTGCACTGTAAATGCCTAGTATGAGCCCAAATTCACATTACGCCACACAGTAGGAGCCAAATTCACATTACACCACACAGTATGAGCCCAAATTCACATTACCCCACACAGTATGAGCCAAATTCACATTACGCCACAGTATGAGCCGAAAATCACATTACGCCACACAGTATGAGCTGAAATTCACATTACACCACACAGTATGAGCCAAATTCACATTAACCCCGCACAGTATGAGCTGAAATTCACATTAAGTTTTTCCCCAGCAGTGCCAGTTACAAATACCACCAGAGGTGCCAGATACAGATAATCCCCCAGTAGTGCCCATCGCCGCCGCTGCTGGTTTGCTGCCGCTACTTGTCCTCCTCACTGATGCCTCCTGCGGTGGTGGCCATTTGAAACATGGCACCGGCCGTCAGCATATCAAAGCTTGCGGTCCATCAGCCAATCAAGAGCCGCTGCTTCTGGTCCGCAAGTTCTGATTGGCTGATGGGCGACACCACATTTAGAATGGCCGGCAGCAGGGGGCGGGTTGTTGAGAGAATTGATCGGCACGCAAGGTGCTGACCGCCGCGTGGGATTCAGTCAGGGCCAGTTCTCCTGATAGTGGGTGGTGGCCGCTGCATGCACCGCACTACATTGGGTCGGCTGGCGGGGAGGTGGCCCCGCACACCAATAACCCCAGAATTTGACAAACTGTGTTTAATCCCTGTGCTCCTTGCATGTAGCTGTTGATGGGCATCAGCTTACCTACCTCAGCAATATCTCCCTAATGGTGGGTACTCACTGGTAGATATATCTGCCGATCAATTGATCGGCAGATATATCTATGGACGGATCGGGCAGTGTGTTGAGCATACACACTGCCCGATCCGTTGGGGACTGACGTCATGAACTGGATGGGCGTGTACACACGCCCGCCCAGTTCAGCTGTCAATCACCGCCGGCCGCCACATCATGTGTACGGGCTGCCGGCTGATCGCCCATACACACACAGCGATGCGCCAATATATCGGTAGATATATTGGCCGTCGGCTGTGCTGCGGGGCCGACGCGATACGTCTGTGAACAACGGAGTTCACAGATGTATCGCGTGTACATACTGGCCGATGGTCCCGCGATATATCGGCCGTTCAAGAGAACGGCTGATATATCGGCCACTGTGTAGGGGCCATAATTCAAATGTATTTCATTTAAATATCCACTGGGGCTTGCCCCAAAGCAAAACTAATGGCCAGACTGACCCTCCCTGTCTAACACATAATGTAACTTTAATGGACATACACTGGACCCATGCACTGAAAATAAGATGATGCTATCTAGATATCATATTGGTGACTAAGTTTGTAAATAGTGAGTACACTATTACCTGCAGGAGCTCTGTGCTGGATCCACATAGCTGGCGATGGAGGGGAGGAATTGGAAATCGCGGGCCGTGGGAGGGGCGGAGTCTCGGAAGGGGGCGGGGCCTTAGCTTCTGGATGGTGCTGCTGCTGTAACCAGGAAAAAAAAATTGAATCCTGGGGGAAGGAGATCAGGCCAGGGAAATCTGCACTGAAGGGCCTCCACACTGCTGTTCTGCAGCAGCTGATTGTGATGCCGACAAGTGAAGAGCCTCTGCTCAGACTGCCCTGCAGGACTCTTATGGCAGTGTGACGTCTCCCTTGCACACCCTGACCTCCGGCTTTCCTGGACTTGCGGGAGGCTCAGGGTAAAACTTTTACCCAGACTTGCCTACCCTCCTAGCGGGAGGCTGAATGCAGGAGGGAACTAGAGCAGCTGATGATGCGGAGGGAGGGCAGCTCTCCCCATAGTGACCGGCCGCTGCCCGCAGTGCGCTCAGTTATTTCATTAAAGAATTCACAGGTGACACGGGGGGGGGCTGCCTTTCACATGGGAGGACTAAGCAGTGATACAACAGCACGGGCTGCTGGGATGGTAGGGTAGGAGAGAAGCGCCCTCTCTCCCTATACGCAGGGCCGGCGCTTCCACTAGGCAGCTTTAGGCAGCTGCCTAGGGGCGGGAGACATGAAGGGGCGGTCCGCTGATGCTGTCCTGAAAAAACAGTAGTTTCATAGGTGTGCAAACGGGTGCACACTCTAATGTAGAAACTAGAGCCGCCCAGTGATTCATGTATGCGGCCGGGTACGCTCAGGTATCGCCGCGCCCGCCGCACACTTGATACCTGTCCCGGTCAGAGCCGCCATCAAAGGGTGACATCGTCCCGCCCTGACAGATAAGAGGACACGCCGATGTGCACAGTGACAGGGACCACCCCAGCCTGCGCGTGACGATCACCTTCCTCCCCGGATCGCACACAGCGCAGCTGAAGCAGATCATTCAAAGCAGCGTATAGGGAGAGAGGGCGCTTCTCTCCTACCCTACCTTCCCAGCAGCCCGTGCTGTTGTATCACTGCTTAGTCCTCCCATGTGAAAGGCAGCCCCCCCCCGTGTCACCTGTGAATTCTTTAATGAAATAACTGAGCGCACTGCGGGCAGCGGCCGGTCACTATGGGGAGAGCTGCCCTCCCTCCGCATCATCAGCTGCTCTAGTTCCCTCCTGCATTCAGCCTCCCGCTAGGAGGGTAGGCAAGTCTGGGTAAAAGTTTTACCCTGAGCCTCCCGCAAGTCCAGGAAAGCCGGAGGTCAGGGTGTGCAAGGGAGACGTCACACTGCCATAAGAGTCCTGCAGGGCAGTCTGAGCAGAGGCTCTTCACTTGTCGGCATCACAATCAGCTGCTGCAGAACAGCAGTGTGGAGGCCCTTCAGTGCAGATTTCCCTGGCCTGATCTCCTTCCCCCAGGATTAAATTTTTTTTCCTGGTTACAGCAGCAGCACCATCCAGAAGCTAAGGCCCCGCCCCCTTCCGAGACTCCGCCCCTCCCACGGCCCGCGATTTCCAATTCCTCCCCTCCATCGCCAGCTATGTGGATCCAGCACAGAGCTCCTGCAGGTAATAGTGTACTCACTATTTACAAACTTAGTCACCAATATGATATCTAGATAGCATCATCTTATTTTCAGTGCATGGGTCCAGTGTATGTCCATTAAAGTTACATTATGTGTTAGACAGGGAGGGTCAGTCTGGCCATTAGTTTTGCTTTGGGGCAAGCCCCAGTGGATATTTAAATGAAATACATTTGAATTATGGCCCCTACACAGTGGCCGATATATCAGCCGTTCTCTTGAACGGCCGATATATCGCGGGACCATCGGCCAGTATGTACACGCGATACATCTGTGAACTCCGTTGTTCACAGACGTATCGCGTCGGCCCCGCAGCACAGCCGACGGCCAATATATCTACCGATATATTGGCGCATCGCTGTGTGTGTATGGGCGATCAGCCGGCAGCCCGTACACATGATGTGGCGGCCGGCGGTGATTGACAGCTGAACTGGGCGGGCGTGTGTACACGCCCATACAGTTCATGACGTCAGTCCCCAACGGATCGGGCAGTGTGTATGCTCAACACACTGCCCGATCCGTCCATAGATATATCTGCCGATCAATTGATCGGCAGATATATCTACCAGTGAGTACCCACCATTAGGGAGATATTGCTGAGGTAGGTAAGCTGATGCCCATCAACAGCTACATGCAAGGAGCACAGGGATTAAACACAGTTTGTCAAATTCTGGGGTTATTGGTGTGCGGGGCCACCTCCCCGCCAGCCGACCCAATGTAGTGCGGTGCATGCAGCGGCCACCACCCACTATCAGGAGAACTGGCCCTGACTGAATCCCACGCGGCGGTCAGCACCTTGCGTGCCGATCAATTCTCTCAACAACCCGCCCCCTGCTGCCGGCCATTCTAAATGTGGTGTCGCCCATCAGCCAATCAGAACTTGCGGACCAGAAGCAGCGGCTCTTGATTGGCTGATGGACCGCAAGCTTTGATATGCTGACGGCCGGTGCCATGTTTCAAATGGCCACCACCGCAGGAGGCATCAGTGAGGAGGACAAGTAGCGGCAGCAAACCAGCAGCGGCGGCGATGGGCACTACTGGGGGATTATCTGTATCTGGCACCTCTGGTGGTATTTGTAACTGGCACTGCTGGGGAAAAACTTAATGTGAATTTCAGCTCATACTGTGCGGGGTTAATGTGAATTTGGCTCATACTGTGTGGTGTAATGTGAATTTCAGCTCATACTGTGTGGCGTAATGTGATTTTCGGCTCATACTGTGGCGTAATGTGAATTTGGCTCATACTGTGTGGGGTAATGTGAATTTGGGCTCATACTGTGTGGTGTAATGTGAATTTGGCTCCTACTGTGTGGCGTAATGTGAATTTGGGCTCATACTAGGCATTTACAGTGCAGTGCCAGTCTGGAGGCACATGGAAACAAAAGTTTCAATTCTAAGTACATCCAAAGCACAGGGTGCTGCCCCGAGGACCTTTTCGCGATGGCACTGCTCGCACCCCATATTTATGGTCTTGTGTACTGATCCCGCCTACTTTGGTGTTGGCTCCGCCTACCATTGATTTGGTGTCGCCCACATGGGGCCACTTCTAGAAATTTTTTTAGTTCCCAGTCCGTCCCTGCTGTCCACAGACAGATTGGTCTTATGCAGTTGGGGACAGCTCTGGTACATGAGCTGTTTAAGAAGAGGTAGGGGCTCTAAGAGTAATTTGATTGCTGACTGCGCCTGTCCATATGTAGTGGGACTACAAGTCCCAGCAGATCTTGTCAGCTGAATGTGCTGGAACTTGTAGTGACATCACAGCTGAAGAGGCCATAACAAGCCAAGTACTGTACAGCAACATATAATGGTGTAGATATTGTGTATATATATATATATATATATATATATATTATTTACTATTATTTAAAAAAAAAAATATATATATATACAAACACACAGCGGCACCAGAGTCTTAAATTTAACTTAGTGTATTCATATCTATACCCAACGTTTCGGGACTGGATTGCCCCTTTGCCAAGGTAAATCCCCTTGACAAAGGGGCGATCCAGCCCCAAAATGTTGGATATAGATTATGAATACACTTAATGTGTATACACACTGAGCAATTTTTTCCCCACTTCCCAGCGATGTCAGCGGGGGTGAACGGCTATGGAAAGCTGTTCACCCCGCCGTTCATCTACTTGTAATACCAGCAGATGAATGGCGGCCGCCGGCGATGAAGCGGGAGAGCGCATCAGCGGTAATCGCTGGGGCATACACACTGGGCGACTGAAAGCAGTTCAACACACCAAAAGTGACCTGCTTTCAGCTCAAAGTTGCCCAGTGTGAAAGTTAAAATTAAGACTCCAAGTGCCGCTGTGTGTTTGTATGGAAAATTATTTATTTGGATCCAGAAGGTACTGGAGCAGCTGATTCAGTGAGGGAGAGTGCTGGTCCGGTGTGACATAATGATGTACTGGCGTAGGGGAGCAGGGGTGTTGTTCTGTCAATGGATGCAGAGGCTTGCTGGCCAGATGGCCATCCAAGTGAAGGCGTAAGACGTCATCTGATGGCACCATTAGTGGGCTTACCTGTACACAGGCTGGTGAGTTCTCTCTCTCTCTCTACATATATATATATATATATATATATATATATATATATATATTAATATGGGGCAACATAATGCAGTACATACAGATGGGGTGGGGGCCAGCACCACATTGCAGCACATACAGATGCGGAGAGGGCGGACAGCACAATGCAGAATACATATGGGGACAGCTGGACGGCACAACTGCCTCCCACTTTGCAGGCTTCCAGGACCCGGGGAGCGCGATGCCAACATTACAGACTGCTGCGCCCACGGCTCACAGGCACACGTGAGACAGAGTAGTCGCCAGTGAACGTTGCTGAGAGACATAGATTGGGGGGGGGGGTTTGCTGAGTGACAGAATAAAGGGGGGGGGGGGCTGTTTGACAGTGAAGGGTATGAGAGGCACAGGGGGGGGGGGGGGGCGCATAAGTTTTGCCTAGAGTGCCAAATTACCTTGCACCGGCCCTGCCTATACGCTGCTTTGAATGATCTGCTTCAGCTGCGCTGTGTGCGATCCGGGGAGGAAGGTGATCGTCACGCGCAGGCTGGGGTGGTCCCTGTCACTGTGCACATCGGCGTGTCCTCTTATCTGTCAGGGCGGGACGATGTCACCCTTTGATGGCGGCTCTGACCGGGACAGGTATCAAGTGTGCGGCGGGCGCGGCGATACCTGAGCGTACCCGGCCGCATACATGAATCACTGGGCGGCTCTAGTTTCTACATTAGAGTGTGCACCCGTTTGCACACCTATGAAACTACTGTTTTTTCAGGACAGCATCAGCGGACCGCCCCTTCATGTCTCCCGCCCCTAGGCAGCTGCCTAAAGCTGCCTAGTGGAAGCGCCGGCCCTGCGTATAGGGAGAGAGGGCGCTTCTCTCCTACCCTACCTTCCCAGCAGCCCGTGCTGTTGTATCACTGCTTAGTCCTCCCATGTGAAAGGCAGCCCCCCCCCCCGTGTCACCTGTGAATTCTTTAATGAAATAACTGAGCGCACTGCGGGCAGCGGCCGGTCACTATGGGGAGAGCTGCCCTCCCTCCGCATCATCAGCTGCTCTAGTTCCCTCCTGCATTCAGCCTCCCGCTAGGAGGGTAGGCAAGTCTGGGTAAAAGTTTTACCCTGAGCCTCCCGCAAGTCCAGGAAAGCCGGAGGTCAGGGTGTGCAAGGGAGACGTCACACTGCCATAAGAGTCCTGCAGGGCAGTCTGAGCAGAGGCTCTTCACTTGTCGGCATCACAATCAGCTGCTGCAGAACAGCAGTGTGGAGGCCCTTCAGTGCAGATTTCCCTGGCCTGATCTCCTTCCCCCAGGATTAAATTTTTTTTTCCTGGTTACAGCAGCAGCACCATCCAGAAGCTAAGGCCCCGCCCCCTTCCGAGACTCCGCCCCTCCCACGGCCCGCGATTTCCAATTCCTCCCCTCCATCGCCAGCTATGTGGATCCAGCACAGAGCTCCTGCAGGTAATAGTGTACTCACTATTTACAAACTTAGTCACCAATATGATATCTAGATAGCATCATCTTATTTTCAGTGCATGGGTCCAGTGTATGTCCATTAAAGTTACATTATGTGTTAGACAGGGAGGGTCAGTCTGGCCATTAGTTTTGCTTTGGGGCAAGCCCCAGTGGATATTTAAATGAAATACATTTGAATTATGGCCCCTACACAGTGGCCGATATATCAGCCGTTCTCTTGAACGGCCGATATATCGCGGGACCATCGGCCAGTATGTACACGCGATACATCTGTGAACTCCGTTGTTCACAGACGTATCGCGTCGGCCCCGCAGCACAGCCGACGGCCAATATATCTACCGATATATTGGCGCATCGCTGTGTGTGTATGGGCGACCAGCCGGCAGCCCGTACACATGATGTGGCGGCCGGCGGTGATTGACAGCTGAACTGGGCGGGCGTGTGTACACGCCCATCCAGTTCATGACGTCAGTCCCCAACGGATCGGGCAGTGTGTATGCTCAACACACTGCCCGATCCGTCCATAGATATATCTGCCGATCAATTGATCGGCAGATATATCTACCAGTGAGTACCCACCATTAGGGAGATATTGCTGAGGTAGGTAAGCTGATGCCCATCAACAGCTACATGCAAGGAGCACAGGGATTAAACACAGTTTGTCAAATTCTGGGGTTATTGGTGTGCGGGGCCACCTCCCCGCCAGCCGACCCAATGTAGTGCGGTGCATGCAGCGGCCACCACCCACTATCAGGAGAACTGGCCCTGACTGAATCCCACGCGGCGGTCAGCACCTTGCGTGCCGATCAATTCTCTCAACAACCCGCCCCCTGCTGCCGGCCATTCTAAATGTGGTGTCGCCCATCAGCCAATCAGAACTTGCGGACCAGAAGCAGCGGCTCTTGATTGGCTGATGGACCGCAAGCTTTGATATGCTGACGGCCGGTGCCATGTTTCAAATGGCCACCACCGCAGGAGGCATCAGTGAGGAGGACAAGTAGCGGCAGCAAACCAGCAGCGGCGGCGATGGGCACTACTGGGGGATTATCTGTATCTGGCACCTCTGGTGGTATTTGTAACTGGCACTGCTGGGGAAAAACTTAATGTGAATTTCAGCTCATACTGTGCGGGGTTAATGTGAATTTGGCTCATACTGTGTGGTGTAATGTGAATTTCAGCTCATACTGTGTGGCGTAATGTGATTTTCGGCTCATACTGTGGCGTAATGTGAATTTGGCTCATACTGTGTGGGGTAATGTGAATTTGGGCTCATACTGTGTGGTGTAATGTGAATTTGGCTCCTACTGTGTGGCGTAATGTGAATTTGGGCTCATACTAGGCATTTACAGTGCAGTGCCAGTCTGGAGGCACATGGAAACAAAAGTTTCAATTCTAAGTACATCCAAAGCACAGGGTGCTGCCCCGAGGACCTTTTCGCGATGGCACTGCTCGCACCCCATATTTATGGTCTTGTGTACTGATCCCGCCTACTTTGGTGTTGGCTCCGCCTACCATTGATTTGGTGTCGCCCATGTCAAAGTCAGAAAAATGTCTCTATGCACGTTGCCATATTTGCACCGCACACTGGTCCGCGCTGCGCATGCGTACGCTCTCCCGTGAAGACGCATACCCGCAATAGCGTGCACCCGCGGGCGCACGGTATGCGTATTTACGGTAGAGTTTATGTAGTCGTAGCGTGCGACTCATTCGTTACATATTTTCACAATTAATGTAGTTTGTAGATCATGGTCCCTTTGATAGATTCTGAAAGTTTGGTTAATATAGAATGTCCCTGAGCAGAGGAATCCCTCTTTGTATTGTACGAAGGGTCTAACAGGAATCATACAGCAGTGTTTGGTACCCATCGGAAGAGTATTTAATTAGCGATATTCCGGTGTTGGTTTGGAGCGTATTAATCGCTCGTGCGAATAGTAATGGACATAAGAAGTTATGTCCATTTTATTTGTTCTTACTTAGTCATGCATCTGAACAGTTGGAGACAGGCATCAGTGGGTCTCAAATGGCTCTTTGACCTCAGAGATCCCCCAAACAATAGTTTGCATGTTAAGAGGGCCTCATATCT
Source organism: Pseudophryne corroboree (assembly GCF_028390025.1). Classification (NCBI taxonomy): domain Eukaryota; kingdom Metazoa; phylum Chordata; class Amphibia; order Anura; family Myobatrachidae; genus Pseudophryne; species Pseudophryne corroboree. Next base: position 91,672,129 of record NC_086453.1, on the reverse strand, counting down.
ACACATGCATAAGGTAAACACAGGAATAGTAATTGAAGATCAATTGTACTCCAAATCAGTATCTTTCCTGCAGACGGAGTGCAATAGCCTTTAATTACACTGAGCTTTGAGACTCAATGAAGAAGGCCAACACCTGTGTTTACAAATGGGGCTGGATTTGTATACAGGAAAATAAGGGCTGAGACGTCATTGTCTCAACTGAAAGTGGACATCATGAATATAGAACAGAACCCAGACAGGATTCTGTTTTATATTCGCCAAACAATAGCTCTCCAGAAGACAGGAATGTGTTAGTTATCACCCATTGTTTTGCATAACCAAGACCACTGATACAGTTTACCTGTATGAATCAACCTATGACCTTTGTTATAATGCGAAGCCGAGTTCCTGCGTCCAATGGACAGTGAGACTGTAGGGACCATTAGATTGCATTGTGTGAGTAGCATAAAAGACGGATCTGTGACATCCAGCTTTCACTTCTCTTCAAATGGTTCTCATTGCTGATAATCAGGAAGCTGGATGTCCAGAGGCGCTTGCGATCGTTTCCCCTTGTGCGTAAGTTTCTCTCCGTAATCATTGTCTTACTGTGAGCCAATTTCTCTCTCTCTCTCTCTCTCTCTCCTTTCTCTTTTCTCTCACATCTCCCCTAGACTAGTATTGTATTGTATTAGATAGTATTGTATTTTGGTTAGGAAGTCTCTGTTATATTGTAGTGTATCATTTGTACTGTTATTCTCTTTTTACAAGTATATTAGACATAATACAGTTAATAGGCTTTGGACCCTAAACCAGCATCTGTGTATTTCCTATAGTGTTAAGTGTTCACTTGAGCGTCGGTAACGCTCAAGCAGCTTTGTAGTTAGTCAGGTTACACAAGGTTGCACTTACACCCTGTATTCACATTAAGGTATTCTGTGTATATCATTGGTATAAGGTTTAGACATAAAGGTATAGCGTTGTGAGCGTCTGCGCCGCTGGTGATCTCCTCGTGGTCTCGAGCGAACCGCTACGCCATAGCGAATCATTCTGTCCTGTAATCTCTGGGCCGTGAGCGAACGTGACGCTTGAGCGTCTCGCCTACGGCTGAGCGATCGTTACGCAACCAGCGTACCCTTACGGTACTTCTTAAGTAAACAGCGTACAGTGTTCTTAGACTTCATAAAGGGTTGTAAATACATAAAGGAATTCTGCTTTGTTAATTGGGGGCCGTCCAGTCCTTCACATATCTGCACTAGGTAGATCAGCAGACATTATCCCTCAGCAAAGGGCGGGAGGTTGTATCTCTCGTAGTGCTGACGGGATAAGCGTCTGCTTCGCTTAGATAAAGAGTGCTGAAGGAATCCGGGAACCGGAAGTAAGAACAAAAACGCTTGTGTCTTTTAAAACTGTTTTATTTCTCTTCTGTCTTGCGTATACACGCACGCATACATATATCTGCATTTCTTTTTCAAATTTCGTATATCACTATTCCTGTTTGCCAATTTTTATAGTTGATAGAAAGTGCTAAAAGAGATTTGCTGTTATTTCATAGTAGAGGTAATAGTTAAAGTATAGACCAACACACGGCTTGTCTGGGAGATAAGGCAGTCAGTGTGGTGTGCGGTAGATGATCAGGGATCATCCACATTGATAAAAATAGAAATTGTGTTACGGTGGATCTTTGTTTTGCGTACACGTGTCCCTAACAAAAGACTTGCGTACGCAATCCAAAGGCAGACGCACGCAGCGTACATTACGCAACGTAGCGTCTGGTTACGCCCACGTAGCTCGTCACGAAAAGTTGAATTAGCGCAAAGCGATAATTAGCGCAAAGGCGATAAGTAACGCACAGCGGTAGATAACGCGACGCGGTAAATAACGCAAATCTATTTTTGGAAAAATCTGAAATTTAGTTTAACAGATCCTGCTCCTAATTGGTAACACAGTTGGACTGAAGACAATTTCTGCGCAGAAATAGATATAGAAACAAAGTGTACATGTGTTGAGTGAGTGTGTTTTTTTTTTATCACATAAGTTTATATAACTTAGAGGTTGAACCAAAAGGAAAGTCGGGTACTCGTCAAGGGACATACGTGTAAGTGACATATACGGTGGCTAGGGAGGCATCCCTGGTTAAATAATATTTGAGCATTAGAGTATAGCGGACCATAAGGTAACAAGACCAGGAGGTCATAAGGTAACAAGACCAGGAGGTCATAAGGTAACAAGACCAGGAGGTCATAAGGTAACAAGACCAGGAGGTCATAAGGTAACAAGACCAGGAGGTCACAAGGTACTAAAAGGTCCGCTATAAAGGTACAAGAGGCACAACGCCTGGGGTGTTGGTGCAGAACCCATATAGGCCATAAGCTCTTGCTGAAGGAATCGCGGCCGGAAACATCGATTCCATTAATCTCTCAGTACATAACAGGTAGTGCTTATGTACTGAACGATTGGACCGCACGTAATTGTGTGCAGTAGTTAGTAATCTGACCTAATACCATTAGAGTAAAGTGGTCACAAACGCTATTTGTACATTCTGACGTGATTTGTGTAATTTTTTATTTTTAAAGGGAAGTTCGCTGGTCACTCAGGAACTATCTAACAACCCCAACTTTACTGGAAAGAGTAAGTGTCCTTCGGGTAACCCTCATATGTTCCAGTAAAATAAAGGTTCACAGGGGCCCTGGGTTGGGTACCGCAGCTCTGGTTACAGTGATTGCAGTACTGGCCAACGTGGGCGAGAAGTAAGTGGGGTACTTGATAAACCACCACCGCCGGCCTGCCCAGGACATCTTGGTTTGTTTGTAAGGGTTCGCTGAAAACCTTGAGATAAAGATCCAAGGAGGAATAAGCAACACCTGCAGATTATGGGGGCCATTTGTTCAGGTAGGGGGCGATCAACCTCGGTTCGGGTTGATTCAGGGAACCGGCCAGTCGGGTCGGCACGATATGTGATGTGTGAGAAATATGGAAATCACGCTGAAGTTTTATGTGATGAATGGGAGAGAATGACTGTACAAGACAGGGAGAAATTCCCAAGAATAGGTAGCTCCAGTCCAGAAGTGTTACAAAATTTAAGGAGGAGGATATGTCTCATTGAACCAACAAAGGGACGAAGTAAACATTATGATTATTTGCAGTTAGGGCAACAGGAAGGTGAATTACAAAGAGATTCAATTGACTTTTCTGAGAGGAGAGATAATGGCATCGGGGGAGGAGTTGATTGCGGAGAGAAAAGCACAAGGTTGAACAATAAAAACGCTCTTAGCAACTGTAGTATAGATTATAAGAATAAGTGTAATAACTGTAACAATGATTATTGTAATACTGTTGAATGTACAACTATTAACCTGTGCAAGTTGCACCCCATGTCAAACTTCCCTAAGGAATACAAACAAGAAAGTGAACCCAGAACGATGTCAGCACCTCTTCCAACAACCATCACAAAAGCCATCCAGGTGGACGCGACCAAATTGGTAAAGGCAATAATCGAACCCCCTAACGGAGGGTCAGGTGAGGTCGTGTCCACAGGTACGTACAATGTTTCATATCACGCACAAACAGATGTACCCCAAAATGTAAGACCAACACCAGATGATGTAACTGAGCTCGATCTGGCCAGGGTGATCTCAGTCCCCAATGGGAAGACTGACGATCAGGGAATCATTCCCGTCAAGGACAGTGCAATGCGCTGTCTCTGGTCCCGGACCGAATTGAGATCAATTATGTCTGAATTTCCTGATCCTAGGAAAAATCTAGCCAAATGTCAAAGGTTTATTAAAGAACTAGGAAACGCCACAGAACCCACCAACAAAGAATGGCGGACAGTGCTGAGGGCATGTTTGCCCTCCAGGGTTGACCCTGAAAAATTCATTGCTGATTGTAAATTAAACACGGAGGTACCTTGTATGGAGGAACACAATCAGGAATGTATTAGGCAGATTAACCGACAGTTAGGAATATATTTCCCAGCTGCTGTCAAGTGGAATGACATTTTTTCCATAAGGCAAAACGAAAGGGAAAATGTTTCTAATTATTTCAATCGAGCACTGCAAATAATGGCTAGAAACACTGGGATCGCAGACATCAAGACAAATGCACAACATAAAGGAATAGCGGTTAAGGTATTGATGAATGGTTTAAAAGATGAATTAAAAACAAGGGTACAGACCACCAACCCAAACTGGAGAGATATCTCGGTGACCGCACTAAGAGAGGCCGTCATCAATCATGATCAGAATATCACCAGATACAGAGAGTCACAAAGAGATAAGTTAATGGCAGCAAATATACAGGCCCAAACCACAAGACCACCCCAACAAAAGCCCCACACCCCTGCGAGAAATCCAGATATGGAAGTCTGTTACAATTGTCATAAAAAGGGACACTTTGCAAGAGATTGTAGATCAAGAGAAAGACAACACCATAATCATAAAATCCAAGGAATCAGGGAAGTACAGGGGAAACGATTGATGATGATGAGCATCCGAGCGTTTGAGGAGGTATCAAATCAACCAAAACCTCAGGTCATTGACACGTGGAGGAAACCCAGGATTTGTTATCATTGTAGGAGAGAAGGGCATTATGCCAGCAACTGTAATAACCCACATAAAGTTAGACCCCCTAGACCAAGAAATGAGCAAAATTACAACACACACACCATTATAATCAGAGATCCGACAGGAAGAACTCAGGCCCACACTCATGGTATGTAGTCAGGAAAGGTGAACATTAGAACTGATGGTAAGCCTGAGGTAACGGTTAATAAAGTGGGAGGTCATTCACTGAAGACACAGGAATGACCAGGTGAAAAGTTGTAAATGTATTTGTGAAAAAATGTTTTTTTTTTCTCTCTCTCTCTATCCCCATCTCTGACGAGTAGTGGTAAGAATTCACACATTGCATATCCACTTGGTCCTTGCAGAAGTCTACCAAACCCCAGCATGACCTCCGCCACAATGTATTTCTGGCCAGATACAGACAGTGGAGTAATGCAGGTGCTGGTGGGGAGGGACTGCTCAAGGAGACCAGTAGACACATAGATATGACAGCCTAATAAGTCTGACAATGTTTTTCTAATGCTAACAATGTTTTCTTAATGTTGACAATGTTTAAAAATGCTTTGTTTCTCTTTTCTTATTTGTGGTTATTGTCGAGTTATGTAATGTATATATGCACATGAATTGTTCTCTATCTCTTTTTTTTTTTTTTTTTTTTGTTGTCTCTCTCTTCCCACTCATGTTTCCATGGTTTAAAGATGGTATGTCACCCCTCAGTTGGACCAATGGTAATGCCAGATTTTTTCTCCTTACAGAAAGATCGCCGGTTAGGAAGGAATATTGCATCACCAGAATGTTCGTTTGGAAGACTGAGAGACAGCACCTTTGAGAGGACAGCAGAACAAGAAGAACAACAAGACGAGAGAACTTATTATCGTAACAAGTTCTCTCCCCCTCAAACTGTTTTCTTATACCCCCTTTACAAATTTCTTCTTTTCTCCTCCTGTAAGATGGACTTGCCCCAAGAGACTGTGATATGGATTTTCCCGTTAACCATGATGTTGACCAGAGCAGTCTGTTTCGGTGAGAGTACCAGTGAGGCCGAGAAAGGATCCAGAAAGGTCCTGATGACTGAGACGGAGGTGTAAATTTCCAATAGCAACCCAATCACCAAGCAAAGGCGAGTACCGGGCACGATCTAACAACCATGTTATCTGTAAACATTTTCTTTGAAGGATTGTTAGTTCAAAAAGAAAACTGTATCTGTAGGCTCGGTAACAATAATGCCAATCCAGTTTTAATAACCATATGGACCGGCATCCATTGAGTGACTATCACTCCTTAGTGGGTAACGTATTAAACCAAACAGATTGTTGGGTATGCTCTCAAGTACCTCAGGGTCACAGCAAATCAGGGCTAGTACCATTTCCTTTAACGTTAGGGGAGGTACTTGAGCTAAGGGGTGGGAGACCGGTGGACCGGAGGTTTAACATCTCCAGCCCTCCTAGTTTGAAGCTCCACCAATACCATGTGGATAGGTCCCTCTTATGTTTTAATATCTCCAATCCCCGTAAGCCGGGAAATTGGGAAGTGTCATGGAGCAACCTTACCATGACCTTTTCACACAGAGCAGATAGAATGCCTACAGATACAGAGCTGGTACGCCACATAGCCAGTAGAGGAAAATCTTTCCGGTATCAATATACCTTAGGAAATAGGATTACTAGAGTTGGAGAGGTATCACCAGGATACTGTGCACATATCGTACAAACTGATACGTGCATTAAGCAGATGGAAGAATTAGGGTCAGGAGATTTCACCTGGAAGGTTTGTAACATGGTCATGTCCTTCTCCGTCCCTTATGTTCTCCCCGATGATGCATATTTCATATGCGGGAGAAAGGCGTACAAGTGGCTTGCCCCAAACTCTGAAGGATTGTGTTATATTGGAAAAGTATTGCCTGAAGTGATGACTGTTACACATGACAAAATGAAGGACATACACCGTGGTGCCCAAGCTCCTTATACTCACACTCATTACGAGCACCGAGTTAAAAGACAACTGTCAGAAAGGTTAGAGCATCCGGCCTCTGATCTTATCCATGAATCCACCGGGATTCAGGTTCTGGTAGCGTTAGATTTCACTCGTACCGCTCGAGGAGTGATGAATTATAGATACATTTCCGCACTCGCCAATTTGTTAGATAATATCACTGAAATGTATGATGACACGTTTAGATACACTGGAAGAGAACTTCAAGCTTACAAAACAGAACTAGTTCAGCATAGGATGGTTCTTAATTATCTTACAGCAGTAACAGGCGGATATTGTGTTACATTGGCAACACAGTACGGTATAAAGTGTTGCACGTATATCACGAATAGCACCGAGGATCCGGTCGAGGTCATAGATCAAAAGATGGACGATATTCTCCAATTGAAGTGGGAATTTCGCCGAAAACACAATCTCACCCTTGCTGCTGTAGGTAATGAGCTGACTGGTTGGGTGTCATGGTTGAACCCGCGAAATTGGTTCTCCGGTTTAGGAGACTGGGCTCAAGGAGTCATAATGGATGTTGGAAAGTTTCTACTATGTATCTTGGGTGTCGTTATATCGATTGGATTGATATTTAGATGCGGGCAGGCTTTAATGAGGTGCAAACAAAGTACAAAAGTGATGAGCTTGAGGAGTGAGGAAACCGTAGTTAACCTGGATTTGATTTATGACCCAATGATAGAAACCAGAATGTGATGAAAATGCGATTATACGGTCCGTTTCTTTCACCTGTTTTTCTGCTTTTCTCCAAGATACAAAGACCCCCTTGGACGAGGAAGCTGACGAGACGAGATGTATACAGACAACGGATTGACCAAAGAAGAAGATTTGACAACTTTAAATATGGACACTTGATGAACTTTGCCATGGATCCCCAGTTTCCCTAGTATTTTTAAACTCACGCTAGCCCAACATTTTCTGTACATCTGATGGCATTGACAAAGCTTATTGCTCACACCTAATGAGCAAAACAGCGCAAAGAAGACGACTTTCAACAGATACCGAACAAAACTTCGACGACAGATGTACATTTACCTGACATAGGATATCATTGCATTTTTCGTAAGTGTTCTTTATCTTCATCTCTACAACCCTCAGGTAACGACACACATAGACGATAGGGAATACAGGCACAGATATCAGCAACCACATACCTCCCCCATTCATGTATCATCAACTAAAATGTGCATCCCCATTTTGTTACAACCACAGCCGAAATGAGCTCGGTAGAGTTTGACAGCCCATCCACAGACCCTTAGTACGGGATAAGAAGGAATTCAAATGTATACTTCGCAATACCTCGAAGCTTGATTTACCACACGTACGGCACGATGATACATGACCCTCCAAACATGGACTCATACACACATGCTTCTGCTTTCTCACTAGGTCATACCCTCTTCACACCTACTCCACTCTTCTTCCTTTCCCCACCATGGAAATCAATTAACCCCTGACTTACATTTTTCTCCTTTTGAAATGTTTTAGAAGGTGGCAGTTATTATTGACTGCCAAAGGGTGGACTGTCAAAGTCAGAAAAATGTCTCTATGCACGTTGCCATATTTGCACCGCACACTGGTCCGCGCTGCGCATGCGTACGCTCTCCCGTGAAGACGCATACCCGCAATAGCGTGCACCCGCGGGCGCACGGTATGCGTATTTACGGTAGAGTTTATGTAGTCGTAGCGTGCGACTCATTCGTTACATATTTTCACAATTAATGTAGTTTGTAGATCATGGTCCCTTTGATAGATTCTGAAAGTTTGGTTAATATAGAATGTCCCTGAGCAGAGGAATCCCTCTTTGTATTGTACGAAGGGTCTAACAGGAATCATACAGCAGTGTTTGGTACCCATCGGAAGAGTATTTAATTAGCGATATTCCGGTGTTGGTTTGGAGCGTATTAATCGCTCGTGCGAATAGTAATGGACATAAGAAGTTATGTCCATTTTATTTGTTCTTACTTAGTCATGCATCTGAACAGTTGGAGACAGGCATCAGTGGGTCTCAAATGGCTCTTTGACCTCAGAGATCCCCCAAACAATAGTTTGCATGTTAAGAGGGCCTCATATCTACACATGCATAAGGTAAACACAGGAATAGTAATTGAAGATCAATTGTACTCCAAATCAGTATCTTTCCCGCAGACGGAGTGCAATAGCCTTTAATTACACTGAGCTTTGAGACTCAATGAAGAAGGCCAACACCTGTGTTTACAAATGGGGCTGGATTTGTATACAGGAAAATAAGGGCTGAGACGTCATTGTCTCAACTGAAAGTGGACATCATGAATATAGAACAGAACCCAGACAGGATTCTGTTTTATATTCGCCAAACAATAGCTCTCCAGAAGACAGGAATGTGTTAGTTATCACCCATTGTTTTGCATAACCAAGACCACTGATACAGTTTACCTGTATGAATCAACCTATGACCTTTGTTATAATGCGAAGCCGAGTTCCTGCGTCCAATGGACAGTGAGACTGTAGGGACCATTAGATTGCATTGTGTGAGTAGCATAAAAGACGGATCTGTGACATCCAGCTTTCACTTCTCTTCAAATGGTTCTCATTGCTGATAATCAGGAAGCTGGATGTCCAGAGGCGCTTGCGATCGTTTCCCCTTGTGCGTAAGTTTCTCTCCGTAATCATTGTCTTACTGTGAGCCAATTTCTCTCTCTCTCTCTCTCTCTCTCTCTCTCTCCTTTCTCTTTTCTCTCACATCTCCCCTAGACTAGTATTGTATTGTATTAGATAGTATTGTATTTTGGTTAGGAAGTCTCTGTTATATTGTAGTGTATCATTTGTACTGTTATTCTCTTTTTACAAGTATATTAGACATAATACAGTTAATAGGCTTTGGACCCTAAACCAGCATCTGTGTATTTCCTATAGTGTTAAGTGTTCACTTGAGCGTCGGTAACGCTCAAGCAGCTTTGTAGTTAGTCAGGTTACACAAGGTTGCACTTACACCCTGTATTCACATTAAGGTATTCTGTGTATATCATTGGTATAAGGTTTAGACATAAAGGTATAGCGTTGTGAGCGTCTGCGCCGCTGGTGATCTCCTCGTGGTCTCGAGCGAACCGCTACGCCATAGCGAATCATTCTGTCCTGTAATCTCTGGGCCGTGAGCGAACGTGACGCTTGAGCGTCTCGCCTACGGCTGAGCGATCGTTACGCAACCAGCGTACCCTTACGGTACTTCTTAAGTAAACAGCGTACAGTGTTCTTAGACTTCATAAAGGGTTGTAAATACATAAAGGAATTCTGCTTTGTTACCCACATGGGGCCACTTCTAGAAATTTTTTTAGTTCCCAGTCCGTCCCTGCTGTCCACAGACAGATTGGTCTTATGCAGTTGGGGACAGCTCTGGTACATGAGCTGTTTAAGAAGAGGTAGGGGCTCTAAGAGTAATTTGATTGCTGACTGCGCCTGTCCATATGTAGTGGGACTACAAGTCCCAGCAGATCTTGTCAGCTGAATGTGCTGGAACTTGTAGTGACATCACAGCTGGAGAGGCCATAACAAGCCAAGTACTGTACAGCAACATATAATGGTGTAGATATTGTGTATATATATATATATATATATATATATTATTTTATTTACTATTATTTAAAAAAAAATATATATATATATACAAACACACAGCGGCACCAGAGTCTTAAATTTAACTTAGTGTATTCATATCTATACCCAACGTTTCGGGACTGGATTGCCCCTTTGCCAAGGTAAATCCCCTTGACAAAGGGGCGATCCAGCCCCAAAATGTTGGATATAGATTATGAATACACTTAATGTGTATACACACTGAGCAATTTTTTCCCCACTTCCCAGCGATGTCAGCGGGGGTGAACGGCTATGGAAAGCTGTTCACCCCGCCGTTCATCTACTTGTAATACCAGCAGATGAATGGCGGCCGCCGGCGATGAAGCGGGAGAGCGCATCAGCGGTAATCGCTGGGGCATACACACTGGGCGACTGAAAGCAGTTCAACACACCAAAAGTGACCTGCTTTCAGCTCAAAGTTGCCCAGTGTGAAAGTTAAAATTAAGACTCCAAGTGCCGCTGTGTGTTTGTATGGAAAATTATTTATTTGGATCCAGAAGGTACTGGAGCAGCTGATTCAGTGAGGGAGAGTGCTGGTCCGGTGTGACATAATGATGTACTGGCGTAGGGGAGCAGGGGTGTTGTTCTGTCAATGGATGCAGAGGCTTGCTGGCCAGATGGCCATCCAAGTGAAGGCGTAAGACGTCATCTGATGGCACCATTAGTGGGCTTACCTGTACACAGGCTGGTGAGTTCTCTCTCTCTCTCTACATATATATATATATATATATTAATATGGGGCAACATAATGCAGTACATACAGATGGGGTGGGGGCCAGCACCACATTGCAGCACATACAGATGCGGAGAGGGCGGACAGCACAATGCAGAATACATATGGGGACAGCTGGACGGCACAACTGCCTCCCACTTTGCAGGCTTCCAGGACCCGGGGAGCGCGATGCCAACATTACAGACTGCTGCGCCCACGGCTCACAGGCACACGTAAGACAGAGTAGTCGCCAGTGAACGTTGCTGAGAGACATAGATTGGGGGGGGTGGTTTGCTGAGTGACAGAATAAAGGGGGGGGGGGCTGTTTGACAGTGAAGGGTATGAGAGGCACAGGGGGGGGGGGGGGGCGCATAAGTTTTGCCTAGAGTGCCAAATTACCTTGCACCGGCCCTGGTCAATTCAATTCGGTGCGAAACTTCGAGTGTAAGTTTGTTTCATGAAACTCACAGACGTTGCACAAATGCGTGCACCCGAGAATTCACCAATCCAATTAGAAATGCCTATTCGCGATACTGGCAGGGGTGTGTGAATTCTGTACAATATGCGATGTGGGAAAAGTGCATGAAAGAGTAGGATACCTTCCTGGACCCCAGAAAAGTGACAATTTCATTAGCAGAATCCTATAGAAGGCTGTTAGTAGGCATGAGGAAGGCACTGGTTATTTTTAGAAGGTGTCAAATTGCCGATTTGTGTTTTTGTGTTTTTTTAAGCAAGAGAATGTAAAAAGCTTGCAAATTGAATTTAATTACAAAGAAATGAAACGAAAAATACCAAAAATAAAATAGAAAAAAGTGCTTTTGGGGTAATCTGTAGCAATTTGAAAGTAAAAAATATAATTAAAAAAAGCAATTATTTTTGGCTGAGAAAAAAGTTGATTTTGTGGTAATTTTTAGGCCATTCCTTTTTTTAACCCCAAAAAATGACATGTAATTATATGCTCTATTTAGCTAATTAAAAAAGCTCAAATGCCTAATTAGTTATTGAGGGAGTTGGCAAAGGGTTCTGAAGCAAGTCCGAACATTTTTAACTTAAAATAATGATTTTCCCTACCTTTTCACAACCCTCAGGGGGGTGCACATTAAAAAACTTGAATTTACTCTTAGAGAAGCAATGCGAGTTTGTAATTGGAAGCAGCCCTAAGGAGACTCTGGACAGCTCCACACGCTGCAGGGTGCCTGTCCAGAGCGTTCCTTGCTCGCTCATGGTGGGGTCATTCCGAGTTGATCGTAGCTGTGCTAAATTTAGCACAGCTACGATCATCTCCCCAGACATGCGGGGGGACGCCTAGCACAGGGCTAGTCTGCCCCGCATGCAGAGCCGGCCTTAGGCATAGGCAAACTAGGCAAATGCCTAGGGCATTTGGTATGCTTAGGGGCACCAGCAGCTTCTGCTGATTAAAATGATATGCGGCATGCCTATATTCTGTGTGCGACTGTGGCTGTATCTGCATACGAAATGCTGCGTTGCAGTGTATTCCTGCAAATCACTGTAATGTAGCATTTCGTATGCAGATACAGCCGCAGTCGCACACAAAATATATGCATGCTGCATATCATTTTAATCAGCAGAAGCTGCCTGTGCATCCTACCCATATTGTAATGCAAATAGTAATGCAAATAAGATGCATTTTCATAAACAAAAGGCGCCCGACGTTAGCAGAGCTGCCAGCTGACTCATGCCAGGCATCTCCTGCAGAACTAGCGGCGGTGCTAGGGGGCACCAGTCAAAATCTTGCCTAGGGCATCATATTGGTTAGGGCCGGCTCTGCCCGCAAGTCAGTTCCCCCCCCCCCCCTCACAAGTACAAAAGCATCGCACAGCGGCGATGCTTTTGTACTTGAAGAGTAACTCCCATCCAGTGCAGCTCCTGTGGCTGGCCGGGGGTTACTTGTCGCTGCCCCGGGTTGCAGCGGCTGCATGTGATGCCCCCACGGTCCGGCCCCGCCTGCATTGGCCAGACCACACCCTGAAAACGGCGGCTGAACGCCGCCCTGCCACCCCCTCCCGCCCAGCGAACGCCACTGCCTGTCAATCAGGCAGAGGCAATTGCTAGGTAATGACGGCCTTCGGCCGTCTGGCATGTGCCGGCGCACTGTGGCGCAGGCGCATGCACAGTTCTGGCCTGATCGCTGCGCTGCACACTGCAGCGTGCAATCGGGTCGGAATGAACCCCATGGAGTCTCTGCAGTAGTGCTATGCACCCTACAAGCAACATGCAGGTGTTGTGGGGCAGCGACTATGCCGCACCAAGGGCCGTGTGCGATGGAACCACCTGAACAGCCCTAATAAGGGCCCTTCTCATAAGGGCATATTTATCACAGGGAGAAACAGGGGTTTTGCCAGTGATAGGTCTTCAAGGTATAAATCAAAGGGAAGCACCTGCCGCGAATATAGATCTGCCAGGTTACACCATTCAGAACACAGGGGAGCATAATTAACGAAGAGTGTGATATTATGAGTACTGCTGCCAGGGCTGGTGCTAGGTGTTCACCGCCCCCTTGCAAACTATAAATTTGTGCCCTGCCTCCCATACTTTATAAAGAGAGCACGCTGAGGACCCGCGCCACAAAAAAAGGGGTGTGATCAAACAAGGGAGGAGCATGGCAACAATAGCACCACAATTCAAATTACACCTCACAGGAGCACAATCTTATTCACATTAAGTGGTGCAAGTAGAAAATATTTCTTAGTGGTACTGTGTGTGTGCGCCGAAGGCACGTGCGCCAAAAAGTGGGTGTGGCTACATGCCACATGGGGTGAGGTCAATTAAATGGGAGCCAGACACACATGTCCCCACAGTGCCAGATACAGATGTAGCCACCTTTATCTTGACCGATTCTCCGCCTAGACGGACGTTTAGTCACGCTAAGGTGATAGCTTAGCTTGCTGAGTTTAATCACAGGCAGGCGCGTTGAGGCAATTCTAGATACTCAGCATGCATTACACATCTCCACCACTGGGTGGCTAATGCTCCACTAATCCAGTACTTTCGATCGTATAGCGGCGGATTGATCTACAGCTCTGGCAAATGGTCAGTGACGACTGTAATGTTAATAGATGGTGACCAATGGTCAAACGGTGAGAGTTCTCAATATAAATAAATAGTTTATACAGACACAAACGAACATGTTAAAACACTTGTGTATGCAGACGCAAGATTGTGTATGGAGACGCAACTAATTTTGTAAAAGGAAGTATGTACAATGCATAAACACCGTGCTTTTAAAATACATGTATAGTATGAGCGTCCGAGTTCCTGTGACATTCACTTTATTATAATTTTTTTTCTTTGTTATACATTCAATGGAAGGGTGCACACAGGTTTCACATAAATCTTGTCTTGTAACCTGATCGGAACTCCCTACCTGTCTACTGCATGAACTGTGCAGGCTCCCAGGGGGGAAGGGGAAAGTGGGATGGGGGTAGGGCGAGGCAGTGGAAAATACCGTGTTGAAAGAACAGGCCAATGCTGAAGGAGCGTCAGAATCCCCTAGCTAAAATACACAGGGTCGATAGGGATAAGCGAGGTCTATGCACATAACGATACACCAGACCCCATCGCATCACAAAGTGACAAAATGCCCGAGGCACATGAATCCCCGCCTTGTAGCATTATGTGCATAGACCTCTCTTAACCCCATCGCCCCTGTGTAATTTAGCTAGGAGATTCCGACGCTCCTTCAGCATTGCCCCGTAGCCTGCAAAACCTATGCCGTCACTCGCTCCATAGCTGAGTGCTGCCACAAGGCGGATGTTCATGTGCCTTGGACATTTTGTCACTTTGTGATGCAATGGGGTCTGGGGTATCGTTAAGTGCATAGACCTCGCTTATCCCTATCGACCCTGTGTATTTTAGCTAGGGGATTCTGACGCTCCTTCAGCATTGCCCCGTGACCTACAAAATCTGTGCTGTTACTTGCTCCATAGCCGAGGGCCTCCATGGGGCAAGGAGTCACAGGTGGTAGCCATTTCAATTGAGTCTGCCCTGCTACAGAATTGTATGTGTACCGTATGGTGCATAGAGCCTTAACAGTACAACCGCTCCTGCAGCTTTGCCCTGGTTTATATGAATAACTCCCTCCCTGTCTACTGCATGACCTGTGCAGGCTCCCACGGAGCAAGGGTGATGGGCTAGCGGGAGGCGGTGGAAAATACCGTGCTTTTGAAATGCAAGTACTGTATGAGTCAGAGTCCCCAGTATGTTCTTATAGTGTACTAATTAGCACGGACAGCTTGTAATGTACAGTGGCAAGTTTAATCTTTCTATGTATAATAGAGAGATAAAAGCTCCTCCCTAAGATCCTAGATGCCAAATCACCATCCTTAGTATCTCTGTACAGTATGTTCTACTAGTGTACTAATTAGCACGAACAGCTTTTAACTGGATGCCAAATCGCCGTACTTAGTATCTCTGTACAGTATGTTCTATTAGGGTACTAATTAGCACGAACAGCTTGTAACGTACAGCGGCAAGTTTAATCTTTCTATGTATAATGGAGAGAGATAAAAGCTCCTCAGTAAGTTCCTGGATGCCAAATCACCGTACTTAGTATCTCTGTACAGTATGTTCTATTAGGGTGCTAATTAGCTGTTTGTTCTAATTAGTACCCTAATAGAAAATACTATACAGAGATACTAAGGACGGTGATTTGGAAACCAGGAACTTAGGGAGGAGCTTTATCTCTCTATATTATACATAGAAAGATTAAACTTGTCATTGTACGTTAAAGCTGTTCGTGCTAATTAATACACTAGTAGAACATACTGTACAGAGATACTAAGTACAGTGATTTGGCATCCAGGAACTTAGGGAGGAGCTTTTATCTCTCTCCATTGTAATCTTTCTAAGTATAATGGAGAGAGATAAAAGCTCCTCCCTAAGTTCCTGAATGCCAAATCACTGTCCGTAGTATCTCTGTACAGTATGTTCTACTTGTGTACTAATTAGCACGAGCAGCTTGTAACGTTCAGTGGCAGGTTTGATCTTTCTATGTATATTGGAGAGAGATAAAAGCTCTTCCGTAAGTTCCTGGTTGCCATATCACCGTCCTTGGTATCTCTGTATAGTATTTTCTATTAGGGTACTAATTAGCACGAACAGCTAAGTAGTAACCTAATAGAACATACTGTACAGAGATACTAAGTACGGTGATTTGGCATCCAGGAACTTAGGGAGGAGCTTTTATCTCTCCATTATACATAGAAAGATTAAACTTGCCGCTGTACGTTACAAGCTGTTCGTACTAATTAGTACCCTAATAGAACATACTGTACAGAGATACTAAGTACGGTGATTTGGCATCTAGGAACTTACAGAGGAGCTTTTATCTCTCTCCATTATACATAGAAAGATTAAACTTGCCACTGTACGTTACAAGCTGTTTGTGCTAATTAGTACACTAGTAGAACATAGGCCCTCATTCCGAGTTGATCGGTCGGTATTTTTCATCGCATCGCAATGAAAATCCG
Source organism: Pseudophryne corroboree (assembly GCF_028390025.1). NCBI lineage: Eukaryota > Metazoa > Chordata > Amphibia > Anura > Myobatrachidae > Pseudophryne > Pseudophryne corroboree. The sequence goes on along the minus strand of NC_086453.1, from coordinate 91,655,780 downwards.
CTTAGTACGCATGCGCAATATTCGCACTGCGACTGCGCCAAGTAATTTAACAATGAAGATAGTATTTTTACTCACGGCTTTTTCATCGCTCCGGCGATCGTAATGTGATTGACAGGAAATGGGTGTTACTGGGCGGAAACACGGCGTTTTAGGGGCGTGTGGATGAAAACGCTACCATTTCCGGAAAAAACGCAGGAGTGGCTGGAGAAACGGAGGAGTGTCTGGGCGAACGCTGGGTGTGTTTGTGACGTCAAACCAGGAACGACAAGCACTGAACTGATCGCACAGGCAGAGTAAGTCTGAAGCTACTCTGAAACTGCTAAGTAGTTTGTAATCGCAATATTGCGAATACATCGGTCGCAATTTTAAGAAGCTAAGATACACTCCCAGTAGGCGTAGGCTTAGCGTGTGTAACTCTGCTAAATTCGCCTTGCGACCGATCAACTCGGAATGAGGGCCATAGAGTACAGAGATACTAAGGATGGTAATTAGGCATCCAGGAGCTTAGGGAGGAGCTTTTATTTCTCTCCATTATACTTAGAAAGATTACAATGGAGAGAGATTAAAGCTCCTCCCTAAGTTTGTGGATGCCAAATCACTGTACTTAGTATCTCTGTACAGTATGTTCTACTAGTGTACTAATTAGCACGAACAGCTTGTAACGTACAGTGGCAAGTGTAATTTTTCAAGTATAATGGAGAGAGAAAAAAACTCCTCCCTATGGCCCTCATTCCGAGTTGTTCGCTCGGAGATTTTCATCGCATCGCAGTGAGAATTCTCTTAGTGCGCATGCGCAATGTTCGCACTGCGACTGCGCCAAGTAACTTTACTATGAAGAAAGTAAGTTTACTCACGGCTTTTTCATCGCTCCGACGTTCGCATTGTGATTGACAGGAAATGGGTGTTACTGGGCGGATGCACGGCGTTTTAGGGGCGTGTGGCTGGAAACGCTACCGTTTCCGGAGAAAACGCAGGAGTGGCCGGGGAAACGGTGGGTGTGCCTGGGCGAACGCTGGGTGTGTTTATGACGTCAGCCAGGACCGAAAAGCACTGAACTGATCGCACAGGCAGAGTAAGTCTGAAGCTACTCAAAAACTACTAACTCGTTTGTAATCGCAATATTGCGCATACATCGGTCGCACATTTAAGAAGCTAAGATTCACTCCCAGTAGGCGGCGGCTTAGCGTGTGTAACTCTGCTACATTCGCCTTGCGAGCGATCAACTCGGAATGAGGGCCTATGTTCCTGGATGTCAAATTACCATGCTTAGCATTTCTGTACAGTATTTCCTATCTAGCCAGAAACCCTGCATCCTCTGCTAGCTAGGCGGACAACTGGAGGGTATCCAATACACGGTTGCTTCCTGTTTCCCTTTCCAGTGTCACATAAACTAGTGGTTGGTCTGCTCCGAAAGCCAAGAGTCTCCTCTTTTGTATGGTCCCAGTCCTGAGTCTCTGGGACACCCAGAACCAGAGATATCAGTATGCAAAGTGGACCCATTTTCCCATACACTATAATGGGCCCATTAATTCAGACCCACCATGGGTTCCGATGCTTGCCATGAGCCTTGTGGGGGTCACAGAAACTTAGGGTTGGTACCCTCCGGTAGCTAATTGTCTCCGCTTCCATACCAACCTAGCGATGAAGGCTCCCACCTCCCACGCTGAGAGTCCCAGGTTTGAGTCCCAAAGTGCCAACCTTTTTTTTATATGTTTCCGTGACATTCACTTTATTATTATTTTTTCTTTGTTAAACATTCAATGAAAGGGTGCACACAGGTTTCACATAAATCAAAGTAAATCTTCAGCAGCGATTAATTCCGCTATATACAAATACACAGTGGTAATGAGTATAAATTAGTGTATTCTGACGCAACTAACTGAGCAACACAGTACGGTAGATCGTCGGCATTTGTGTATTGTACCTGACCTGAACTCCCTCCCTGTCCACTGCATGACCTGTGCAGGCTCCCAGGGGGGAAGGGCAATGGGGGTAGGGAGAGGCGGTGGAAAATACCCTGTCTACTGCATGTACTTTGCAGGCTCCCAGGGGGGAAGGGGAAAGTGGGATGGGGGTAGTGCGAGGCAGAGGAAAATACAGTGTTCAAAGAAAAGGCATAATCAAAACCATGGGGAACTTTGCGGTGTATCGTTATGTGCATAGACCTTGCTTATCCCTATCACCCCTGTGTATTTTAGCTAGGGGATTCTGACGTTCCTTCAGCATTACCCCGTAGCCTGCAAAACCTATGCCATTGCTCGCTCCATAGCTGAGTGCTGCCACAAGGCAGGGGTTCACGTGCCTCGGACATTTTGTCAGTTTGTGATGCAATGGGATCCGGTGTATCGTTATGTGCATAGACCTCGCTTATCCCTATCGCCCCTGTGTATTTTAGTTAGGGGATTCTGATGCTCATTCAGCATTGCCCCGTAGCCTGCAAAATCTGTGCTGTTACTTGCTCCATAGCCGAGTGCCTCCATGGAGCTTGGAGTCACAGGCGGTAGCCATTTCAATTGTGTCTGCCCTGCTATGGAATTGTATGTGTACCGTACGGTGCATAGAACCTTGACAGTAGAAACTCTCCAGCAGCTTTGCCCTGCTTTATGTAAAACTTGCGTTTTGTCAGTTTGCTATACGATTGAGCCTGGTGTAACGTAATGTGCATAGACCTTGCTTATCTCTATCGCCCCTGTGTATTTTGGCTAGGGGATTGTGACGCTCCCTCAGCATTGCCCCGTAGCCTGCAAAACTTATGCTATCTCTCACTCCATGTCCGAGCGCTTCCTGCCACATGGTGGGGGTTCAGGGGTGGTGGCCATTTTGCCAGTGTGCTATGCGATCGAGTCCGGTGTACTGTAATGTGCATAGACCTCGCTTATTCCTATCGCCCCAGTGTATTTTAGCTAGCGGATTGTGACGCTCCTTCAGCATTGCCCCATAGCCCGCAAAATATGGACTGTTACTTGCTCCGTAGCCTAGGGCCTCCGTGGGGCAAGGAGTCATAGGTGGTAGCCATTTCTATTGAGTCTGCCCTGCTACAGAATTGTATGTGTACTGTACGGTGCATAGAACCTTAACAGTAGAACCGCTCCTGCAGCTTTGCCCTGGTTTATGTGAATAAAAAATATAATAAAGTGTCTGGAAAAAACAAACATGCATTCGTACTTTAGGAATCGAACCTGGGACGCTGAGTATAGGAAGCAGAACACTTCGCCACTTCGCCACTTCGCCGCAGACAGATGAATAAATCCATTGGTTTTGATTTAGCTGTAATGGCTATGGGTGGGATTAGGACGCTAACATACTGTACAAAATTCCTAATCTCAAGAGGCAATAGTGAACTTCTAACACGTCCATTTGCGACAGTGTACACTACTGGTTTTATGTTGTTTTGTCTGCGGGACTTGGACGCTCACATATTCATAAAGTACTGTAGATGGATCATATACTGTATGCTGTACTATTTGCGTCTGTACCGTATATAATGTATTAAATAATGCAGCATAATGAGTATTTACTGTATTAAATAATGCAGCATAATGAGTATTTACTGTATGCAGCGTAATGAGATGCCTTAGTAAAGTAGTCCTTATTATATATTTCAATATTGTATTTTACGGGAGACCACACGCATGTGCAGTGGTGATTGTAAAAAGCGACATCTGGTGGATGATGGCAGGTATTACACGTAAAGGTAACGCCAAATGCTCTGTCTGCCTCCGTGCGATTAGGTACGCCTCTCTGTGACTTGGCGCGCCTCCCTACGCCCCGGTATGCTGCGTATGCTCGATCAGGACAAACACCTCAGCCAGTCAAGATAAAGGTGGCTACATCTGTATGCGCCCACAGTGCCAGATACAAATATGCCCCCACAGTGCCAGATACTACCCCACAGTTCCAGATACACATATGCCCCCAGAGTGCCAGATATGCCCCCACAGTGCCAGATACACATATGCCACCACCCACAGTGCCAGATATGCCCCCAACCTACAGTGCCAGATACGCAAATGCCCCCACAGTGCCAGATATAACCCCACAGTGCCAGATACGCTCCTACAGTGCCAGATACACAAATGCCCCCACAGTGTCAGATGCACAAATGCCCCCACAGTGCCAGATACAGAAATGCCCGCACCCAATGTGCCAGATACACAAATGCCCCCACCCACAGTGCCAGATACACAAATGCCCCCCCTCACAGGCATGCCCCCACCCACTGTTCCAGATACGCAAATGCCCCCCACAGTGCCAGACATGTCTCTACAGTGCATCTCCCCAGCTCACCGTACCATTGTTGTTGCTGCTGGTTTGTGAAGGGAAGAGAGCAGTGGGCACCTCTCCTGCCCCTCTGTACTCAGTCCCGTCTCCGGAGTCCAGATGCGGGTATCTCAAATGAGGCGCCAGTCCGTTAGCCAATCAGAGCTCATGGACTGGCAGCCAATCAGGAGCTGCGGCTGTCAGTCTGCGAGCTTTGGTTGGCTAATGGACCGGCGCCTCATTTGTGGTACCCGCCGCCGCCAGACTCTGGAAACCGGACTGAGCACTGAGGGGCAGGAGAGGCGCGTGCTGCGCTCTCCTCCACTCACAAAGCAGCGGGTGCAAACATGGCGGTCGGCCAGGCGGTACTGCGTACCAACTGGCAATTTCTTACCGGTACACAGTACCGCCCCATACTGCCATACTTGCAGCACTGTTCACATTACACCACACATTGGCCCTCATTCCGAGTTGTTCGCTCGCAAGCTGCTTTTAGCAGCATTGCACATGCTAAGCTGCCGCCTACTGGGAGTGAATCTTAGCTTATCAAAATTGCGAACGAAAGATTCGCAATATTGCGAAAAGACTTCTCTGTGCAGTTTCTGAGTAGCTCGAGACTTACTCTTCCACTGCGATCAGTTCAGTGCTTGTCGTTCCGGTTTGACGTCACAAACACACCCAGCGTTCGCCCAGCCACTCCCCCGTTTCTCCAGCCACTCCCGCGTTTTCCCCACAAACAGCAGCGTTTTTTCACACACTCCCATAAAACGGCCAGTTTCCGCCCAGAAACACCCACTTCCTGTCAATCACACTCCGATCTCCAGAACGAAGAAAAAACCTCGTAATGCCGTGAGTAAAATACCAATCTTCATAGCAAATTTACTTGGTGCAGTCGCAGTGCGAACATTGCGCATGCGCAATTAGCGGAAAATCGCTGCGATGCGAAGAAAATTACAGAGCGAACAACTTGGAATGAGGGCCATAGTGCCTCTGATTCACATTACAGCACATAGTAGTGTCCCTGATTCATGTTACAACACATAGTAGTGCCACTTAGTCACATTACGCTACACAGTAGTACCCTTATACACAATGCCCACAGTAGCGCCTTTTATACATATAATGCCCACAGTAGTAGGCAGAGACTTTACAGTGCCGGAGGTCGGAGGAGGAGCCGAGCCAGGAGGACACGTCACATAGGGAAAGAATGGGAGCCAGGGACAGCCAAAGCCGGATGCACCGCTAGCACATCATGTATCACAGCGGGTGCCCAGCAAATGGGCTTGCAAGACTGGCTGACTAAGCGCACTCTGGCAATATTCGGGCCGCTGGCTGCGGACCCCAGGATTGTGGGGAACTTCAGTGCAATGCACCGGCAGCACCAGCCCTTCTCTCAAAGCTGTAACTTATGGGCAGGTGGTAGCATAAGGACGTTGCCTCTCCAGTCCGGTACCATTCAGCAGTGCTGATGCCGGCCCTGGCGGCAATCCTTTTATTATCATCATCTACGAATAAAGCATTTTTCACAGGGCAATAGTATTTTTTTTTTTAAATCCTTTATCTGCAAGTGGAACTTAAAGCACATATCACACAAGCACAAGACTGGCATGGCAAAGCGGTAAATTAACTATTACCACTCTTGCAGTGCCGTAACTACGTGTGTGCCAGCGGTGCCTGGCACACAGCGCAGTCTCCCTGAGGGCGCAACTGTCAGCGGCATTGTAATGAGTCAAACGGACTCATTACAAGCCGCCGTACTGTGTGTGCTGCAGCCAGTGTGAGCATCCAAGGGGGAGGTGACATTTGCAGTGTAACACGCCTCCTGTCCCCCTGCTGCCCGGCTCCCGCCTCCTGTACTCCGCAGCCCGGTACCCTCCGCCTGTCCCCCAGCTGCCCGGCTCCCGCCTCCTGTACTATGCAACCCGGCACCCGCCTCCTGTCCCCTTGCTGCTCGGCTCCCTCAGCCGGTCACCCTGCTGCCCGGCTTCCGCTGCCTGTCCCCCTGCTGCCCGGCTCCCGCCTTCTGTACTATGCAGCCCGGCACCTGCCTCCTGTCCCCCTGCTGCTCAGCTCCCTCAGCCGGTCCCCCTGCTGCCCGGCTTCCGCTGCCTGTCCCCCTGCTGCCCGGCTTCCGCCTCGTGTGTTCTGCAGCCCGGCACCCGCCTCATGTGTCCCTGCTGCCCGGCTCCCTCCGCCTGTCCCCCACTAGTTGCATCCTTACACTCCGGCTGCCTGGCTCCCGTTTTATGGCACTCGGGTGGATGGACCCCGCACCCACTCTCCGGCTCCCACCTCAGGACACGCAGGCAGAGGCAGGTGCAGCAGCGGCAGCGGCTCCCGCACACAGAGGCTGATCCAGCAGAGGAGAAGACCACCCCCAGCAGAGGCTGCATGAGGAGGAACTGGTAAGAAGAGAGGGGACACACAGGGGACAGTGCCAGGGTGGGGATAAAGAGTAAGAGTATATATATTTGGCTTTGCCTGTATATGAGTACATGTGGCTGTGTGTATATGCGGCTGAGTGTGTGTGTGTGTGTGTGTGTGTGTGTGTGTGTATATATGTGGCTGTGTGCACTGTGCATATATGTATATGTGTGGTTGTGTATATATGTATACATGTTGCTGGGTGTATATATGTGATTATGTGTGCGGGGGAGGGGGGCACCATCGTTTCTTCCACCTCCGGCCATAAGGTATGTACTTAAGCGCCTGGCCTGCCATACTGAGTAAAAAGAGGACTCTGCCTGCCGTACTGTGTAAAAAAAAAAGGGGATGCTGTCTGCCGTAATGTGTAAAAAAGGGGACGCTGTCTGCCGTATTGTGTAAAAATGGGGACACTGTCTGCCGTAATGTGTAAAAAAGGGGACGCTGTCTGCTGTAATGTGTAAAAAAGGGGACGCTGTCTGCCGTAATGTGTAAAAATGGGGAGGCTGTCTGCCGTAATGTGTAAAAAAGGGGATGCTGTCTGACGTAATGTGTAAAAACAGGGCACTACCTGTTGTAGTGGCGCTACTGTGCGGCGTAATTTGAATAATGGAGACTACTGTGCACCATTGTATGAATTGGTATTATTTTGTGGCCACACCCCTTTCCAGTAAAGCCACACCCCTATATTTTTCGCACTGCCGCCGGTTTACGTTAACGGGGGGGGGGAGGGGGGGCGCTGATGCTGTTTCTTGCACACAGCGCTAAAATGTCTAGTTACGGCACTGCACTCTTGGCTTGTATCACTCAGCTGAACCAGCTATATTATACTGATAAATTGTGCAATAGCTGTGATTTCTTTATCTTTATGATATGCAAAGTTACAAAAATAAAATACAATAAAACCCCCACTTCTAGATAAATAGATCCCACAGCCTGTACGGTGGGGAAATAAGATAAGACTTCTGATCTGTATGAAGACTACAACAGCCAGGCACACGGATGACATGAGGATAACAGGAAGTGCTTACTGTGAGTGATAACCTATTGATTACCAGCAAATTGCACAGAGGAACACAATGAACGCATCGCATAGCCCAGGGGACGCTCAGAAGTGGCCAGCTGGAAGTAAAAGAATCATCAGTCTTGCATGTGAACAAGGAACACAGTTTTTTGTGTCTTCTGGGAATTTACAAGTAAGAGCTAAAACAATTACCTAAAGTACTTTTTCTCACTGCCTAAAAAAATGTGGATTTTGAGAGTGCTTAATGTGAGCAACACTTATATTGTGCGAATGTATCATTGACTGTCCTACTGGTTTTAAAGGCCCATTGAACAAAAAAAATGCAATTGGCCCCCTATAAACTATTCTTATCTCCACATATTGCAGAGAAAATGATCTCAAGTGTGTCTCTAACAAAAATCTCTTGTGTCCCCAATAGGAGGAGAGAGTTCTGCTGTCCAGGCAGAGAGGTCCGCAGCAAACTGATAGCTTTTGTTTTCAGTTTGCCGCCACATTTGAGAATGGCCGCACATTCATGGAGTAAAATTGTGATAACTCGGATGGGGTGTACATAGACGCTGCGTGTAGGCAGAGCTGCCAAGAGAAATCCAGGGCCCCGATACAGTAACTTCCCGGGGCCCCCCCATGCAGGGGGTGTGGCACCACTTTGGAGGCATGTCTAGCACACAAGAAGTACCCTCTCACAGGAGCATAACATACCTCCCAGCAGTTGGGACAAAAGTGTTCACTATTAGGATGGTGGGACAGTCACATAAAAGCTGCAATGCTTGCAGAGCGCATTCCCTGGAACACCATCATTTTGTGAAAGTGGATCCTCCATTGTAATTTTTTTTTTTTTTTAGAACAATCTAATTGGTTGATTCACAGTAATACATATAAACGGTGCGTTTCAGAAGCATAGACAAACATTTTAGTACTAAGATGTACACAACTAGGAAATAACAATAATCAAGTGAGTAAATCCGTGTTTTTTTTTAAAGTGAGACAACAGAGATAGTGCGAGAAAGGAAAGAGTCCTCTAGGTCCATGATGTGGCCAACCAGCCCAGGGGAGTGAGAGAACGGGAAGAAAAGAGACAGGAAAAGGAAGAAACAAGATTGTGGGTAAAAGGGAAGGTAAAGAGAAGAGGAGGGGAGGTCCGAGTGGCGGGATCCGGGCAGCCAACATAAAAATAAGGATGCGTAGCTTAATCAGTCACCGAATGGGGAGGGGGCATTTTGAGAAGTGAGCCAGGGTGCCCAGATTTTATCGAACGCCCTGGCAGATTGTCTAATAAGACTAGTCATATATTCCATCTTATAAACGTACCAAATGTAAGTGACAATGGATTGTAGGGACGGTGGGGAGGGCGACCTCCAGGCCGTTGCTATTTGACATGTCGTGGCAGTAGCCACATGACGTAATAACTTGTTCTGATGTGTAGTCAAAGTCGGAAGGTCCAGAGGCAGTAGAAAGTATTTAGGGTCCAGGAGGATTGGGGTGGAGAATAGGGATGAAAGAAGTCGGACAACTTCCTTCTATAAAGGATAGTTTCGGGCAGGTCCACCAAATATGCATATATGTCCCCTCAGAAGCACAGCCCCTCCAACAGCCATCCGTAACATCAGGGAACATCGCCTTCAATCTCGAAGGTACATATTACCAACGATATACCAGTTTATATACATTTTCCCTTATCCTGACACAGATAGAGCTAGAGGACGCATTACTCCAAATTTCACCCCATTCCTCCTCATCCAAAGTGACACCCAAGTCTCTCTCCCAGGCCAATTTTCTGTGATCTCTGGGAGTAGCAGAGCCCTGCAATAGCAAAGTATAGAGATCTGATATAAGACCTTTCGTAGAAGAGCGTCACCAACATATATTTTCAAGAGCGGTGAAAGGCCTAGAAGAGAGAGTGTTATGAACCCCGGAGTGAAAGTGTCTAAGTTGGAGGTAGCGGAAAAATACACTATGAGGGAGAGAGTATTGTGTCTGTATCTGGACAAACGAAGGAAAGGGTATAGTAGAGGCAATGTCGTTAAGAAAGTCAATGTTTCCCTGTTTCCAGAGTGAGAAAGCAGATTTAACCATTCCAGGAGGGAAGGCAGGGTTGTGGAACAGAGGTATGAGGGGGGATGGGTTAGGGGCCAATTGATGTTTCCTCACCACAAAATCCCAAATGTATAAAGAAAGGGCCACCACTGGGTGAGATGAGGTGGCACGAGGGCGGGTAGTTCTCGAAAGCCACAAGAGGGAAGAGAGCGTGGAGAGTCCCAGCTCACCGGCCTCGATAGCTATCCACACCTTGTCCGCCCCCGGGCCACACCACTGAACACAGGATGCCATCTGGGCTGCGTGGTAAAAGTATTTGAAATTGGGTATGCCCAAACCTCCGTCCCAGGAAGGCCGTTGTAGCAGCGAAAGTTTAATTCTAGGATGTTTGTTGGCCCAGATAAAACGAGAAGTTTGATACTGCAAGAGTTTAAAAACGTGGGGGGGGATATAAATCGGGAGCGTTTGAAAAAGATAAATGAGTCTGGGAAGAACGTTCATCTTTACAGACTTGGCACGTCCAATCCATGAAATGAAATAGGAGGACCAAGTTTGGAGATCCGAACGAATTCGGTCCAAAAGACGTGGGAAATTCGCTTGAAAGAGTTGATGATGTCTGTGGGTTAGATAAATACCTAGATATTTGCGTTTTCGGTTATGCCAGGAGAATGGAAATGTTGATTCAAGTTGCGACCTAGACTCAGGGGTAATGTAAAAATCAAGAACTTCTGTTTTAGTAGCGTTAATCTTATAACCCGAGTATTGCGAATAGAGGTCAATCTCAGAGAGGAGAGGAGAGGAGAAAGTGACGATGTCGGGTTTGAAAGAGAAACCAGTACATCGCCAGCATAAAGTGCAATTTTGTGTTCCATGCGGCCAATTCAAATCCCTGTAATGTTCGGGTTGAGACGAACTCTGGCCGCTAAAGGCTCCATGACAAGGGCAAAAATCTAGGGCGAGAGTGGGCATCCCTGTCTGGTACCGTTAGATATCTCAAAGCATGAAGAAGTGACCCCATTGACAGAGACCCGCGCTGAGGAGTTGCGATACAGTGCTGAGACACCATCATAAAACTTACCAGAAAAGCCCAGGCGTTGGAGGACCGAGAAGGCGAAGGGCCACAAAATGCGATCAAAAGTCTTCTCCGCAACCAGGGCTAGCAACAGGGAAGAGGACTTTTGTTGGTGGATAGAATGGATAGTATCAATGGCCCTTCTGGTGTTATCGGAGGCCTGTCGGCCTGGAATTAATCCAACCTGATCGGGATGTACCAGTGCAGGGAGAAGGGGGGCCAATCTCAAAGCTAGGATTTTTGCATAAATTTTTAAATCGACATTGAGCAATGAGATGGGCCTATAATTACCGCACTGAGTGGGGTCTCTGTCAGGCTTAGGGATCACGACTATATCAGCCTGAATAGTCGCCGGGGCAAAGGATGCGCCCCCCAATATCTGATTAAAGAGGGCGGTAAGGTGAGGGGCCAATATTTTAGCAAAGTGTTTATAGTAGTGTGCCGTGAAACCGTCAGGGCCAGGAGCGGCTGAGGACCGCATGGATTTCACAGCTGTTAACGTCTCCTCTACTGAGATATCTTGTTTAGTGTGTCTAATTGAGCCGTGGATATGCCCGGCAGAGGGGTTGAGGACAGGTAGGAACGTAACCTCTCCGGGTCGAGGGAAGGGGAATGCGTAGGGGTCGACAAATTATTAAGAGAGCTATAGTAATCTCTAAACTCATCAACCATTTGTTTAGGATCGTAAGTAGGCCCACCCAGAGTTCGGGAATACAATTTATCAATTGCGCCAGTCGCCTGTGTCGCAATTTATTCGCCAGCAGGGAATCTAACTTGTCCGCCTTGTCATAGAATTTCTGATTTAATTTCCGCAGAATAAGAGCCGCACGACGGGACAAAAGCGCGTTCAGTTGGCCTTGTAGGTTAGTGATTTGTGCAAGTAAGGTAGGACAAGAAATTAGTTTATGTTGGGCGGTTAAAGTGGCTATTTGAGATTTTAACAAGTGTATCTCCTGCGTCGCCTTCTTGCGCAGCGAGGAGGTCCGTGACATTAGGAGACCTCTCAAGGTGGCCCTTATGAGCCTCCCAAATTATACCAGAAGAGACATCAGGCGTGGTATTTTCAGTGAAATATTGTTCTATCGCCATTCGTATTTCCGAGGAGACTGACGAGTTAAGCAACAGGGATTCATCGAATCGCCATTTGTGAACAGTGTGTGCGGAATGATACAGATCCAGGAGAACATAAACACCGGAGTGGTCAGTCCAAGTGAAAGGGGTTATCCCTGCGTCAGTAATTCTAGAGGCAATGGATGACGAAATATGTAACATATCAATCCGGGTGTAGTGTTGATGTGGGGCTGAATAGTGGGTATAGTCTCTGGCTCCAGAGTGGCAGAGACGCCACGAGTCCCGCAGGTCGTGAAACTTAAGGGAGGCTGCAAGCGTGCATGAAGCTCTAGAGGCAAGGGGGGGGACCAGTCCTATCTAAAGTGGGGTCAAGAATGGTGTTAAAATCCCCACCCAACACAATGTGGCCCTGTGCAACCTTGCTAATGTGGCGGAAAAAAGAGTGGAAAAACTGAGGCTGATCCTGGTTAGGAGCGTATATAGAAATAAGTGTCAAGACTTCAGAACAGAGGGTACCAATAACCATCAAGTACCGACCGTTTGGATCCGCCACAGTTTTGCTGTGTATAAATGGAACGTGGCGATTGATTAAAATTGCAACCCCACGTTTCTTACAATCTGCCATGGCAAAAAAAGTCTGCGTAAATTGCCTACCGCGGAGTTGCGTATGGGAGCCCGCAAGGTGAGTCTACCGAAGAAAAACTACATCAGCATTCTCACGTCTGCAGGCGCCCAGGAGCACCGTCCGTTTTTGGGGGGAGTTGAGGCCATTGACATTAACGGATAATATCTTTAGGGGCATAGTGGCCTGAGTAACAACATCTCATTGAGAGCCATAAAAAAGGGGGCACGAAAACAAAGACTTCCCAGGATCCAACAACCCATAGAGGAATAAGGACAAGTAGAATGGGTACCCAGATCCCACCACAAGGACAAGGGGAGAAAAGGGAAATGAGAGGAAAGAAGGCCACAGAAGAGAAGTAAAGGGGAACAAGAGGAAAGGAGAAAAAGCCCATCCGGGCAATAACCCTGTAGCAATGGGGCCCGTAACAGGACCGCCAAACTAGAGAAAAACATAGTCAAAAAAGCAATCAAGGCAGGGAGCATGGGGGTAGTGGCACGAACCACCATATCAGGCGGTGCGGCCTGACCGAGAACAGAATTGCCGAGGCCAAAAAACTATAACATATGAAGATAAAACCTGTGTCAGGAGAGGAAGGAAGGGGAGGGAGGGAGAAGGGGGGAAAAAGTAAAAAAGGTGAGGGGGGGGGGAAGAACCGGAAAGGAAGGAGAGGGAAGGAGGGTATCAAGGAGAATAGTAAGGCAAGAACATGTGGTCTACATGGTAGGGTAGGCATCAGAGAACCGAACCACCAAAACAACCGGTCATCCTGTGAACATGAACCTGAAAGCAAACTGTACAAAAGCAGACATAACAGGCAAAACATTTAAAGAACCATCATATATAGTGCCTGAGATAAACTAGGGGGGTCCATGAAGCAGGGACCAGGTCAACCCGCTCTGTGGAGTGCCCCCAGTACAAAAAACAGAAAAACAACTAATATCATTGGATATAGAACATTAAGGGCAAAACATCCAGCAATGTATAGATAGAAAAAAAGAAAAAAAGAAAAAACAAAGGAGGTCCAAAGAACCGGGGATGGTCAGTCCAGTCCAGGGGGAACCTCCAGCAAACTGGAACAATGGCATAATGAAACCAATAATAGAAAAGAGGGCAGGCAATCAAGGGGGAGCATCATCTTCACCTCTATGATGAGATACTCTCATCCAGTCTGGCTGAGCAGGGCGGGGTCGTTGTGATTTCGGTGAGGCAGATGGGTCGTGAGAAGAGGACGACGATTCTGGGAGGAGATCAAGCTTGCGAAGCAGTTCCTGCCCTTGTGCCAGAGTCTTAAGTGTATAGTTGATGCCATTAAAAGAAAACTGCAACTGAAAGGGGAATCCCCAGTGATATCGAATTTGGTGTTGGCGTAGAAGCTTAGTAATTGGTTGGAGGTCCCGCCGTTTCTGGATGGTCGAGGGCGCCAAGTCCTGATAAATCTGCATTGCCTGCCCCGGAAGGCTATATCAGAGGAATCCCGAACTGAAGCAATTATTTTCTCCTTCGAGCGGTAATAATGGAGACGGGCTATAATGTCCCGCGAGGGTTGTGATGTTGAAGGTTTGGCCCGCAGGTCCCTGTGTGCCCTATCAAAGAGGCAATCCTCATCAGATAAGTCCGGGACTAAACGCTGGAAGAGGGCTTTCAGGATGGAGGGCAACGTAGAGCTCTGGACTGATTCCGCCACATTACGTATGCGCATGTTATTTCGACGGGATCGATTCTCTTGGTCCTCTTGGTGCTCCTTCAGGGTCTCAATCTCAGCATGGAGCCTCGAGAGTTCGTGGTCTAGACGGTGTTGCGAGCGACATAAATCGTCAGTCTTTGTTTCCAAGGCATCCGTACGATTTCCAAGCAAGGTAATCTCCGTTTTGAAGTCCAAGACAGCTTTGGATAGTTCCTGCTTAAAGGCTGTTTGCACGCCCTCCAGGAGGCCAGTCATCACCGCTTATATCTGGGGATCAATACCCGACTCTGAAGAGCTTGGTGACAAAGGGGACTCTGGGGAGGGCGCCATAGACTGGGGACCCTAAGCTTTGCTACCAAAGAAGTTTGCGGAGGCCTGGGGAGCTTTCTTGTTCCTTTGTGACATAATGGATGCCAGCCGAGGGAAGGGCTATCTTGTCCAGTAATGTTGCAATAGAGAGGGGGGGAAGGAACGGTGGGGTGGAGAATGGGAATTGACACAGGTGGGTTATGAGGCGGTCAGGCCGACCATGGGGTGTTATTCATTCAGAGACCATCGCAGCCGTGAGGAACACCAGGGCCAGACTGTACTGGTAAGCGCGGCAATATCGTAGCCGTGGGTAACAGCGACCACTGGGACGGTCAGTGTATAATCTATGCGTCCCAGTTCGGGGACGGTGGTGATACGGAGAGGGGTGAGTGGCGTGTCGGAGGAGGACAGTAGGCAATCAGGGCTACAGGAATAGTGCCGAACCCCCAGGTGCAGGGATGCTTCTCCCTGAGTCAGAGCCGCGTGCCCGCAGAGCGGTAACTAGAAGCGGAGGCAACCTGGCTATATATTGTATAATCCTAGGGCTACTAGGAAGGAGTAAGGGACCAGCCCATGCAAAGTTCCCCCTGTAAAGCTCAGTGTGCAGCACCTGCGATTCCCTGGGCTGAGTTGCAGATGGAGGAGTAGTTAAAATGGCCACCGCCAGCTGGACCGCAGCTGCTGTGTGGAGGTGCAATGCAAAATGTGCTTACCACACCAAATACCAGGATCTGGGCTGCCCTGGATGATCCTGCACCTCGTCCCCCAGTGGGCTCCGGCAGCGGGTGGATGCAGCGGCAGTCGAGCGCCAGAGTACGGAGTCCGAGCAGTGCGAGCACCGCGGCTCCGACTTCCAGCGGGTGAGAGGGACGCCGCTCGGCGGGGCGAATTCACACAGCCTCCATATCCCCAACGCTCCGTCCTGCCGTAGCGGGTCGGGCAGGTCTGCAAGCAGCCTAGGAGGGGCACCAGGCGGGCAGCGATAGCGGCACCGAGCGGGTCCGGGATCCACCGCAGGCAACTTCCGGTCCGGCTCTTGCAGAACTCGAGGTCCCGGCTTCTATCCCGGCGCAGGCCGCAACCCGCACGGGCACCTAGAGTGACCGCCGGCTCCGCAGCAAGCACCGTGCAGCCGCCGCAGGGCACACACAGCAGGGAGAAGTTACTACGTCTCTATGTGGTGGCTCAAACAGGTTATTTAGGTAAGTCAGTGCAGGAGCTGTTAGGTCGCACGTCCGTCCTGGTGCACAGCTGGCCACACCCCCTCCTCCATTGTAATTTATGCAGAAATACCACAGGACTTTCAGGACATACCATGATTACAGCTGAATAGACTGAAGTGTTGACTTGCACATTAGTGGTCCTCACCAGAATATATTATTACATTTGTAAGTCCCGGGAGTGCCACAGAATTTCTGTTTATACTACCTGTCATCCCACTAAGTGCACCCGGGCAATTGTGCAGTAAGTCTGGACAGAGTGCCAGCCTGAGATATATAGATAGATCCCTCCACA